>NC_054479.1:146131917-146731917 GCF_017639515.1 Carcharodon carcharias
CCCCCGCCCAACACACCCCTCCCCCCGCCCAACCCATCCCCCCGCCCAACCCACACCTCCTACCACCCAACACACCCCTCCCCCCGCCCAACCCATCCCTTCCACCCGCCCAACTCATCTCCCCTGCCCAACCCCCACTCCCCCCACCCAACCCACCCCTCCCCCCGCCCAACCCATCTCCCCCGCCCAACCCACACCTCCCACCACCCAACCCCCCCTCCCTCCACCCAACCCGCCCCTCCTGCCCCTCCCCACCGCCCAACCCGCCCCTCCCCACCGCCCAACCCACACCTCCCCCCGCCCAACCCCCACTCCCCCCACCCAACCCGCCCCTCCCCCCGCCCAACCCGTCCCTCCCCCCACCCAACCCACACCTCCCCCCACCCAACCCATCCCCCCCGCCCAACCCACATCTCCCCCCGCCCAACCCACACCTCTCCCCACCCAACCCATCCCCCCCGCCCAACCCACACCTCCCCCCGCCCAACACACCCCTCCCCCCACCCAACCCGCCCCTCCCCCCGCCAAACACCCACTCCCCCCGCCCAACACACCCCTCCCCCCACCCAACCCCCACTCCCCCCGCCCAACACACCCCTCCCCCCACCCAACCCATCCCTTCCACCCGCCCAACTCATCTCCCCTGCCCAACCCCCACTCCCCCCACCCAACCCACCCCTCCCCCCGCCCAACCCATCTCCCCCGCCCAAACCCCACTCCCCCCACCCAACCCCCCCTCCCTCCACCCAACCCACCCCTCACCCCGCCCAACCCATCCCCACCCGCCCAACCCACCCCTCCCCCTGCCCAACCCGTCCCTCCCCCCACCCAACCCACACCTCCCCCCACCCAACCCATCCCCCCGCCCAACCCACACCTCCCCCCACCCAACCCATCCCCACCCGCCCAACCCACCCCTCCCCCTGCCCAACCCGCCCCTCCCCCACCCAACCCACCCCTCCCCCCACCCAACCCATCCCCCCGCCCAACCCACACCTCCCCCCACCAAACCCGCCCAACCCGCCCCTCCCCCCGCCCAACAAACCCCTCCCCCCGGCCAACCCCTCCCCCTGCCCAACCCAGCCCTCCCCTGCCCAACCCATCCCCCCCCCGCCCAACCCACACCCCCCCCCCCCCCCTTTCTGAGAGTGTGGGGGAGACAGGGTCAATCGAGTGGTTAGGATCTGGAATCCATGTCTGAGAGTTCAGTGGCGATAGAGTCAATCGAGTGGTTAGGTTCTGGAATGAACTGTCTGAGAGCGTGGTGGAGACAGGGTCAATCGAGTGGTTAGGATCTGGAATGCACTGTCTGAGAGTGTGGGGGAGACAGGGTCAATCGAGTTGTTAGGATCTGGAATGCACTGTCTGAGAGCGTGGTGGAGACAGGGTCAATCGAGTGGTTAGGATCTGGAATGCACTTTCTGAGAGTGTGGTGGAGACAGGGTCAATCGAGTGGTTATGATCTGGAATGCACTGCCTGAGAGTGTGGTGGAGACAGGGTCAATCGAGTCATTAGGATCTGGTATGCACTTTCTGAGAGTGTGGTGGAGACAGGGTCAATCGAGTGGTTAGGATCTGGAATGCACTGATTGAGAGTGGTTGAGACAGGGTCAATCGACTAGTTAGGATCTAGAATGCACTGTCTGAGAGCGTGGTGGAGACAGGATCAATCAAGTGGTTAGGATCTGGAATGCACTGCCTGAGAGTGTGGTGGAGACAGGGTCAATCGAGTCATTAGGATCTGGTATGCACTTTCTGAGAGTGTGGTGGAGACAGGGTCAATCGAGTGGTTAGGATCTGGAATGCACTGATTGAGAGTGGTTGAGACAGGGTCAATCGACTAGTTAGGATCTAGAATGCACTGTCTGAGAGCGTGGTGGAGACAGGATCAATCAAGTGGTTAGGATCTGGAATGCACTGATTGAGAGTTGTTGAGACAGGTCAATCAATTGGTTAGGGTCTGGAATGCACTGTCTGAGAGTGTGGTGGAGACAGGGTCCTTTGAGTGGGTAAGGTCTGGAATGCACTGTCTGAGAGTGTGGTGGAGACAGGGTCAATCTAGTGGTTATGATCTGGAATGCACTGTCTGAGAGTGTGGTGGAGACAGGGTCAATCGAGTCATTCGGATCTGGTATGCACTTTCTGAGAGTGTGGTGGAGACAGGGTCAATCGAGTGGTTATGATCTGGAATGCACTGATTGAGAGTGGTTGAGACAGAGTCAATCGACTGGTTAGGATGTAGAATGCACTGTCTGAGAGTGTGGTAGAGACATGGTCAATTGAGTGGTTAGGATCTGGAATGCACTGTCTGCGAGTGTGGTGGAGACAGGATCAATCGCATGGTTAGCATCCGGAATGCACTGCCTGAGAGTGCAGTGGAGATAGGGTCAATCAAGTGGTTAGGGTCTGGAATGAACTGTCTGAGAGCGTGGTGGAGACAGGGTCAATCAAGTGGTTAGGATCTGGAATGCACTGTCTGAGAGTGTGGGGGAGACAGGGTCAATCGAGTGGTTAGGGTCTGGAATGCACTGTCTGAGAGTGGTGGAGAAGGGTCAATCGAGTGGTTAGGATCTGGAATGCACTGTCTGAGAGTGTGGGGGAGACAGGGTCAATCGAGTGGTTAGGATCTGGAATGCACTGTCTGACAGTGCGGTGGAGACAGGATCAATCAAGTGGTTAGGATCTGGAATGCACTGTCTGACAGTGCGGTGGAGACAGAATCAATCGAGTGGTTAGGATCTGGAATGCACTGTCTGAGAGCGTGGTGGAGACAGGGTCAATCGAGTTGTTAGGATCTGGAATGCACTGTCTGAGAGCGTGGTGGAGACAGGGTCAATCGAGTGGTTAGGATCTGGAATGCACTTTCTGAGAGTGTGGTGGAGACAGGGTCAATCGAGTGGTTATGATCTGGAATGCACTGCCTGAGAGTGTGGTGGAGACAGGGTCAATCGAGTCATTAGGATCTGGTATGCACTTTCTGAGAGTGTGGTGGAGACAGGGTCAATCGAGTGGTTAGGATCTGGAATGCACTGATTGAGAGTGGTTGAGACAGGGTCAATCGACTAGTTAGGATCTAGAATGCACTGTCTGAGAGCGTGGTGGAGACAGGATCAATCAAGTGGTTAGGATCTGGAATGCACTGATTGAGAGTTGTTGAGACAGGTCAATCAATTGGTTAGGGTCTGGAATGCACTGTCTGAGAGTGTGGTGGAGACAGGGTCCTTTGAGTGGGTAAGGTCTGGAATGCACTGTCTGAGAGTGTGGTGGAGACAGGGTCAATCTAGTGGTTATGATCTGGAATGCACTGTCTGAGAGTGTGGTGGAGACAGGGTCAATCGAGTCATTCGGATCTGGTATGCACTTTCTGAGAGTGTGGTGGAGACAGGGTCAATCGAGTGGTTATGATCTGGAATGCACTGATTGAGAGTGGTTGAGACAGAGTCAATCGACTGGTTAGGATGTAGAATGCACTGTCTGAGAGTGTGGTAGAGACATGGTCAATTGAGTGGTTAGGATCTGGAATGCACTGTCTGACAGTGCGGTGGAGACAGAATCAATCGAGTGGTTAGGATCTGGAATGCACTGTCTGAGAGCGTGGTGGAGACAGGGTCAATCGAGTTGTTAGGATCTGGAATGCACTGTCTGAGAGCGTGGTGGAGACAGGGTCAATCGAGTGGTTAGGATCTGGAATGCACTTTCTGAGAGTGTGGTGGAGACAGGGTCAATCGAGTGGTTATGATCTGGAATGCACTGCCTGAGAGTGTGGTGGAGACAGGGTCAATCGAGTCATTAGGATCTGGTATGCACTTTCTGAGAGTGTGGTGGAGACAGGGTCAATCGAGTGGTTAGGATCTGGAATGCACTGATTGAGAGTGGTTGAGACAGGGTCAATCGACTAGTTAGGATCTAGAATGCACTGTCTGAGAGCGTGGTGGAGACAGGATCAATCAAGTGGTTAGGATCTGGAATGCACTGATTGAGAGTTGTTGAGACAGGTCAATCAATTGGTTAGGGTCTGGAATGCACTGTCTGAGAGTGTGGTGGAGACAGGGTCCTTTGAGTGGGTAAGGTCTGGAATGCACTGTCTGAGAGTGTGGTGGAGACAGGGTCAATCTAGTGGTTATGATCTGGAATGCACTGTCTGAGAGTGTGGTGGAGACAGGGTCAATCGAGTCATTCGGATCTGGTATGCACTTTCTGAGAGTGTGGTGGAGACAGGGTCAATCGAGTGGTTATGATCTGGAATGCACTGATTGAGAGTGGTTGAGACAGAGTCAATCGACTGGTTAGGATGTAGAATGCACTGTCTGAGAGTGTGGTAGAGACATGGTCAATTGAGTGGTTAGGATCTGGAATGCACTGTCTGCGAGTGTGGTGGAGACAGGATCAATCGCATGGTTAGCATCCGGAATGCACTGCCTGAGAGTGCAGTGGAGATAGGGTCAATCAAGTGGTTAGGGTCTGGAATGAACTGTCTGAGAGCGTGGTGGAGACAGGGTCAATCAAGTGGTTAGGATCTGGAATGCACTGTCTGAGAGTGTGGGGGAGACAGGGTCAATCGAGTGGTTAGGGTCTGGAATGCACTGTCTGAGAGTGGTGGAGAAGGGTCAATCGAGTGGTTAGGATCTGGAATGCACTGTCTGAGAGTGTGGGGGAGACAGGGTCAATCGAGTGGTTAGGATCTGGAATGCACTGTCTGACAGTGCGGTGGAGACAGGATCAATCAAGTGGTTAGGATCTGGAATGCACTGTCTGACAGTGCGGTGGAGACAGAATCAATCGAGTGGTTAGGATCTGGAATGCACTGTCTGAGAGCGTGGTGGAGACAGGGTCAATCGAGTGGTTAAGGTCTGGAATGCGCTGTCTGAGAGTGTGGTGGAGACAGGATCAATTGAGTGGTTAGGATCTGGAATGCACTGTCTGAGAGTTCGGTGGCGATAGGGTCAATCGAGTGGTTAGGTTCTGGAATGAACTGTCTGAGAGCGTGGTGGAGACAGGGTCAATCGAGTGGTTAGGATCTGGAATGCACTGTCTGAGAGTTCGGTGGCGATAGGGTCAATCGAGTGGTTAGGTTCTGGAATGAACTATCTGAGAGCGTGGTGGAGACAGGGTCAATCGAGTGGTTAGGATCTGGAATGCACTGTCTGAGAGTTTGGGGGAGACAGGGTCAATCGAGTGGTTAGGGTCTGGAATGCACTGTCTGAGAGTGGTGGAGAAGGGTCAATCGAGTGGTTAGGATCTGGAATGCACTGTCTGAGAGTGTGGTGGAGACAGGGTCAATCGAGTGGTTAGGATCTGGAATGCACTGTCTGACAGTGCGGTGGAGACAGGATCAGTCAAGGGGTTAGGATCTGGAATACATTGATTGAGAGTTGTTGAGACAGAGTCAATTGACTGGTTAGGGTCTGGAATGCACTGTCTGAGAGTGTGGTAGAGACATGGTCAATCGACTGGTTAGAATCTGGAATGCGCTGTCTGAGAGTGTGGTGGAGACAGAATCAATCGAGTGGTTAGGATCTGGAATGCACTGTCTGAGAGCATGGTGGAGACAGGGTCAATCGAGTGGTTAGGATCTGGAATGCCCTTTGAAAGTGTGGTGGAGACAGGGTCAATCGAGTGGTTAGGATCTGGAATGCACTGTCTGAGAGTTCGGTGTCGATAGGGTCAATCGAGTGGTTAGGTTCTGGAATGAACTGTCTGAGAGCGTGGTGGAGACAGGGTCAATCGAGTGGTTAGGATCTGGAATGCACTGTCTGAGAGTGTGGTGGAGACAGAATCAATCGAGTGGTTAGGATCTGGAATGCACTGTCTGAGAGTTCGGTGGCGATAGGGTCAATCGAGTGGTTAAGGTCTGGAATGTGCTGTCTGAGAGTGTGGTGGAGACAGGGTCAATCGAGTGGTTAGGTTCTGGAATGCACTGTCTGAGAGTGTGGGGGAGACAGGGTCAATCGAGTGGTTAGGTTCTGGAATGAACTGTCTGAGAGCGTGGTGGAGACAGGGTCAATCGAGCGGTTAGGATCTGGAATGCACTGTCTGAGAGCGTGGTGGAGACAGGATCAATCAAGTGGTTAGGATCTGGAATGCACTGATTGAGAGTTGTTGAGACAGGGTCAATCAACTGGTTAGGGTCTGGAATGCACTGTCTGAGAGTGTAGGGGAGACAGGGTCAATCGAGTGGTTAGGGTCTGGGATGCACTTTCTGAGAGTGCGGTGGAGACAGGGTCAATCAACTGGTTAGGGTCTGGAATGCACTGTCTGAGAGTGTGGGGGAGACAGGGTCAATCGAGTGGTTAGGGTCTGGGATGCACTGTCTGAGAGTGCGGTGGAGACAGGGTCAATCGAGTGGTTAGGATCTGGAATGCACTGTCTAGAGCATGGTGGAGACAGGGTCAATCGAGTGGTTAGGATCTGGAATGCCCTTTGAAAGTGTGGTGGAGACAGGGTCCTTTGAGTGGTTAAGGTCTGGAATGCACTGTCTGAGAGTGTGGTGGAGACAAGGTCAATCAAGTGGTTAGGATCTGGAATGCACTGTCTGAGAGTGTGGTGGAGACAGGGTCCATTGAGTGGTTAGGATCTGGAATGCACTGTCTGAGATTGAGGTGCAGTGTGGCTTTCAAAAGAGAGTTGAATAAGCAGCTGAACTTGCAATTCTACAGGGAGAGAGTGAGGGTGTGGGTCTCGTTGAATTTCTTTGCAGAGCGCTGTGATGGACTAGACAGAACACTGGCCTCGCTCTGTGGTTTGATGATTCTGTGAATCAAAACTCTACCAAAACCCGATACCCACACACATGTGAAGGATATTTAGCTGGTAGAATATTCCAAGCAAGGTATTCATCTTTTCGACACTGCCATTTAAAATGTTCCTTAGGTGCATCTTTGTTGCTGGGTTCAGTAAGCAGAGTTCACTTGCAGAAATGGTGGGTGGTATTTTCCACCCCCAGCAGTGTAGGGACATAAGGGACATAGACAGGTTAAGTGAGTGGGCAAAGATCTGGCAACTGGAGTATAATGTGGGCAAACATAAAATTGGTTAGGAAGAATAACACCAAGCTTATAATCTAAATGTTGAGAGTTTACACAGCTCTGAGATTCACAGGGATCTGGATATCCTCGTGCATGAATCAAAAAAAGCTAGTAAGCAGGTTATTGTGAGGGGAATTGATTACAAAAGTAGGGAGGTTATGCTTCAGTTATACAGAACACTGGTGAGACCATGTCTGGAGTACTATGTACAGTATTGGTCTCCTTATTTAAGGAAGGATGTAAATCTATTGGAAGCAGTTCGGAGAAGGTTTACCAGGCAAAACCTGGATTGCTCAGTTTGTCTTGTGAGGAAAGGTTGGACAGACTAGCCTTGTAACCATTGGAGTTTAGATGAGTAAGAGGTGACTCTATTGAAGTCTTTAACATCCTGAGGGGCCTTGACAGGGGTGATTTGGAGAGGATGTTTATTCTTGTGGAGAATCTAGAACTAGAGGTCATGGTTTAGAATAATAGAGAGTTGGTCATTTAAGACAGAGATGAGGGGAATTTTTTTCACTCAGGGCTGTGAGTCTTTGAAACTCTCTTCCTGAAAAGGCAGTAAAAGCAGAGCCTTTGAATATTTTTAAGACAGAGTGTTACAACCGGGATGGGAGGAGTTTGAGAATTATCCAGCCCCACTACTCCACAGGCTGTACCATTAACTTAAATACTTAATTTTCTCACTGAAATGGTCAACTGTGTCCCAGAAGAAAAGAAACCCTGACCAGGCTTCTTTCAAAAAAATAAAATGATTAGTTTATTTGAAAACAAAACTTCGTTTAACAAGTTGCAAATACTGGTTAACACACAATTTTAACTGAGAGGTATATCTTTCTCTTCCTAAAGATTTCTCCCAGCACACGCACAGACACACACACAGATAAACAAAGGACAAACAGATAGAGTCTCTCTGCAGAGATGGGCTTTGGAGGATGGGAGTTATAAAATAAAGGATAAAGTCTGCAGGGTCTCGATGCTGTTGACCTGGAGTTCTATCATGTGAAGATGAGCCACTGGTCCTTTTGGATGCCTGGAAGTTCTCACCACTGGTCTCAGCTTTGTAGGTCCAAGTGCAGACTGGTTACACTCAGATGAGGGTTCTTTGGCTACAGGTGGATAGCCACAGACAATTTTAGGCAAGGTAGAGAGAGAGGTAGCCTTCTTTCCTCAGCTTGTTCACAACAAGACTACCTTCGAAAAAGCAGGATCACAACTTAAGTGGTTTCCCTCTCTCCCATGTAACTGCCTTTTTTGTCTGCCAGCTTTTTATTAAGCAAAGTGCTTTGCAGCTCAACACAAACAAGCTCCTTTTCAAGTACTATCTCAGTCAGGTGATTTCTTGGAAGAGACTGGCTAATCTCAGATGTCCAAATCATTCCAGGTCCTTCCATTTTGTAACATCTTGAGAGACGTGATTCTAACAAGAGCTAGATAGATTCTTGATTAACAAATGGGCAAAAGGTTTTTTTTAATTCATTGGACGTGGGTGTCACTGGCTGGGCCAGCACTTATTGCTCATCCCTAATTGCCCTTGTTTAGAGAGCATTTAAGAGTCAATCACAGGGCTGTGGGTCTGGAGTCACGTGTAGGCCACACCAGGTAAGGACAGCAGATTTCTTTCCCTAAAGGGCATTAGTGACCCAGATGGGTTTTTACAGCAATAGTTTCATGGCCATCATCAGACTTTTAACTCCAAATGTTTTCATTTAATTCAAATTTCACCACGGTAGGATTTAAGCCTGGATCCCCAGAGAATTACTTTGGGTCTCAGGAATATTAATCAGTGACAATATCACTACTCCATCACCTCCCTAGGTGTTGGCATGAATGTGGGGTTGAGGTTACAATCTGATCAGCCATGATTTTATTGGATGGCGGAGCAAGTTCAAGAAGTGAGTGGCCTACTCCTGCTCCTAATTCGTTTGTTCATATAATCGTGGCAAGTAGGGGGTCGCAACATTTTACGTGATGGCTAAAGTCATTTAATTTGGTCAGATTGCCCACACGTCCATCAAAGAGGAATGCTGAAATCAGTTAAGGGGCCATGGCTGCAGGACATTAGCAACGTGCTCAGGAGAAGGCTCCACGTTATCATCCGGATGGGCATGTCTTACAGGCCACAATGCTTGCAGTCATGAAATTAGTGTGAGGCTGGCCTAGTGTCTAGACTAAAGGAGGAAGGCTGACAGCAGCCTGACTGAGGGTAAGGGCACTCATGACTGTATTGATCAAAGCTTCTTTGTGAATGCACAGTCATGTCAGAGGGGGATGCTCATCTGCCTGTGAACATTCAGGATGTGCTTCAGCTACAAGGGGCAGCCTGGGGATGCAGTGTCCTGAATGAGGGCAGCCCAAGGGCTTTACACTGGCTTTCTGGCTTGGCTATGGAGGGAGAGCACTCCAGGGTAAGGCGCAATCATGTCTCTAATCTATTCATCCACAGATACAAGGAGGGGTGCAAAATACAGGCTTCAGGCAACATTGTCTTCTTGATAGTTTTGATGCGAGTGAGGAGAAGAAGAACCCATCAGTGTTTGGCACAGCTCAGGAAGAGGCTTGTCATGAAGGACAAGAACCAGAGGGGCCCCATAATTACCCAAATGCAGTTGAGGAGGGACAAAATCCACAGAGGTGTTTGGCATGACCAAGTTTCTACAAATGAGACCTTGCCTACATGGAGATGAGTGAAAGGCAGTGTCACAGACGCCTTCGTTTATCTAGGGATGTGATGGATCATATCTGCTACATTCTCCACAATGGACTAGGAGCCATCCATTGCCAGTCACTATGGAGGTCACTGCCGTACGCAACTTCTTTTGCCAGCGGATCATTCCAGGACTCCACTAGGGACCCCTGGGGGATCTCACAATCGTCCACACATAAATGTATAAGGGAGGCGGCCGATGTCTTTTTCAGTAAAGCACATAATTACATCCAGTTCACCATGGATGAAGCAAGCCAGACTGCCAGAGCTGTGGGGCTTGCGGCGATCTCTGGCTTTCCACAAGTCCAGGATGCCACCAACTGCACACATGTGGCCTTGAGAGCTCCCTGGAAGCAGCCAGTAAGGTTCATAAATAGAAAAGGACTCCATTCTCTAAACGTCCAATGATCTGTGATCACTGAAAGCAGATCACGCATGTTTGTGAAAGATACCTTGGGAGCTGACATGACTCCTACATCTTGAGTCACTCCCAAGCACCACAGATCTTCAAGGCTCTCAGCACTTAGATGGCGGTGGTAAGGGTACCCCCTAAAGACATGCCTAATAACACACATTTGTCATCCACAGAGTGCATCTGAGGAGAGATAAAATGCGGCACGTTCAGCCACACAAGGCCCTTAATGGAGCAAACTACTGACATGCTAAAGATGCACTTCAGATGTTTGGACTGATCTGGTGGGCTCTCCAGTTCTCTGCACAGAGGTTGTCCGCATCCTCATTGTTTGCTGCATCCTACACAACCTGGAGCTGTAAAGTGGCATGAGTTGCCACATGGAGACATGGATGAGCTACATGTCTTCTCGAATGAGGAGGACGTGGAATGTGATGAATCTGAAGAGGGCGAGGATGCAGATGCGCCACTTGAGGATGCCATTGCATGGGCATGATGTGGAAGACCCTCATAGTGTCGAGGTTCCAGGAGGAGTAAAACAGTAAATGTGAGCAGTTCTGCTGTCCCTTCAAGGCAGGGAAGAGATCAAGACCTTCTTTGTCATTATAGGCATCTCAATCAAAGTCATGAATCTCCAAAAGAGTAGTAACCTTGAAGGCTAATGATGGGCTTATCATTGCAAGGCTAAGCACCCTAGGGAGCATGTGGCAGCTATGCAATGGGATAAGCACTCCACCAGCACTCACTCTGAAGCCACTACACATTGTGTAGCATTTTCTACCATGAAACAAAAATTTCACCGGCCAAGGCAGCCTTCACAGGGCAGAACTGTGACCACAGACATCATTGTATTTGTGGCAGCATGATAGAAACTTAGCTGGACAGCTATAGGAGTAAAGTCATCTGTTAATGATTGTCGCATAAGCATCTGAAGACAGAATTAAATCTGTACAGCGGCATCTTTCCAAATGTCAGCTCCCATGCATGATTAATGGTGAGGCTGCATCTTGATACTGAGCCCCGGGATGCCATGGCTCCTCAGGACAGTGATGTGACACTCTACAGCATGGATGCAAACCTGCAAGTTAGGTGACCTTTGAAAGCACAGAGTGCCTCAGCAGGGCTGTTTTGTGATCAGAGACAGGGATTTATAACTCTGGGCAGGAAGCCTGCAAAGTTGACATGCAGCATTGCTCAGGCATCTGGGAGAGACATGGTCCTCTCAGTATTGAAACATCATTTAATGATAACTTGGTGCCCTCATTAATACTGAAGAGTACTCAAGAGATGTGCTGGAGCGTCGCCTTCATCCCTTTCCAGTCCTCCACATTTTTGTGCTCCCAAAATGCAATAGTTCCAAGGAACTATAACGCATTCTTTACAGTCAGGTTATGAAATCCATATTGAATGTCTATCTGTGACCTGACAAAGGGATTCTGTCATGCCAACCTTAAGCCTTCAGGTGCAAGCTAATACCCTCACATGTAACAGGCTGGTATCATCAGGCTGCACACACACCTCTGACATCGCATATTCATTGCTGTCTATTGTACACATTTCAAGTGATAATGAGTAGAACCAACTTCCATAACTCTGCATAATGCATGTGGAGAGTGGGAAATAATAAAGGATTAATGTTCAGTTGTAAATGCGATAATGAGAGAACGCTACAGGCAGCCATGAAAGTCTATGATCCTCAATGATGGTTCATACTGTGACCAAAACCTGACAGTCCTTAAATGCAGGCCTTGGCAAAGTACACTTAGTTGGAGTAACTCCAACGTGGCTCGCAATCAAATCCTATAAAATTTACAAAGAACAGACTTCAGTGCTGCTGCATCATCATGATCAATAGCCTTCCAAGAACAGTACTCCTGAGGCCACATTATTAGATTCTTTGATGCAAGGCTTACATTTGCATTGACCATAAGACCATAAGACGTAGGAGCAGAAGTAGGCCATTCGGCCCATCGAGTCTGCTCCACCATTTTATGAGATCATGGCTGATCTGATAATCCTCAACTCCACTTTCCTGCCTTTTCCCCATAGCCCTTGATTCCCTTACCGATTAAAAATCTGTCTATCTCAGCCTTGAATAGACTTAACGACCCAGCCTCTACAGCCCTCTGAGATAAAGAATTCCACAGATTCACTACCCTCTGAGAGAAGAAATTCCTCCTTATCACTGTTTTAAATGGGTGATCTCTTACTCTGAGATTATGCCCTCTGGTCCTAGACTCTCCCACAAGAGAAAACAATCTCTCAGCATCTACCCTGTCAAGTCCCCTAAGAATCTTATGTTTCAATAAGGGCGTCTCTCATTCTTCTAAACTCCAATGAGTACAGGCCCAAGTTACTCAATCTCTCCTCATAAGAAAATCCCTCCATACCCGGGACCAACCTAGTGAACCCTTTCTGGACTGCCTCCAATGCCAGTATACCTCTCCTTAGATAAGGAGACCAAAACTGTCCAGAGTATTCTTGGTGTGGTCTAACTAGTGTCTTGTATAGTTTTAGCAAGACTTCTCTATTTTTATACTCCATTCCCTTTGAAATAAAGGCCAACATTCCATTTGCCTTCCCTATTACGTGCTGAACTTGTATGTTAGCTTTTTGTGATTTATGCACCAGGACCCCAAATCCCTCTGTAGCTTTCTGCAGTCTTTCTCCATTTAAAAAATATTCAGCTCCTCTATTCTTCCTGCCAAAGTGCATAGCCTCACATTTTCCCACATTGTATTCCAGTTGCCAAGTTTTTTGCCCACTCAGTTAACCTGTCTATATCCCTCTGTAGACTCTTTGTGTCATCCTCAAACTTGACGGTAGTATATTCACTTCCCTCATCTCAGTCATAAACATGTATTGTAAATGATTGTGGCCCCAGCACTGATGCCTGTGACACTCCATTAGTTACAGGTTGCCATCCTGAAAATGACCCCCTTATCCCACCAACTCCCTGTCTTCTATTAGTTAGCCAATCCACTATCCATGCTAATATACTACCCCTAACACCATGGGCTTATATCTTATTAAGTAACCTTATGTGCGGTACCTTATCAAACACCTTTTTGGAAGTCCAAATATATTACATCTCCTAGTGCCCCTTTATCTATCCTGCTTGTTATCTCCTCAAACAATTCTAATAAACTTATCAGGCATGATTTCTCCTTCATGAAGCCATGCTGACTCTACTTGATTATATTATGCATTTCTAAATGCTCTGCTATTACATCATTTATAATAGACTCTAACATTTTCCCAATGACAGATGTTAAGCTAACTGACCTATAGTTACCTGTTTTTGTCTCCCTCTCTTTTTGAATAAGGGTATTGTTACATTGGCAGTTTTACTATCCTCTGGGACTAATCCAGAATCTAAGGATTCTTGGAAGATCACTACCAGTGCACCCGTTATATCTGTAGCTACTTCCTCTAATATCCTAGGATGCAACCCATTAGGTCCGGGGACTCATTGGCCTTTAGCCCCATTCATTTCCAGAGTACTTTTTCTCTAGTGATAGTTATTGTATTTATTTCCTCCCCTCCCCCTATCTCCTTGATTATTTAGTATTTTTGGAATGCTATTAGTGTCTTCTACCATGAAGATTGTTGCAAAGTATTTATTCAATTCCTCTGCTATTTCCTGTTGCCCCATTATTATTTCCCCAGCCTCTTTCTCTAAGGGGCCTATGTTCAATTTGGCCTTTCTCTTCATCTTTATATGTTTAAAGAAGCTCTTACTTTCCATTTTTATATTACTTGTTAGTTTATTCTCAAATTTTATTTTCTCCGTCTTTTTTTTTGGTCATCTTTTGTTGGTTTTTACAACTTTCCCAATCCTCTGGTTTACCATTAATCTTTGCCACATTATATGTCTTTTCTTTTAATTTAATACTATCCTTAACTTCCTTGGTTAACCATTGTTGGTTTATCCCCTTCCTAGAATCCTTCTTCCTCACTGGGATATATCTTCATTGTGAGTCATGAACTATTTTCTTAAATATCTGCCATTGTTCATCAACCACCTTTTCTGCTAAATTCCTTTCTCAGTTCTCTCCAGCCAACTCTGCCCTCATTCCTTTGTAATTATCCTTATTTGAGTTTAGTACTGTTGTTTCTGACTCAAGTTTCTCACTCTCAAACTGAATGCTAAATTCAACCATGTTATGGTCACTGTTTCCTAGGGGATCTTTTACTCTGAGATCATTTATTATACCTGCCTCATTACGCATTACCAGATCTAAAATAGCCTGATCCCTGTTTGGATCCACAACAATTGTTCTAGGAAACTGTCCCGAATACATTATACGAATTCTTGTTCGTGTCTACCTCTGCCAATTTGATTTTTCCATTCTATATGAAGATTAAAGTCACCCATGATTAACGTGCTGCCTTCTTTAAATTCCCTCATTATCTCCTGATTTATTTTCTGTCCTACAGTATCGCTACTGTTTGGGGGCCTATAGACTACTCCCACCAGTGGGTTCTTCCCCTTGTTATTTCTTACCTCCACCCATATGGATTCTACATCTTCCAATCCAAGGTCATTTCTTGCAATCAAAATTATTCCATCTCGTACTAACAAAGCTACATCCAGGCAGTGTCCTGGGTGATGCCCCTGCAGTACCTGGCTGACACTCCTCCTCCCTTTGGTGCCCAAGGGCCCCTCCCTGACTCCTTGAGGAGAAGGGGCACATGGAAGGAGGTCGAAGAGCTCTGTCCCCCTCTCTCCTAGCCACTGCTGGAATGCACCCATGGCCTGAGTGATTGTGTGTAGTTCCAAGTGCAAATTCTTCCAATGGGGACTTTGAGGCATTCGCATGCCGGGGCCACGACATCAGACAGAACGTGGACAGACTTATCCCCCTCTGGTGACAGCTTCTGACACTCTGCCTGATGTTCCCTTGCCTCTCTCATCTCCAACATTTTGCCTGGGGCCAATTACAGAAACTCATCATCTGACTTGGACTCTGCAGGCGCCTGGTCTCCAGCAACCTTCCAAGTGCCAGAGACCTTGGCTGTCACTGCCTCCACCTGCTGTGGGGACATGTCAGTGAGGTGATCATAAGATAATGACTCTGAGTCTACTCTAGGTCTTGGACCCATCGAGGTGTGTGCCTTTGTGCTGGTGGAGGGTGTAGGTGAACATAGTGATGGCTCCACATCGAGTGGATCCTTAGCCTCCTCATCTGAGATGGACTGGGGGTTGAAGCTGATGCACTGACTGGAGGTCTGTCTCAGCCTCTCCCAGCTGGTACCTGGAACAGAGAGAAGATACAATTAGTGCTTGAGCAGGCAGGTTCCTACATTACATTTAACTCACAGTGATTGACTGTAAGTGGCTAAAGAATAGAGGATGCACCCTTACTGGCTTTTTATTTTACTCATTCACGGGATGTGGGCTTCACTGGCTAGGTCAGCATTTACTACCCACCCCTAATTGCCCTTGAGGACGTAGTGTTGAGCTGCCTTCTTGAGCAGCTGCAGTCCATGTTTGTTTGGTTTGTTGGGGAGGCCAATCTCACCTTCTACATATGATTGATCCCTGTCCTCTCCAGCACCTCTGCTGTTTCCTCCATGAAGCGGGAGAGATTCCACAAGTCCGAGGTGCCCCCTCCAGCCTGGACTCTCTCGCTCTTGTTGTGGGCTATCTTGTCCTGCATAAAGACAGATCGATGGATTGTGATCACAATGGATGGAAGAGGAGTTCAGGAGCATGCATGCTGTGCGTACTGAACCCTCCCCAGTTAAGGGCTGAAGTCGCCGCTTGTACAGGATCTTACATGAGATGGTGATGGTAAAGTGGCTATCAGGAAATCAGTTCTGATGTCCCATCTGCTGATAGTGTGCAAGATCCCTGTGGACTGTAATCTTTAAATTGCCTGATGCCCTTATAAGAGTCTGAGTTTGGAGTTTGGAGTGAGGACAAAGCTCAGTTACCCTGATGGAGCGGATGAGATCATTCATTCTCTTCCTGCAGTAAGGACCTTTCTTGTTGCCCAAGGGTGCTGACCTCCCTGGTGACCTCCTTCCAGGTCACTGAGGCCAGGTGGGTGGCCCTCCTGTTCCCATCCCTCACAAAAAGGACCTCCAGCCTTTCCTGGACAGCCTGGAGGATGATCACCAGGGAGGCACCTTGCTGGACCGTGGGGGGTGCTGGCTTGGAAAGTGTTGCTGACATTCTGAAGAAGTTCCCCACACACCTGGGCTGCAGAGCATGAATTTGTGATCAGGTGTCATTTAAATATGGCGCCAAGATCTTCGACCTGATGAGGTAATGGTGGGGAGGATGAATCACTTCCCATCCCACTGCCCAGTGGGAAACATGTCGATTTTCCCATCTGCCATCAAAATGGAATATTCCACCTGCTATCTGTTACATGCATGTGCTGTGTCAGTATGATTGCTGTGTGACTCATGACCTCTACACAATGGTTTAGCAAAGCCACTAGATTTGATTTTCACAGGAAAAATTCCCCAAAATTCTGATAAGAATCCCATTTCATAAGACCAAAGTTTGACCTACTAATAGCCTCATGGATGACTAATCCCCAGCAATCTGGTATTTACAGCAAAACAAGAACTGATTAGATGCACTGCACTCTCCAAATTGAATTTTACACGAAAACCTGAAAGGATTAAAGGGCTCTTTTGACTTCAGACTTTTTCATTTTCGATGCCATTTGCTTGCTCAGTTTCCGCCTTTATCATCACCACAATGAAAAGTTGAACATCCATTTGGAAACCTTTCCCATTGTGTCTTGTGGGACAATAGCTGAGAGCAGGTTTGCTGCTCCTTCATTACACAGACTTTATGAAAAGGAAACCATAGCGATTCTTGCAAAGAGGCATTTGTTCAAATAACATGTTGTTTTGGATCTAACTTTTAAATTTGGCCCTCTGTAAGGACACAGCATCATCTGTTTGAACCTCCACGAAGAGCCTCCCATTGTAAAGATTTTCCTGAAAGGTTAATTTATTCAATTTGATTGACAATCTTTATCCTATCGAGCTTCCTCCAGACAACCAGCAGATCAGTTCTGAGACTTATTAATTATTGAAAAGTAGTTACTGGCATCAGAAGTGAAAACTAATTGATGTAATGAGGTTATCTCTCTGTTTAAAAAAAACATTAGACACTTCATTTTTGCCAAATGACTTTAAATAAGGACTTCAAAAAGTTCAGTTCAGAGATTCATCGCTGTAACACTCAGTAGGCCTGATATGATTGGTCCTGTATATTGGATGGCTTTTGCTACATTTTCTTCTCTTCGATGTAAACGTAACAATCACAGGACAAGGGTTGGTGAAACACCAATCTGAGTTCTCTATTTGAAAATAAGACAATATACAACTAATGTTCACTGGGAGACTGTGAGGCTGCTTGCAGATGACTACAAGTCAAGGGACTAATACATTATCTCCTGTCAATGTGGTATTGATTAAGTGTAGTTTAAGATATGGCCCCTTAAAGGTGCATGTTACAACAGTTTTAAATACAAAAATATTTCTTATTTCTGAGTCCCAAAAAGAAAACACCATAGATTTGTAAACATGTTGAATGCAATCAATCATTTTATATCAAAGAGTGAGTTTGGTTATCTAATAAATGATCAAAAGTTTGTTCTGATGAAGGGTCATGATCAACCTCCACAGATGCTGCCTGACCTGCTGAATATTTCCAGTATTTTCCATCTTTATTTGATATTAGAGCCTGTTTTAATGTGGAAAGTATAAAGGGAGAAAATTTCTTCAAATATTTATGTGCCCCTCTTCCTGAAGGGTAGTGTTTGAACATATAGCATTTTAGAATGGTGATATTCTGGGTCACCGGTCAAGTGTCCATCTTGATACCCTGAAATTGCTGATAGCAGGTGCAAGATGAGGAACAGACAGGGATCAGCTGAAAAGTACCAGCCCAATGTCAGGACATTTATGTTTAACAGATTGAATCACAAAGATGAGCTGGCAAAAGCCCCTGTGTCACCTCTTATAAGGAAGGTTCGCCAAATTCAGTGCTAATCAGGCGCTTAACCAGGAAGCTGTGCCCGTCAAAAGCTGCCAGCCAATCAGAGGCATGCAGCTCTTCATTGATCGGCAGCACCTCGAGGGAGGTAGTGGCTGCTGCTGGCACTATACCCATCTAAGGCCAAGGGCCCAGAAAGAGGTGAGTGGTGGTGGGGGATGGGGGAACATGGGGGAGAAGGAAGAAAAGGCAGGGGGTTGCTCTCAGTGGGACCCTCCTTCCTGATGCCGAGTCTCTCTCGATCAGCCACCGAGCACCTTTCAAAAAGGGACCTTGGCTCCCATACCCACCCCCACCCCCCCACCCACCCCACCCAACCCACTACCCCCACCTCCACCCTGGGAGCCCACACACAACCAGAGGGTTTGCTTTTCCAGCTCCCCAAATGTGAGACCCTTATTCGCCACTGGGTGAATACGAGTGAAGGAAGGATAAGGCCCTTAAGGGGTCATTAATCGCCTACCTAAGGGCCTCAGTTGGTGACTGAGCAGGAAGGCCATCCACTTAATCAGGGCAGGGGCCGGAAGGCAGCGGCGCCCCCAGCTACCATCCTCCTGCCTCATTAAATACTCCCATCACCAAACCTGCCACAGTGGGGATGAATGCCGGGGGAATTGGACTGCACCCAAAGTTACCAAATCTCCCAGCAATAGTGACATATCCTGAAATATAATCCTTCAGACTCATTTCCACAGCCAGGTATTGCAAGGCATTTTCACCTCTTTTCAGAGAAATGTCTTCAAAATTAGAAGCTTCTATTTATTCATTTAAAGTAAATTGGAAGTGTGGGGTAGAAGCTTATGTATCTGACAAAAATACTCTCACTTCTTTGCAAATTACTTAATTTAATCTGATTTAGATTGAAGTCCTTAACCTTTTAAAAAATTATCCTGCAGCCAAACTGCTTCCTCATATAGCACAATAATTATTTGCTTCAAACAATATGCAGACCTTGCAAAGGAAACAGGCGCATTGTGGATTTGCTGACTTTAGGGTATTCTGAAGGAATTTTAGAACAAATCTACAAGGAAAAGACTCTCTTTGGTGCAACAATTTCCTCCTCTCGATTTCCTCTGAAATACTTGTTAGTGCCTCTGCTGTGAAGCAGTGTTGATTGGGCAGTGAAGCTGGGACAATGTTCGATTCTACTGAAGGCTGTGGAGAGAATTGAATGTTACAGGCTAAGTCACAATACATGTTCGAGGTATGAAATTATAGTCTAATCACTTAAATGAAGGAAAAATATTGGTATGATGATTGAGGCTTTAGTAGGAGCTATTGTCAAAGACAGGCTTTGTAAGATTATGAAGTCTGCTTTCGAGCAGTTCTATAAAAATTGGAACAAAAACAAAAATTGCTGGAAAAACTCAGCAGGTCTGACAACATCTGTGGAAAGAGAAACAGAGTTAACATTTCGAGTCCATATGACTCTTCTTCAGAACTGAAGAGAAGTAGAAATGTGGTGAAATATACACTGTTTATGGGGGGTGGTGGAGGTGGGGCAGGTGAAGCTGGATAGAAGGCCAGTGATAGTGGAGGCAAAGGAGGGATTGCAAAAGGTGGAAGGGGTGTTGATGGTGGTGATACTGGCTAAAGGAGGTGCTAATGGTGACATTAAGAGTAGAAAGCAGGTTGAGCAAGTGACAGATAGCCCTAGTGGGGGTGGGAGGAGGGGACAGTGTGGGAAAAAAGATCAAAACAGGCTAAAAGGTGGAAATAAAACAGTGAATGGAAATAAATTTAAAAAATAATAGGAATAGGTGGGAAAAAATATATATATATAAATTTAAAAATAAATATTTGAACAATTAATTAAGTTGCCAATTAACGGCCACTTTCAGTCTCTCTCGGCATTTTACAGGTGTTGAGACCAGTCCCCGCTACGTGGGGAGATTGCCAGGTCTCTCAGCAGGTTCCTAGGGTGGGGCAACCTTCCTTCCTGGGCACTTCATGGCCCACAGAGGGCACCGCCCCCCCCCCCCCCCCCCCCCCCCCCCACCACCCACCACCACCCCCCACCCGCAGTAATGGCTGCCTCTGTGGCTGTGATGCTACTATCGGAGGGTTCGCCTCTTTGGTTTTCAGGTGCTGCCTGCTTGGCCTTGGCATATTATAATAAACTTTTATCTGCCCTTTGAGGCTGCCTCAGCATGGAGGCGCTATCTGCTTCTCCCTGCAGCTTCAGCAGCTGACAGCTCTATTGCTGGTGTTGTTTCCAGCCTCCTTATTGGGCCAGAAGCTCAGAAAGGTGAGCTGCCACCCTCTATTTGATGTCAGTCCCCATGGAAGCCTCTTATTGGCTGCTGCTGGTAAATTTGCCCCGGGACCCCAACATTCATCTGTGTGCGTTCAGGACCCACTGTGGGTCCCATCAGCAGGACATCTCATTTGTTGGTATAATTCCGGTCTGAATCTCCATGCTGGTCTAGAACAACAAACTGAGCACAAAACAAGGAATTTGGAATCTTCAAACTCTGTGTGGTTCACTATTTACTGAGCCTTTGTGGGGAGATACATGCCTCTCATTTTCAATTGGCCGACATTACAAGCATTACATCATGAGTCATTAACACTAATTAAATGCTGCATGTAAAAAAGTCTGCAATCTTGGTCTTTTCCCCTTTTCAGTAAATGAAAAAGTGTGAAGGTAGAAAATCTAAAAGGTGATTTAACGGGTGGGAACAAATATGTAACTTTCCTTTCATCATTCGAAACTTCCCTGAAGAATTGTCTTTGAGTTAACAAATACAGTTTCATGGAATTTTACTGCACAGGAGGACATTCTGTCCATCATGCCTGTGCTGTCTCTTTGAAAGAGGTATCCCAAATTCATCCTGTTCCCAGATGATCTGAAAAAACGTTCCTTTTCAAGTATTTCTCCAATTCCCTCTGCAAGTTATTGCATCTGCCTCCACCACCCAATCAGGCAGCACATTTCAGATCATCATAGCTTGCCGACATCACAAACATTACATCATGAGTCATTAACACTAATTAAATACTGCATGTAAAAAGGAATTCTCAACTCTCCCTAGCATTTTTGCCAATTATCCTAAATCTGTTTCCTCTGATTACTGACCCTCCTACCATGGAAAGAATTTTTCCAATCTACTCTACCAAAACCTGTCATGATTTTCAACACCTCTGCTAACTCTCCCATTAACCTTTTCTGCTCTAAGTAGAACATTTGTGTTGTTGAGTGAAGAGATGACAAAGGTGTGAATGAGGTTTTAATAAGGGTGCGGTGGATGTGGGTGATACAGTGCAAGTGTAAATAGATTGTCCTGCTGATGCATTGAATGTGGGGTTTGAAGCTTAGCTCGGGATTACAACATTAACTCGAGAAAATGGATTGACTATTGCTTCTCTTTATATGCAACAGATCATCCTGTTTTATCAGTCTATTTTCTGATTAAATGGATGTGGGTGTATTTCCCATAATGAAGATGATACTGTGACCTGCCAAGAGTCACTCATTAGAAGTGTTCATCCTGCCTGAAGATCTGGGACTGGAACTTTTGATGGAAGCTGGTCCTGGGGTCAAGACTGGTGGGAGAGAAATAGAGCTGTGTGTGTTGTTAACAGGCATATGTAAACTGATCCCACGCTTGGGAATTATGTTGCGAAGGGACAGCAGGTAAATGAGGATAAGGAAGAGGCCAAGGATAGATGTTTGATTCTGCCTGAGATGATTGTGAGGGGATTTGAATAGAAGTAACTGAAGGAGATGTGCTAATGTATTAGGACAAAACGAAACTAAGGGAGGTGATGTGATGATAGCGAAGAATGGAGTTGTTTATTGTGAAGTGAGAATAAATAAAATACAGCACTGTAACATAAACAAATCAACCATCATATACACACCACATAAAGCTAGAGAGCCAAACATCAGAAAAATAACACATGACATGATCACCAAAAGTGTCTTGGACTGCAAACCCATTAGCACAGGGGTAATTTTAAGGTTAACACAAATCAAGATAGCTCATGTTTCTAAACCAAACGGAGTGTTTGGTACTCCTAATGAGTGACTCTTGGCAGGTCTCAATATCATCTTCATTATGGGAAATACACACACATCCATTTAATCAGAAAATAGACTGATAAAACAAGATGATCTGTTGCGTATAAAGAAAAGCAATAGTCAATCCATTTTCTCTTGAGCTATGTATTACTTTCCATTATTTATGCTGATGAGGATGAAAATTATGTGTTGCATTCGGAAGATTGCCGACCTGACCACTGGGGGAATAATGTGTTATTTTGAGAAGTCAGTGACCTAGATTGCATTAAGTGGAACAGAGCTTTCTCTACAGTCCAACAAACCTGGCCGACTCTTTACTGACCCCTGAAGCAGCCTAGCAAGTCGTTAAATTATATCAAATTCTTTATAGCAGTTTAAGAAGGCATTCCACCATTTTCACAGAGAAAATTGGGATGGACAAGAAATGCTGGCCTTGCCAGTGAAGTCCAGATACTGAAAATGGATTAAACAAAATCATTTTGAGTAGGTGGTGAACTATTGTTAACTCTATATTGTCCTGTTTTACTGAGACCAGTGTGCTTCCTTCCTGCCCAACCTGAGAAGGAAGAGTAAACACGGCCATGTTGTCTTCCCAATCAGTGTCACAATGTGTATCATACATAGGCTGGCTGCAGATGTACTAGGTCAGTTTCCTCCCCCACCCCCCACCCCCGCTGCCTTCCCCCTAGTAACATGCTGCATCTCATGACCTGCAGCAAGGTTTACACATCTTGTTCCAGTAGGAGATAGACTAGTGTGAATGTCAAAGCTTGAAAACCAGTCAGCAACATGCAAATTTCAGCCACCTACTGGAAGATCTACCAATCACCTTAGCAATTATAGTGCTGGTTTTTATTTTGAAAAAGTGCACATTGTCAAAGTTCACACTTGTTTCATTCTTCACAGAGGAAAGTAAGATTGTTATAATGACACATTCTAAAGTGATTTTTTTCACAGGATTGTTATGGGCAGATCTTACAAATTTTGAAACCACTGCTAAGCAGAACATATACGCAAATTGTTAAACCTCTGCTTTTACTCGACGCTAGACTGCCTGTTTTACCACAATTCCTGTGGCTTTGTGGAGTTGGGAAATTCCCACTGGCCAATTGGTCGGGATGAAAGAGAAGGAAAAACCTGCAGAAAGAGAGGGCCTTTTACAATCTGCGGCTGTCCCAAAGCATTTTACCATCAATGAGGTGCTTTTGAAGTGTAACTGCTGTTGTAGGAATGTGGCAACTAGTTGATACATAGCAGGATCTCACAAATAACAATATGATAATAACCAGAAACCTTATTTTAGTGATGTTAGTTGAAGGATCAATATTGACCAGGATACCAAAACCTTCTAGTCTCTTGTGTACCTCCTTTCTGCTGTTGGCCCTGAGCTCTGGAATTCCCGCCACAAACCGTTTTACATCTGTCCATTTATCTTGTTAAGTCCCTCCTAACAAGCTTCATGTTTAACCAAACTCTGTTGGTGTTGGTTGTGGTTCATTTGGTACCTTTCTCACCTCTGCCTCATAGGGTTCTGAGTTCAAGACCCACTCCAGGGTTTGAGCACAAAAATCAAGCTTGACACTTCAGTATAACCCTGAGGGTTTGCTGTGCTAATGAAGGTGCCGCCTTATGGCTGAAATGTGAAACAAATGAAATGTTAAGCTAATGCCTCATCTGCCTGCTTAAAAGATCCCATCTCGCTATTTTGAAGAAGAGAAGGGGAGTTATCCCTGGTGCAAAAACAAAATATGAACCTATGAATTAGGAGCAGGAATAGGGGCTACTTGCACCCACCCCCCCCACCCCACCCCACAACGAGCCTGCTTCAACATTCAATAAGATCATGGCTGATTTGATTGTGACCTCAACTCCACATTCCTGCCTACCCCCAATAACCTTTCACCACCCCCCGCCCCCCCTTGCTTATCAAGAATCTATCTACCTCTGCCTTAAAAATATTGAAAGACTTTGCTTCCACCACCTTTTGAGGATGGGAGTTCCAAAGACTCACAATGCCCTGAAGGAAGAAAATTCCTTTTATCTCTGTCTTAAATGAGTGACCCCTTATTTTGAAACAGTGACCCCCTAGTTCTAGATACATCCACAAGAGGAAATTCCTCTCCGCAATGACCCTGTCAAGATCCCTCAGGATCTTAAAGGTTTCAATTAAGTCGCCTCTGACTCTTCCAAACTCCACTGGATACAAGCCTAACCTGTCCAATCTTTTCTTATAAGACAACCCAGCCATTCTGGGTATTAGTCTGGTAAACCTTCTCTGAACTGCTTCCAACACATTTACATCCTTCCTTAAAGAAAGGGACAAGTACTGTACTCAGTACTCCAAATGTGGTCTCAATAGTGCTCTGTATAACTGAAGCATAAAGTCCCTACTTTTGTATTTAATTCCCCTCGCAATAAACGATTATGCTCTATTAGCTTTCCTAATTACTTGCTGTACCTGCATCCCAGCCTTTTGTGATTCATGCACTAGGACACCCAGATCCCTGTGAATCTCAGAGCTCTACAATCTCTCACTGTTTAGTTAATATGCTTCTTGTTTATTTTTTCTGCCAAAATGGGCAATTTCACATTTGGCCACATTATACTCCATTTGCCAGACTTTTGCCCACTCACTTATCCTATTATATCCCTTTGTAGCTCCCTATGTTGTCTTCACAACTTACTTTCTCACATAACTTTGTGTCATCAGCAAATTTAGCAACCATACCTTTGGTCCCTTCATCCAAGTCATTTAGATAAATTGTAAAAAGTTGGGGCCCAGCACTGATCCCTGTGACACACCACTCAAAACATCTTGCCAACCAGAAAATGACTCATTTATGCCTACTCTCTGTTTCCTGTTAGCTAGCAAATCTTCTGTCCAAAGAAGAATTCTAAATATATATAATATTTATTGATTCTAAATACTGCACATGCTGGGGGCTGAATTTTTACCTGGGTGAGGAGGTGTATTTTGGTTTTATTTTTGAGGAAATCTGATTTCCCTCCGCATTCCCAACTCCACATCGTTTCCCTCTGGCCTTTTTGCAAGTCGAGAATGCCAAGTGTGCAAAACACACACAACCCCCAAATCAGATTTCCATTGCACGCCATCTTCATCTGGTGGTGCAGGGGAAGCCCTTAAAATGCACCAGGTTTGAGAATTTGTGAACAAAATGGAAAGTCTGCTGAAGAGCTGGGAATCTGAAAGGTAAGTGTAAAGTGTTTTCACATCTTCAAATATCATACTGGATGCTGTATTGTTATGCAGATATGTGTTTAATGCAGTAATTTATCTTAGGAATCTGCCTACAAAGGTAAGTTAACCCTAGCATTGTCCAGCAGCATTGTGTAAGTGTTCACATGCGTTACCATGCATTTTGACTGGAGAAAATACTATAATGTATTAAAAAATGTGAAACAGAATGTCCTCTACTGTCATGTTTTTAGCTCTGATTTAATTGGATTGGCAAATCTAGCTATTTAAAAAAAAATCATGTTTCTGAAGGGAGGAAAAATGATTGTTCCTTCTCCTCTTCCATTGATTGACAGGCTTTGAAATGGAAAGGGAACAGACATGAGACATCATTCTGTTCTGTCAGTTTCAGGCAATTGAGTTGGGGCCATTTTTTATGACAGCTGTAGCCATTATGAATGGTTGGCTGAGTTTCAAAATCTAAAAATTCCTTCAGCTCAGCAAGTGGTCCGATGATCCTAGAATGATTGAAATTTTAATGGGCTGAAATAAAACAATATGTCTATGATATGGTTTCTTGTTTGTTTACAAACCTGATAGGTACTTAAAAAGGATTACATTCTTTTTGCACTGAAGTAGTATTTTTTCTTTCCTGTACCAATGGTAGCGTGTTTGAATTCAGGATTTTATTTTAGCTTGCTAAGGTTTTATTTTTGCAATGATTTTAAAATAATTCCCATTGCTGTTGCTTAACTCCTGGGCTAGAATTTTACACTGTTCATGTGAGCGCATGCCTGACCCGGAATCAGGTGAAACCGCGTGAGAAGATGTCGGGCACGTGTCCTGACATCATTGCACTCGCGCGCAACATTACGGTTAGTGTGCGAGGGTCAGAAACGTGCTTGCCAACAATTAAACATGAAATTGAGCCCATTAAGGAGCTACTTGTTGGTGATTTTATGCAGCCCGTCCACTTTTATGGTTGGAGGATGGGCCAAGCGGCCCGGTTGCCTTCACATCTTCACTACAAAATACACCCAGGGAGGGATGAAATATCTGGGGTTAATTAAAATAAAAGAAGACATTTGAGGGATGACCTGCTAAGTCGTTTGCTGCCAGGTGCCTGCATTTAGCAACATAGAAACAGGAGAAGGCCATTCAGCCCATCAAGTCTGCTCCGTCATTCAGTAGGACCATGGCTGATTGAACACTTCAATGCCTTTTACCCACACTATCCCCAAAATCCTTTACGTTATTGTTAATCAGAAATCTATCAATCTCCACCTTAAACACACTCAATGACTGTACTTCCATGGCCCTCTTGGGTAGAGAATTCCAAAGATTCACAACCTTCTGGGTAAAGAAATTTCTCCTCACCTCGGTCCTAAGTGGCTTCCCTCTTATTTTGAATTGTGTCCCTGGTTTTAGGTTCCCAAACCAGGGGAAACATCTTACCTGCATCTACCCTGTCTGTCCCTTTAAGTATTTTGAAGGTTTCAATGAGATCACCTCTCATTCTTCAAAACTCTAGAGAATACAGGCCCAGTTTCCCCAATCTTTCTTCATAGGACAATCCTGTCATCCCTGGAACAAGTCTGGTAAACCTTTGTTGCACTCCCTCTATGGCAATAATATCCTTTCTGAGGTAAGGGGACCAAAACTGCACACAGGACTCCAGGTGTGGTCTAACCAAGCTTCTATACAATTGAAGCAAGACTTCACTATTCCTGTACTCAAATCTTTTTGTGATAAAGGCTAACATTCAGTCCTAATAGCTTGCTGCACCTGCATGTTAGCCAGAACACCCAGAGAGCAGGTTATATTAGACTTGGTATTGTGTAACGTGACAGGACTAATTCATGACCACAGAGTAAAGACACCCCTAGGCAGCAGCGACCACAATATGATTGAGTTTTACACCTAGTTTTAAAGGGAGAAGAATGGGTCTAAGACTAGTATCTTAAATTTAAATAAGGGCAACTATGTGAGGATGAAAGCTGAGCTAGCTAAAGTGAACTGGGAAACTAGGCTTGAGGATAGACCAATAGAGAAGCAGTGGCAGACATTTAAGGGGATATTTCAGAGTATTCAGAATAAATACATTCCTATCATAAAGAAAAATTCTAAGGGGAGGACCCACCATCAGTGGTTAACTACAGAAGTTAAGGAAAGCATCAAACTTAAGGAAAAGCATCCAACTTCACAAAGATGAGTGGTAGAACAGATGACTGGACAGAATATAAAGAACATAAGAACTAGGAGCAGGAGTGGGCAATTCAGCCCCTCGAGCCTGCCTCGCCATTCAATACGATCATGGCTGATGTCATTTCGGCCTCAACTCCAATTTCCTGCCCTCTCCCTATAACTTTTCAACCCATTACTAATTAAAAATCTGTCTATCTCCTCCTTAAATTTATTCAGCGTCCTGGCATCCACTGCACTCTGAGGTAGTGAATTCCATAGATTCATGACCCTTTGAGAAAAGTAATTCCTCTTCATCTCTGATTTAAATCTACCACCCCTTAGCCTAAAACTATGGTCTCTCATTCTAGAATGCCCCAGAAGGGGAACCATCTGCTCCACATCTACTTTGTCCACCCCCTTTAGCATCTTATATACCTCAATTAGATCTCCTCTCATCCTTCTAAACTCTAGCAAGTATAGGCCTAAACTGCTCAATCTCTCCTCATAAGACAAGCCCCACATCTCTGGAATCAATCCAGTGAACCTCCTCTGAACTGCCTCCAGTGCAACTACATCCTTCCTCAAGTAAGTGGATCAAAACTGTGCACAGTACTCCAGGTGTGGCCTCACCAATGCCTTGTACAGTTGCAACAACACTTCCCTATTTTTATACTCTATTCCTTAAGCAATAAATGCCAAAATTCCATTTGCCTTCCTTATTACCTGCTGTACCTGCATACTAGCTTTCAGTAATTCAAGCACGAGGACACCCAGATCCCTCTGCACTGAAGCATTCTGAAGTTTCTCTCCATTTAAATAATAAGTTGCCTTTTTATTCTTCCGACCAAAACGGATAACCTCACACTTATCCACGATAAACTCCATCAGCCAAATTTTGGCCCATTCACCTAACCTGTCCATGTCCATTTGTAAATTTCTTATTTCTTCATTGCAACTTACTTTCCCAACTATTTTGGTGTCATCTGCAAATTTAGCTATAGTACCTTCTATCCCTGAATCCAAGTCATTAATATAGATTGTAAATAGTTGGGGCCCAAGGACTAAACCCTGTGGCACCCCACTAGTTACAGCTTGCCATCCGGAAAAAGACCCATTTATCCCAACTCTCTGCTTTCTGTTGGTTAGCCAATCCTCTATCCAAGCTAATATATTACCCCTAACTCTGTGTGATCTTATCTTGTGTATTAATCTTTTGTGCGGCACCTTATCAAAAGCCTTCTGGAAGTCCAGATATACTATATCTACAGGATCCCCATTATCCGCTTTCCACTTTGCTTGTCACATCTTCAAAGAACTCTAGCAAATTAGTCAAACAGTATTTACTCTTCATAAAACCATTCTGACTCTGATGAATTGCATTTTGACTTTCCAAATGCCCCATTATTACTTCCTTAATAATGGATTTCAACAATTTCCCAATGACAGACGTTAAACTAATTGGTCTATAGTTTCCTACTTTATGCCTCCTCCACTTTTTGAATAAGGGCATTATATTAGCATTTTTCCAATCCACTGGCACCCTACCAGAATCCAGGGAATTTTGGAATATTATAGCCAGTGCATCCACTATCTCCACTGCCACTTCCTTTAAGATCCTGGGATGTAGGCCATCAGGTCCTAAAGACTTGTCACCCTTTAATCCCAATAGTTTGCAGAGAATGACTAAAAGGTTAATCAGGAGAATTAAATTAGAGTATGGGAGGAAGCTAGCTAGAAATGTAAAAATGGTTAGCAAGGTTTTCTACCCATATTTAAAAAAGAAAAGAGTAAGTAAAGTGAGTGTTGATTCTCTAGAGAGTAACAGTGGGGAGTTAATAGTAGATAATCAGAAATAGTGGAAAAAATGAACAAATATTTTGTTTCTGCACCCACGATAGAGGATACAAAAATCATTCCAGTAATAGCTGCAAATCAGGAGGTGCAAGGGAGAGAGGAACTTGGTGAAATTGAAATCACTATGGAAATAGCACTGAGCAAATTGATGGAGCTGCGGGCTGGCAAGTCTCCAGGTGCTGATGGACTACATCCTAGGGTCTTAAAGGAAATGGCTAATGAGGTAGTCAATGCGCTGGTGTTAATTTTCCAAATTTCGCTAGATTCTGGAAAGGTTCGATCAGACTAGAAAGTAGCAAATTCAAGAAGGGAGGGAGGCAGAAAACAGGAAACCATAGGCCAGGTTAGCTTGATGTCTGTCATTGGGGAAGTTGTTAGAATCAATCATTAAGGAGGTTCTAGCTGGTCACTTGGAAGAGCTTAAGTCAATTGCGAAGAATCAGCATGATTTTGTGAAAGGAAAATCATGTTTAACCAGTTTTTGAAGGAGTAACATGCGTGATGAATAAAGGGGAGCCTGTAGACGTACTGAACTTAGATTTCCAGAAGGCATTTGATAAGGTGCCACATCAAAGGTCATTGTGGAAAATAAAAGCGCATGGTGTAGGGGGTAACATATTAGCATTGATAGAAGATTGGCTGACTGGCAGAAAGCAGAGTGTAGGCATACATGGGTCTTTTCCTGATTGGCAGGATGTGATGAGTGGAGTCCCACAGGGGTCTGTACTGTAGCCTCAACTTTTTATGATTTACACCAATGCTTTAGATGAGGGGAGTGAAGACATGGTAGCTAAATTTGCAGATGACATAAAGATGAGTAGGAAAGCATGTTGTGAAGAGGACATGAGGAGGTTGCAGATGGATATAGATAGGTTGAGTGAGTGGGCAGAGATCTGGCAAATGGAGTTTAATGTGGGAAAATGTGACGTTGTTCACTTTGGCAGGAAGAATAAAAAAACAGAGAAATGGAGAACGGCTGCATAATTCTGAGGTGCAGAGGGATCTGGGTGTTCTAGTATGAATCACAAAAAGTTAGTATGCAGGTACAGCAAGTAATTAAGAAGGCTGATGGAATGCTATCCTTTATTATGAGAGGGATTGAACATAAAAGTAAGGATGTTATGCTTCAGTTATACAGGGCATTGGTGAGTCCGCACCTCGAATACTGTGCGCAGTTTTGGTCTCCTTATTTAAGGAAGGATGTAAATGCATTGGAGGCGGTTCAGAGGAGGTTTACTAGATTGATACCTGGAATGAGTGGGTTATCTTATGAGGAAAGGTTGGACAGACTGGGCTTGTTTCCACTGGAGTTTAGAAGAGTGAGGGGTGATTTGATTGAAGTATACAGGATCCTGAACAGCCTTGACAAGGCGGATGTGGAAAGGATGTTTCCTCTTGTGAGTGAGTCCAGAACTAGGGGGCACTGTTTTAAAATTGCCCTTTTAGCACAGAGATGAGGAGAAATTTTTTCTCTCAGAGGGTTGTGCAACTTTGGAACTCTCTACCTCAGAAGATGGTGGAGGCGGGGTCACTGAATATTTTTAAGGTAGAGGTAGAGAGATTCTTGTTAGGCAAGGGAATCATAGGTTATCAGGAGTAGATGGGAATGTGGAAATCGAAACTCAAGAAGATCAGCCATGATCATGATTGAATGTCGGAGCAAGGTCAAGGGGCCGAATAGTCTACTCCTGTTCCTATTTCTTGAGTTCTTATGTCCCATTGTACATCTACACTTTCTAATCTCTTACCATTTAGGAAATACTCTGCACATCTGTACCTTCTACCAAAGTGGATAACTTCACATTTTTCCACATTATATTCCATCTGCCATGTTCTTGCCCACTCACTAAGTCTGTCCAAATCCTCCTGTAGCCACTTTACATCTTCCTCACAACACACATTCCCACCTAGCTTTGTATCATCCACAAACTTGGGAATATTACATTTGGTCCCCACATCCAAATCATTGATATATATTGTGAACAGCTGGGCCCAAGCCCTGATCCCTGCGATTCTCCACTAGTCAAGCCTGCCAATGCGAGAATGATCAGTTTATTCCTACTCTGATTCTTGCCTGTTTGCCAATCCTTAATCCATGTCAGTATATTGTCTCCTATTCCACGTGCTTTTATTTTTCTAATCAGCCTCCTGTGGGGGACTTTATCAAAAGCCTTCTAAAAATCCAAGTATAGTACGTCCACCGAATCTTTTATCAATTTTGTTAGTAACATCCTCAAAAAACTCCAACAAGTGTGTCAAACATGATTTCCCATTCACAAATCCAAGTTGACTATGTCCAATCAGATCATGATTATCCAAGTATCCATTTATCACGTCCTTTACAGTATTATCACAGTTTGCAGCAGTTTATTGAGCTTATTTCATGTTTAAATTACTGCAGCTCCCTGAGGCAGCTCCACAGCAACTGTCAGCCTTCAGGGAGAGCAAAAATTCACACCCTCCATTCTCTCGGGGGCCTGCCCTCTTCCCACAACCTCCGCCAGCGCTGAGCCTTTCTCGGTGCTCATTTCACATTGGTTGGCCATTGATTGGCCAGCCAGCAGTAAATTGTGTTCAGGGGCTGATTGTGGGCAGAAACATATTTTGCGTGTGCTTTTGGGCCCCACAGATCACGCGCACCTGACGAACATAAGATTGAGGCCCTGAAGACTGCATGTGGTGCAAACTATGGAGGTTACGTGCAGAGCATGGATGTGGCATCGGGAATAGAGATAGCATTTGGAATGTGGGGTGGTATGAGTGGCATCGGGAATGTGAGGTGGCAATGGGGTGAGGGGTGGAGGTGACTGGCTTGAGGTGTGAGGTTTAGGGGTCTTTACATGATGTTGGGAAACCAAAGCAGCCTTCTAACCAGCCCACCTTCACCCCCACACCCCTCAAGCACTCCACAGCAGCTGACAAAAAGCACTGCAAACCCACGCTCTGTGAGAAAGGACAGAAATCTCTTGTAAGGTCACACATGGGTTGGCTGTGCATTTTGTGAGCTGCAAACCTTTGCAGGTTGCATTTTCCCCTAGTCCAGATGAAAATTTGGCCCTTGAAATCTGAAATAAACATTGAAAATGCTATAACAATCCAGCAGGCTTGGCTGTATCCGTGGAGAGAGAAACAGAGTTAACATTTCAGGTCACAATCTTTCATTAGAACTGGGAAATGTTACCATGTCCAAACTGCTAATCCAGAGACCCAGGGTAATGCTCTGGGGACCCGGGTTCGAATCCCACCACGGCAGATGGTGGAATTTGGATTCAATAAAAATCTGGAATTAAGTCAAATGATGAACATGAAACCATTGTCGATTGTCGTAAAAACCTACCTGGTTCACTGATATCCTTTAGGGAAGGAAATCTGCCATCCTTACCTGGTCTGGCCTACATGTGACTCCAGACCCACAGCAATGTGGTTGACTCTTAAATGCCCTCTGAACAAGGACAATTAGGGATGAGCAATAAATTCTGGTCCAGCCAGCGATGCCCACACCCCATGAACAAATAATAAGAAAAATGTGTTAGGTTTTAAACAGGTGACATAGGGGAGAATGGAAAAAGATCCGAAAGGAAGGTCTGTGATAGGGCAGAAGACATTAAAAGACAAAAGAGTTGGTGGGGCAGTGTTAAAGAGAGCAGCCATGGGACAAAAAAAGGAACAAATGATGTGTCCAGAGGAGGTGTGAATGGTAGAGTAATGAACAGCTCCCATCTGGAAGCAAAAACAAGAATATCAAAATTAAGGCCAGAAACTATAAAGGAAAGGAGACAAGATGGAGGATGGGTTTACCGGGGGAAACTGCCCCTTTTCTTCTTTAAAATACTGCAGTACCATAGAATCTTTAACACCTACCCAAGAGGATAGAAAGTGCAACATTCCCTCACTACTGCACTGGAGTCAGCTGAGCTTTTGCTCTTAAGTCACTGGATGGGACTTGAAACCAAAGCCTTCCTTTATTTATTATCTCATGGGATGTGGGCATTCTGGGTAAGGCCAGTTTTTGTTGCCCATCCCTAATTGCCCTTGAATTGAGTGGCCTGCTAGGCTATTTCAGAGGGCAGTTAAGAGTCAGCCACATTGCTGTGGGTCTGGAGTCACATGTAGGCCAGACCAGGTAAGGATGGTAGATTTCCTTCCCTAAAGGACATTATTGAACCAGATGGGTTTTTACATGGTGCTGAGACTAGCTTTCAGATTGCTTCTTATTAATTGAATTTAAACCCCACCAGCTGCCATGGTGGGATTTAAACCCTTGTCTCTGTCTCCTCCTGAGTCTCTGACTCAGAGGCAAGAGTGCTCTGCACTGAGCCACTGCTGACACCTCACAATCTGCTGCTTCTTTTGCCAGTAGAAACTTGACTACGAATTTTCCCACCAGCAATCATAGTGACACAACTGGTTGGGTTACCTCGATTATCTTTCGAATTCATGATCCATCACAATATTTGTCTCACCTGTTTCCAACTCTGCTTCAGCCCATCTGTTGCTGAAATCCATGCTCATCCATGCCTTTGTTACCTTTGGATTCAGCTATTTCACCTTACTCATGGTCAGCCTCTCCATAACCTTGAGCTCATTCAAAATATTGCTGTCCAAATCCTAAGCTACGCCAAGTCCTGCTCGCCCACTACCCCTGTGTTGACTGACCAACTTTCACTTCTGGTTCACCAATGACCAAAATTTAAAATTCTCATCCTTGTGTTCCAACCGTCCGTAGCCTCGCTGGATTCCCGGTCTCTATAACTTCCTCTAGCATCTGAAAGGAGCTGTGTTCCACTAATTCTGGCCTCTTGTGGGCCCTCACTTCCTTCAGCCCACCATTGGCAGATAAGCTTTTAGGCCTTTAGGCACAAAGCCCTGGAAATCCCTCCCTGGTTTATATCTATCTACTTCTCTGTCCTCCTTTTAAGACCCTCCTTAAAACACACCTCTTTGACAAAACTTTTACTCATCCCTCCTAATATCTCGTCCTTTGGCTCAGTGGCAGTTTTTTTTCTGATTACAAAGCTGTAAAGTGCTTTGGAATGTTTTCCTATGTTAAAAACATCATATAAATGTAAACTCTTGCTGTTATAGAGAGATTTGACATTGCTATTGAACTACTGTTTCGTTAAACTGCACGGCACATAGGATATGGACGTAACTTGTTTCGTTTCCTATGCACTGGGGTTAAATTTCTGTTCTTTGTTTCCATGAACATAGGAACAGGAGGAGGCCATTTAGATCCTCCTCCTTTAATGAGGTCATTGTCGATCTGCAACCTAACTCCATACACCTGACTTTGCTCATATTCTTTAATACCTCTGGATAACAAAAATTTATCAATCTCAGATTTCAAATTTACAGTTGACCTTGTGTCAGCTGCTATTTGTTCCAAACTTCAACCACCCTTTGTGTGTGAAAGTGTTTCCCAATTTCACTCCTGAAAGGCCTGGCTATAATATTTAGAGATAAAAATAAAAAACTGCGGATGCTGGAAATCCAAAACAAAAACAGAATTACCTGGAAAAACTCAGCAGGTCTGGCAGCATCGGCGGGGAAGAAAAGAGTTGACGTTTCGAGTCCTCATGACCCTTCAACCGAACTGATTAAAAATAGGAGAGGGGTGAAATATAAGTTGGTTTAAGGTGGGGGAAGTGAGACCCCCCCACTTCTCTCCCCCCACCACCCCCCACCTTAAACTAGCTTATATTTCACCCCCTCCTATTTTTAATCAGTTGAAGAGTCATGAGGACTTGAAACGTCAACTCTTTTCTTCTTCGCCGATGCTGCCAGACCTGCTGAGTTTTTCCAGGTAATTCTGTTTTTGGTTTATAATATTCAGACTCTGTCATCTCGTCCTAAACTCCCCATGGATTGTCTCCATCTACCCAATTGCTCCCCTTAATATCTTGAAAACTTTGATCAAATTGCCCCTTAACTTTCTAAATTCCAGGGATGCAGCCCTACTGTGTGTAATCTCCCCTTGGAGTGCAGCTATCATTCTGGTATATCTACACTGCAGTCCCTCCAAGGCCAATATGCCCTTCCTAAGGTGTCCTGCTCAGAACTGCTCACAGTAACTCCAGGTGTGGTCTAACCAGGGCTTTGTGTAGCTGAAGCATGACTTCTACCTGCTTGTATTCTAGATCTCTAGATATAAAGGCCAACATTCCATTAGTCCTTTTTGATTATTTCCTGCAGCTGTACATGACTTTTTAATGATCTGTGTATTTGGACCCCAAGCCAAATTAGAAATATATGATTTGAACTGGATAATAGTGTCACAAGTGCAGAATACATAACAGTTTTGGTTTTCCTTATCTTTCAGAAATGAATTATTATTCAGAGAAACATAAACTGTTATAGTAATGTAATCAGAAAAGTTTTGTTTTGATGAAAATGTTATGGAATGTGACAGTCAGGAGTATTCCCCATGTATGACACTGATAGTACCGGCCTGGAGGCTGTAAGTTACAAGGAAAACACCTGCCATTTATCTCCATTTATTTATATTGGAGGGGGGAAGAAGAGCTGCAGGGCTTTTTACTGAGGTGACATCACACATAACAGCTTTTGTTTATGGTTCCCTTAATGTCAGGAGTATCCCAAAGTGCTTCAAAGATAGATGAGAGGAGTCATATAGGAAAAGTGACAAAATGTTTAATTGGAAAGAGAGGATTTTGTTAAATAAAAGGACAAGAGTGAGCTGGAAGAGAGATTTAGGGAAGAATTTATAGATAGTGAGATCCAAGGAGTTGAAGGCTTTATCATTCATGGTGGGCAGATCCAGAAATGGTCAGAGACACATGAATGCAGTGTTTAGGACAGGATGTAGTGTTGATGGTGCTTGCACAGATAGGGCAAATCCACAGTAAGATTAAAAATGAGAATGAAGATTTTAGCCTTAAGGGTAGGGAGTCAAATTAGTGGAGCAAAGATAGGAATGATGAAAGGGTGGGAATCAGGGTGGCTTTGGATACATGTTGCAGCACTTTGGACAAATTGGAGTTTCTGGATATTGGAGGCCAGGAAAATTGTTATGGAGCTGATTTTCCTGGGAACTTTATTTGATGGAAACATTGAACTTTATTTACAAGACAGCAGTAGCTCCATGTGTGCATCTAACTCTATAACTAAAGAAGAGCTCTCGTCTAGAGATTCCCCACACTGCAAACTGATTGGTTTACACAGATCATGTGATCTTACAACACATGATTATTCCTAAAGTTACAGTCCGACGTTTATCAAAACTATAATTACCGCATTCTCCCCTCCTTTAACTTTTCTGTACAATTTGTAATTTACAAGGATCATGACATTACACACAATAGTTACTCAGGTCATGAAATTACAAGTTCAGTCTTTCAGGTAGATTCCTGATCCAAGTACATCGCAGCTCGACTTCAGATTATTTTGTAGGAAACACACTCACTGGAACCATATTAACATCAGGTACCTCATTAGGCAAATGCAGTTCAGTGTCTTCCACTCCGACAGAGACATCGGGCATGTCTGTCCTTGGTTGAGCAACTTCAACATGTACCACAGGTGCAGCAATGGTTACAGGTGGAACATCATTTTGTTGGGGTTTCTCCCTCCTTCTTAAATGATCCACATGTTTATGGGTGATCCAGCCCTCCATTTCCACATGGTACAACAATAGTCCAGTCACAGAGCTTAGTTTACTAGGTAACTACTTTGGTCCTCCACTGAAACTCCTTACATATACAGCTTCTCCAACAGTAAATTGTTGCTCAAGGTTATGTGAATCATGAGTTGTTTTTTTGTTCCCTTGACTTTTCTCCACCTTGCTCTCCAAATTGGGAAGTATCAGGCTCAGTCTTGTTTGAAGACAGTGCCTCATCAGTAACTCTGCAGGTGTTGTTCCTGTTGTTGTGTTGGGGTTGGGGGGTGGGCGGGGGGTGGGGGGGGGGCGGGGTGGGAGGGAGGTGGTGGGGGGAGGTTTGTTCTGTAGTGAAATAGGAAATGAGCAAGTTTAGTTTCCAACAATTCACCTGTTAACTTTTTCATTCCCCTCTTAAAAGTTTGTCCTGCTCTTTCTGCCAGTCCTTTAGATGACAAATGGTATGAGTACAGTCTTCACATGATTGATACCATTTAGGCTGGCATATCTTTGAAATTCAGCACTAGTAAGTGCAGTACCATTATCTGAGATGATTATTTCTGGCAATCCATGGATAGAAAAGCGTTGGCGTAATTTTTCTATAGTAGTGCTTGAAATTGGTGACTTAACCTCATATATGTCCAACCAATTGGAATGAGCATCCATAATCAGTAGAAACATGGTTCCAAGAAAAGGAGCAATGTAATCTATGTGCAATCTCACCCAGGGTCCACCAGGCCACTCCCATGGGTGTAATGGATCTGCCACTGGCAACTTCTGCAGCTGATGGCATTGCACACAATCTTTAACCAACTTCTCAATATCGCCAGGCATTCCCAGCCACCAAAGATAACTTCACGCGATCACCTTCATTCTTGAGATTCCTGGATGGGCACTGTGTAACATCACTAAGAGTGGTTCAGTTCCTTGTGAAGGAATTACTACTTGTGCACCCTACAATAGGATACCATCTTGACTGCTCATTCAGTTGAAAAATGGCTTCAGTTGAAAAATTCATCAGGGACTGGTTCCTGGGACCATCCAATTAACACTTGGTCACTCACTCGAGACAGGACTGGATCAAGATTCATCCAAAACAAAAACAGAATTACCTGGAAAAATTCAGCAGGTCTGGCAGCATCGGCGGAGAAGAAAAGAGTTGATGTTTCGAGTCCTCATGACCCTTCGACAGAACTTGAGTTCGAGTCCAAGAAAGAGTTGAAATATAAGCTGGTTTAAGGTGTGTGGGGGGGGGGGGCGCGGAGAGAGAGAGAGAGAGAAGTGGAGGGGGGGGTGTGGTTGTAGGGACAAACAAGCAGTGATAGAAGTCTATCACTGCTTGTTTGTCCCTTTAACCACACCCCCCCTCCACTTCTCTCTCTCTCTCTCTCCGCACCCCCCCCACACCTTAAACCAGCTTATATTTCAACTCTTTCTTGGACTCGAACTCAAGTTCTGTCGAAGGGTCATGAGGACTCGAAAAGTCAACTCTTTTCTTCCCTGCCGATGCTGCCAGACCTGCTGAGTTTTTCCAGGTAATTCTGTTTTTGTTTTGGATTTCCAGCATCCGCAGTTTTTTGTTTTTATCACGATTCATCCAGTTTCTTATCTGCCTGGCACAGACTGGTGAGGAATCCAGGAAATTCATCACTAGTACAAGCTCTTGGGGAATTGGGATATGTTCATTGTTCTCTTGCAAGGGAAGGCAACTTAGCGCATTGGCATTGGCTATATGAACCCCTGGTCTATGCACAAAAGTGTATTCATATGCTGTTAAAATTAGGACCCATCTTTGAATTCATGCAGAAGTTATGGGAGGGAAAGTGTTTTCTTCGATAAACAGACCCAAGAGTGGTTTGCGTTCTGGTATTATCGTGACGTGTCACCCATGCACGTGTGGTGGAATTTTTTTTCAGAAAAATAATCAACAGACCTCCCTTTTCAAACCGAGAATATCCTTTTTCAGCTGTGGTAAGTGTCCTGGATACACTGTTGTCCATCTTGTGAGATAGTACCACTCCTACTCCATAGGGGGATGCATTGCAGGTTAGCACCAATTCCTTAGTCGGGTCGTTGTGCACTAACAAATTTGAAGAATACGAGAGCTGTTTGACTTTCATAAAGGTTTCTTCTTGGGGTGACTCCCAAGCCCAACGCTGGTTTTTCTTCAACAGAGAGTGTAGTTTGTAGAGAACCATTGATAAATTTGGTAGAAATCAGCCATAATAATTTACCATCCCTAAAAATTATTTTAAGTTCAGAGACATTTTTCGGCTCAGATGTCTCTCTGATAGCTTTAACCTTCTCTTCAACAGGACATAACCCTTGGGCATCTACCCGGTGGCACAAATAAATGACTTCATTTGTCTGAAAAGTGCATTTTTCCTTCTTTAGGTGCACTCCTGCTTCTAAAAATCTTTTCAGGACTTCCTGCAGATTAGCCAAGTGTTCCGTTTCAGTGAATCCAGTTATTAATACATCGTTCAGGTAGACCACAACTTGAGGTAGTCCTTGTAGCAAGCTCCCCATCGTCCTCTGGAAAATGGCACATGCTGAGGAAACACTGAAAGGCAGGTGTGTGTATAGATATAATCCTTTGTGGGTGTTTATGGTCACAAATCCTCAGGAGGCATCACCCAGTTCCAGTTACTGATATGTGTGACTCATATCTAGCTTTGTATACGTTGTCTCTTCTGCTAGTTTAGCATTGAGGTCTTCAATCTTGGGAATAGGGTAACTGTCCATTTTGGCTGCTTTGTTGACCATCAGCTTATAAACCTCACAGATCCGGATGGTCTGATCCGGTTTTAGGAAAGGGTCTATGGGTGCTGCCCACTCTGAAAACTGAGCCGCTTTTATGACACCCAGCCTCTCTAGGTGGTTCAACTCAGTGTCAACCTTCTCTCTCAGGGTATACAGCACCGGTCTTGCTTTTAAGAATTGAGGAGTTGCTTCTGGGTTCAGGTAAATCTTGGCCTTTGATTTTCCCCAGTTCATCCCGGAAGATGGTGTCATTTTTTTTAGCAGCTCTGGCAGCCTTCCTATTCGCAACTGGAAGATTTCGGACCAGTTTAATTTAATCTCTTTCAACCAATCACGACTTAGAAGGTTTGTTCCATTGCCTTCTATCACCATCACTGGCAGTTGTGCTGTTTGGTGTTTATAATAAGCAGGTACACTGGTAATACCCTTTACCTGGATTTCTTCGCTTGTGTACGTTTTCCACTTGGCAGAAGCCTGTTTCAAATTTAATTGTTGAGCACCTTTATTTAAATATCTGAAAGTGTGGTTCTCCTGTTCCTGTGGAAGAAGTACCAGTGTCCACTTCCATTTTTAAGGGTTTCCCATCCACCTGTAAAGTGAAAGTGATTGGCTCTGACTTGCCAACTTTCATGTTGAATAGGAATAAATGTCAAAATTGGCTGTTCCTGGTTCTTCCACACTATATACTTCATTGGACTTCATTTGTTGCCTGGGAGCCTGTTTTAATCTCGTTTTGCAAAGTTTCAAAATGTGTCCATTCCTGTGACAAAAATAGCACTCCACCTTTTTAAATTGCCACCCGTTAGAGGTATGATTGTTTCCATGTCAATAACAATTAGTTTTTGAATTTGCTGCTGAGCTGTTTCCTCTAACTTTTTGGGGTAGTGAGGCTGTTTCTCACTTTACGGCAGAGTCCGTCTTTTCCTGCCAAACTAGGAAAATGGCGCCATTTTGTGCACCTTAGAATTGCTTGTGAATCCCTTACACTGCTTTCCATCACAAGCGCCATTTCTAATGCTCTCTTAAAATCAAGATCCACTTCAGCCAGCAATCTTTGCTGAATGGCATCATCTTGCACACCATAGACCAAATGATCCCTGAGCATATCATTCAGGGTTTCACTGAAATCACAATACTCCGTTAGCTGTTTTAATGTTGCCACGTAGGTGTCAATGGTCTACCCCAGGGCTCTATTCTGTGAATTGAATCTGAGCCTCTGCATTATGACTGAGGGTTTGGGTTGAAAATATCGCTTAATGAGGTCTACTAATTCACTAAAGATCTTCAAATCAGGAACACTGGGGGCCGTCAAGCTTCAAATTATACTGTAGGTCTTGCTCCCACAAATACTCAGGAGAATTGCTCTCCTCTTTTCCTCCCCCATGATTTTGTTGGCTTGAAAGTAGAACCCAAGACGTTCTATATATTGAGATCAGTCATTTGTGGCTGGCTGAAAGAGATCGATTCTGTCAAACTGTGGCATCTCAGATGAGTATATCTTCCTTTCTTTTTAATTATCTTAGATACCCACAATTGCTGGGCGAGGAACAGCTCTGGATCTGATTTATCCTCATTACCAGTTTGTTATAGAGTTGATCTTCCAGGCAGCTATTCTTGGTGGAAACATTGAACTTTATTTACAAGACAGCAGCAGCTACATGTGTGCATCTAACTCTATAACTAAAGCAGAGCTCTCTCTCCAGAGGTTCCCTGTGCTGCAAACTGATTGGTTTACTTAGATCATGTGATCTTACAACACAGGATTATTCTTAAAGTTTCAGCCCTAGGTTTATCAAAACTATAACTGCTACAAAAATATTTGGAGTTGATGAGGGCAGGTTTGATCATTTCAGCATCGATGGGGCTGTGGCACAAGTAAAGATTAGCAATGTGGAGGTGGATGGAAGCGAATTTTGTGATAGAGATGATATGCAACTTAGAGTTAAACAGGATGTCAACCCTGTAACTAGTCTGGTTGGATCTGAGATTGGGAGGGAAATGGAATTCGTAACAAGGGAGCAATGTTTGTTGCAACAGCCGGTTTTCACACTTCCCAGTGTTGAGTTGGAAAAAAATTGTGGCTCATCACCAGCAGCATGATGGGGATGACCTACCAGGGACAACTTGTGGTGGTCGCATCTCTGGCACTGAGGCTAGACCCTCAGCTCAGAAAGAAGGGAGGGAAAAGAGGAGAGCAGTAGTGATAGGGGATTCGATAGTTAGGAGGACAGATAGGAGGTTCTGTGGGAGAGATCGAGAATCCCGGATGGTCTGTTGCCTCCCTGGTGCCAGGGTCCGTGATATCTCGGATCGAGTTCTCAGTATTCTCAGGAGGGAGGGTGAGCAGCCAGATGTTTTGTTCCATGTAGGGACCAATGAGGTGGATAGGAAGGAGGAGGAGGTCCTGCAAAGAGAGTTTAGGGAATTAGGTGCTAAGTTGAAGGACAGGACCTCCAGGGTTACGATCTCAGGAGTTCTACCCATGCCACATGCTAGTGAGGCTAGAAATAGGAGGATAATGCAGCTAAATACATGGCTAAGGAGATGGTGCAGGAGGAAGGGTTTCATGTTTCTGGACAACTGGGCTCTGTTCCAGGGAAGGTGGGACCTGTTCCAACGGGACGGTTTGCACCTGAACTGGAGGGAGACTAACATCCTTGCGGGTAGGTTTGCTAGTGCTGCCCTGGGGCGTTTAAACTAGATTTGCAGGGGGAGGGGAACCAGAGTGTTAGAGCAGATAGTGAGGTGTAGGAGGATAATGGTCAAGCGAGGAATGCATGTATAGACAGAAATCAAGGGTCTGTACGTGATAGAAATGTTCTCAGGTGCATCTATTTCAATGCAAGGAGTATTTTCGGAAAGGCAGATGAGCTTAGGGCGTGGATTGGCACGTGGGATTACAACATTATTGCTATTAGTGAGACTTGGTTGCAGGTGGGGCAGGATTGGCAGCTCAATGTGCCGGGGTTCCGTTGTTTCAGACGTGATAGAGGGGGAGGGATGAAAGGGGGAGGAGTGGCATTACTAGTCAGGGAAAATATCACAGCTGTGCGTAAGCAGGACAGCCCAGAGGGCTCGTCTACAGAGGCCATATGGGTGGAGCTGAGGAATGGGAAAGGTGTGACCACACTAATAGGGTTGTATTATAGACCGCCCAATAGTCAGAGAGAATTGGAGGAGCAAATCTGTAGAGAGATAGCAGACCGATGTAAGAAACAGAAAGTTGTGATAGTAGGAGATTTTAACTTTCCACATATTGACTGGGACTCCCATACTGTAAAAGGGCTGGATGGCTTGGAGTTTGTCAAATGTGTTCAGGAAAGTTTTCTAAATCAATATGTAACGAGAGAGGATGCAATACTTGATCTCCTATTAGGGAACCAGACAGGTCAGGTGACAGAAGTATGTGTAGGCAAACGTTTTGGGTCCAGTGACCACAATGTCATTAGTTTTAAGCTAATTATGGATAAGGATAGGTCTGGTCCTCGAGTTGAGATTCTAAATTGGAGAAAGGCCAATTTTATGGAAGTGACAAAGGATCTAGGAAGAGTGGATTGGCATAAGTTGTTTTCTGGCAAGGATGTGTTCAGTAAGTGGAAGGCATTCAAAGGCGAAATTTTGAGAGTGCAGAGTTTGCATGTTCCTGTCAGGATTAAAGGCAAAGTTAACAGGCATAGGGAACCTTGGTTTTCAAGGGATATTGGCGATCTGGTTAAGAAGAAGAGAGAGGTGTATAGCAGATACAGGCAACAAGAAGTAAATGAGGTACTTGTATAGAAAATGTAAGAAAATACTAAAGAAGGAAATCAGGAAGGCAAAAAGAAGACATGAGGTTGCTTTGGCAGATAATGTGAAGGTAAACCCGAAGGGTTTCTACAAGTATATTAAGAGTAAAAGGATAGTAGGGGACACAATTGGTCCCCTTGAAGATCAGAGTGGTCGTCTATGTGTGGAGCCTCACGAGATGGGGGAGATCTTAAACAGTTTTTTTGCATCAGTATTTATTCAGGAAACTGGCATAGTGTATAAGGAAGGAAGCGAAACAAGCAGTAGTTTCATGGAACATATAGAGATTAAAGAGGAGGAGGTGCTTGCTGCCTTACAGTGAATAAAGGTAGATAAATCCCCCGGGCCTGACATGATATTCCCTCGGACCTTGAGGGAGACTAGTGCAGAAATTGCAGGGGCCCTGGCAGAAATATTTAAAATGTCCTTAGCCATGGATGAGGTGCTGGAGGATTGGAGGGTAGCTCATGCTGTTCTGTTGTTTAAAAAAGGCTCCAAAAGCAAACCAGGTAATTACAGGCCAGTGAGCCTGACGTCAGTAGTAGGTAAGTTATTGGAAGGTGTTCTGAGAGATTGGATATATAATTATTTGGACAGCCAAGGGCTGATTAAAGATAGTCAGCATGGCTTTGTGCGTGGTAGGTCGTGTTTAACGAACCTTGTAGAGTTTTTCGAGGAGGTTACCAAGAAAGTAGAATGAAGGAAAGGCTGTGGATGTTGTCTCCATGGACTTTAGTAAGGCCTTTGACAAGGTCCCACATGGGAGGTTAGTTCAGAAGGTTCAGACACTTGGTATCCATGGAGAGGTTGTAAACTGGAGTCGAAATTGGCTGTGTGGGAGAAGACAGAGAGTGGTAGTGGATGATTGCTTCTCAGACTGGAGGTCTGTGACTAGTGGTGCGCCTTAGGGATCTGTGCTGGGACCATTGTTGTTTGTTGTCTATATCAATGATTTGGATGATAATGTGATGAATTGGATCAGAAAGTTTGCTGATGACACTAAGATTGGAGGCATTGTGGACAGCGAGGAAGGCGTTCAAAGCTTGCAGAGAGATCTGGACCAACTGGAAAAATGGGCCAGAAAATGGCAGATGGAATTTAATGTGGAAAAGTGTGAGGTGTTGCATTTTGGAAGGTCAAACCAAGGTAGGACATACACAGTAAATGGCAGGACACTGAGGAGAGCAGAGGAACAAAGGGATCTGGGAGTTCAGATACATAGTTCCCTTAAAGTGGCATCACAGGTAGACAAGGTTGTAAAGAAAGCTTTTGGCATACTGGCTTTCATAAATCAAAGTATTGAGTATAGGAGTTGGGATGTTATGGTGAGGTTGTATAAGACATTGGTGAGGCCAACTTTGGAGTATTGTGTGCAGTTCTGGTCGCCTAACTACAGGAAGGATATCAGAAAGATTGAGAGAGTGCAGAGAAGATTTACTAGGATGTTGCCGGGTCTTAAGGAGTTGAGTTACAGGGAAAGATTAAACAGGTTAGGACTTTATTCCTTGGAGCATAGAAGAATGAGGGGAGATATGATAGAAGTTTACAAAATTATGAGGGGTATAGACAGAGTAAATGTGAGTAGGCTCTTTCCACTTAGATTAGGAGAGATAAACATGAGAGGACATGGCTTTAGGGTGAAAGGGGAAAGGTTTAGGGGGAACATTAGGGGGAACTTCTTCACTCAGAGAGTGGTGAGAGTGTGGAACGAGCTACCATTTTACATGGTAAATGCGAGCTCATTCTTAAGTTTTAAGAATAAATCAGATAGATACATGGATGGAAGAGGTCTGGCAGGTTATGGACTAGGTGCAGGTCAATGGGACTAGCGGAATAATATTTTGGCACAGACTAGAAGGGCCGAATGGCCTGTTTTCTGTGCTGTAGTGTTCTATGGTTCTATGGTTCTAGCATATTGAAGAAAAATTTCCTCTTTTGATATTTGTAATGAAGTGATAACAGTGAGTATGGTAAATGTATTATTTGGCTATAGGCCTGTAAGCTCAATCTAAGGAGATGAAAATGTGTGTATTTTCATGTATGTTTTTGTTCATTGTCCCATTTTACTTTATAGACACTCTAAAAATATGCTAACCCCTCAGCTACATTTTGGATTTTTACTTTCTCAATTTTTAATCTTCTCTTCTGTAAAATGGGTCTTGCCAAGGATCGACTTTTTGACCAGATACATTGAAGACAAAATGGATTCCATCAGCTCCTTCATGCTGCACAGCATACAGATAACAACATATAAAAACTCACAATCACCAACATGTGTTTTAAGGTGACTTGTGTTAAAATAAAAATGTAGATTTACGTTGGTTAGAAATCCCCCCTAACCCCCCCCCACCAGCCTCCCCCCACAACGACCCTCAAAGCTGCACAAAGCACACGTTGCCTAATCTTTCAAATTTATGTCTACTATTTTCGATAAGTGACATTGTAACGTAGATGTTTTTTTGATATGAAACGAGTAACCATTTGAGGAGGGTTTTATCTGAAATGGCTACCTGTTAGGGGTTGACGTGAAATGATTAATTATCCTAATTAGAATTAGCTAGAAAGGTGTGATAACCTTATTCCCAATCCTCTAACAATGTGCAGTTTAACAACTGGCATTGGGTATTAACAAATAATGTAAATGCTACACCACAAGATTTTGTGATGTGGATTTTTTATGCTTCTCTCTGGATCCAGGCGATGGGCACAAGGTTATCACTTAATAATGTCACATGTCCAATCAATATGACACAAAAGAACATCTGTATGCAATACAACATTGAATTTTTGTCTTCATTTTGATTTAAACTCCTGCCTGTAGTACAGATCTAAAGATCGAGAGGTTCCAACGCATTCACATGCCCAGTGAGACTGTTAAAATAATGATCAAACTGAATCCCTAAAATAGACAATTGTTGTGACAGAGGTCCCTGTGACAAATGCCTGTAATATATGGTTGAGTTTGTGATCTCTGCCCTCATCAATTGTAGCAGATATACAAAGTTGTCAAATTTACAACCGAGACTAGATTATCAAGCAGGGATTTAAAAAAAAACTGGGAGATAGGATTATGGATGTTGTTGGAAAAGAAATTACATGGATTGAATCAGCAACACTGCCAACAGAACATCCATATTATCCAGTCACTTCTGGAGCTCAACACATTATTATTTAAATAGTGGATAATAAAATATAATAAAATGTTACCTATTTTGTTCCTTTGAAAAGAAGGAAGTAAACAAAACTGCCGATGAAGTTGTCTAAATATAAGTGAACATTGTAGTTAATGACAATAGAAGCAACTGAAGTGCATTTAAGTAAAGGCTGTAATTTGAAACCCCCATGACTGAAAGACAGGTCATGCCTGATTATTGTACTGGGTTCTTCTGAAGGTGATGGATGAGTTAATAGAAGTTATAAATCTTGACTTTCAGAAGCAATTTGATGTGCTTCATGAGAGAATTATGATTAGAATGAAAGTTATTGTTGTAAATGAAGACATTGGAAATTGGATAGAGTAATGATCAATGGTGAAGGATCAGATTGGACAGCTGTGATCCATGACCCATGTGTTCACCTTAGTGCCTTTGCTGGTCAGAGTAGTTATTAATGAGAGATTCTGTAAAGAATGATGCCCTGGTCAAGGTGATGAAAACAAAAATCTACTCCACAGAAACTGGGAAGATTAATTACAACCATGAGAAATGCAGGATGATGTTTATTGCTGCTAAAATTTACAAATATGATTATAATTAAATAAGTGGAGTGAAGGAAAAGATACAGGTTTGATAATTTACTGAACATTGAAAGTATTCACATAGTAAGGAATAGTTGCAAATACAAAAACCTATTGTGCCAATGATTTTATACTCACTCATAAATGACTGCATTTCATTTTCACAGCTTGCTGTTGTGGGATTTGAGCTTTTAACCTATTTTGTTAAATTGTTATCCCTGAACCCTAATCACTAAACTACAGTCACCCTTACAATCACATAGATAGAAACACCCTTTTAATTACAGCAATTAAATGATGAGTTGGGGGAGAGGTTACAGAAGCTAAATCTATTAGAACTGGAACAGAAAACAAAGAAAAATACTTTTTCCAATTTACCAAAGAAGGAGTTGATAATTTAAATTCAGAGTGTCGAATAACCCACAGATCCTGCAATTTAAAATGGATTGATTGAACAAATACTTGGAGCTTGAAATTGCTGTGTTGGGAGGCGTCCACGGTAGAACTTGACCAGAAGCCAGCTCCAACCTGATTCCATCTCATTTAGACTGCACTGTGAAATTCTGGATTGAGAGCCTGTGACTGATTATCCAGCCCTATTTTGTGGGGCAGGTTGGGCTGTGTGGCCTAAATCAGGGTATCGCTTTCTTGAAGTGCCCCAGCAGTATCCCTATCGGTTGAGACCTAGCATGTGTCCCTTTGAGGCTATTTGATGGTTCCAAACCTTCACTTTAACAAGATAATTATTCTCGGAGGATTGATTACCTTACCTGGCATCAGTGTAGCTCCCTGTACCATCAGCTAATGGGTATAGCTTTTCTTTGTCTACTTTACCTAAACCTTTCATAATCTTGTATACCTCTCTCAAAACCTCCTTAGCCACAAAGAGAACAATTAACTCCAGCTTGTATCTTGTAACTAAAATCCCTCACCCTTGGAAATCTGAGAAATCTCTACAAAATAAATTAAGATTAAGTCATAGAGAAGGGGGCACTCATTGAAAAATTATGTGTGCACATATTAGAAGACACACCCCAGAGTTTGTCACTAAGATACAGAAGAAGCTTATCGACCTCTTCTGAGACAGAATGGTGCACTGGCTCGCTGCCAAGGTACTGAGTCTCCTGGTTAGGCAGGCCAGTCAGGCGCTGATGTGCCTTTGCACCTAGTGGCGACTTACAGTCTTCAGACTTTGCAGCGATATTTTTACATTGAGCCCCCTCCCCATTGGTGTCCATTGACAGCGTATTTCTTCTGCCAGGTGCATGGCCTGAATTATAACCTGCAGCTCTGTTCATAGGGCAAATATCATCAGAGAGATGAATGCGTGGCTCAGAAACTGGTGTGGGAGAAGTGGGTTCCGGTTTGTGGGGCACTGGCATCAGTACTGGGGAAAGTGGGGGCTATACTGTTGGGATTGTCTACACCTGAACTGTGCTGGGATCAGGAAGTAGAGAGGGCTTTAAACTAAACAAGAGGGGTGAGGGATCAGGTTTGGGTGGAGGTACAATTCAAGGTGTAGAGTCAAGACAGGAGAGCAAAATAGTAATATGAGAAATGAGGGTCAGGGAATGGCAGGAAGGAACCAAGAGATAAAACCTAAGAATACATCAACAGTCAAGAAGGGATGTTACAAAGGTAACAAAAAGTCAAACTTGAAGGTTCTCTATCTGAATCCACATAACATTCATAACTAAGTAAATGAGTTGATGGCCCATATTGAAGTAAATATGACCTGATAGCAATTACGGAGATGTGGCTGCAAGAGGATACAATTGGGTCCTTAATATTGAGGGGCACATTACATTCAAGAAGAAAAGGAAGGTAGGTAAAGATGGAGGGGGTAGCATCGTTAATAAAATAGGGCATTGGTGCATTGGTTGGAGATGGCTTTGGTTCAGGAGATCAGGATATAGAATTGGTTTGGGTGAAGATGAGCAATAGTAGAGGAAGAAAGTCATTAGTAGGAGTGGCCTATAGGCCCCCTAATTGTACTGCAGTGCAGGACAAAGTATTCAAGAGAAAATATTGTCTGCTTGTGATAAAGAGATGGCAATAATCATGGGTGATTGTAATCTACATATAAACTGGAAAAATCAGATTGGCAGTCGTAACCTGGATGAGAAGTTCTTAGAATGCTTTTGAGACATTTTCCTAGAGCAGCACATTCTGGAACCAACCAGAGAGCAGGTTATGTTAGATTTGGTATTGTGTAACATGACAGGATTAATTAATGACCTCAGAGTAAAGGCACCTCTAGGTAGCAGCGACCACAATCTGATTGAATTTTACACCCAGTTTGAAAGGGAGAAAAGTGGGTCTAAGACTAGCATCTTAAACTTAAATAAGGGGAACTATGTGGGGATGAAAGATGAGCTAGCTGAGGTGAACTGGGAAACTGGGCTAAAGGATAGATCAATAGAGAAGCAGTGACAGACATTTAAGGGGATATTTCAGAGTATTCAGAATAAATACATTCCTATTATATAGAAAAATTCTAAGGGGAGGACCCACCATCCATGGTTAACTGAAGAAGTTAAGGAAAGCATCAAACTTAAGGAAGAAGTATACAACTCCGCAAAGGTGAGTGGTAGGACAGATGATTGGACAGAATATAAAGAATGGCAGAGAATGACTAAAAAGTGAATCAGGAGAAAGAAATTAGAGTATGAGAGGAAGCTACCTAGAAATGTAAAAGTAGATAGCAAGAGTTTCTACGCGTTCTCAGAAAAGAAAAGAGTAAATAAAGTGAGTGTTTGTCCTCTAGAGAGTGACAGTAGTGAGTTAATAGTAGATAATAAGGAAATGGCGGAAAAAATGGACAAATATGTTGTTTCTGTGTTCACGATAGAGGATAGAAAAAATATTCCTGCAAATAATAGCTGTAATAGCTGCAAATCAGGAGGTGAAAGGGAGAGAGGAACTTGGTGAAATTGAAATCACTAGGGAAATGGTACTGAGCAAACTGATGGCGCTGCGTGTGTCTATTAATATCCAGCTCACGACCAAAGGCATGCACAGCTTCAGAACCATGGCGTTCAGCCCCAACTGCACCCAAGGTGTTGAGGTAGCTTAAGCATACAGTGGACGTCCTTCTGAACTGATCTGTGTGGATGGAATTTCTCAGTGGCCCGGGATCCTGAAATGTTCCTCGGGAACCTCGACCCCACAACTTGAGCCGTTTTGTGGAAATTCCCTCCGTGTCTTTTCGTTCTGCATGGGGTATCTTCCTGTACAGGCGGCTGCACAACGTTCACTTTATTGCCCCTGTTAACCACCTGGACTTGCCAGGTCTCGTCCTGCTGTCCAGAGATGGTGGGGTACCCAGCGGAGATCCTGGGAGTCTCCCCCTTTATCATTGGGAATTTGGTGTGAAGGGTGTTGCACACAGCAATCCTGTACAACCTTAGATTACGATGGTTCACGGACTCCCTGGCCGCCTGTAATTGCTGTGGCCTTGAGGAGTCCACGTTCCATGTCTATGTAGCTTGTGTGGGGTTGCAGCCACTTTTTGATCATTTGTGGGGGATGGGGAGTTGTTCCTCAAATTCTGGTTGTACTTTAGCCCCATGCTCCTGATCTTCAGTCACCCAATGTGGAGGAGTGCGCATACAGATTGGAGGACCTCCTCGTGGTCTGCTCTTGGGCCTGACAAAGGTGGCCATTAACAGGTCCACACAGTGAGTGGTTTAGGGGTTTTTCCAACTGCCTGCTCCTTTTCCATGGTTATGCCCGAGCTCAGGTGCTCCTGGAGAGGGGGCACACGGTGTCTTCTGCTGCACCTGAGGCCCTCCATGACCAGTGGGCACACCGGGGCTGGAGAGTATCATCCACTCCCAAAGCAAAATTTTAATTTACTTTTGATATGTTTCCTTTCTGTTTTTTTTTCTGTTACAGTGCCCCTTTAAAGAGTTTGATCGTTTAATCTAACCAGAGATTTAAAAAGGTTCAGCATAACCTCACTGCTTTTATACTCACTGCCTCTATTTATGAAGCCATCTTCAAAGATCTGTGCACATGAACTCCCAGGTCCACGGGTTCCTGGACACTGTCGATCTATAGTTTACCCTATTCTTTCTGCCAGAATGCATCACTTTTACTTCTCTGTATTATATTCCATCTGTCCATTCCACAGGCCAATTTATGTCCTGTGGCAGTCGATTGATACCATCTTTACTGCTTTGCACTGCTCTAAGTTTGGTATCAAGGGAAATTTTGGAAGTCTACTCTGCATCCAATATTCAAGTCTTCAGAAAAGCAGTGATCCTTGCACTGATCCTTGGGAACACCATTCTCCAGCCTGAAAAGCAACCAAGTACCACGACTCTCTCTTTTCTCTCCTTAAGCACTTTTTTTCCCTAAGATAACACTGACCTTCTGTGCTCTTCTCCGCCGATGCTGCCAGACCTGCTGAGTTTTTCCAGGTTTTTCTGTTTCTGTTTTTATTACTGACCTTCCTATTCCATGGGCCTCAATTTTGTTAACTAGCCATTTATGCAATATTTTGTCAAATACTTGGTTAAAATCCAAATAGACAAGATCCAACACATACTCTTCATTAATCTTATCAGCAAAAAGTTTGATTAGATTAGTTGCATACATTCTACCTTTTACAAATCCATGCTGGCTCTCTATAATTAACTCAAACTCTCCAAGTACCTGTTAATTCTTTTCCTTGGTTATTGTTTCTAAAGCCTAGCCCACCACTGAGGTTAAACTGACAGGTGACTGGGGAGTGTGCTTAAATTCTGTAAAGAAATAGTCCATATTTCCTGTCCTAAATTTGCCATACCCAATCCTGAAACCATTTCCTCTTGTCAGAGTGTGGTTGGAGTAAAAATAGAAGCAGTGGGAAGGTTAAATCCCAATTCAAGATCTGGAAAAGATATTGAACCGCTACTGGAGCTGGATTGCAGGCTATAAATAGCACCGACAGTCTATGTGCCGGTTCCGTTCTGCTTTCTGGCCATTTTCCTGGGGGGTATGGCAGCAGACCTACCCACCTACACACAGCTGTTTAAAATAATTAACGGCCTATTAAGGCCTGTTAACGGAGGCCGACTGGGGTTTTCCAGTCAGCTTCTCAGTTGCTGCAGGCAGTGGGAGGTAGTGTGACTGCCTGGAGGTGGGCATCCAGTAGCAGATTTGGGGGTGGGGTTGGGGGGGGTGGTCCAACACTCATGGCCTAGGCTTAGCGACCTCCCCCTGTCTGTCTGGATGCAGCTGCAGTAGCAGCCACTGGCAGCCCTGTACAGGGGTTCCCGACAAGCTCCCCGACTATGTTGGCTTGGCTGCCAAAGCCATGTTTTATTTAAACTTTAAAAATTTTGGAAAGGGGTTTATTTTGAAGCATCTTCCCCCTTATCTCTGATTACAGCCTGCTAATGTTCTCTAGCTTTAAGGCCTTCTACTGACCCTTCGGCTTTTACAGACCACTAACTGTCCTAATTTGGATGGCAGCCCTCCTCTAGTTGGTTGCCCTAGGGAGAGTCACACTGAGTGAGTGTTTCCCACATGGTGCCGATTTCTGATCCACATTTGGGCCTGAGGGTTGGATTCAGGAACTTGCAGGACAAATCCTACATCTGGTTTTACTCATGAATCCAAAAGCTGAATGTGTTCAGAATATAAGGAGTGAGTTTAGAATTTTCTGCTTTGTGCAGAGACCCTGCTGCCTAAGAGGATCATGGATCACTAAAGATTGGATGAGTATTTATTCCCAGCAGCAATGATTGTTTGTCTGGCAGGGTTATTAAGGTGGACTTGATTTACAAGGATGTTTCTGTCACAAAAGATAACATCCAGATTTACAACCTCCTCTGATGGTAATTCAAAAGGGCTCTGTGAGGTTAAAATCCCATTCATTTCATCATTTTAAAAGAATGTCCATAACACACTTGATGTTATTTTTTGCATCACAATAACAGCCACAGTGATTGGCTGCTTTTGTAAATAAATGTCTCTCTGGTAATAATCACACAATGTCAGTAACTGGACAGAAATCAAAAACCATGATGACTTTGTTATTTCAGCATCTTCTATAAATGCCGTAATATCCTCAATATTAACCCCCACCCACCGCATCCAGCCACACAACAAGTGAGAGGAGGTCCCCCAAGTCCCGGGATTTCCAGGTGAGGTTTGCACAGCAATAGCCCAGGAAAGTCAAACTTCCCCTGGGCGATTACCCTGCACTGGGAACCATCCGAAAATGCAAAATAAATTGCAAATTTCGGAGGGTTCCGAATGGGTCACATCAATAGTTACCCAGAAACATTTAGAAGAATTAAAAACACTTCTCATTCCTGGATAACTATTGTACAGACCTCCCTCGACACCCCCATAAGACACCCGACTATCCCCTACCCTCCCACTACATCACCTCATCCACACCCAACCCCCCATGTGTTCTCCCTCAGGCCCACATGGAGCCCCCTGACTACCCCTCACCCCCCTTCTGGCTACCCCCACCCTCCGACACCCCTCCGACCTGAAAGGGACCTCCGACTACATCCCCACCCGACAAGCTGACTACCCCCGACTAACCCGCCCCACCGACTACCTGACCTCCCTAATTACCCAAATCCCTTGACTAACCCAAACCCCCGGCTGACTCCCCTACTGACCCCTCCAACTTCCTGAAGCCCCAAAACTGACCCCCTGACTGATGCTCTCCAACAGACTCCCTCAACTACCCCACTCCCCCTCACTGACACCCCCAACTAACTACCCGAACCCCCTGAGTCAGAAGGCCGGGTGAGATAGGATCCCCTGATTTGACAGTGAGGTATAATGAGCGGAGTGATATCAAGATGCCTTTGAAACAGATAAAGGGTCCTTAGTACCCTCCTTGCATAATTTGTTTTTTTAGTCCTTCTTTGTTCCTGCCTGTCTCTGTGGCCAGAAAGTCTGGTGGTCTATTGCCCTTATCTTTTGGAGAGAGTTGTTACAATGGCAGGTGTGAAGTCCATCTGGACAAGTGCCTTGACATGTCCCCTCACAAACCCACATTCAGAACTTTCTAGAAGCTTGGCCAGTTTGTCGGTCAGGTGACTTCTGAAGCCATTTTAAAACACTGTATTTGCAGTTCTAGCTGTTTCTTTTCCTTTAGAAAAACAATCCAAGCATTACACCAGCCAACGAAACTAACAATTAATATTCCAGATAACAGCAAAAAACTGTGGATGCTGGAATTCCAAAACAAAAATAAAAATACCTGGAAAAACTCAGCAGGTTTGACAGCATCTGCGGAGAGGGACACAGTTAACGTTTCGAGTCCGTATGACTCTTCAACAGAACTAAGGAAAAATAGAAAAGGGGTGAAATATAAGCTGGTTTAAGAGGGGGGTGGGACAGGAAGAGATGGATAGAGGGCCAGTGATAGGTGGAGATAACCAAGAGATGTCATAGACAAAAGGACAAAGAGGGTGGTGATAGTATCTAAGGAATGTGCTAATAGGTGACATTAAGGGTAGAAAGCAGGACAAGCAAGGGACAGATATCCCTAGTTGGGGTGGAGTGGGGGGAAGGGATCGAAATAAGCTACAAAGTAGAGATAAAACAACGGATGGAAATACATTTTAAAAAAATTGGAAATAGGTGGGAAAAGAAAAATCTATATAATTTATTGGAAAAAAGGGGGATCAGAAAGGGGGTGGGGATGGAGGAGAGAGTTCATGATCTGAAATTGTTGAACTCAATATTCAGTCCGGAAGGCTGTAAAGTGCCTAGTCGGAAGATGAGGTGCTGCTCCTCCAGTTTGTGTTGAGCTTCACTGGAACAATGCAGCAGGCCAAGGACGGACATGTGGCCATGAGAGCAGGGTGGACTGTTGAAGTGGCAAGCGACAGGGAGGTCTGGGTCATGCTTGCAGACAGACCGCAGGTGTTCTGCAAAGCGGTCACCCAGTCTGCGTTTGGTCTCTCCAATGTAAAGGAAACCGCATTTGGAGTAGCGAATGCAGTAGACTAAATTGAGGGAAGTGCAAGTGAAATGCTGCTTCATTTGAAAGGAGTGTTTGGGCCCTTGGACAGTGAGGAGGGGGGAAGTAAAGGGGTAGGTGTTACATCTTCTGTGGTTGCATAGGAAGGTGCCGTGGGAGGGGGTTGAGGTGTAGGGGGTGATGGAGGAGTGGACCAGGTTGTCCCGGAGGGAATGATCCTTGTGGAATGCCGCCGGGGGGTGGTGAGGGGAAGATGTGTTTGGTAGTGTCATCATGTTGGAGTTGGCAGAAATGGCGGAGGATGATCCTTTGAATGCGGAGGCTGGTGGGGTGATAAGTGAGGACAAGGGGGACAACCTATCATGTTTCTGGGAGGGAGGAGAAGGTGTGAGGGCGGATGCGCAGGAGATGGGCCGGACACGGTTGAGGGCCCTGTCAATGACCCTGGGTGGAAAACCTCGGTTAAGGAAGAAGGAGGACATGTCAGAGGAACTGGTTTTGAAGGTAGCATCATCAGAACAGATGCGACGGAGGTGAAGGAACTGAGAGAATGGGATGGAGTCCTTACAGGAAGCGGGGTGTGAGGAGCTGTAGTCGAGGTAGCTGTGGGAGTCGGTAGGCTTGTAATGGATATTGGTGGACAGTCTATCACCAGAGATTGAGACAGAGAGGTCAAGGAAGGGAAGGGAAGTGTCAGAGATGGACCACGTGAAAATGATGGAGGGGTGGAGATTGGAAGCAAAATTAATAAATTTTTCCAGGTCCAGACGAGAGCATGAATTAATATTCCACGTTGCACATGACAAATCCTTGTGACAAGTTTTTTACAGACTGACAGAGGGAAGAGGTCCTGGAGATGGGGCTATACTTCTTGGTGAGAACTCCAGCAGTGTAACCGGAGCTTACTCCCCCATGGGGATTGTGCAATCTGGAGGGGGCTCCTCCCGTGAGGAGGAAATGAGGAGAAGGGGACAGAGGAGGCCAGCAGTCCAGGGACAGGTGCCTCCTGCGATCCAGGCAGGTCAGGGTCCTGCTGCTTGGCAAAGGCCAGCACAAGACAGACAACAACTACAGGCAGTCTGTGGTGGAAGGCACTATCCTGCACTGATAGTCAACAGGTAAGAGATAAATTACCGTCAGCTCTCAGTGCACCAGCGTCTTTGCAGACTGTGTCTCTCCAGGGAGGTAGTGACCTCCCTTTGTGTATTTCTGGCTGGGGAAAATCAGTACAAATCTTATTGGTGGTCACCCTCTGCTCGTAACTCTCAACATGACTGTGGTTTTGAAATTTTATGCATCTGGGAATCAGTTGGAGATCTTTGCAGCATATCTCGAGCTTCAGTTCACCATTACAAAAACGTAGCATGGATGATATTTAGGTGAGCAATTGACTTCATCTCCTTCACTACCAATGGCATTAGTCAGGCCAAGAGAGCCAGAGGCTCCCTGTGTCTTGCTGGATTCCCTAAAGTTCAGGGTGTGATAGATTGCATGCATGTGGCTATCTGTGCTCTATGGAGACAGCCTAGAGCATTTATCAGTTGGAAAGGTTTTCATTCCATTGATGTTCACCTTGTGTGTGACCATCATCAATAGATCAAGCAGGTGTGTGCCCGCTATCCTGGGAGTAGACCAGACTCTTACATCCATAGGCACTCTCAGGTGCCATGAATATTCTGTCCACCAGTGCCAGTGGATGGTTGGCTTCTTGGACACAAGGGGTACCCGCTGAAGAGATGACTCATGATTCCATTGAGAAATCTGCGGTAGGTGTTACAATGAGAGCCACACTCTACCAAGCTGTCAATGAGCAGGTTATTTGTCTGCTCAAAATGAGATTTTGATGCTTGTGCTGGTAATACGGCTCCCTGAAATATTCTCCCGCTTGTGTCTCACTAATCATAGTGATTCGCTGTGCCATATACAACCTGGCACTGCAGAAAGGGGAGACCCTGGAAGAGTTGATCTAATGGAGAAAGCTGCAACCTCTGATGATGAGCCTGAGGATGAGGAGGAAGTCATTGTCGAATCGTGGGACTGTCCTTGGTCTGAGCCTCACCATTTGGCCTTGGCAGCAGCGAGAGGTGGTGAGGATTCAAAGCAGCAAGCGCTGGAAATAGTCAGGGAGTCTTTCAGTGTCTGTGGGGAGAGAAATATCATTAAAGGGTAGAATATGACTCTTTTTCTGAACACTTCTTATTCAGAAAGGGAATGAGACAGGTGCACTCAGATGTTCTTTCCTCCCTGGCATGGGTCCTGAAGGAGACACTGCTGGCACAACAGTTACCAGAATGGAAAACCATGCTCTCACCTACTGCCACTTCACTGCTGCAGGGTTGTGATGGATGCTGCTGCCTTCAAAAACAGCTGTCACCAAATATGGATTTCTCATGAAGCTTCCACCAATCCGATACCAGCATTGCCTTTAAATGGGCGGCCATGACCAACCTCCAGTTCACGGCCTAAACCCGCTCCCACCATATGTCCTGCCCTACATGGCCAATTGGGCGTGGAGCTTCCCCTTCCTAATTGACCGGCCTTCCTGGCGGACAGCTGCCGGTTGGCTGATCGACGCTTGATTCGCCATACTGAAAGGACAGGGTTGGGAGCGAGCAGAACACACATTTCCTGTTCTGCCTCCCTCATCCCAGCAGAAACTGTAAAGTCCAGCCCAGTGATTGAAATCACCACGTCCATGAGTTGGCAGAGCATTCCATCCTCCCACATTATGCTCTGGCTTTTCCTCTTTTCCCTTTACATTATTATTTTCCTGTGAACATCCACTGATTAAAAAACAGCAAGACAACCATTTGACTGTTGGAATTGCTAGGTTGGTTTCCAAGATGCCAAGTGCACAAAAGAGCTTGGAAACCTGTGGAGCTACTGGCTCCAGACTGCTAGCTTCAATTTTCAGTCACTATTAGCATTACATTCCAAACTTTCCCAAACTAAGAATTTTTAAAATGTCAGATTTGCACGAGAGTTGAGTTACTACCCAGTTAATTTAAACTGAAAGTTGTGTCGAGGGATCCCAGAGGAGAATCTTGTGCCGTTTGGATTCAGTGCACAAGCATCACTTTGAGATGCTGTGTTTCTGCATCCTGCAAATGCAAAACTGCTTTACATCAGTGCAGAAGGAATGTTACAACTGCTGGGAATAAGAGAGGAGAAAACAAGTATCACACTTGGAGGAAATAAAATTGCTAGATATTTGTCACAATTTACCACTTCATTTCATCTTAAAATGTTGCTTACAGTCTTTGCTAATTGTGGAGTGAAATTACTGGTACTATACATGTCAAAAAAATCATACTGCTTTGTCAAGAGAAAATGTAAAGAAAGCTATTTGTATAAAATGTAAAATAATATAAACCCAGGAAAAGATAAAACTTGGAACAGAATCTAAGGCTAGGATTTTATGGTTCTGTTGCAGTGGAGTTGGGGCTGGAACATGCGGCGAGCTGTTCCAAAGCCCATTGACTTCAGCCAGACCAGAAGATCCTGCCGGAGGGAGGGGCTGTAAAATTCTGTCCTGAGCTTCAGGTGGTGCAGCAATTCCCCACTTCAATGTGTAGCTGCGTTCCTGAAATGTGCAAATTTAAGTGAAGCAAGTTTAAGCAAATCAGATTTTCCCACAAAAACCAAAATGAAAGCTGTTGTCAGGTTCTGGAGGATCTTAGTCATCAGAAAAAAAATTGGCCAGAATTTCATGTCTGGCAGGTCTAGACCATAGACCATAAGACATAGGAGCAGAAATTAGGCCATTCGGTCCATCGAGTCTGCTCCGCCATTCAATCATGGCTGATAAGTTTCTCAACCCCATTCTCCCGCCTTCTCCCCATAACCTTGAGCCCCTTACCAATCAAGAACCTATCTGTCTCCGTCTTAAATACACTCAATGACCTGGCCTCCACAGCCTTCTGTGGCAATGAATGCCATAGATTCACCACTCTCTGGCTAAAGAAGTTTCTCCTCATCTCTGTTCTAAAAGGTCTTCCCTTTACTCTGAGGCTGTGCCCTCGGGTCCTAGTCTCTCCTACTAATGGAAACATCTTCCCCACGTCCAGTCTATCCAGGCCTGTCAGTATTCTAAAGGGTGGGCGTGATACTGACCCAAACGGGCGTAAAATCGCGTGAGATGATGTCGGACGCGTCCTGATGTCATCGCACACTCATGCAAGATTTTGCTTGGTGGGTGCATGCAAAAATCGGAAGAGGGCACGACGACAATTTAATTCAGCTCATTAACGGCCCAAATGTAAGCGATTTTTTGTGGTCTGTCCAATCTTACGGTCGGCGGATGGGTTAATTGGCCAGGCGGGCTTTACATTCCTAAAGACAGGACAAAAGCTTCGTTAGGATTTAAAATAAAAATAAAAACAAAAAAACTGCGGATGCTGGAAATCCAAAACAAAAACAGAATTACCTGGAAAAACTCAGCAGGTCTGGCAGCATCGGTGGAGAAGAAAAGAGTTGACGTTTCGAGTCCTCATGACCCTTCGACAGAACCCAGTTCTGTCGAAGGGTCATGAGGACTCGAAACGTCAACTCTTTTCTTCTCCACCGATGCTGCCAGACCTGCTGAGTTTTTCCAGGTAATTCTGTTTTTGTTTTAAAATAAAAATTAATATCTGGGGACTTTTTTTTATGAGGTATGCTTTCAGGGGCTTGATTGTGCTGCATGGACATTTGTTTGCAGCATTTTTGTGCTTTATTTTATTATTTGCAGGTCTGCAGCTCCCTGAAGCAGTTGTCTGCCTTCAAGGTGCTCCATCATAGCACTCACCCACACCCTCAGTGATATCATCTCCCACCCCCTTCCTACCCCCACCCTGGGCGGTGCTGAGCCTTCCTTAGGGTGTGTTTCACACAGACTGATTGTTAATTGTCCAGCCAGCGTGACGTTGTGGTCAGGGGCCAATCGCTGTCGGGGGACAGTTTTCCCTCCATTCACCGACCCGGCAATTGTGTGTGCCCAACGAGCACCAAATCCAGGCCATTGATACATTATACCCTGTAAACTGAAATAATCTACATTGCTAAATTCCTACATTGGTAAATGAAATAGCTTTTAAAATAAAATAAACTTAAAAATATAAAAGAAATATGATAACTTTCTATTTACCTCCCACTCTCTGCCTCTCTTGCTAGCTGAACCTCCCAGTCACCAAACACCCCAGTTCCCTGACCCTCGAGGTTGTTGCTAACCCACCCTCTAACCAGGCCTCCCACTCCCTGCCTCTCCCGCTTCACTCTACTGAACAATTGCTGTGAGCAAGGGCTCTGCTGATGAGTGGCAAGAGGCAGGAAGGGAAGCTGCAAGCTGGAGGGTAGCAAATAGGAGATCCAATGGCAGAGGCCATTCCAAAATGGTGCTGATTGAGTCACGCAGACATATATCAGAACCAGCGCAAAATGACTGTAAAATGAAACTCACTTGACCCACCTCATTTACCAGCACCAGAAATCCCTCCCATTTTGCCAATCAATATTTGGGTAATTAAAGTCCCCCAATAATCAGTGCTTTATATTTCTTGTACATTGGTGCCTCCTCCAGCTTTTCCCATGTTATATGAGGTCACCATAGTGCTGGTTAATCACCTTCATGTCAGCCATTGTTTCTGGATTTTGTGAGCACTTTTACAACTATGTGCCCTTCCTGCCATTAACTCTCCTCATTTACCCAGACTGGGGATTGGGGATACACACCCAGCATCAATACATCCCCAGCATCAATACACACTCAGCGTCGATACATACCCAGCATCGATAGACACCCAGCATCGATACATACCCAGCATCGATACACACCCAGCATCACTACACACCCAGCATCGATACACACCCAGCATCGATGCACACCCAGCATTGATGCACACCCAGCATCGATACACACCCAGCATCGATACACACCCAGCATCGATACATACCCAGCATCGATACACACCCAGCATCGATACACACCCAGCATCGATACACACCCAGCATTGATGCACACCCAGCATCGATACACACCTAGCATCGATACGTACCCAGCATCGATACACACCCAGCATCACTACACACCCAGCATCAATACATCCCAAGCATCAATACACCCCCAGCATCGATACACACTCAGCGTCGATACATACCCAGCATCGATACACACCCAGCATCGATACATACCCAGCATCGATACACACCCAGCATCGATACATACCCAGCATCGATACACACCCAGCATCGATACACACCCAGCATCGATACACACCCAGCATTGATGCACACCCAGCATCGATACACACCCAGCATCGATACACACCCAGCATCGATACACACCCAGCATCGATACACTCCCAGCATCGATACACCCCCAGCATCGATACACACCCAGCATCGATACACACCCAGCATCGATACACACCCAGCATCGATGCACACCCAGCATCGATACACACCCAGCATCAATACACACCGGGCATCACTACGCACCCAGCATCGATACACACCCAGCATCGATACACACCCAGCATCAGCATCGATACACACCCAGCATCAGTACACCCCCAGCATCCATACACATCCAGCATCGATACACACCCAGCATCAGTACACACCCAGCATCGATGCACACCCAGCATCAATACACAGTGGCTCGCCTGCATCAGTGACTGAGTTCTTTAAGAGCAAGGAGGTCCTGGAGTGGGCCTTGAGCCCAGAATTTTCCAGCCCGGAAGGGTGGAGAACTACCCACTGAATATTATATTTCCAGCATCCGCAGTTTTTTTGTTTTTATCTCTTTGTTTAATTGACTACCACTCCTCTTCAAGAAATGCCTACCTTGAAGAAGTTTTGTTCGTCTCTGTGACAAGATTTCCGTATCTCTCTTTTGCCTTGTTCACTTGCATTGCTTTCCATTTCTCTCCTGGTGTTTGACAAGGTGTTTACTAAAACCCGCTTTCACAACCATATCTCCTTTCTCAGTGACTGTCTCTGTCTCCGAATTACCCCACGTGGATTTCAACTGAAATTCCATCCCTCTTGTTTCGAACCCACCCAGGATTACAGGTATCTCCGGGACATAAAAAGTTTAAATCTTTTATGCCCCCCCACCCCCACTAGAGCTGTACCTTGAGTGCCCTACCATCCATTCTTAATTAGCACATTCGTTTAGATAATATTACCAACTTCAACACCTCTGTGTTCTTTTGTTCTTTTGTCTGTGACATCTTTTGATTATCTGCTCCTATCACTGCTTGCTTGTCCTTACAACCACACCACCCCCCTCCACTTCTCTCCCCCCACACACCACCGCCCCCGTCCCCCCCCACCCCACCCCCACCTTAAACCAGCTTATATTTCACCCCTCTCCTTGGATTCACCTAGTTCTGTTGAAGGGTCATGAGGACTCGAAACGTCAACTCTTTTCTTCTCCGCCGATGCTGCCAGACCTGCTGAGTTTTTCCAGGTAATTCTGTTTTTGTTTTGGATTTCCAGCATCTGCTGTTTTTTGTTTTTATCTCTTATATTCTTTAGTTCTTGTACATCTCTGTGATTTCCCTGCAGATTTGGGTCTCTCTCTCTCTCTCTCTCTCTCTCTCGCTTGGTCTCTCTCTCTCTTACTATTTGAAGGCCTACAGAATATCCCAGTAGTGTGATCCAATCCTTCTTGCTTTTTAACTTTAACCAAATGGAATCTGTCCAGCCCCCTCATGGACATCTCTTTTCAACAATACAACGGGTGGATTTTACATGCCCTGGCCAGGTGTGTTTTTGTCGAGGGGGGCACATAAAAAAGGCTGGGTAGCGAGCCTAGCACCTGCCTGCCCACCTCCAACTTCACCCCCATTATATGCCAGGTGGGCGGGTGCCAAATTCAGCAGCCCACTTACCATATGTAAATAAATAATTAAGGGTCATTTAGAATTGTTAACAAGCTACTGGAGAGAAATTAGCCTGAACAGAGTGAGAAACCACATCAATACAACAAAATTATTTGTGAAACTACAGGCTTCAGATTTCTAGTCTCCAGAGTTAATGAGATGCAGCACAATTTATTAACTTTCATGGCAAGATGAAATTCGACATCATAGCTCAAAGCATTGGGATTGGGTTTTGCTGGTACTGCAGCCACCATAGGCAATTTCTGTGATATACGTTTCAATTGAACTTTACATGCACCTGTGAGATTAATGACAATTGCTTTGTGATTCCTTTAGCATGCTAAAGAGAGGCTGTGCAAACAGTCCCAGACTGATAAGATTGCTTTACCCTCCCATATTGGATAGAGCCTAAAACGACTGCTGATTTAATTTTTCTTCTTAGCTCCCTGAAAGCTTTGATATCTTTTAAAGGTTAAATGTTTCAACCCTTTGTGATTTTTTTTTGTCTCATTTATATTCTTTGCATAGTTATATTTTTTGAAAATTTTGTTATCTCCCCCTCGTGTTGTTTCACTCGAGTGACTGCAAAATATTAAACAATGAAACCTACTGTTGCTGCTCCCCTAAAACTGTGCTTTGGTGACAAGTTCTGTTGGCAAAAAGGCATAAAATACTTCAAAACGTGAGGCAGGAGTTTCTGTGAAGTTGCTATTTTGGTGCAATTTTCACAAAATTGTCCAAACCATCCCAAAGAATCACAGGATTTTAAGCAGCAATTGAGTTGCCACAATTTTTCCACCATGTAGGCTTCCAGAAGTAATTTGATTAAGTTTTATACCAGATTCTTAGCAAATACAAAAGTGCATGGATTTGGAGATAACCTTGTGCTATGGGTCAGTAATTGGGAGGTAAGAGAGAAGAGATAAAATGAAAATACTCTGATTGATGAGATGTGCGGTTCCCCAGGGACTTGTACTGGAATCTCAACCATTCAGCAGGAATATTTATAATTTGGATGAAGAAATAGAGGTCCATATTCAAGTTTAAATGTGACAATAAGTTAACAGAAACCTTAAGTTGGAGAAATAGAAGCAGGCAATTGCAAAGGGAAAGAGACAGATTCTACAATGTGAGAATCACAGGCTCATCACGTCTGCACCGACATATGAGAAACACCTACCTACCTACCTAATCCCTTTTACCAGCACTTGGCCCATTGCCTTGAATGTTACGATGTGCCAAGTGCTCAACCAGGTACTTTTTAAAGGATGTGAGGTAACTCACCTCCACCACCCTCCCAGGCAGCGCATTCCAGACCGTCACCACCCTCTGGGTAAAAAAGTTTTCCCTCACATCCCCCCTAAACCTCCTGCCCCTCACCTTGAACTTGTGTCCCCTTGTGACTGACCCTTGTGAAGGATACAAGTCTGCAAGGAGATATAGACAGGTTAAGTGAGTGGGCAAAAATTTGGCAGATGGAGCATAATGTGAGCTTGTCCACCTTGGCAGGAGGAATAGAAAAGCAGAACATTATTTAAATGGAGAGAGACTGCAGAATGCTGCAGTACAGAGGGATCTGGGTGTTCTTGTACGTGAATCACAAAATGTTAGCAGCAGGTACAAGTGATGAGGAAGGCAAATAGCCATTATTGCAAGGTATAGAGTATAAAAGTAGGAAAGTCTTGTTACAACTGTAGAGGGCATTGGTAAGACCGCACCTGGAGTACTGCGTACAGTTTAGGTCTCCTTGCTTAACGAGGGATATGCCTACAATGGAGGCAGTTCAGAGAAGGTTCACAAGGCTGATTCCTAGGATGAATGGGTTGTGTCATGAGGAATGGTTGTGCAGGTTGGGTCTATACTCATTGGAGTTTAGAAGGATGAGAGGTGATCTTATTGAAACATACAAGATCCTGAGGGGGCTTGACAGGTTAGGTGCTGAGAAAGTGTTTCCTCTTATGGAGGAATCAAAAATAAGGGGGCACAGTTTCAAAATGTTGGGTCTCCCATTTAAAATGGAGATGAGCAGAAATTTCTTCTCTAAGAGGGTCGTTCATCTTTGGAATTCTCTTCCACAGAGAGCAGTGGAGGCTGGGTCATTGAATGCTCAATGCTGAGTTCGACATATTTTTGATTGACAAGAGAACGCAGGGTTATGTGGACAACTAGGAAAGTGGAGTTAAGGTCACAATCAGGTCAGCCATGATTTTATTGAAAGACGGAACAGGCTTGAGGGGCTGAATGGCCGACTGCTCCTGTTTCTTATGAACTTATTATGCGAATGGAGTTCAATGTGAGCAAGTGTGACATAATTTATTTTGGATCTAAGAAAGACAAATCAGAGTATGTTTTAAATGTCCAGAGGCTAGAAACTGTGTAGGAACAAAAGGAATTGGACATTCAGGGATATCTCTAAAACCTAGTGAATAGGTAGAAAAATTAATCAAAAAGGGCTGATGGAACATTAACCTTTATCTTGAGGGAAGCTGGAATACAAAAGGAAGGAAGTTATACTTTAGTTGTTCAGATCCTGTTTGGAATAATTAATTTTGGGCAAAGTTTCATTGGAAGGGTTCATTGGATTTGGAGTAGGTAAGATTCATCGAAATGTTGCTGGGTTTAAAGGGTCGAATTAAGAGGATGAATTGCACAAACTTGCTTTGTATTCGCTTAAGTTTGTAAAGTTGAGGGTGGATCTAACTGAAGTGTTTAAAATGACAAAGGGATTCAATAAGTAGATACTGATAAGCAAACTGCTGTAGAGTTTCTCACTGCAGATGTGTAAAAGATGGAGGAATTTTAATTGCAAATTATGTTGAGCAAAAGAGTTTTTGGAATCTTTAACACTGACTTAAAAAACATCATTGTGAAGTCTGTCTGCCCATAACATGGACGACGATCCCAGCTGGAAGTAATCAGATGGCAACTTTCTACCCATTGTGTCCAGTTGTGAATCCTCCAGGAGACTCTTAATTTACTAAGAAACTGACAAGCGTGCATCAATGAAACGAGTCAATTGCTCAGTTTAGTCGTTTTCAGTAATTTATAATCAAGGTCCTCACAAGTGATGAACTAGATACTCTTCATAAAAATGCTTATTTTACGATAAACTTGTGTCCAGCAGCATTAATAAAGCTTCACCAGTTTAAATGTCGTAAGGAATATTTTAGGAATAAATAAATTATTCTGTTTTATTATGCTGCTTGAGTGTCCTCATGTGAAAGATTTTAACCCTGTGATTGTGCAAATAACTGAGAGTGAGAACCATCAAGCAGAATTCAAACCAGGCGATGGGCCCTTGGCCACCAGCTGGAGAGCAGACGAGAGCCTCACCTTGCCTCCGCTGGGGAAGGCCCACCGATTAAATGGGCACCCGACACTTAATTGGGCAGCAGGAGGCTTTCCCAGGGATTTAGAAAGGTAGCGGGGAGGGGGGGAGGGTAGGCGCAGAGAGAGAACTTGCGCCTCCGAGAGTTGCCTGCCAATCAGAGGCTGACAGCACTCCATTGCCGATCAGTACCACCAGCAGAGGTGGCAGCTGTCAGCAATGAGAACATCAGAACATAAAATCAAAAGAAATAGGAGCAGAGTAGACCATTCAGCCCCTCAACCCTGCTCAAAAATTCAGCAAGATCATGGCTGATTTGATTGTAACCGAAACTCAAATTTCCTGTCTGTCCCCCATAACCTTTCACTCCCTTGTCAATCAAAACTCTCCGCTGCTTGGATTCAAACGCAGCACAAAGGAAGATAGTTGTCGTCATTGGGGATCAGTCATCTCAGCTCCAGGACATCACTGCAGGAGTTCCTCAGGGTAGTATCCTTGGCCCAACCACCTTCAGCTGCTTCATCAATGACCTTCGTTCCATCATAAGGTCAGAAGTGGGGATGTTCGCTGATGATTCCACAATGTTCAGCACCATTCGTGACTCCTCAGAAATTTTCATTCACGCGTTTAATTCTTTCACTCCTCCCTTTTGTTAAAACCTTTGGCAGCTCTCCAGGCCTTTTGGGAAGTCTGCATTCCTCCAAATCTGGCTCTTATTGAGCATGACCCAATCCCTTTGCCCTTTGTTAGCTGTGTCTTCATCTGACCCAGAACTAAATTCTGGAGTTCCCTCTCTAAACCTCTCCGCTCCTCTGGTCTCTTTTAAGACCCCTTAGAAAAACTACCTCTGACTAACCTTTTAGTCACTCTTTGTAATATGAGAGTAGTAATGGGACTCATAACTAGGCCTCACTGTGAACTGGCACATGTCCAATTTTTGAAAACTACTATTGATCGCAGTGTGTGACCTACCTTCGCTTTTTAAAATGGAAATTAGTGCAATTACACACCATTAGAGAGAATCAGCCCCAGTAAAAGTGCCTCCTCATTAAATTTTAAACTGGAAGAAATTTAAAGCATCTACTATGACCTTTATAAAACACTTTATTGACTCATAATCTTGCTCTGTGTGGCTACAGGGCTTTTTGATTTAAAGTGCATTAACAGTTAGAGTTTGTTTTTTATCTTTTTTATATTTTGTGAGCACTTAGTGTGAGAACCACTTAACCAGAATAAAATCAGCACAGCTTTAAACTGCACGTCCTATTTTGGTTTTTAAAGCCCCCTTACCACCAGCTGGCGGACAGGTTGTCTCCTGTTTACCATTCCCTGCTGAGGAACATCATGCTCCTTTTTTTGAAAATCAAATACTTTTGTTTGGATTGTTTTCTGTAGATTGACTGTATACAAAAACCAGTACCTGATAAAGCACCTGAGCATATCACACACACATTCGCACAAATCCATCTAATGCCTGATACAAAATGATGGTGGCTACACAAGTCAGCCAGAGATCCATCACTGTTCTTTTCTGCAGCAACATCAGGGTGGCAACTATTAACCCTTTGCTGATCGATGAACATTTGTTGTAAGAACAAGTTTGTGATATTCCTTAGCTCTTGTGCTGTATAAATATATTTTGCAAGTGAATAGAAAAACCATTGAACCAAGCAAAACTTTCAGTGCATCAAATCTGATCACAGAATCACAGAATCACATGGTGCAGAAGAGGCCCTTCAGCCCATTGAGTCTGCATTGACATGTGAGAAACACCTGACCTATTTACCTCATCCCAGTTGCCAGCACTTGGCCCATAGCATTGAATGTTATGATGTGCCAAGTGCTCATCCAGGTACTTTTTAAAGGATGTGAGGCAACCCGCCTCCACCACCTTCCCAGGCAGCACATTCCAGACCGTCACCACCCTCTAAGTAAAAAGGTTTTTCCTCACATCCCCCCTAAACCTTCTGCCCCTCACCTTGAACTTATGTCCCCTCGTGACTGACCCTTCAACTAAGGGGAACAGCTGCTCCCTATCCACCCTGTCCATGCCCCTCATAATCTTGTACACCTCGATCAGGTTGCCCCTCAGTCTTCTCTACTCCAACGAAAACAACCCAAGTCTATCCAACCTCTCTTCATAAATTAAATGTTTCATTTCAGGCACCAACCTGGTGAATCTCCTCTGCACCCCCTCCAGTGCAATCACATCCTTCCTATAATGTGGCGACCAGAACTGCACACAGTACTCCAGCTGTGGCCTCACCAAGGTTCTATACAACTCCAACATGACCTCCCTACTTTTGTAATCTATGCTTCGATTGATAAAGGCAAGTTTCCCATATGCCTTTTTCACCACCCATCTAACATGCCCCTCTACCTTCAGAGATCTATGGACACACACGCCAAGGTCCCAAGATCAGTTAGGTCATTCAGATAAAGGTAATGAGAGATGTTGAGATTTATGAACTAAATTATTCCAGAAACTCCCTGTACCTGGATATTTTCACAACTGTCATTTGGGTTAGGGAGGTGTCTGATGAGATGTCTCAAAGGAGACCAGTGTGTCAGAATACTGTGCAGCTCATTACCTGAGATGTGGCTTTATGCCACATAATGATTCTAATTTTAGCTGTGCTGTCAAGGAGGTTCCAAGAAAAGGTGAGGGATTTTGTCACAGAAAGGAAAGGAGATGGAGATTGAACTCTCCTGCTGTGCATCGTCCATCTGCTGCAGCCAACAACGTGACATTACAGTGTCTGCCTACTCCCTCAGTCAGATGTGGTGTGTGGTGTAAGGGCAGCCAAAGAAGGAGAGGGTATAAGTATGTAAAACCAACAAAGAAAGAAAGTCAGCTGTTAGAACAATCTGCCTTTTGAGTAGTATTTTGCCTTTGAGAACCATAGAAAAGTTATGGCACAGAAAGAGGCCATTCAGCCCATCGTATCTGCACCAGCCGGAAAGAAAAGATTTTTAGAGAACTTTAAAATTATATACTTTTATTAAAATCAAGTGCCTAAAAAGGGAAGCATTAGACATTTAAGCTTTAATACATTTTCGAATATCTATTCAAACATCGTCTGAATTTTGGACACCACAAGTATCTTGATTTCTAGAAAGCCTTTAAAAGGTTTTGAGAATGGTTACCACAGCAGGGATATCAGGCAAAATGTGGGTTGAGAATAATGATTGGCAGAATCGGAGGGAGCAGTGAATACTTGTGAGAGTTTGGGGGAATGGGGAGAGTACATTAAGCGGAGTGATGCTGGAACTGATGGAGAGGCCACTAGTGCTTCTGATTTACATGATGGGCCAGATTCAGAAGAAAAGGAGGCAGACAACTGTCAGGAAGTGGCTGAGGAACTGCTGAAGGACTTGCACAACATTTTTTAAGTGGGCAGATGAAATACAGTGAATTTAATGCAAGTTCTTAAACATTGAGGAAAAATGGGAATGTATTTAGCAAACAATGTTGAACTATTTGGGGTGAGACTGAAAGAGAAGTGGGACCATGGGAATAATGGTTTCTTTATTATCCATGTCTAGTCATTGAAGAGCACCGATTAACAAAGAATGCTGCACTCTAAGTCAAACCAGCAGACTCTAATTCTAAGAGCTCACACTGAAGCTGTATTGTGTCCCAGTTGGGCAGCCTCTTTAACACTGTATTCAGTGCTGGACTCAGGCCAATCAATAAGGGCCAGAGACTGATCCTTTAGATCAGTGGAAATCTTCTACCTATGTTTTCAGCCTTGGTTGAACCTTGTATCTGTCATATGTGGACATTGTAAATTCACAACAACTTAAACCAATACCAAGAATATTGATGCAGCATTAAATCAGCCCAGCAGCACAATGTATTTATGACACTGCAGTTAGGATATTGGGTGGAATTTAATAACCTCCCACATGGCGAGTTTGGTGGTGGGGTCATTTAATCAGGCAGGAGGGAAGCAGGTGGGGGAGGCTGCAGCCTTCCCATCTCTGCCCCAATTAGTCCATGGAAGGGAGGTTAATCGCTCATCCCGTCATCACTGTGGACAGCATGTTGCTACTCAGTGCTCGATTGAGGGACTCGGCATCAGGAAGGGGAGGGCTTGCTGAGAACCTTGCTGCTGACCCTCCTCCCCTGTGACCCCCACTCGCAATATATTGCCCTGGATAAGCGCAGCTCCAACAATACTGAAGATGTTTGACACCATCCAGTGCAAAGCAGCCTGCTTGATTGGCAGCCTATCCACCACCTTTAACATTCACTCTCTCCACCACCAATGCACAGTAGCAGCAGTGTGTACCATCTGCAAGGGGCACTGCAGGGACTCACCAAGCATCCTTAGACAGCACTTTCCATACCCATGACCACTACCACCTAAAAGGGCAGCAGATTTCTAAAATTATTCATTGGCATCGCTGGCTAGGCCAGCATTTATTGTCCATCTCTAATTGCCCTTGTTCAGAGGGCATTTAAGAGTCAACTACATTGTTGTGGGTCTGCAGTCACATGTAGGCCACACCAGGTGAGGATGGCAGATTTCTTTCCCCAAAGGACATTGGTGAACCAGACAATTGGCAATGGTTTCAAGGTCATCATTAGATTTTTAATCCCAGTTTTTTTTATTGAATTCAAATTTCACCGTCTGCTGCAATGGAACTCAAACCCAGGTCTGCAGAACATTACCCTGAGTCTCTAGAATATTAGTCCTGTGCTAATACCACTTTACCACCACCTCCCCATTGATAGATGGGAACATCACCACCTAAAAGATCCCCTCCAAACCACTCACCATCCTGACTTGGAAATATATCCCACTCCTTCACTGTGGCTGAGTCAAAACCCTGGAACTCCCTCTCTAACAGCACTGTGGGTGTACCTACACCACATGGACTGTAGCGGTTAAGAAAGCAGCTCACCAACACCTTCTCAAGGGCAGTTAGGGATGGCAATAAATGCTGGCCCAGCCAGCGAGGCCCAGATACCAGGAGTGAATAATAAAAAACATTGCCCTCAAATTGAACCGCTGCATAGAGCATAGAGGTCTACAGCACTGAAAAAGGCCCTTCAGCCCATCGAGCCTGCGTCGGTCAAACAAGTACCTAACTATCCTAATCCCATTTTCCAGTGCTAGGCTCATACCCTTGTATGCCATGGCATCGCAAGTGCACATCCAAATACTTCTTAAATGTTATGAGGGTTTCTGCCTCTATCACCCTTTCAGGCAGTGAGTTCCAGATTTCCACCACCCTCTGGGTGAAAAAATTCTTCCTCACATCCCCTCTAAACCTCCTGCCCCTTACCTTAAATCTATAGACCCTGGTTATTGATCCCTCCACCAAGGGGAAAAGTTCCTTCCTGTCTACCCTATCTATGCCCCTCATAATTATATACACCTCAGTCATGTCCCTCCTGAATCTCCTCCGCTCCAAGGAAAATAACCCCTGTCTATCCAATCTCTCCTCATAACTAAAACTCTCCAGCCCAGGCAACATCCTGGTAAATCTCCTCTGCACTCTCTCTAGTGCAATCACATCCTTCCTTTACTCTCCAAGTGTAGATTGATGTCCCTCAGAATTGCTTCCAATAGTTTCCCCACCACTGAGGTTAGACTGACTGGCCTGTAGTTCCTTGGTTTATCCTTTCCTCCTTTTTGAATAACGGTACCACATTGGCTGTCTTCCAGTCCTCTGGCACCTCTCCTGTGGCCAGAGAGGTATTGAAAATTATTGCCAGCGCCCCTGCTATCTCCTCCATAGCCTCACTCAACAGCCTCGGATACATTTCATCTGGGTCTGGAGATTTATCTACTTTTAATCCTGCCAGACCACTTAGAATCTCCTCCCTTTCTATGCTAATTTCTTTAATTGTATCACAGTCCTTCTGCCTGATTTCCATACTCATGTCGTCCCTCTCACTTGTGAACACTGACACAAAGTATTCATTTAGAACCCTACCTACGTCTTCCGGCTACACACACAAATTACCGCTATGGTCCTTAACTGGCCCGACTCTTTCCCTAGTTATCCTCTTACTCTTAATGTACTTGTAAAATAACTTTGGAGCAACTTGTAAAATAACTTTGCTGTCTCTCTCTCTCTCTCTCTGGCTCTCTCGCTATCTTTCACTCTTTCTCTGTCCCTAGGTGTGTCTCTCTCTCTCCTTCGGGGTCTCCCCCTCTCTCTCTCCCTCACTCTTTCTCTATCTCTCCTCCTGTCTCTCTCCATCACTCTCTGTCTCTCATTCTCTTTCTCTTGATCTCTCTCTCTCTTTCTCCCTCCCTTTCTCTGTCTCTCTCCTTCTGTCCCTCTCTCTCTGTCTCTCTCCCAGTCTCCCTCTCTCTGTGATTTGTAAAATAACTTTGCAGTCCATGTAGTGTAGGTACACTCACAGTGCTGTTATGGAGGGAGTTCCATAGCCAAGCAGAACATTCCAGAAATGGCAGGGTCACCTGCCACAAGTAGTTTATTGGTGTTATCTAGTTTCTTCCATTGACCTCCTGTCAGACATTTGATCGGAGTCCTGCAGAATGCCTGAAAAAATCTGAGGCCTGTTTTTTCAAGGAAAGAACAACTTGTGGGATTGTGCCATTCTACACACATTGGATACAAAAGCTACCATAATACGTGGGGCTATGAAAGTGCATGTCAAAATAACTGAATTATAACAATACAATGGTGCTAGGAATGTATATGATGAGATTTTTTTCCAGAAAGCATTTGATAAATTGCCACACCAAAAGTTATTGTGGAAAATATAAGCTCATGGTTAGGGGGTAATATGTTGGCATTGATAGAAGATTGGCTGGCTAACAGGAAGCAGAGAGTAGAGATAAATGGATATTTTTCAGGTTGGCAAGGATATAATAAGTGGCGTGTCACAGGGATCAGCGCTGGGACCTCAAACTGTTTACAATCTATATAATGACTTGGATGAAGTGACGGATGGGATGGTGGCCAAACTTGCTGATGACACAAAGATAGGTAGGAAAGTAAATTGTGAAGAGGATGTAAGGAAGCTATAAAAAGATATAGATCAGTTAGGTGAGTGAGCAAAGATCTGGCAAATGGAGTTTAATGGGGGCAAATGTGAAATTGTCCATTTTGACAGGAAGAATAAAAGTGAAGTTTATTATCTAAATGGTGAGAGATTGCAGAGCTCTGAGATTCAGAGGGATCTGGGTGTCCTAGTGCATGAATCACAAAGGCTATTGTGCAGGCACAGCAAGTAATTTGGAAAGCTCATCAGTTATTGCAAGGGTAATTGAATACAAAAGTAGGGAGGTTATACTTCAGTTATACAAGGCATCTGGAATATTGTGTGCAGTACTGGTCGCCTTATTTAATGAAGGATTTAAATGCGTTGGAAGCAGTTCAGAGATGGTTTACTAGACTAATACCTAGGATGGGCGGGTTATCTTCTCAAGAAAGGTTGGACAGTCTAGGTTTGTATCCAGTGGAGTTTAGGAGAGTAAGAGGCAACTCGATTGAAACATATAAGATCTTGAGTGGAGACGATGTTTCCACTTGTGGGAGAATCTAGAACTAAGGGTCACTGTTCAAAAATAAGGGGCCACTCATTTAAAATGGAGATGAGGTGAAATTTTTTCTCTGAGGGTCTTGAGTCTTTGGAATTCTTTTCCTGAAAAGGTGGTGGAAACAGAATATTTTAAAGACAGGAGTGGATCGATTCTTGGTAAACAAGGGGTGATAGGTTATTAGGGGCAGGCAGGATGCAGATTTGAGGTTACTATTAGGTCAGCCATGATCTTATTAAATGGTGGAGCAGGCTTGAGGGGCGGAATGACCTACTCCTGCTCCTTGTTCTTATTTACATATGTCTTTAATTGCATGGCTCACTGGGTAGAAAACATTCTAAACTGTTAGCTTAATGAAGCAGTTTTATAATATATGTGCAGTTACAGGTGTGTCTGACTCATTCCCTATTACTTCACTGTTAATGGGTTATAATTGGCTTTCTTCATTCATTTCATGACTAGAGCTGTCTCACAAAGATGGTTCTATACAACATGTTACTTCTCAGCTGCTCTCGTAGCTGCCTGCAATGACAATGAGAGAGAACTGCGACCGTGCCAAGTATGTTATTGCCTTTAGGGTAAAAATTCCATTATTTTTAGTGGATCTGTTAACACACTTCCCTCAAATCCCTGTGTACACTTTCTAATGAAGCTATCAAATCATTTAACATAAATATTATAGTAAGTAATTTGATGCGAATGAGTTATGCACTGCACAAAGCAATGTTCTAACCCCCAGTAACATCTGAAAATATGTGATAATTCAGCACAGTCGCCTTTACCATTAGAATATAAAAAATGTTTTGAACAGTGAAATCTTAGCACAAGTAATCAGAGGGTATGCAACTTATTTGCATATTTTGGGTCAAAATCTCTGTTAAGTCTAGATTTTTTCAATGTTTGTCCTTTCCCCTGGGGACATGTATGTTCTTTATGGCCGGGATTTTCCAGCTACGCTATGGTGGGAATCTCTGCAGGAGATCCAGTGGCCCAGACAAGAGCCCATTGAGTTTCAGCGGGACCGGTCAATCCCGGCAGCAGGATGATCGGAATACCGAGGCTTGTCACTCCATATGGATTGTCAAATTAGAATTCTCATCCTTGTTTTCAAATCTCTCCATGTTCTCATGCCTCCATATCTCTGTAATGTGCTCCAGCTCCACAATCCTCAGATATCTGCATTACTCTCTGCATCATTGATGGCCATACCTTTAGCTGCCATGTCCCACAGCCCTGGATTTCCCTCCCTAAACCTCTCCAGCTCCCTTTCCGTCTTGAAGACCCTCCTGAAAACTTACTTTTTTGATGAAATATTTTGTTATCTGTCCTAATATCTCCTTTGGTGACTCAATGTCATATTTTGTTTGATAGTCCTCCTGTGAGGTGCATTTTGATATTTTAAAGGTGCAATATAAACATAAGTTATTATTATTCAAAATGGGAAATCTCTCCACTAGTTGGATTCATACCTAGCACAAAGGAAGATGGTTATAGTTGTTGGAAGTCAGTCACCTCAGCTCCAGGACATCTCCTCAGGAGTTCCTCAGGGTAGTGTCCTCGGCCCAACCATCTTCAGCTTCCTTCCATCATAAGGTCAGAAGTGGGAATTTTCGCTGATGATTGCACAATGTTCAGCACCATTCGTGACTCCTCAGATATTGAAGCAGTCCATGTCCAAATGCAGCAAGACCTGGACAATATGCAGGCTTGGGCTGACAAGTGGCAAGTAACATTCGCGCCACACAAGTGTCAGGCAGTGACCATCTCCAACAAGAGAGAATCTAACCATCTCCCCTTGACATTTAATGACATTACCATCACTGAATTCCCCCACCATCAACATCCTGGGGATTACCATTGATCAGAAACTGAACTGGACAAGCCATATAAATACTGTGGCTACAAGAGCAGGTCACAGGCTCTGAATCCTGCAGTAAGTAACTCAGCTCCTGACTCCCCAAAGCCTGTCCACCATCCACAAGGCACAGGTCAGGAGTGTGATGGACTACTCTTCTCTTGCCTGGATAAGTGCAGTTCCAACAACACCCAAGAAGCCTGACACCATCCAGGACAAAGCAGCTTCCTTGATCAGCACCTCATCCACCACCTTAAACATTCAGTCCTTCCACCAGCAGTGCACCATGGCAGCAGTGTACACCATTACCTTATGCACTGCAGCAACTCACCAAGGTTCCTCTGATATCACCTTCCAAGTCAGCGACCTCTACCACAAGAGCAGAAGATGCATGGGAACACCACCACCAGCAAGATTCCCTCCAAGCCACACACCATCCTACTTGGAATTATATCACAGTTCCTTCACTGTCAGTGTGTCAAATATCTGGAAATCCATTCTTAACAGCATTGTAGGAGAAGCTACATGACTTGGACATCAGTGGTTCAAAATGGAAGTTCACCACCATCTTCTCAAGGGCAATTAGGGATAGGTGATAAATATTGGCATTGCCAATAACACCTACATTCTATTAATAAATAAAACTAAGCCTACCATAACCTTCCAAGGGTTGTGAAAAACATCCTACATTATTCTAACAGCAAATCATAACATACTAAACATAGATGTACTGCAAGAGTGAAATTAATTGCCAATTTAGCAGTATGTTATTTTGCTTTTAGTTTGCAGAGCAATACCTTAGAATAATGAGGTAGGAAAACAACTATTGCCAATCCAGGAGGCTCTGAGGAACTGTCTTGAAATCTTACTACTGCAGGAAACATTGGTCCTTATTCATTAATGAGTTGGAAAGGAAACAATTTGCGATCTGTTCAAAAGGTTTTCAGCCTTGTCAGAGGTTTTGGCTGCAGTCAACATCTTCAGGGAACATCTTTATTTTTTAAATTTAACTTCTATTTGCCAGATGATTTTTATGCACTGAAATCTTTCACTGCTTGGCTATAGGTCTCTCAAAAGTCCTAAAAATGCTTGAAGGCCCTTCACACTCATAGACTAGAGAGGAACAGTGTTCCAAATGCAGAGAAAACCGGTCCAGTAATGGGTATCATGCTATTGTGAATTGAGGATAATCCATCCTGACCTCCTCTTTTATATTTCTCCAGTACTCCAGCAGACCAAAAATGCTTCTCTGATTTTGTGAATACCGAGATTCTACAGTGAGGCTTTCTCTTTGGGAGAGGCAGTAATGCAGTTCTGCCCAGGAGGTCTTGCTGTGTTACTTTCTGTTTCTTGTGTGTGTTGTTGAAAATCTTCTGGCATGTTAACAATTACAAAGTAAGACTCTTTTCCTTCCTGCCTCAGTTTAAATTTACTGCTGCATTTTCATACTGGTGTTATCATCCAAATCTTCTGTTTTCTGCAGCAGTAACCTGCTATGAAGCATTAATGTTTGTCATGGATAGGATAGGAGAGGGGTGAAATATAAGCTGGTTTAAGGTGGGGGGAGACAGACCCCCCCCCCACCACTTCTCCCCCGCACCCCCCCCCCCCACCCCACCTTGAACCAGCTTATATTTCACCCCTCTCCTATTTTTATTCAGTTCCGTCGAAGGGTCATGAGGACTCGAAACGTCAACTTTGTTCTTCTCCGCCGATGCTGCCAGACCTGCTGAGTTTTTCCAGGTAATTCTGTTTTTGTTATGAAATGGAACAGGTTGTGTCTCTTTGTGACAAGCTAACTAACCCTATGTGCTGTTCAAACTGAATAAGAGGTATCATGAGTGAAATTCAACAACCACAATATATGTGTTTTTAAACAAGTGTGTCTAGTTCTTTATTCACCATCATTACAATCCAGGATAGCAACTTATTTCTGTGTTCACCAAATAAAGCCTAGATGTCAAGATTTTGTTTCTATTTCCCTACAGTTCCTAGAGAACAATGAGTAAACAAAGTAACTACCTTTGTGTGGTATTTACACCTAATTATCTTAAAATTCATGGCAGCAATATTCCTTGCACTTTGTTGTAGACTGGTCGAGTTGTATTATTAGTAATTGAGTTGACTGCAGACAACTTTCTAAGTGGAAACATTAAGTTTATTTACAATATACTCCCGTTTCTAGTTCCATCTCTATTTCTACGTTGTCTGCTGAGGTAGCCCATGCTACACTCCCATTGGTTACTACGGATTATGTAATCTTTTCTAATAAGTATTATTCTTAAAAGTACATTACACACTAAGTAAAACCATAACTACTACCACTTTAACAGAGTTTTATTGGAATAGCTAAACTTGTGGAAAAGTATAATTTGCATCCACACCCAAATAGAAATCAAGACTGGAATGAGAAAAGATGGTTTGGTCGGTTAACCCAAGTGCAATCTGGGTCACTTTATCCGATTATTGCCTGTGAATGGTAAGACCACCCTATGTTCTGTTTATGATCCAACCTATTTAATCTCCTCCACCCTGACCCCTGATCTTTTTCGAGTGACACAAAAATTTGTTCAATGAACCTGCATGGCCAACATTAGGAAGCCCAGCGTCGCGTCAAGATACCACTTGGGACATCAAGTTAACACACGCTCAGCTGCTTTCAGTACATCAGGGGACTCCTGTGCAGTTGCCCTTCTCAAAGGTGAGCTGGAAGGAGATGATGGTACAGTGCACACTCAGGAAGGTGCAAGGCTTACATAAAACTGCCTCCAGTGACACTACACTGGAGTGTAAATGCACAACCAACATATTAATACACAGTATATTGGAATATGAAATACTATATGTTTTCTCAAAACCTGTATCCTCATTTTTATTCAAATATTGATTGAGTTATTTTTGTTAACGTGCATTAACTGCTTCAGATTAATTGATTCATGTTTCTACTATCAGGTGGTGCAGAAGATAACTCCTTTCAGTTTCAGTCTGACTTGATGTTTTATCAACTGTACACTAATGATTAACTGTGAACCCAGGACAAGTGAATTTAAAACTGCTGATGTTCCATTCTTCTTAATATTTTGTCACCATCCCCTTTTCTCTGAAAATGACTTCACTTCTATAAGATTCTCCTGCTGCTGTACAGTCCTGCTGAGTCATGTACCTGAATGCCTGTGACACAATGGAAAAGTATAACTGTTCAGACTGAACAATGGGAAAATATTTCCAATTCCAGCACTGCAGTATTCTCCATTTTGTTCCAATGATAAAATATATGTTATCTCAAAATGTCTCACTATTCCAGTTTTTCCACTGATTTATTCTAATACAACCATCTCAAATGTGTGACCTATTAATGTTTTAGCATCTGTTATGGACAGGAGGGGGGTTTAATTTAAACAGTCCTGATTTCTCCTCTCACCACCCATCCATAAGCGGAAAGGTGTTTTGATTTGCCTCCCCCTTTGTAAGCGGTGGCATTTTTCCCAACACCTCAGTTTTGTGTGAGCCAATTTTCTATTAACAACCCCACAGCAAACTCGAGATAGGATGAGCTCAAAGGCATGAGGGTCCTTTGTCTTAGCAGGTGATCCATCTCCTTCTGGCCAGCCTGGGTGATTAAATGCAGATTTAAGGGGAGGTGATGTCGTAGTGGTTTTGTCGTTGGACTCGTAATCTAGAAACAAAAACAGAAAATGCTGGAAAAAAAACTCCAGCAGGTCTAGCAGCATCTGTAGAGAGAGAATAGAGCTTACATTTTGAGTCCATATGATCCTCCTTGAAGAGGGGTCATACTGACTCGAAACATTAACTCTGTTTCGTTCTCCACGAAGGCTGTCAGACCTGCTGAGTTTTAACAGCGTTCTCTGTTTTCGTTTCAGATTTCCAGCATCCGCAGTATTTTGATTTTATCTTAGTGTTTAATTCACTGCCATTCTCTTCCAGGAATGCCTACCTTGAAGAAGTGCGGCTCTTCTCTACAACAGGATTTCTGTTTGTCTCTTTCACCCTGTTCACCTTCATCGCTTTCCATTTCCCTCCTGGGGCAGAATGTTCTGCCTGTCGGGCGGGCGGGCCAGACCCGATCTCCGGTGGACGGGGAGCTGATCCCCGCTGGAGAAGTGGCCCCTTCGCCATTTTACATGGGCGGGTCAATTAAGGCCCACCCAGCGTGATGTCCGGTGGGAAGCGCTATGCGCTCCCTGTATGGGTGGGGGGATTCCCCAAAAGCGAGAGTGTGCTCTTTCACACATGCGCCGACAGAGCGCACATCTCCCTGAGGCTAAGTGCTGCCTCAGGGATATCGCTGACACTTTGAATAAGATTAAAATAGAAAAAGAAATCCTTAACATGTCCCCCACATGTGACAATGTCACATAAGATGGGACATGTTCACTAATTATACTAAAACTTTGTTAAACTTTTTAAAACCCGACATGAAACCTCATCCCACCACTAGATGTGGTTTCGTGTTTTCTCTATTTGCCGCGGGGGCTCCTGGCCGACCCATCAGCCTTAATGTTGGACGGGCAGGTCCTTTAATTGCTTAAATGATCCTGTGAATGGCCTCAATTGGCCATTGACAGGTCGGCGGGCCCGCAGCTGATTTCACTGAGCCCCCGCCTTCCTGAAGATTTAAATGGGGTGGGATGATGTTGGAGCTTCCCCCTGACATCATCGTGCATAATTTTATGCATCGGCAAGTGGGCCCCACCCCCTGCTGACCGATGGTAAAATTCAGCCTCGGGTGTTTGACACGGTGTTTACTATAACTCGCTTTCACAGCCACATTTCCATCTTCAGTGACTGTCTCCGTCTCCGACTTAACCCATGTGGATTCCAACTGAAGCTCCACCCCTCATGTTTCGAACCCACCCATGATTGCAGGTATCTCCGGGACTTGCATCGTTTCTCGGACTGCTGTTCTCACTCCATCCTGAGGTCCACACTTAGTGCAATGTGTCGCCATATGAACACACTCAACCTCTCCCTCCAGCAGCACCAACTCATCTTATCTCAAAGCTGTCCTTGTCCCCAGTTTCATTTTATTCTTTGTCTCATCTGACGCCTTAACAAGAAACTTTGTCTCTTCTTTTCAGGTGCTAAGGAACAAGCTCTGAAGAAGAGTCATACAGACTTGAAATGTTAACTCTGTTTCTCTCTCCACAGATGCTTCCAGACCTGCTAAGTTTTTTCCAGTATTTTCTGTTTTTGTTTCAGATTTCCAGCATCTGCAGTTTTTTGCTTTTATCTGAGTAACCAGATACCCAGGGTAATACTCTGGGGAGCATCCTGCCACAACAGATGGTGGAATTTGAATTCAATAAAAATCTGAAGCTAAAGATCAAATGATGACCATGAAAGTATTGTCGATTATTGTAAAAACCCAACTGGTTCACTAATGTCCTTTAGGGAAGGAAATCTGCCTTCCATATCTAGCCTGGCCTACATGTGACTCCAAACCCACAGCAATTTGTGGTCGGCTCTTAAGTGTCCTCTGAACAAGGGCAATTAGGGATGGGCAATAAATGCTGGCCTAACCAGTGACAGCCACATCCCATGAATGAGTATAAGAAAAGATGGGTTTTGTACAGCTCTCTTTGGAATTGGGCTGAACATTCCGCAGGTGGTCACTATTGGAATTGGGCTGAAGAGTCCGCAGGTGGTCACTATTGGAATTGGGCTGAAGAGTCCGCAGGTGGTCACTATTGGAATTGGGCTGAAGAGTCCGCAGGTGGTCACTATTGGAATTGGGCTGAACAGTCCGCAGGTGGTCACTATTGGAATTGGGCTGAAGAGTCCGCAGGTGGTCACTATTGGAATTGGGCTGAGGAGTCCGCAGGTGGGCACTATTGGAATTGGGCTGAACAGTCTGCAGGTGGTCACTATTGGAATTGGGCTGAAGAGTCCACAGGTAGTCACTATTGGAATTGGGCTGAAGAGTCCGCAGGTGGTCACTATTGGAATTGGGCTGAAGAGTCCGCAGGTGGTCACTATTGGAATTGGGCTGAAGAGTCCATAGGTGGTCACTATTGGAATTGGGCTGAACAGTCCGCAGGTGGTCACTATTGGAATTGGGCTGAAGAGTCCACAGGTGGTCACTATTGGAATTGGACTGAAGAGTCCGCAGGTGGTCACTATTGGAATTGGGCTGAGGAGTCCGCAGGTGGTCACTATTGGAATTGGGCTGAACAGTCCGCAGGTGGTCACTATTGGAATTGGGCTGAAGAGTCCACAGGTAGTCACTATTGGAATTGGGCTGAAGAGTCCGCAGGTGGTCACTATTGGAATTGGGCTGAAGAGTCCGCAGGTGGTCACTATTGGAATTGGGCTGAAGAGTCCGCAGGTGGTCACTATTGGAATTGGGCTGAGGAGTCCGCAGGTGGTCACTATTGGTTCCTCAGAGATAATGGGGTGTGAGTTTCCCTAAAACTGCCAAGTGGCTTCTTATGTTCAGGGTCACAGACAAATACGGTTTAAGCCAATTTAAAGGTCTTTGTTCAGTTTTAAAACTTTTCAAAGCAGCGATGAGCATATCTATATATATTTTATAAAAAATATACAGTGTGAGGTCTTAGTCCCTCACATCTAAGCTGCTGAATTGGGCCATTGACCTTCATGTGGATTTAATAGAAAACTTGAATATGGATCACAGGAGTTGCACTGTTGACAGACTGGTGATAATACAGAATGCGTACATTATTTACAGTGGAGTGTTATGCTAAATTATATCATTGGGCTGGATTTTATGACGCTGACGAGGGTCTTGCCCACCAGATGGAGAACCAGTAGGAAATCCGGTCAGTTACAGAATCAAGTGCCCTTCAGCAACTTAAGGACCACCATTGGGCCTTTTCTGTGATTGAGGTCCCCAGAGGCTTAAATCCCACCCACTTTGAGCTGCTGGCCAATCAGAGGCCAGCAGCTACTGGCCAGGGACAAACCAGGAACATCACGGAGCCTTAGACCAAAGATGAGGAGGGGTGGGATGGGCATCATGGGGGTGGGGGGGTTGTAGGAGAGGAGGGGCAGGGGTCAGAGGCAAGAGCAGGGGGTTGGGACTGCAGCAGTTCAAGAAGGCAGCTCATCACCACCTTCTCAAGGGGCAGTTAGGGATGGACAATAAATGCTGGCCCAGCCAGTGAAGTCCACATCTCATGAATGATTTTTTTTTTAAACCCTTCTCGATGCTGGGTACCCTGTTCAAACACAGGGTGCCTGACAATAAGGGTGCCCACCCCACCCACCCACCTCCACCCTTGGGAGGCTGTTGGTCAACACGATAATGGGTGTCAATTGGCTCATTAATGAACCTAGTTGACATGCTGCTGCTAGTGGCTGGCAATCCCGCATTAGCCCCTTCCATCCTCTGACTTAATCGCAGGTGGGTTCCCTCTGCTGCAAGACTGAGACAGTGAGGTGTCCCTGGCCACGATCGTTCCCACCCCACTGGGGACCACATTAAATCCAACACATTATGTGGCCACTGTGGAATCTTCCTCATAAAGAAAAAAATCTGTAGCTGTCAATCCCTTTGCAAAGGAGAACTGGTTCTTGGATTACTCTTTCAATTGTAATGGTGTAAATTATAACTTGTCATGTCACATTGATTGGTTAGGTAAATTATTTGGGAACTTCCACTTGTCTGTCTCAGCATTCACTCACTTAGTCAAAAATCCTGCAGAATTTTCAGTTTATTCTAAGGGACATCATTAAATTTTAGTAAAACAAAGTAAATCTGTGTGGGCACCATTATATTAGTCATCAGTACCCCACTGTGCTGTGTAATTGGATGGCTTTATTTGATGTTTTTAAACTGCCTGTAGTGGGTCCTATCGAATGACTAACTTTTAAAAAAATCTCACATACATTCAGTCTTTGCAATTTTGGAGAATTGAGCAAAAGAAAATGATGAGTGAAAATTCCTGGTAACTTGATGGCCAGAAAATGATGCTCATCTGGTGGGTGCACACCCGACCTGAATGAGTGTAAAATGAGGCACGATGACATCGGGCAAGCAACCTGATTGCATTGCACACTCACATGATATTTCAGTCGGCGGGCACACATGGGAGTCAGCAGCACGCCCGCCGACAATTCAAAGGCCTATTAATGCCATTAAAGTCCCAATTAAATGTTATTTTTTGCTGCCCGTCCAATCTTACAGTCAATGGGCAGGCGAAATGGCCAAGCGGCCTTTGCACTTTTTAGGAAACCTCAACCATGGGCAGGATGAGGTTTCCAAGAGCAATTAAAAATTAAATAAAATTGTTAAATTTCATTAAGAACCCGTCCCTGTTCATGTGACAGAGTCACGTGAGGGGACGTTTTTACCATTTTGTAATTTTTTATTTTTCATTTTTTATAGGCAGCTCTGTGCCTCAGGGAGCTTTTCCAGCAATGCAGCCACGCACAAGCCCCCTTCACCCTCACCCCCTACCCCCTCACCCCCTCCCCACTCCCCCACCCCCTCACCCCCTACCCACTCCCCCTACCCCCTCACCCCCTACCCACTCCCCCTACCCCCTCACCCCCTCCCCACTCCCCCTACCCCCTCACCCCCTACCCCCTCACCCCCTCCCCACTCCCCCTACCCCCTCACCCCCTCCCCACTCCCCCTACCCCCTCACCCCCTACCCCCTCACCCCCTCCCCACTCCCCCTACCCCCTCACCCCCTCCTCACCCCCTCCCCACTCCCCCTACCCCCTCACCCCCTACCCACTCCCCCTACCCCCCTCACCCCTACCCCCCCACCCCCTCACCCCCTCCCCACTCCCCCTACCCCCTCACCCCCCTCCTCACCCCCCTCCCCACTTCCCCCTACCCCCTCACCCCCTACCCACTCCCCCTACCCCCCCTCACCCCCCTCCCCACTCCCCCTACCCCCTCACCCCCTACCCCACTCCCCCTACCCCCTCAGGCCCCTCCCCGTCACCCCCTACCCCCTCACCCCCTCCCCACTCCCCCCTACCCCTCACCCCCTCCCCACTCCCCCTACCCCCTCACCCCCTACCCCCTCACCCCCTACCCACTCCCCCTACCCCCTCAGCCCCTCCCCGTCACCCCCTACCCCCTCACCCCCTACCCACTCCCCCTACCCCCTCACCCCCTACCCCCTCACCCCCTCCCCACTCCCCCTACCCCCTCACCCCCTACCCCCCTCACCCCCTCCCCACTCCCCCTACCCCTCACCCCCTACCCACTCCCCCTACCCCCTCACCCCCTACCCACTCCCCCTACCCCCTCACCCCCTACCCACTCCCCCTACCCCCTCACCCCCTACCCCCTCACCCCCTCCCCACTCCCCCTACCCCCTCACCCCCTACCCACTCCCCCTACCCCCTCACCCCCTACCCACTCCCCCTACCCCCTCACCCCCTCCCCACTCCCCCTACCCCCTCACCCCCTACCCACTCCCCCTACCCCCTCACCCCCTACCCACTCCCCCTACCCCCTCACCCCCTCCCCACTCCCCCTACCCCTTGCCCCTCATCCTTCACCCCATCCCCACTCCCCCTACCCCCTCACCCCCTCCCCACTCCCCCTACCCCCTCACCCCCTCCCCACTCCCCCTGTCCCCTCACCCCCTCCCCCTTGCCCCTCATCCTTCACCCCATCCCCCCTCCCCCCACCCCCTCACCCCTCCCTCCCCCCTCAGCCCCTCCCCCCTCACCCCCTCCCCCTCCCGCCTCACCCCCTCCCCCTCACCCCATCCCCCTCACTCCCTACCCCCTTCCCCCTCCCACCTCAGTCCCTCCCCCTCACCCCCACCCCCCTTCACCCTCACCCCTACCCCCTCCCCACACCCCCTACCCCCTCACCCCCTCCCCCTCCCCCTTCACCCCATCCCCCCTCCCCCACCCCCTCACCCCAATCTCTCACCCTCACCCCCAACCCTCTCACCCCCTCCCCCTCACCCCCTCACACCCTCCCCCTCACCCCATCCCCCCTCACACCCTCCCCATCACACCCTCCTGCCTCATCCCCTCCCTCTCACCCCCTCACCCCCTCCTGCCTCACCCCCTCCCCCTCCCTCCTCAGCCCCTCCCCCTCACCCCCTCCCCCTCCCTCCTCACCCCCTGATTTCTATCTCCCTCCCTTTTTGAATAATGGAGTTACATTCGCTATTTTCCAATCCAATTGAACCTTCCCTGAATCCAGGGAGTTTTGGAAAATTAAAACCAACGCATCAACTATCTCACTAGACACTTATTCTAAGACCCTAGGATGGAGTCCTTCAGGACCCGGACTCTTGTCATCCCACAGCTCCAACAATTTACTCAGTACCATTTCTCTGATGACTGTAATTTTCCTGACTTCCTTCCCCACTTCCATTTCCTGGCTCATAGCTGCTCCTGGGATGTTCCTTGTATCCTCTTTAGTGAAAACTGATGCAAAATACCTGTTCAATCTCCCATCTCCTTGCTTTCCATTATCAATTTTCCAGACCCTCTTTCTATAGGACCAACTCCCACTTTGTTAACTCATTTCTTTTTTAAATACATATAAAATCTCTTAATTTCTGTTTTTATATTTTTGGCTAGCTCTCTCTCATACTCTAATTTTCCCCTCCTTATTACTCTTTTAGTCAACCTTTGCTGTTCCTTTTATTATGTCCAATCTTCTGACCTGCCACTTGTTTTTGCACAATTCTTTGCTTTTTCTTTAAGTTTGATGCTATCTTTAACCTTTCTCGTTAACCACGGATGGTGTGTCCGTCCCTTGGACTTTTACTTGTTGGAGTGTGTCTATTCTGTGCATTCTGAAATATCCCCTTAAATATTAGCTGCTGCATCTCTATTGACTGATCCCTTAAACTAATTTGCCAATTCACTTTAGCCAGCTCTGCTTTCATGCCTTCATAATTGCCCTTATTTAAGTTTAAAAACTTAGTCCCAGACCCACTCCACTCCCCCTCAAACTGAATGTAAAATTCAATCATATTATGGTCGCTGCTACCTAGGGGCGCATTCGCTATGAGATAATTAGTTAGTCCCATCTCATTGCACAATACCAGGTCTATTATAGCCTGCTCTCTCATTGGTTCCAGAACATGCTGTTCTAAGAAACTATCCCAAAAATGTTCAATGTACTCCTAGGAACATAGGAACATGTTGAACAGGAATGGCCATACAGCCCATTGAGCCTGCTCTGCCATTCAATACGATCATGGCTGATTGAACACTTCAATGCCTTTTACCCACACTATCCCCATAACCCTTTACGTTATTGTTAATCAGAAATCTATCAATCTCTACCTTAAACACACTCAATGACTGAGCTTCCACAACCCTCTGGGGTAGAGAATTCCTTAGATTCACAACCCTCTGAGTAAAGAAATTTCTCCCCATCTCAGTCCTAAGTGGCTTCCCTCTTATTTTGAAATTGCGTCCCTGGTTCTAGACTCCCCAACCAGGGGAAACATCTTACCTGCATCTACCTTGTCTATTCCTTGAAGTATTTTGGAGGTTTCAATGAGATCACCTCTCATCCATGAAAACTCCAGAGAATAAAGGCCCCGTTAATCCAATCTCTCTTCATAAGACGGTCCCGCCTACTCCGGAACAAAACAAAAACAGAATTACCTGGAAAAACTCAGCAGGTCTGACAGCATCGGCGGAGAAGAAAAGAGTTGACGTTTCGAGTCCTCATGACCCTTCGACAGAACTTGAGTGAATCCAAGAAAGGGGTGAAATATAAGCTGGTTTAAGGTGTGTGTGGTTGGGGGGTGGGGGGGGTGGTGGGGGGTGGGGAGGGGAAGGTTGGGTTTGGGGAGAGAAGTGGAGAGGGTTGGTGTGGTTGTAGGGACAAACAAGCAGTGATAGATAGAAGCAGATCATCAAAAGATGTCACAGACAACAGAACAAAAGAACACATAGGTGTTAAAGTTGGTGATATTATCTAAACGAATGTGCTAATTAAGAATGGATGGTAGGACACTCAAGTTATTGCTCTAGTGGGGGTGGGGGGAGCATAAAAGATTTAAAAATATTTAAAAATAATGGAAATAGGTGGGAAAAGAAAAATCTATATAATTTATTGGAAAAAACAAAAGGAAGGGAGAAGAAACAGAAAGGGAGCTCAAGACCTAAAGTTGTTGAATTCAATATTCAGTCCGGAAGGCTGTAAAGTCCCTAGTCAGAAGATGAGGTGTTGTTCCTCCAGTTTGTGTTGGGCTTCACTGGAACAATGCAGCAAGCCAAGGACAGACATGTGGGCAAGAGAGCAGGGTGGAGTGTTAAAATGGCAAGCGACAGGGAGGTTCGGGTCATTCTTGCGGACAGACCGCAGGTGTTCTGCAAAGCGGTCACCCAGTTTACGTTTGGTCTCTCCAATGTAGAGGAGACCATATTGGGAGCAACGAATGCAGTAGACTAAGTTGGGGGAAATGCAAGTGAAATACTGCTTCACTTGAAAGGAGTGTTTGGGCCCTTGGACGGTGAGGAGAGAGGAAGTGAAGGGGCAGGTGTTACATCTTTTGCGTGGGCATGGGGTGGTGCCATAGGAGGGGGTTGAGGAGTAGGGGGTGATGAAGGAGTGGACCAGGGTGCCCCAGAGGGAACGATCCCTATAGAATGCCGATAGTGGGGGTGAAGGGTAGATGTGTTTGGTGGTCACATCTTGCTGGAGTTGGCGGCAATGGCGGAGGATGATTCTTTGAATGCGGAGGCTGGTGGGGTGATAAGTGAGGACAAAGGGGACCCTATCATGTTTCTGGGAGAGAGGAGAAGGCGTGAGGGCGGATGCGCGGGAGATGGGCCGGACACGGTTGAGGGCCCTGTCAACGACCGTGGGTGGAAAACCTCGGTTAAGGAAGAAGGAGGACATGTCAGAGGAACTGTTTTTGAAGGTAGCATCATCGGAACAGATGCGACGGAGGTGAAGGAACTGAGAGAATGGGATGGAGTCCTAAAAGGAAGCGGGGTGTGAGGAGCTGTAGTCGAGGTAGCTGTGGGAGTCGGTAGGTTTGTAATGGATATTGGTGGACAGTCTATCACCAGAGATTGAGACAGAGAGGTCAAGGAAGGGAAGGGAAGTGTCAGAGATGGACCACGTGAAAATGATGGAGGGGTGGAGATTGGAAGCAAAATTAATAAATTTTTCCAAGTCCCGACGAGAGCATGAAGCAGCACCGAAGTAATCATCGATGTACCGGAGAAAGAGTTGTGGAAGGGGGCCGGAGTAGGACTGGAACAAGGAATGTTCCACATACCCCATAAAGAGACAGGCATAGCTGGAGCCCATGCGGGTACCCATAGCCACACCTTTTATTTGGAGGAAGTGAGAGGAGTTGAAGGAGAAATTGTTCAGTGTGAGAACAAGTTCAGCCAGACGGAGGAGAGTAGTTGTGGATGGGGATTGTTCGGGCTTCTGTTCGAGGAAGAAGCTAAGGGGCCTCAGACCATCCTGGTGGGGGAATGGAGGTGTAGAGGGATTGGACGTCCATGGTGAAGAGGAAGCGGTTGAGGCCAGGGAACTGGAAATTGTTGATGTGACGTAAGGTGTCAGAGGAATCACGGATGTAGGTGGGAAGGGACTGAACAAAGGGAGAGAGAGGGGAGTCAAGATAACGAGAAATGAGTTCTTCGGGGCAGGAGCAAGCTGAGACGATCGGTCTACCGGGACAGTTCTGTTTGTGGATTTTGGGTAGGAGGTAGAAGTGGGCCGTCCGAGGTTGGGCGACTATCAGGTTGGAAGCTGTGGGAGGAACATCCCCAGAGGAGATGAGGTCAGTGACAGTACTGGAAACAATGGCTTGATGTTCAGTGGTGGGGTCATGGTCCAGGGAGAGGTAGGAGGAAGTGTCTGCGAGTTGACACTCAGCCTCCGCAAGGTAGAGGTCAGTGCGCCAGACAACAACAGCACCACCTTTGTCAGCGGGTTTGATGACAATGTCAGGGTTGGACCTGAGAGAATGGAGTGCAGTAAATTCAGAGAGAGAGAGATTAGATTGGGTGAGAGGAGCAGAGAAATTGAGACGACTAATGTCGCGCCGACAGTTCTCAATGAAAAGATCAAGAGAAGGTAAGAATCCAGAGGGAGGGGTCCAGGTGGAGCGAGAATATTGGAGGTGGGTGAAAGGATCCATTGAACGGGGAGTGCCCAAAGAAGTGAGCCCGGAGAAGAAGACGGCGGAAGAAGAGTTCAGCATCATGCCGAGCCCGAAATTCATTGAGGTGAGGGCGTAAGGGTATGAAACTAAGTCCTTTGCTGAGCACTGAACGTTCAGCATCGGAGAGGGGAAGGTCAGGGGGTATAGTGAATACACGGCTGGGGCTGGGATTGGAAGATGTGGTGGGGACGGAGGGACAGGCAGGGGTGGAGGGTCCTAGATGGGTGTTGGTGTCGATGAGTTGTTGGAGCTTGTGTTCCTTAGCACTTGAGAGAAAGAGAAAAAGTTTCTTGTTGAGGCGTCAGATGAGACGAAGAATAAAATGAAACTGGGGGTACGCGCAGCTTTGAAAAAGCGTACGGCGGTGCTGCTGGAGGGAGCGGTCGAGTGTGTTCATATGGCGGCGCAAGGCACTGAGTGTGGATCTCAGGATGTGATGGGAACAGCAGTCCGAGAAACGTTTAAAATCCCGGAGATACCTATAATCCTGGGTGGGTTCGAAACATGAGGGGTGGAATTTCAGTTGAAATCCACGTGGGGTAAGTTGGAGACGGAGACAGTCACTGAGAAAGGAGATATGGCTGTGAAAGAGGGTTTTAGTAAACACCTTGTCAAACACCAGGTGAGAAATGGAAAGCAATGAATGTGAGCAAGGCAAAAGAGAGATACGGAAATCTTGTCGCAAAGACGAACAGAACTTCTTCAACGATGTAGGCATTTCTTGAAGAGCAGTGGCAGTCAATTAAACACAGAGATAAAAACAAAAAAACTGCGGATGCTGGAAATCCAAAACAAAAACAGAATTACCTGGAAAAGCTCAGCAGGTCTGGCAGCATTGGCTCTCCAAACAAGTCTGGTGAACCTTCGTTGCACTCCCTCTATGGCAATAATATTCTTTCTGAGGTAAGGGGACTAAAATTGCACACAGGACTCCAGGTACGGTTTAACCAAGATTTTATACAATTCTCACAGGAAGATAGCAACAGGAAAAGGTCATTTAGCCCATCGAGTCTGCTCCGCTATTCAACCAGATCATGGCTGATCATCTAATTCCATGTAATTTTTTTTCCACTATCCCCATCCCTTGATGTCATTAGAATTCAGAAATTAATCAATTTCTATTGTGAACATACTCAGTGACTGAGCTTCCATTGAAGCAAGACTTCACTACTCTGGTACTCAAATCCTCTTGTGATAAAGGCTTACATTCCATTAGACTTCCCAATTGCCTGCTGCAGCTGCATGTTAGCTTCCAGTGACTTATGGACAAGGACACCCAGGTCCCTTTGTATATCCACAATTTCTAATCTCTTACCATTTAGGAAATACTCTGCACATCTATCCCTTCTACCAAAGTAGATAACCTCACAATTTTCCACATTATATTCCATCTGCCATGTTCTTGCCCACTCACTAAGCCTGTCTAAATCATCCTGTAGCCTCTTTACACCTTCTTCACAACACACATTCCCATCTAGCTTTGTATCATTCATGAACTTGGGAATATTACATTTGGTCCCCACATCTAAATCATTGATATATATTGTGAACAGCTGGGCCTGAGTACTGATCCTTGTGCTACCCCACTAGTCACAGCCTGTCAACGCGAGAATGATCGGTTTATTCCTACTCTCTGTTTTCTGCCTGTTAGCCAATCCTTAATCCATGTCAGTATAGCTCGCTCCCCCATCCCCACCCCCTTTCTGTTTCCCCCTTCCTTTTTTTTCCAATAAATTATAAAGATTTTCCTTTTCCCACCTATTTCCATTATAAAAAAAAACCCCACTAGAGCTATACCTTGAGTGCCCTACCATCCATTCTTAATTAGCACATTCGTTTAGATAATATCACCAACTTTAACTTTAACACCTATGTGTTCTATTGTTCTATTGTCGTTGACATCTTTTGATGATCTGCTTCTATCACTGCTTGTTTGTCCCTACAACCACACCCCCACTCCACCTCTCTCTCTCCGGCCCCACACACACACCTTAAACCAGCTTATATTTCAACTCTTTCTTGGACTCGAACTCAAGTTCTGTCGAAGGGTCATGAGGACTCGAAACGTCAACTCTTTTCTTCTCCGCCGATGCTGCCAGACCTGCTGAGTTTTTCCAGGTAATTCTGTTTTTGTTTTGGATTTCCAGCATCCGCAGTTTTTTTGTTTTTATCTCAGTATGTTTCCTCCTATCCCGTGTGATTTTATTTTGCTAATCAACCTCCTGTGGGGGACTTTATCAAAAATCTTCTGAACATCCAGGTACACTACATCCATCGACCCTCCTTTATTAATTTTGTTAGTAACATCCTCAAAAAACTCCAACAAGCTTGTCAAACGTGATTTCCCACTTCCAAATCCATGTTGGCTGTGCCCAATCAGATCATGATTATCCAAGTATCCATTTATCACATCCTTTATAATAGATTCTAGCATTTTCCCTGCTACTGATGTAAGACTAACAGGTCTGTAGTTCCCTGTTTTTCTCCCTCCCTCCTATCTTAAATAGTGGGATGAGATTTGCTACCTCCCAATCTTCAGGAACCATTCCAGAATCTATAGCATTTTGGAAAATGATCACCAATGCACCCACTATCTCTATAGCAACCTCTTTCAACACTCTGGGATACAGAATATCAGCTCCCAGGGACTTATCAACTTTTGTTCCTATTAATTTCTCCAATACAACTGCATTACTTATATTAATTTCCTTCAACTGCTCATTCTCCCTAGTCTTTTGGATCTCTAAATCTGGGCTATTTTTGCAAATCTGATTTTTCCAGTCTGTATGTAAACTAAGATCTCCCCATGATTGTCAGCGTGCCTTCCTTACAAGCTCCAGTTATTTCTTCCTTTACACTCAACCCAACCACGTGGTTACTGTTAGGGGCCTGTACGTGACCCCCACAAGTGACCTCTTGCCTTTACCATTTCTCATTCTACCCAAACCGTTTCCACATCCTGATTTCCTAAACTTAGGTCATCCCTCTCTATTGTGCTACTACCATCATTAACGACCAGAGCCATTCCTCCACCTTTTCCTCGCTTCCTGGCTTTCCTAAGTATCCTGTATCCTTCAATATTCAGGTCCTAATCCAGATCCTCCTGCAGCTATGTCTCCGTAATGGCTATCAAATCATAATTATTTATTTCTATGTGCGCTCTCAGTTAATCTGTTTTGTTTTGAATGCTATGTGCATTCATATACAGAGATTTTAAGTTTACCCTTTAATTCTTTTTATGATCTCTAGCTTCATCTGTTGATTTACTGTTAGACTTGTACTCTCTATCCCTTCCTGTCGTGGTCTGTTTTTCATTTCCCATAATAATACCTTTCTCTTTTGCGTTGCCTCTGCTCTTTGATTTACCACATCTTCCTAAATTTGATGCCTTGCCCCTAAGACTCTCCGCAGGATTCCTCACCTCTGACCTGCTCCTGTAGCCACAGTATTTATATGGCTGATCCAGTTCAATTTATGATTAATTGTAATCCCCAGGATATTGATAGTGGAGGATTCAGTGATGACAATGCCATTCAATGTCTGGAGGAGATGGTTGGATTTTCTCTTGTTGGAGGTTGTCATTGCCTGGCACTTGTGTAATATAAATGTTACTTGCCACTTTTCAGTCCAAGTCTGGGTAATGTCCAGGTCTTGCTGCATTTGAACACGGACTGCTTCAGTATCTGAGGAGTCATGAATGGTGCTGAACATTGTGCAATCATCAGCGAACATCCCGACTTCTGACCTTATGATGGAGGGAAGGTCATGATGAAGCAACTGAAATGTTTGGGCTGAGGACACTACCCTGAGGAACTCCTGCAGTGATGTCCTGGAGCTGAGATGACTGACCTCCAACAACCACCATCTTCCTTTGTGCTAGGTATGACTCCAACCAATGGAGAGTTTTCCCCTGATTCCCATTGACTCCAGTTTTGCTAGGGCTCCTTGATGCCATACTTGGTCAAATGTGGCCTTCATGTCAAGGGCAGTCACTCTCACCTCACCTCTGGAATTCAGCTCTTTTGTCCATGTTTGAACCAAGGCTGTAATGAGGTCAGGAGCTGAATGGCCCTGGCAGAACCCAAACTGGGTGTCAGTGAGCAGGTTATTGCTGAGCAAGTGCCGCTTGATAGCACTGTTGATGACCCCTTCTGATGATCAAGAGTAGAATGATGGGTGTTAATTGGCCGGGTTGGATTTGCCCTGCTTTTTGATATACCTGGGCAATTTTCCACATTGCTGGTTAAATGCCTGTGTTGTGGCTGTCCTGGAACAGCTTGGTTGGAGACATTGCAAGTTCTGCAGCACAAGTATTATTGCTGAAATATTGTCAGGGCCCATAGCCTTTGCACTATCCAGTGCCTTCAGCCATTTCTTGATTTAACATGAAGTGAATCAAATTGGCTGAAGACTGGCATCAGATACTGAGGACCTCCAGAGGAGGCCAAGATAGATGGTCCACCCGGCACTTCAGGCTGAAGATTGTAGCAAATGCTTCAGCCTTATCTTTTGCACTGATGTGCAGGGCGCCTCCATCATTAAGGATGGAGATATCCTTCTGTGCTTTAAGATTCTAGGGTTATCAACTTTACAGTTCATTGAAGCCTCACAGTGGTTTTACTACCTCAAAAATGACATGAGCAACTGAAAGCATTTATTTCTTTGATTTTTGAAGCTTCAAGGGGCCTGATTTCCCTGTGGACTCAGGAAAACCCGACCTGCGCACTTTAGCACCTTTGGAACTGCACATCCAACCCATGTGTGTGTTTTCCTGGAATTTAGTCTTTTCACACTGGTGTCAGATTTGCAGTGCATTTTGTGAGCCACGATGGAATGCATGAAGAGTGAGGGTGTTGAGGCTAACTGATGAGAAGGCCCAGCTCAGTTCTCCTACATAGTAACCCAACTCCCAACATCATTTGAAGACCCACTGAACTTCACCCCTCACCCCCTACCCACTCCCATTCCACCCTTTGCTCATGCAGATCCCCATGCTACCTCCTTGCCATCTTCATGCACCTATGTATCCTTCATTATTTTTCACTCAGTATGCACCATGTCCAATCTGCAGGAAACATGTGATAACAATGGGAATTATTTTAAAATCATTGGGAAAAAAATTAAACTTCTAACAATCAAATAAAACCCTGAATTCAAATACAGTCTCATTGATATTGAACAGAAACAATTCCAGTGCAAAAAATTGTAAGTGCTCATTAAGTGCTGATTAGCTTTATAAACAAACAAGAAACCTCATCAAAAGCATTTCTTATAAATTTTTAAAAATTCAATTGTTCTTTCTGAGCTAGAGCTATTGGAAGCTTTTTAAACTCAGTCAAGCATTAATAATGGCTACAGGTGTCATAACAAAAACTTCTAGCAACATTGCCTGAAACTGACAGAACAGAATGGAGCCCTATTTCTATTTCACAGCAGAGTGCCTGACAATCAATGGAAGGGAGCAGCTGCTGATTTTTTTTCAACTTTCAAAAGCAGAGTTTTTTTTTAACAGCCAGAACTGTCTGTTGATTTAAATCACAGCACAAAACATGACAGAAGAGGCTAGCAGGATATTTTTCAACTTTTTTTAAAATGCAGTATGGCACTTTCTCTATTGGTACAGGTACTGTAATGCATGTCAACACTTAAACAATGGTGGTCAACCTTAAGGCCAACTTACCTTTGCAAGACGGTACATTAAATCACTACATTAAAAACACATCTACATTAAATTCAGCATCTAATAGTGCAATTTAAAGGTGCCAACACATCTAGGCGTACTTACCTTCATTGGCAGGGGTATTAAGTATAAAAGTTGGGAAGTCATGCTGCAGCTGTATAGAACCTTGGTTAGGCCACACTTGGAATATTGCGTGCAATTCTGGTCGCCACATTTCCAGAAGGATATGGAGGCGTTGGAGAGGGTACAGAGGAGGTTTACCAGGATGCTGCCTGGTCTGGAGGTTATTAGCTATGAGGAGAGGTTAGAGAAACTGGGATTGTTCTCACTAGAGCGACGGAGATTGAGGGGTGACTTGATAGAAGTTTACAAAATTATGAGTGGCATGGACAGAGTAAATAGTCAGAAGCTTTCTCCCAGGGTGGAAGAGTCAATTACTAGGGGACATAGATATAAGGTGAGAGGAGAAAACTATAGAGGAGATGTGCGGGGCAAGTTGTTTACGCAGAGGGTGGTGAGAGTCTGGAATTCGCTGCCAGAGGAGGTGGTGGAAGCAGGTACGATAGTGGTGTTTAAGAGGCAGCTTGACAAATACATGAATAGGATGGGAATAGAGGGATACGGACCCCGGAAGTGCAAAATGTTTTAGTTTGACAAGCAATATGATCAGCGCAGGGCCGAAGAGCCTGTTCCTGTGCTGTACTTTTCTTCGTTCTTTGTTCCAAAAGGTGATGCAGGGTGGCAGAAAAATAGGGACAAATGTACCCAAGGACTTGGTAAGAAAGATGCCAAAGGAGACCTGGGCGTGTCAACAGAGTCTTTAACTATCTTATCCATCTTATCCAGTGGTTGTGAAGGTGGAATCAAAGCAAACAGTATAATCAGTGCAGGCTTGGAGGACCTGTTCCTGTACTGTCCTTTCCTTTGTTCTTTGTTCTTTGTTCTTACACTTACCTTTCAGAATGTTCCTGAATCTTCAATAGGTTTCCTCCCAGTGGTCACAAACAATCCAAGGAGGTGCTTTATTTAGGGTTTACAAAATCCACACCACACATGAAAATTGGGTGCAGGAAGAAATGCCATTTTCTGGTGTCCTTACAATAGGGATCTCAACCTCAGAAGAGGTGCGTGTATGTTTTACATCCAAAGCCTTCCTGACCTGTGTAAAGGTCACAGGAAAATTATTTGGGGTGGAGAAGCAGAGAAAAATTGTTTTTAAAGCAAAAAGCTAAGTTCAGGCTTCATTACTGAATCACACCTCCATCAGGCTACGAAAAGCTGACTCCTGTTGTTCGCACATGTGCAATTAATCCAGATGTTTCTGTTGGTGATTTCCTGCTCCTCTACATGGTGCAGTGTTGAAGGCCTTGCAATAATTAGAAATCACTGATTTGATGTGACCTTTCACTTTTCATTCTATTAATCTTGAAATGAGGTGTAACTGAGTTTTTGACAGCCATGATTAGTGCTGAGAAGCCTCTCTGGCCCTGAGAAACTAATTTTATATCTGTGGAATGTCAAATTTCTCCTTTATACTAATTCTTCAGACTTTTAATTTTTAAAGTTTGTTTATATTTCAGCTTCTACCTTAATTCCATATGCAGATCCTAATCTTTATTTCACTTTGTGTAAAATAAAAGGTGAATGATAAAACCTGCTTGTTTATTTCTGATTTGCTGTCTGTGAGAATCCTTCAATGTGATTGCCTTCTTAGCCTGCTGGGTGATGTCACAGTTGTTTGATGCCAGAGGTTACCTAGAGCTGGTGGAAGAATGAATTGAATGCTGGGAAAGTTGAAATCCACATCGCAGAGATCCCTACATCATTGCAGGCATCTTCCTTTGAGGTCAGCAATGAGTGCTATCACTTTGTCGCTGACTGCAAAATCCAAGCCAATAATCTTTCATTCTAAGCTCTATGTTGGAGCCTAAGCAGAAGATATATTTAACTTTATCAAGCTTTTAACATATTCTTAAAAGCTTTGAGTAACAGATTGTGGACTCACAGTAACATAATCTGAATGGAATGTTTTTTAAAAAGTTAATTAGATCAGGCATACATGCTGTTACAAACATGAGAGAGTATGAATGACTTGAGAAGAAGAATAATGAGATAGGTCAGGAACGTGAATGTAACTGCAGCTTAGGCTACAATTGTTTGTATACCTCAAGTAACTCAGTAAATGGCTTCTAATGGTCTTTCTAACTGAATGGGATTTGGGGTCTCTGTGGGGCGGGGGGAGGGGGTGGTCTTTGTAAGATTAACTGAATAAATGCTGTATCTCATAGCACTAAATTTTCCAATTCTTAATGCATCTACTGCATTTGTAAATGTGCACCAAGGGCTGCTGAGTTGGTATGGACTGAAAGGAGAGCTATCCTTCCAATATTTAACAGCATTAAAATTTGTCCTGTAGCTCAGCAATATCAAACTACTTGATTCCAAAGGATAGTCCAAATGACCAATTTATTGTTATTGTAGAATTGGACATGCCCATAAACAGGGAGCAATCGTAATATGCAGAATTATAAAGCTGTTGGATTGCATTCCAGAATCTATTGTTGGAGAAATTTAAAATCCACGCTTTTCTGAGAAGGGTTCTTATTCGTTACTATTATTACATCTTCTAATGACAAGTGCTGCATCGAGAGAAGTGGAAAACTGCATAACGTCAGATGTAAGAAACACTTTCAACAGGAAAACAATAAGAGGGTAATTGAGTAAAAAGTAAGAAGCCTAAAAGATACACAAACATGGCTAAACTGCGGATGAACAGAAGACAATTAACATATTAAACATAACTTGCTCCAATTATTCTCATACAAAGACATGAGTATTAAAATCATGGATCTTTACAGCAAACAAGAAGGCCTATCGGCCTATCACATTCTGCCAGTTCCTGAGAAAGATAGTCATTCTCATAGCCCTGCTTCCTTGCATTTTCCTTCATTTTAATACATTTTTCATTTTCAAAATCCACTACCACATTAGGTGGGGATCAGTTAGTTTAGATAGCTAGAGTGTGGTGCAGAATGATGCCAACAGAGTGAGTTCAATCCCTGTTCCTGGAGACTGACCTCGTTGCCTTGCCCCATCTTTGATGAGGAATGGTGCCCCTCAAGCTATATAATCAATTGTCTCTCCCTTACGGAGGGAGATGGTTACGGTCCCTTGTGGACTGTGGCTAATTACCTGCCATATTTTTCTGCTTCCACTGTTGCTTGTTCTGAGACATTCCACATCTCAGCAACTTTACATAAAAAGATACTAATTTCTCCCTTTGGTGACTTTCAGTTTACCCCCTCTGGTGGAATAATTTTTTCAGATTTACCTTACAAGGGGCAGGGTTTTCTGACCCCACTCACCACTGGAAATGTCTGATCCCATTGCAAGTCAATGGGCTTTTGGCTGGGCCACCAAATCTCCCGTGGAGGATCCCATCACAACGAGGTCAGAAAATCCCAGCCAAGGTTCCCCATAATTCTGAACATTCCTTTCTGAACTTGTCTTCATCCTCTCTGCTGTCATGAAAAGAACCACCGTTTCTTACTTTTAGCTCATAATTAAAGTTTCCTATCTCTTGCTCACCCTCTCCATGACCTTGACATCTTTCCTAAAGTAGAATTTCCAAAGCTGAAAAATGGTTCCAGCTGCAGTGGATGGATATTTGTATTGATTTTGTGTTGCTTCTTTGCTTTGTAACTCTACCAATATTTATAAAACCTAGTAATCCATACACCTTTACAGTTTTCTCCCTAATCACCCGAGTAGGACTATTGGCTTTAATATAAATGCAATGGAATTCTACACAGATTGAAGGGCTTAACACAATAAACCCCCAGGACATATATCTCAGAGCTCAAAGACAGGAGGAAAATTTGTGAATTTGAGGGTGATTATGTGGGAATTGGTGAAAACTAGGGAAGTTCTAGTCGTGTGAAAATGGGCTAACACGGTTCTCATTTTCTAAAAGAGGTAAAATATAGCGATGAGTCTTACCTTTGTATCATGTAAAATAATGGAATTGAGTATTGGGAGTAAATTTCAGGCTTATCGTGTGATAACCCCAACAGGGCAGCACACAATATGGACTCAGGAAGAAAAGATCCTGTTTTGAATCTCCTTGACATTTAGCAAAACGGTGGCAGACCGTTGGTTTCAGCAGTTGGATAGGTTCTACATGAGATCAATCCAGAACACCATGAGCATCAGATGGGAAGACATAGTGCTCAACACTAAGGTTTTTCAAACGGCAGCAACATCTGGAGTTGAAGCACTCATTATCAGAGCTCAGCTCAGATGGAGCAGTCATGTTGAATGTAGGAATGATGATAAAATCCCTAAAGTGGCCATGTGTTCACAACTTTAACTGGACCGCCTGTGAGATAGGCCAAAGTTAAGGTTCAAGGACTCCTTGAAGGCAAACCTGAGGAAATGTGGCATGTCCACTACGGACTGGGAGAAAAATCAATGACTTGATGAGAGGAGTGAAGACATGGTAGCTAAATTTACAGATGACACACAGATAGGTAGGAAGGTATGTTGTGAAGAGGACATGGGGAGGTTGCAGATGGATATAGATAGGTTGAGTGAGTGGCAAAGATCTGGCAAATGGAGTTTAATGTGGGAAAATGTGAAGTTTGGCAGGAAGAACAAAAAAGTAGAGAAATGGAGAACAGCTACATAATTCTGAGGTACAGAGGGATCTAGGTGTTCTAGTACATGAGCCACAAAAGGTTAGTATGCAGGCACAATAAGTAATTAAGAAGGCTAATGGAATGCTAGCCTTTATTACAAGAGGGATTGAACATAAAAGTAAGGGTGTTATGCTTCAGTTATACAGGGCATTGGTGAGACCATACCTCGAATACTGTGTGCAGTTTTGGTCTCCTTATTTAAGGAAGGATGTAAATGCATTCGAGGCGGTTCAGAGGAGGTTTACTAGATTGATACCTGGAATGAGTGGGTTGTCTTATGAGGAAAGTTGGAGAAAATGGGCTTGTTTCCACTGGAGTTTAGAAGAGTGAGGGGTGAATGATTGAAGTTTACAAGATCCTGAATGACCTACACAAAGTGGGTGAGTTCGGAACTAGGGGGCACTGTTTTAAAATTAGGGGTTGCCCTTTTAGGACAGAGATGAGGAGAATTTTTTTCCCTAAGATTGGTCAATCTGATTGGCCAGTTCCAGCAGTGCCAGAACTGAGGAGTGGGCACTGCCAGCATCTCCACAAAGAAGAGAAGATGGATGCTGGAGCCAGGTAAGTTGGCCCTTTTTGAGCAGGAAGGGATGGGGCAGACTTGGGAAAGGTTTGAGGATGGTGGGGGGTGGGTTTTGGGGGCCAGGTGGGGAGACAGAAAGTGGGGGATAATATCTTGGGGGGGCTTTGATGCACAAAAGGAAACCTCCCCTCCCAACTTTACAAAACCTTTTTTACAATGGCCTGCCCATTCCTTTCAGCCCACTCCTACCTCCCCACTCCTACCTCCCCACTCCTACCTCCCCACTCCTACTTCCCAACTCCTACCTCCCCACTCCTACCTCCCCACTCCTGCCGGCCCACTCCTGCCGGCCCACTCCTGCCAGCCGACTCCTGTCTGCCCCTGCCAACTGTTTTATGGTATGAGCAGCATGTAAATCAGTTCTATTGACCAGGTCAGGGGTTGGCAGGAAGGTGGTGAGCTAGCCATCCCTCGTAATTTATAAGCCCCCACTGCCAAAAACACGCCCAATGGGTTGGGGGGGCATAAAATCCAGCAGCAGGGCAGTAGGGCAGGAGGGTACAGGCTGATGCCAGGAATGGATCCATCAATTCATTGTCTGGACAGGGCCCAAGAAGCAAAATCCTTGGAATCAATTCAGGAAACATCGGATGTTATGATGACTGACTTCTAAAGTCTCTTTGTTTATAACTGGCCTTATAAAGCGATTTAATTAATGTCAACCTTTTTATCGGCATGTATTTTGATTACTAACACTGGGGGCTGGATTTTTAATCCAGTGGAATTTTAATCCAGTTCCTGCTGGGGTTGGAGGCAGGACCAGCTGTGGGTGTAATTTGGAAATCATGTTCCTGGAGGGTGATGCTGGATCCTACCTCTTTCAGAACGTGACACAATTTCCAAAGGGAGGGTAGGTAGACAGGAACGGGGAACATGCTCACCTCCAATGAACAGTGAGCTTGTTAACAGGTCAGGGAGGGCAAGTAAGGTCTTTGACAACACAGCTAATTGCGCTCTGCACACATGAACATCGCGAATGCGTGAGTAATCACTGATGTCACCAGAATGCAACGCCAAATTTGTAAATGCCAGGATCAATTTGCATATGTGCACATATTCTTCTCTTCCAGCCCCTCCTGGCTGCACCCTGAGAGAGAGAGGGAGAGAGAGAAGGGGAGGGGTGGTGAGGCAGCGTGGGTCACAGACAGGGGAAGTGGATGAGCTTGGCTGTGTATTTTTCAGCACGCTTTTGGTTTTTAATCCCTTTACCCTTTAATCACATGCTTTTCTTGATTTTCTTTTCTGTGCCCAGTTGAGCAGTACCATCTTTCTTACTGGAGGCTGAGACCTCAATGACAGTGATATTTCAGTCAAAAACAATACAATGGCACATGTGCGAGTGGTGCAGCATCTATTGAGTTGCCAGCAAACACAGCCATTTTCAATTTGTAAATCGCTGAACCTAAACACTCTGGTGCACATTAGTAAACAGCATATATAGTATATAGTACTACATATATAATATATACTATATATAGTACTACATATATCATATATACAGTATATAGTACTACATATATCATATTTACAGTATATAGTACTGCAAATATCATATCAGTTGTCAGGCTCAATGCCGGCAGAAGTTAAAGAATTGTTTGATGCTGAGAACTTTTGGAGACCGTGAGATCTTGTACTGGATTGTGTGTTTTATCTTTCATTTGGCTGTTTGGCCACTTCTGCGCTCACTGATACTGCTGGTCATCCAGGTTATCTCCACAAAGGCAACGGCAGGTCCCATGAAGGTTGCCATCTACCTTTGCCACTCATGTCCTGTGGGCAGCTCCTGGTAACACTGGGCACCGAGCTGGTCTCTAGCCCTATTGTGTCATGTGAGTGACACAGATACTGTGTCAGAGCAGGACCCAGAAATTACCCAGACACCAGCTTCCAAACCTAGAGATCAGCTATTCGTCATTTGCTGCTTCCTATCTGCTTTGATATATAAAACTAAACAGAGTCCACAAGGCCTGGCCTGACCCAGGTAACACACAGAGAATCTTAGAAATATAAACCGCAGAATGAGGCCATTCAGCCAGTCATACCTGTGCTGTTCTTGGAAAGTGGTGTTCAATTTAGTCCCATACCTCAGCTTTTATCCCATAACCCTGCAAGTCAGTCTTCTCAAGAACATGCCTAATTCTCTTCTAAAAGTTTGTATGGATTCTGATTTCACCTGTTCAGTAAAGCCCATTCCATGTTTTAACAATCCTGTGTGTGAAAAGGTTTTTCCTTATTTTCTCTCCAATTTTTTTCCCAGTAATTTTAAATCCTGGCCTCTGGTTACTGACCCATTTGCCAGTGGAAATAGTTTCTTCCTATTTCATCTAGTAAAACCCTTCAATTCTGGTGCCAGCCATGGCTAAGTTCAATCACACTTGCATTTGAGTCACAAAGTTCTGAGTTCAATTCCCACTCCAGGCCCTTAAGGACAAAGATTAAGACTGACAATGCAGTGCTGAGGGAGTGCCTGCCCTGACAGAGGTGCTGTCTTTCAGATGAGAGATGGTACTGAGGCCCATTTGCCTGCTTGTCCGGATGTCAAAGATCCCATGGCACGACTGTGAAGAAATTAGTTCTCCCTGGTGTCCTGGTCAATAATTAACCCTCAATCAATACCACGAGAACACATTATTGGGTCATTACACAGAATCACAGAATCTTTACAGTACAGAAGGAGGCTATTTGGCCCATTGAGTCCACACTGGCTCTCTGAAAGAACATTCCACCTAGTCTCACTCCCCTGCCTTATCCCTATAACATTCTCTCTTTTCAGGTAGCAATTCAATTTCCTTTTGAATACCTCGATCAAACCTGCCTCCACCACCCTTTCAGGAAGTTTGTTCCAGATGCCAACCACCCTCTGCATAAAAAAAATGTTTCCTCATCTCACTTTTACCCCTTTTGCCAATTATTTTGAATCAGTGCCCTCTAGTTCTTGATGTTCTCTTGAGTGGGGACAGTTTCTCACTATTTACCCTTTCCATACCCCTCAGGGTCTTGAATGTGTCTATCAAGTCTCGTCTCAGCCTTCTTTTCTCCAAGGAAAATAGTCCCAACCTCTCCAATCCATCCTCATGGCTACAATTCTTCATCTTGGGACTCATTCACGTGAATCTCCTCTGTACCTTTTCTAATTCCTTCACACCTTTCCTCAAATATGGTGCCCAGAACTGGAGCAAAACTCTAGGCGAGGCCTAACTAGTGTCTTATACAAGTTTAACATGACCTCCTTACTCCTGTACTCAATGCCCCTATTAATAAAGCCTAAGATACTATAAGCTTTATCAACTGCTCTCTCAACATGCCCTGCCATCTTCAATGATCTTCTTTATGTATCACAGAATCACAAAACCTTAATGGCACAGGAGGAGGCCATTCGGCCCATCGTGTCTGCATCAGCCCTCCAAAAGAGCATTATGACCTAGTGCCATTGCCCTGCCTTTTCCCCGCACCCCTGCTTGTGTTTCTATTCAAATAATCATCTAATGCCCTCTTGAATGCCTTGATTGAAACTGTCTCCACCACAATTCCAGACAGTGTATTCCAGACCTGAACCACTCGTTGTGTGAAAATGATTTTTCTCACATCACATTTGCTTATGTGCAAATCACTTTAAACAGGTGCCCTCTCATCCTTGATCCTTTTACGAGTGAGAAGGTACATATACACGAGGTCCCTCTGTTCCTGCACCCCCTTCAGAGTTTCTCTCTTTATTTTATAGTCTGTTCATATTCCTCCTATCAAAATGAATCACCTCACACTTCTCTGCATTGAACTTCATCTGCCACTTGTCTGCCCAATCCACCAACATGTCTATGTCCTTTTGAAGTTCAAGACTATCCTCATCACAGCTGACAACATTTCTAATCTTCGTATCATCGACAGATTTTGAAATCATGCCCTGCACAACACAGCCTAGGTCATTAATATATACCAGGAAGAGCAAAGGTCCCAACACTGAGGGGAACTCTACTACAAGCCTTTCTCCAACCTGAAGCATCCATTAACCATTACTCTTTGTTTCCTGTCACTCAGCCAATTTCCTATCTAAGTGTCTACTTTTCCTTTTATTCCATGAGCTAGAATTTTGCTCACAAGTCTGTTGTGTGGCACTGTATCAAATACCTTTTGAAAATACATATATACCACATCAACAGCATTTCCTTTATCAACTTTCTCTGTTACCTCCTCAAAAAACTCCAGTCAGTCAGTTAAATGCAGTTTTCCTTTAATGAATCCATGCTGGCTTTCCTTAATTATCCTGTACTTGTCTAAGTACAATTGATTCTGTTCCAAACCAGTTTCCAGGAACTTCCACTCTCACTTCCCTCAGTACCCTTGGATGCATCTCATCCGGTCCTGGTACCTTACCAATTTTAAGTAAAGATAGCCTTTCTAACACCTCTTTCTCGATTGTAAGTTCTCCTAGTGTACCAGTTACCTCCTCTCTCACCTCGGCCTGGGCAGCATCTTCTTCCTTCATAAAGACAGATGCAAAGTACTTGTTTAATATCTTCGTTACTTCCCCAACCTCCACATGCAAGTCCTCTTTTTTATCCCTAATTGGCCCTACTCTTTCTTTTATCACCCTTTTATCATTTACATGCTTATGGAAGACCTTGGGGTTCCCTTTTATATTAGCTACCAGTGTCTTTTCATGCTTTCTCCTTGATTTTCTTATTAGTTTATTCACTTCCCCTCTGGTCCTTCTATATTCAGCCTGATTCTCCATTGTATTTTCTACCTGTTATCTGTTGTATGGGCACTTCTTCATTTTCATCTTCACCTCTATCTCTCTTGCCATCCAGGGCGCTCTGGATTTATTTGTCCTACCTTTCCCCTTCAAGGGAATATACCTTGACATTTCCTGCAATACTGTTTCTTTGAAGGTGGCCCATTGTTCAGCCACCATCTTTTCTGCCAACATTTTATTCCAGCTCACTCGACTCAGATACATTCTCATCCCACCGAAGTTGACTTTCCTCCAATTAATTATCCCCGCTCTGGATTGTTCCCTGTCCTTCTCCATAGCTAACCTAAACCTTATGATACAATGGTCACTGTCCACTAAATACTCTCCACTCATTTATGATCCACTTGGGCCAACTCAGTCCCCAGAATCAGGTCCAACAGTGCCTGTCCTCTCGTTGGACCGGAAACATACTGCTACAGAAAATTACCTTGAACACATTCCAGGAACTCTCACCCCTTTTGTCCCTTTGTACTACTCCTACCCCAGTCTATATTTGAATAACTATATTACCCCATTATGATTACTCTATAATTCTTGCACCTCTCTTTAATTTCTTTGCAGATTTGTTTCTCTACACCCCTTCCACCGATCAATGTAATTGCACCTTTTTTATTTCTTATCTCTAGCCAGAGAGATTCCATCCATGACCTCTCTGGAACATCCTCTCTCTCTAGTATTGTAATGCCATCTTTAATCAATATTCCCACTCGCCACCCCCCCGCCCCCCCATCTCCCATTTCCCCCACCCCCCCCTTTCCTGTCTCTCCTAAACACCTTGTACCCAGGAATATTTAACACCCAGTCCTGCCTTTCTTTGAGCCAGGTCTCGGTTATAGCAATAATAGCATAATTCCATTTGTCAGCCTGTGCCTGCAGTTCACCAATCTTATTAATCACACTCCATGCATTCACATACATGCACATTAACCCTGATTTAGGCCTTTTTACTTTCCCACTTATTCTAACTCTATCTAATAACTTATTATTCCCTCATTCTATCAAATCCTCCAAGTATTCTATTTACCTTGATACTACTCTCTGATATCTCCTCCTTATCAGTTGATACTTCTCTACTTCCCACAACCAGTTTTTCTCCTCTCCACTCTGAATTTCCCCTCAGATTCCCATCGCCCTGCCAATCTAGTTTAAACTCCCCACAGCAGCACTAGCAAACCTCCCCGTGAGGACACTAGTCCCTGTCCCGTTAAGGTGTAACCCATCCTTCTTGTACAGGTCCCACCTGCCCTAGAACTGATCCCAATGTTTCAGAGATCTAAAGCCCTCCCTCCTGTTCTATTTCTCCAGCTACATGTTGAACTGCTCAGTCTTCCTTTCCTTATGTTCACTAGCACATGGCACTGGGAGTAATCCTGAGGTTACTGCTCTTGAGGTCCTGCTTTTTAATTCCCTTCCTAACTCCCTAAAATCTGCTTTCAGAACCTCATCTCTTTTCCTACTTATGTCACTGGTCCCAATGTGGACCACAACCTCTGGCTGTTCAACCTCCCCCAAAAGAATGTCCTGCACCTGCTCTGTGGCATCCTTGACAACAAACGTTCAACTCTGACCTGTCAAATATAGCTAAATATTTCTACAAGTTGAGATTGCAATCAAACCCAGCCAAGTCCATCATCTCTGCACTCCATCCTGAAAATCGTAAGGCACACAACCCCTTAACTGTCACCTTCTGTGGAGGATAAGTGCAAGATGATCTGATTCCTATATATCTTGGTCCACTCCCTAATTTACCATCTGGAATAATGTCAAAAAGACAAAGACATGAATGAACATCATCTGCAAGATGTCCAGCACAATCCCACCAGCACCATAGCTTTGGCCTTCTCTATTTTGCATCTGTATGGACCTTAAGCTGTCAAACCAAACTGATTGACACACAGGTTCACTCAGTAATGAGGATAATCTCTGGAACTCTGAGATCAACTCCAGTTCAAGGATTACAAATCCTCTCAAATATTGCCCCTCCACCCACCGCCCCCCCCCCCCCCCCCCCCCCATCCAATGGGCCACAGCAACAGGCAGAGGAATAACTCATATCAGCAGCAATTGGACCTCCTCATCCATAAAGACCTTCAAGACTCCCCAACTCACCACACGGCTCTATGAAAACTCCTCTGGACAGAAATCAAACATCTCCAACTCCATATTTCACCCGTCTCCTAATATTCACTCAGTTCTGTTGAAGGGTCATGAGGACTCGAAACGTCAACTCTTTTCTCCGCCGATGCTGCCATATACAGACTCGACATGGCCAACGTGATGTACAAGTAACACCCCACAGCCTGGACTGGCTACTACTGTGGAAGCACTGACCAAACTATGGAGCACAGAATAACATCTTGCCCCAGACTCAAGGTTGAGGGTAACATCCTAGAGTTGCTCTCCAGTAGGGCATTGGACTGCTTAGGGAACTTCACATAGAAACTTGAAGACAGGTTCTGATCCTAAAGCCACATAAAGGAAAGAAGACTACATTTCCAAGTTTTGTTTGGTTTGTAAACTTTCAAATTGTACTCCTTCATATCCAAGTCCAGACCATTTACATATGCAAGAAAAGCAACAATCCTAATACTGATCACTTGGAGATCCCATTGGATACACTTTATCAGGAACAAAACATCTTTTTACCATTCCTCTCTTCACCAGTCTTCAGTATAATGACCTTGGAGTTGATTGATTATCAATGCAATGCAACATACTGTTTGCTTTGATTCCACCTTCACAACCACTGGATAAGATGATAAGATAGTTAAAGACTCTGTTGACACTCCCAAGTCTCTTTTGGCATCTTTCTTACCAAGTCCTTGGGTAAATTTGTCCCTATTTTTCTGCCACCCTGCATCACCTTTTGGAACAAAGAACAAAGAAAAGTACAGCACAGGAACAGGCTCTTCGGCCCTGCGCTGATCATATTGCTTGTCAAACTAAAACATTTTGCACTTCCGGGGTCCGTATCCCTCTATTCCCATCCTATTCATGTATTTGTCAAGCTGCCTCTTAAACACCACTATCGTACCTGCTTCCACCACCTCCTCTGGCAGCGAATTCCAGACACTCACTACCCTCTGCGTAAACAACTTGCCCCGCACATCTCCTCTATAGTTTTCTCCTCTCACCTTAAATCTATGTCCCCTAGTAATTGACTCTTCCACCCTGGGAAAAAGCTTCTGACTATCTACTCTGTCCATGCCACTCATAATTTTGTAAACTTCTATCAAGTCGCCCCTCAATCTCCGTCGCTTTGGTGAGAACAATCCGAGTTTCTCCAACCTCTCCTCATAGCTAATAACTCCAGACTAAGCAGTATCCTGGTAAACCTCCTCTGCACCCTCTCCAACGCCTCCATATCCTTCTGGTAATGTGGTGACCAGAATTGCATGCAGTATCCCAAGTGGCCTAACCAAGGTTCTATACAGCTGCAGCATGACTTCCCAGCTTTTATACTTAAGTAATCAAGGAGTCATTAAACATAATTTGTATTAAACATAATTTGTCATAGATTTGCCCAATTGTATGTTGTACTTGGATTTTGTTATAGGCCTTTGCCTTTCACCACATTGACTACTTTTACTAGTTTTCCCGAACAAAGAGGGAACTAATAACTATAGTTATTGATGATGACAATGCATAGGGCAGGATTTTCTCTGTGCCAGGGTGGCAGGTGGGAGAGTCCCATCAGAACGGTGACTCTCCCATTGCCGAACGGAGGCGGGCAGTCTGTTTAAATAATTGAAGGCCTTATTAGGGATGATTTTCCCAAGCAGCCCTCTGCCCTGTGTTCATGGAAGTGACCTTCCTGTGGCCATTCCGGGAGCCATTGGAGCTGCAGGTGCTGCAGACAGGGAAGACTGCCCCAGGGAGCCATCAGCGAGGCCTGCTGCCGAGGACCTCTACTTTTGTATTTCCCGCTCTGAACCTCTCAATCTCTGAGCTGTGCTCACCTCTCCCATTGGGGCTACTGAAGCTCTAAAGCTGCTGGTCCTCTGATTGGGCCAGCAGCATCGCTTCATCCAAGCTGTTTTTAATTGGATAACTAGCCCAGAGGTAGCCAATTAGAAGACTGCTCCTGTTAAAATAGACGAGCCAGTTCTGCTGCTGGAAAGTAGGGGTTCAGGGCCTCAATTTCATCCCGAATTTAAATCCCAAAGCCTGTGGTAAAATCTTGATGAATTTTAAGATCCCAAGTCAGTGCCTCTTAACTAGATAGTTGTAGCATTCAGGATAGTTGTAACATTCGGGATAGTTGTGGTATTCGGGATAGTTGTAACATTCAGGATAGTTGTAGCATTCGGGATAGTTGTGGTATTCGGGATAGTTGTAGCATTCAGGATAGTTGTGGTATTCGGGATAGTTGTAACATTCGGGATAGTTGTGGTATTTGGGATAGTTGTAACATTCGGGATAGTTGTAACATTCAGGATAGTTGTGGTATTCAGGATAGTTGTGGTATTCGGGATAGTTGTAACATTCGGGATAGTTGTGGTATTCGGGATAGTTGTAACATTCGGGATAGTTGTAACATTCGGGATAGTTGTGGCATTCGGGATAGTTGTAACATTCAGGATAGTTGTGGTATTCGGGATAGTTGTGGTATTCGGGATAGTTGTAACATTCAGGATAGTTGTGGTATTCGGGATAGTTGTGGCATTCGGGATAGTTGTAACATTCAGGATAGTTGTGGTATTCGGGATAGTTGTAACATTCAGGATAGTTGTGGTATTCGGGATAGTTGTAACATTCGGGATAGTTGTAACATTCGGGATAGTTGTAACATTCGGGATAGTTGTGGTATTCGGGATAGTTGTAACATTCAGGATAGTTGTGGTATTCGGGATAGTTGTAACTTTCGGGATAGTTGTGGTATTCGGGATAGTTGTGGTATTCGGGATAGTTGTAACATTCGGGATAGTTGTGGTATTCGGGATAGTTGTAACTTTCGGGATAGTTGTGGTATTCGGGATAGTTGTAACTTTCGGGATAGTTGTGGTATTCGGGATAGTTGTGGTATTCGGGATAGTTGTAACATTCGGGATAGTTGTAACATTCGGGATAGTCGTAACATTCAGGATAGTTGTGGTATTCGGGATAGTTGTGGTATTCAGGATAGTTGTGGCATTCGGGATAGTTGTGGTATTCAGGATAGTTGTGGCATTCGGGATAGTTGTAACATTCGGGATAGTTGTGGTATTCAGGATAGTTGTGGCATTCGGGATAGTTGTAACATTCGGGATAGTTGTGGTATTCAGGATAGTTGTGGCATTCGGGATAGTTGTAACATTCGGGATAGTTGTAACATTCGGGATAGTTGTGGCATTCGGGATGGTTGTGGCATTAGGGATAGTTGTAACATTCGGGATAGTTGTGGCATTCGGGATAGTTGTGGTATTCGGGATAGTTGTAACATTCGGGATAGTTGTAACATTCGGGATAGTTGTGGTATTCGGGATAGTTGTAACATTCGGGATAGTTGTGGCATTCGGGATAGTTGTAACATTCGGGATAGTTGTGGTATTTGGGATAGTTGTAACATTCGGGATAGTTGTGGTATTCGGGATAGTTGTAACATTCGGGATAGTTGTGGTATTCGGGATGGTTGTAACATTCGGGATAGTTGTGGTATTCGGGATGGTTGTAACATTCGGGATAGTTGTGGTATTCGGGATAGTTGTAACATTCGGGATAGTTGTAACATTCGGGATAGTTGTGGTATTCGGGATAGTTGTAACATTCGGGATAGTTGTGGTATTCGGGATAGTTGTAACATTCGGGATAGTTGTGGCATTCGGTATAGTTGTGGCGCTGGGCTCCAGTTCCGGGAGTGAGACAGTTGACACTCTGTGCCATCCCCATCCCTCCTCTTGATATGAGGTGTGTTTTTTGTGGCTTCCTCTCATGGAGTTCCACATGTCATTTTCAAACAGAAGTCAAGGCCCAAAGCATTAATTTGAGTGTCGTCATACATTTACTGCCGAACAGGAGCTGTTTTTCCCCATTGAAATCCATAATCTTCCAGTAATTAAGTCATTCACTCATTTCCATATTAAACTAAGATATTGGAACACTTTTTGTTGTATCATTTCTACAGGACGTGTTTGTGATTAAGTAACGTTACAACACATATTATTGTTTTCCTCTCTCCTCCAACACTTCACAAAAGAAAGAATGGCTTAAATTAAATGTCTTTACTCAAGCTGAAGATAATTGGTGATTTTCAGAACTATTCAATTGTAATGTTTACCCCTGTTTATTTTAGATTTACAAAATGTTTATCGAATCCAAGGTGACAACCTATACACCAACTTTATATAACTGAAGACTTGGTGAATGGAGTGTGCAGAATAGGCTACCATATTTGGGTTATAACAAGGCTCTTAGCTGTTTTTAGCTCTGTGGGTGAGAGGCTGTCATCGCTCAGTTTAGTTGTGATTATTCACACTTTTACTGCAAGAAAAGTAAGAGAAAATTTCACATGAAGGAAAATTTCTCAAGCCCTTGTACCGATAAATCATGAGTTACCAATCCTCTGTGATATCTAGCGAGTTTGAGGGAAGGGAAATGTTTCACAGCCGTTACCAGGTAACGGCCTTCTGGGCAGAGTTTTGCCCTTGGTGGGGGTGGGTGGGGAGCTGAGCACCACCCACAATCGGTACCGGACTGCAATTTCACGCTGGGTGGGCCAATTAAGGCCTGCCCAGCGTGAAACGTGAGCGGCAGTGCTGAGCGCTGCCTGTGCGGGTGGCGGGGAATCAGGAGGGTGAACAGGCTGAGCACCAACTTCACACATACACATGAGTGAGTGCTGCATAATCTCCCTGAGGCACAGAGCTGCCTCGGGGGATGAAGAGATGCAAAACAAAAATGTAATGGGACGTGTCCCCTCATGTGACTCTATCACATGAGCAGGAACATGTTATTAATTCAATTTTAAAACACTTATTTTATTATCATTTGCTTTTGGAAATCTCATCCGACCCGTGGATGAGGTTTCCAAAAAAATGCAAAGGCTACTTGGCCTTTTCGCCTCCCCGTCAATCGTTAGACTGGATGGACAGCAAAAGATTTAATTTAATCGATCACTTAACAGGCCTGTTAATTGTTGGCGGGTGCATTGCTGGCTCTGGTGTGTGCCCGCCGACTGAACTATCGTGTGACTGCGCGTTGACATCGGTACACCCGCCCGCTGAGCGAACATTTCTGCCCTTTGTGTCAATATGTAAACAGTTGTTTTTTGATACTGGAATAACCTGTCTAAACCTCTAGTGCTCATAACTATGTTTATCTTGGACTGTCAAGTTTGAACCTGTACCATCTTGATTCCAGCCACACTCTCCCTCTCCACGTTCCAGCAAATTTGAATCTCTGCAACTTCAGCATTTATAGCTTCTCCATGAGCACACAGCTCCAGAAATTAAAATTCAAGAGGCATATTAGTTTTGGAAAGGGAGGGAAAGAAACAAATCATGAAGGCTCTTGAGATTCTGTAGGTTGAGGAGGTAGTGGTGATGGGAGTGTTTGGTATTCCAACATTAATGACCAAAATGGTATTTAACTTGCTGACTAAACACTCCAAGAAGATTTTACTGACAGAGCTGAGCTTACAGAAAGTCTGACAGTATAAACTGTGAAGCATAATACATTATTCAAGTCAATAGACATGTTGTTAAAGTCGAGTAAGTGGAGCTTTAATCTGCAACTGGCCTAGGGTAGACATTTTTGGTCTGCTTGATGCACGAGGGTGATTTTTGACTTCTTCTAAATACGGGTCTGATGACTGTGCATGCAACCCAAGCTGGCATCAGGGCATGTGAACTATTTCTAGGTTTGGGCTTCATTTGAATCTAAACAGAAGATGCAGGCATCAAATGGGCCAGCTAATAGTGAGTGGGGGAGGGAGGGCCGCAGTGGTTGGTGCAGTGACCACCCAGCTCCTGTGTTGAGCCAGTCGGCAGGCCAATCCTTTGGTGGGAGCCAATTATACACCAGCAGCCCACAATCCACACATTTGTTTTTTTTAACTTTTTGTTTTCACACAGTGCAAAAGAAGCCCTTTGGCCCATCAAGTCTGCGCTGACACGTGAGAAGCACCTGACCTACCTACCTAAACCCATTTACCAGCACTTGGCCCATAGCCTTGAATGTTATGATGTGCCAAGTGCTCATCCAGGTACTTTTTAAAGGATGTGAGGCAACCCGCCTCCACAACCCTCCCAGGCAGTGCATTCCAGACCCTCACCACCCTCTGGGTAAAAAAGCTTTTCTTCATATCCCCGTAAACCTCCTGCCCTTCACCTTGAACTTATGTCCCCTTGTGACTGACCCTTCAACTAAGGGGAACAGCTGCTCCCTATCCACCCTGTCCATGCCCCTCATAATCTTGTACACCTCGATCAGGTCACCCCTCAATCTTCTCTGCTCTAACGAAAACAACCCAAGTCTATCCAACCTCTCTTCATAACTTAAATGTTTCATCCCAGGCAACATTCTGGTGAATCTTCTCTGCACCCCCTCCAGTTCCATCACATCCTTCGTATAATATGGCGACCAGAACTGCACACAGTACTCCAGCTTTGGACTCACCAAGGTTCTATACAACTCCAACATGACCTCCCTACTTTTGTAATCTATGCCCTAGTTGATAAAGGCAAGTGTCCCATATGCTTTTTTCACCACCCCACTAACATGCCCCTCCACCTTCAGAGATCTATGGACACACACGCCAAAGTCCCTTTGTTCCTCTGAACTTCCTAGTGTCATGCCGTTCGTTGAATACTTCCTTGTGAAATTACTCCTTCCAAAGTGTATCACCTCACACTTTTCAGATTTAAATTCCATCTGCCACTTATCTGCCCATTTGACCATCCCGTCTATATCTTCCTGTAGCCCAAGACACTCAACCTCACTGTTCGCCACCTGGCCAATCTTTGTGTCATCCACAAAGTTACTAATCCTACCCCTCACTTAGTCATCTATGTCATTTATATAAAAAAACAAATAATAGGGGACCCAGCACATATCCCTGTGGTACACTACTGGACACTGGCTTCCAGTCACTAAAGCATCCTTCTGTCATCACCCTCTGTCTCCTTCAATGAAGCCAATTTTGAATCCACCTTATCAAATTACCCTGTATCCCATGCGCATTTGCCTTCTTTATAAGTCTCCCATGTGGGACCTTGTCAAAGGCTTTGCTGAAATCCATATAAACTACATCAACTGCAATATCCTCATCTACACACCTGGTCACCCCCTCAAAACATTCAATCAAATTTGTTAGGCACGACCTCCCTCTGACAAAGCCATGCTGACTATCCCTGATCAAACCTTGCCTCTCCAAGTGGAGATAGATTCTCTCCTTCAGAATTTTCTCCAATAGTTTCCCTACCACTGATGTGAGACTCACTGGCCTGTAGTTCCCTGGCTTCTCTCTACAACCTTCTTAAATAGCGGCACCACATTAGCTGTTCTCCAGTCCTCTGGCACCTCCCCCGTGGCCAGAGAGGAATTAAAAATTTGGGTCAGAGCCCCTGCGATCTCCTACCTTGCCTCCCTCAGCAGTTTGGGACACAAATCATCCGGGCCTGGAGATTTGTCCACTTTTAAGTCTGCCAACACCTCCAATACCTTGTCACTCCCTACGTCAATTTGCTTAAGAACCTCGCAGTCTCTCTCCCTGAGTTCGATACCTTCATCCTCATTCTCTTGGGTGAAGACAGATGTGAAGTATTCATTCAACACTCTACCCATGTCCTCTGTCTCCACCCATAGATTGCCCCCTTGGTCCCTTATGGGTCCTACTCTTTCCCTGGTTATCCTCTTCCCATTGATATACTTATAGAATATCTTGGGATTTTCCCTACTTTTACCAGCCAGAGCTTTCTCATACCCCTCTTTTTTCTCCGAGTTGCTTTCTTAAGCTCCACCCTGAGCTTTGGAATCCTCCAATCCCATAGGACTTCAATTTTCATAAATAACCAGTCTTCTGTCTGAAACATGTGACTGTGCTGTCCCCCCATTTCTGCATCCGACCTGCAAATACCTTCGAGTAGGCCTTGCTAAAGTTACCCCCTCTCACCTTTCCTCTCCTGGCCAGCTATTTTTCAAAAAAACAAGCAGAGTACATGGGAGTTAAATCTCCTGTATCCCTCCCCCCTCAATGCTGCCAGCATCCATATCCCTGTTGCCAACACTCACCAACCTGTGTATCGATCAGCAAGAAATATCTTCAGTCCACTGCTCTGGACACCCTCAAACATTCTGTTTTAGCTCTGTATCCATCCCTCGTGTTCATTGGTGTCCATTACACACTATCTGAGCTACTGAGTCTCACTTAGTCTTTTACCATCTCTTAATGCCACTTAAAATCTTACAGGGTATTTGCTGAGTGTGGAAGTGCTTCAAAACATTTTATTTGACAATGTGTTGGAGAGATCAGAATTGGGAGAAAGGGGAGCTTTGCTATTGCATGGTCATAATTCAATTAATGTTGATCGCTTTCTACATAAAAACTAGAAAAATCTAAATTAATTTAAATGTTCTCCTCCTATTTTTAGATTGCTTTTATTTTCAGCTATTGTTTTGTTGGCAAGAGTCCTGTCCTCATCCAGGATACATCTGGATATTTTCCAGAAGGAGCTACTGGATAACGACAGGGAATGGGAATACCAGTTGAATTTATTCCTCCCTTTTATTTCCTGGTCCAAGGGTTCTGAGGTCACTTGTGGAGCTCCAGGGGCTGAACCTATAACCTTCCAATCTACCTGCTTTAGTACTGGATTGGAGAATTTCATTTGTATGTTGTGTAACACTAGAGTAAGCAAAACATATTAATGGTTTCTTAATGCAAAACAGCTTAGATAATTGGATTGCAAGTTGCCTTGTCAGCAGTCTACAATTGTGAAGTTTAATTAAGTTATTTGTTGTATTGCTTATGTTTGACTTTGCTATTATGGTTGATATTCTGTTGCTGAATGTTTAGTCAGAAATGGCCAGCAGAAGTTGCAGTTTCCCTTCAGCCATTAATGTGACATATTTTCATTTGTATCCATTCTTTGGTTGTAACTGTGGGACTGTTGTTCCTAAGCTGAAGATAATTGCAGAGCAAGTTTAAATGCCAGGTATAATTTTATCTTATGCCTGAGGTCACAAAGCTGAAATCTATGTTTGATTAAGAGTGTTTGCCTGGGCTGCCTGCCCAGCACTTTGTGATCCTGCTCTAATATCCCCACTCATTTTCAATACTGGCTCACCTGTGAGTTGAATGCCTCTTGAGACAGTCAAAGGATTGAAATTTTATTTCAATTTTATTATATTTTGTATGATATTTGACTGATGTGACAGGGAAGATGAGCCAGAGCCCCCTTTCTGGCATAGATTAGTGACTGGCTTAGATGATAATGATAACATGTAAATCAAAAGATCCCAGCTTAAGATTTCTGGCTCGGAATTTTACCAGACTTTTGGAAATGGTGGGAAAGCTGGCGAAATGGCTGTGGAAGGCTGAAGAAGCTCAATGTGTCATATCCCAGGTAATTAATTGGCCTATTGACGGCCATTGTACCAGGTGGAAGCGGGATTTTACCAACAGTGGAACAACAGGGAAACCACCAACTATATTAAGACCACCCCCCCCCCCCACCCAGTAGCTTCTCTGGGTGGGGAGGGGTGGGGTGGGGACGCTTCCTTCCCAGAGATTCCAAGTGCTACTCATGGCAATGGCCAAGCCCTTGGCCCCGACGTTACCACTGGAGGGTTCAGCCCTTCAATCGCCTGCCTGGCCCTGACATGTCGATATTTTTGATGACGGTCCTTTGAGGCAGGACCAATATGGAGGAACCACCTCCTTCTCTCTGCAGCCTCAGTAACAGCCAGCTCCATTGCTGGTGCTGAAGCTATAGAGTTACTGGCTCTCGGGATGGGCCAGCAGCTCAGAGAGGTGGGCCGCTGCCTTAATGAGATGGCAATCCCGGTGATGGCCCTTAATTGGCTACTGCAGTTCCACCTTTGTCGGTCCTTCTCTGTCGCTGGGTCAAAATCCTGGAACTCCCTCCCTAACAGCACTGTGGGTGTACCTACAACAGAGGGACTGCAGCGGTTCAAGAAGGCAGCTCACCACCACCTTCTCAAGGGCATCTAGGAATGGGCAATAAATGCTGGTCCAGCCAGCGAAACCCACATCCCATGAATGAATAAAAAAATTATCAGCCTGGTTTTCAGTTATCAGCCTGGTATTCTCCGCCTGACATCTGTCATAAGTACACATTTTCTTCTTCATCTTGATCCCTGTATCTGTTGTCATCAGGGAGCTCTGGATTTGTTTGCCCTCCTTTCCCCTTCGTGGACACATTGATTGTGCCTGAACTATCTCTTCTTTAAAGAAGCCCATTGTTGAGTACAGCTTTTCCTGCCAACCTATATTCCAATTTATCTGGGTCTTACCCCAGTTAATTATTCTTACTCCGGATTATTTCATGTCTTTTTTGTGTAGCCAACCTTTATGAAAAGATGATGACTGCCCCTAAATATTCTCCTACTCTTGATCTACTTGGCCCACCTCATTCCCAAGAACAAGGTCTCAGTAGTGCCCCTTTCTCCTTAGACTGGACACACACTGCTGCTGAAATTCTCCTAAACACACTCTAGGAACTCTTTCCCCTCTCTGCCCTTTACACTACTACTATCCCAGTCTATACTTGGATAATTGAAGCCCCACCATAACTACTCCATAATTCTTGCACCTCTTTGTAATTCCCTTGTAAATTTGTTCCAATACATCTTACCCACTAGTTGGCAGCCTATAGACTATCCCTGTATACTTCAAGTGTGCATCTAATTTCCTTTTGAAATCATTCATTGCCACTGCTTCCACCACCTCATGGTCAGCAAGTTCCAGATCATTGCTACTGTGTAAAAAATGTTCTTCCTTGAACTCCCCCCCGCCCCCCCGTATCTATTCCTCAAAACCTTCAATCCGTACGCTTTGTCCTTGTAGCCTCAGCTAATGGGAGGGGCTTCTCATTGTTTACCTCATCTAAACCTGTCATCATCCTTTTCATCTCTAACAAATCAATCTTCTTTGCTCCAAGGAGAACAGCCCCAGTCAGGGCAGGGAGAGAAATCATTGGCCCTGGTGCTTCTCTTGTTTCTGAGCCCCTTATTCCCATCCTCCCCTCGATCATGCTGATATTTTTCCCCTTTCAAGATTCACCGAGCAATTCACCAATCACAGAAAGATCCTCGTAAAATGATAACTCCCATTGTTGGCACCTGGTTATAAATATTGTCCGATATATATGCAGCGTGGTCATTAATATTAAGAGCAGCAAGGATATAATGCAGTGTTAGTTTGTGCGAGTCTAATAGGTGATCCCACCACAACTATTAAACAAGCCAGAGAATAGAAATCTTACTTTAACAGCATTGCGCAATATTGTTAATTAGACAGGAAAATATCCCATTGGTTATTTATAACACTGTGCAGATGATAACACTGATTTCAATGACTGCCTCAGCCCTCATGTTCTGCATGTTGCACCATATGGACACAGTGACAGTAAATTCATTTTGGGGAGAGAGCCGGAGTACGGAGTTGAGATAGAGGAACAGCCATGGTCATATTGAATGGCAGAGCAGGCTCGAAGGGTCAAATGACCTACTCCTGCTCCTAGTTTCTATGTTTCTATGAGCAGTGTTTTCCAGTCGGTGAGTAGGGGCGGGGCCTGCTTGCTGACACGTTAAATGATGCGGGGTGATGTCAGGTGTGCATCCAGATGTCATTGGCTGAGCACCCGCCGACCTGTCAAGGGCCTATTAAAGCCATCAAAAAAGTAATTAAAATGATTAATGGACATGCCCATCCAACCTTAAGGTTAGCAGGCAGGTGAAGAGCCCTAAATATAAAAACAAAAAAACTGCGGATGCTGGAAATCCAAAACAAAAACAGAATTACCTGGAAAAACTCAGCAGGTCTGGCAGCATCGGCGGAGAAGAAAAGAGTAGACGTTTCGAGTCCTCATGACCCTTCGACAGAACTTGAGCTCGAGTCCAAGAAAGAGTTGAAATATAAGCTGGTTTAAGGTGTATGTGTGGGGGGCGGAGAGATAGAGAGAGAGAGAGAGGTGGGGGGGGGGTGTGGTTGTAGGGACAAACAAGCAGTGATAGAAGCAGATCATCAAAAGATGTCAACGACAATAGTACAATAGAACACATAGGTGTTAAAGTTAAAGTTGGTGATATTATCTAAACGAATGTGCTAATTAAGAATGGATGGTAGGGCACTCAAGGTATAGCTCTAGTGGGTTTTTTTTATATAATGGAAATAGGTGGGAAAAGGAAAATCTTTATAATTTATTGGAAAAAAAAGGAAGGGGGAAACAGAAAGGGGGTGGGGATGGGGGAGGGAGCTCACAACCTAAAGTTGTTGAATTCAATATTCAGTCCGGAAGGCTGTAAAGTCCCTAGTCGGAAGATGAGGTGTTGTTCCTCCAGTTTACATTGGGCTTCACTGGAACAATGCAGCAAGCCAAGGACAGACATGTGGGCAAGAGAGCAGGGTGGAGTGTTAAAATGGCAAGCGACAGGGAGGTTTGGGTCATTCTTGCGGACAGACCGCAGGTGTTCTGCAAAGTGGTCGCCCAGTTTATGTTTGGTCTCTCCAATGTAGAGGAGACCACATTGGGAGCAACGAATGCAGTAGACTAAGTTGGGGGAAATGCAAGTGAAATGCTGCTTCACTTGAAAGGAGTGTTTGGGTCCTTGGACGGTGAGGAGAGAGGAAGTGAAGGGGCAGGTGTTGCATCTTTTGCGTGGGCATGGGGTGGTGCCATAGGAGGGGGTTGAGGAGTAGGGGGTGATGGAGGAGTGGACCAGGGTGTCCCGGAGGGAGCGATCCCTACGGAATGCCGATAAGGGGGGTGAAGGGAAGATGTGTTTGGTGGTGGCATCATGCTGGAGTTGGCGGAAATGGCGGAGGATGATCCTTTGAATGCGGAGGCTGGTGGGGTGATAAGTGAGGACAAGGGGGACCCTATCATGTTTCTGGGAGGGAGGAGAAGGCGTGAGGGCGGATGCGCGGGAGATGGGCCGGACACGGTTGAGGGCCCTGTCAACGACCGTGGGTGGAAAACCTCGGTTAAGGAAGAAGGAGGACATGTCAGAGGAACTGTTTTTGAATGTAGCATCATCGGAACAGATGCGACGGAGGTCAAGGAACTGAGAGAATGGGATGGAGTCCTTACAGGAAGCGGGGTGTGAGGAGCTGTAGTCGAGATAGCTGTGGGAGTCGGTGAGTTTGTAATGGATATTGGTGGACAGTCTATCACCAGAGATTGAGACAGAGAGGTCAAGGAAGGGAAGGGAAGTGTCAGAGATGGACCATTTGATGATGGAGGGGTGGAGATTGGAAGCAAAATTAATAAATTTTTCCAAGTCCCGACGAGAGCATGAAGCGGCACCGAAATAATCATCGATGTACCGGAGAAAGAGTTGTGGAAGGGGGCCAGAGTAGGACTGGAACAAGGAATGTTCCACATACCCCATAAAGAGACAGGCATAGCTGGGGCCCATGCGGGTACCCATAGCCACACCTTTTATCTGGAGGAAGTGAGAGGAGTTGAAGGAGAAATTGTTCAGCATGAGAACAAGTTCAGCCAGACGGAGGAGAGTAGTGGTGGATGGGGATTGTTCGGGCCTCTGTTCGAGGAAGAAGCTAAGGGCCCTCAGACAATCCTGGTGGGGGATGGAGGTGTAGAGGGATTGGACGTCCATGGTGAAGAGGAAGCGGTTGGGGCCAGGGAACTGGAAATTGTTGATGTGACGTAAGGTGTCAGAGGAATCACGGATGTAGGTGGGAAGGGACTGGACAAGGGGAGAGAGAAGGGAGTCAAGATAACGAGAAATGAGTTCTGTGGGGCAGGAGCAAGCTGAGACGATCGGTCTACCGGGGCAGTTCTGTTTATGGATTTTGGGTGGGAGATAGAAGCGGGCCGTCCGAGGTTGGGCGACTATCAGGTTGGAAGCTGTGGGAGGGAGATCCCCAGAGGAGATGAGGTCAGTGACAGTCCTGGAAACAATGGCTTGATGTTCAGTGGTGGGGTCATGGTCCAGGGAGAGGTAGGAGGAAGTGTCTGCGAGTTGACGCTCAGCCTCCGCGAGGTAGAGGTCAGTGCGCCAGACAACAACAGCACCACCCTGGTCAGCGGGTTTGATGACAATGTCAGGGTTGGACCTGAGAGAATGGAGTGCAGTAAGTTCAGAGAGAGACAGGTTAGAATGGGTGAGAGGAGCAGAGAAATTGAGACGACTAATGTTGCGCCGACAGTTCTCAATGAAAAGATCGAGAGAAGGTAAGAATCCAGAGGGAGGGGTCCAGGTGGAGGGAGAATATTGGAGATGGGTAAAAGGATCCGTTGAACTGGGAGAGGACTCCTGCCCAAAGAAGTGAGCCCGGAGACGAAGACGGCGGAAGAAGAGTTCAGTATCATGCCGAGCCCGAAATTCATTGAGGTGAGGGCGTAAGGGTATGAAACTAAGTCCTTTGCTGAGCATTGAACGTTCAGCATCGGAGAGGGGAAGGTCAGGGGGTATAGTGAATACACGGCTGGGGTTGGGATTGGAAGATGTGGTGGGGACGGAGGGACAGGCAGGGGTGGAGGGTCCTAGATGGGTGTTGGTGTTGATGAGTTGTTGCAGCTTGTGTTCCTTAGCACTTGAGAGAAAGAGAAAAAGTTTCTAGTTGAGGCTTCGGATGAGCCGAAGGATAAAATGAAACAGGGGGCACGCGCAGCTTTGAAAAAGGGTACGGCGATGCTGCTGGAGGGAGAGGTCGAGTGTGTTCATATGGCAGCGCATGGCACTGAGTGTGGATTTCAGAATGTGATGGGAACAGCAGTCCGAGAAACGTTTTATGTCCCGGAGATACCTGTAATCCTGGGTGGGTTCGAAACATGAGGGGTGGAATTTCAGTTGAAATCCACGTAGGGTAAGTCGGAGACGGAGACAAGTCACTGAGAAAGGAGATATGGCTGTGAAAGCGGGTTTCAGTAAACACCTTGTCAAACACTAGGAGGGAAATGGAAAACAACGAAGGTGAGCAAGACAACAGAGAGATACGGAAATCTTGTCGCAGAGAGGAACAGAACTTCTTCAAGGAGGTAGGCATTTCTTGAAGAGCAGTGGCAGTCAACTAAACACAGAGATAAAAACAAAAAAACTGCGGATGCTGGAAATCCAAAACAAAAACAATTACCTGGAAAAACTCAGCAGGTCTGGCAGCATCGGCGGAGAAGAAAAGAGTTGACGTTTCGAGTCCTCATGACCCTTCGACAGAACTTGAGTTCAAGTCCAAGAAAGAGTTGAAATATAAGCTGGTTTAAGGTGTGTGTGTGGGGGGCGGAGAGATAGAGAGAGAGAGAGGTGAGGGGTGGTGGGTGTGTGGTTGTAGGGACAAACAAGCAGTGATAGAAGCAGATCATCAAAAGATGTCAACGACAATAGTACAATAGACACATAGGTGTTAAAGTCAAAGTTGGTGATATTATCTAAACGAATGTGCTAATTAAGAATGGATGGTAGGGCACTCAAGGTATAGCTCTAGTGGGGTTTTTTTTATAATGGAAATAGGTGGGAAAAGGAAAATCTTTATAATTTATTGGAAAAAAAAGGAAGGGGGAAACAGAAAGGGGGTGGGGATGGGGGAGGGAGCTCACGACCTAAAGTTGTTGAATTCAATATTCAGTCCGGAAGGCTGTAAAGTCCCTAGTCGGAAGATGAGGTGTTGTTCCTCCAGTTTACGTTGGGCTTCACTGGAACAATGCAGCAAGCCAAGGACAGACATGTGGGCAAGAGAGCAGGGTGGAGTGTTAAAATGGCAAGCGACAGGGAGGTTTGGGTCATTCATGCGGACAGACCGCAGGTGTTCTGCAAAGCGGTCGCCCAGTTTATGTTTGGTCTCTCCAATGTAGAGACCACATTGGGAGCAACGAATGCAGTAGACTAAGTTGGGGGAAATGCAGGTGAAGAGCCCTGGTGGCCTTCCAAAAAAGCATGAAACCTCATCTAAGGGCGGGAGTGAGGCTTCGTGAGGGAATTAAAATGTTCGGAAAATGTTTCAATAAAAGCTATGGACATGCCCCAGTCACAGAGGGGACATGTCAGGAGATTTTTTTCTTACCTTTAATAAACTTTTAAAAGTTCAGCCGATCTCCGTGAGGCAGCACTTTGCCTCAGGATGATCCGTGCGCTCCTTCACGTGTATGTGTGAAAGAGAGCACTCCGGGCTCAGGGAATTCCACCCCCCACGCCACAGGGATTGCACAGCACTTCCGGGCGGATGTCACGCTGTGCGGGCCTTAATTGGCCGACCGACATCAAATGGCAGCCTGCACCTGACTGAGGGCACCAATCAGGAACCCACCCGCTTGGGCCCGCACCTCCGACAGGGGGAAATGCTGCCCTATGTTTCTATGTTCCTACTTGCAACCCAGATAAACTGCACAAAATCTTTTCCATTCTATAGAAGTAGAAGATTTCTTTCTTCTGCCTGGGTTCATGACCCCATCCCCACCACCATCAACCCCTCTTCGAAACCTTCCACCCGAGCCCCCCTCCCCAGTACCCCCCAACTTCCCCCAACCCCAACCTACCCCCTTCCTACCTACCTCCCCTCACCCCCAAAGCCCCTCCACCCCCTCCAATCTCCCCCACCCCCTCCAACTTCACCCCATCCCAACCCTCCTGCACCCCTCTACCAACCAACCCCCCCAACCCACCCTTCACACACGCACAAAAAAACACACACACACATATGCACACACACGCACACACAAACATGCACACGTACGTACACAAACACACACACACAAAAACACACACACATATGCACACACGCACACACAAACACACGCACGCACATGTACACACACATAAAGACACACATGCGCACACACGCACACAAAAACACACGCACACACGCACACCACGCACACCACGCACATCACGCACATGCTCAAACGCGCACACACACACACACAAACGCGCACACACACATACAAACACACACAAACGCGCGCACACACACACACAAACACACAAACACACGCACACACACACACAAACACACACAAACGCGCGCACACACACACACAAACACACGCACACACACGCACACACACACACATGTAGACACACATGCACACACAAACACACACAGCAATCCAATTGGTTCTATAATTACAGGAATTTCACTTGCTATTTTTCAATGCTACTGCTGAGCTATGAGCTGCTTCATGGTTTTCTGATGGGCTTTGAAAGAAAATCAAAACCACAAAGCTGCTGAAGGGTCAGAAGCAGCAGCGCAGCAATTCAGTGAAACTAACCTGACAGACCGGCTTTAAAAAAATCAGAATCTTCAGCCTGACAGTTCAGAATTTTTTAAGCCAATCTTTCAAGACTGTAGCTCTGGCTGCTCAGTATGGGTGACTTGAGAAAACCATTTCAAACACAGAGACCCGGCCCCTCACTAGCCCCTGGGCCCTGCTGTTTGGCACCATCTGCACCCACCTCTTCTGGACCCTGACCCCAGCTTCTCCAACCTAACCTTGCAGCTAAAACTCCCCTGTCCCTGGAACAGCTCTGGTAAACCTCCTCTGCACCCTTTCAAGGACTCTCACATCCTTGCTAAAGTTTAGTGACCAGAATCTAGCAATCTCGGGCTTAAAATTGACTATTGATCTAGCATCAATTGCTATTCTCAGAAGAAAGTTCCAAACTTCTACCACCTTTTGCGTGAAGAGGTATTTCCTAATTTCACTCCTGAAAGCAGAACAAAATACTGCCAATGCTGAAATTCTGAAATAAAAACAGAAAATGCTGAAAATGCTTAACAGCACAGGCAACATCTGGAGAGTGAAAATCAGTGTTAATGTCATTGACCTGAAAAAAATGTGTTAATCAATTCAGAAGTTGCAGAAATAATTGCTTCAAGTTACTGAATATTGACCACCCTGCTTAAAGACAATGCCCACTACCCACGTGATTATGGAAAAGATCTTGAAAGGAACAATTTTGATTAATGTAGCATCTTCAGGTAAAAGGTGCAATCTTGGGATCAGAGATTCTCAATTCCCTCAGAGATTTGTTCGAATTATCAGAATTCCTTATAGGATTAATGTCATGAAATTATGAAAATTCTCATAATATTATTGTGATTTATTGTAAAAGCAGGTTAATCATGAAGTTTGTATAGTTTCCCTGTGTGGGATTTAATTGAATTGGAGGCAGCTGATCTGGAGGCTTTGACTCGTCAATAGAAGCTAGGTTTGAAATGCTAAATACATAAACTTGGCCGAAGTCTTAGAATGTGAGGTGAGGAGAATTTACACTTTTAGATAAATCAGGGCAGTTTGAATTTCAAAGGGATAGTAGGATGTTTACACTTAGCCAGAGAATCTAGGCCAAGCAGTGTGTTTATTTTTCCCAAAGGTTATTGACAATATTAGCATCATGAATAGATTTATATTATGAGAAAGGTTAAGTTCCAAAGATACATGGGAACAATGGAATTTACGAAGGGAGAAACATGTATAAAGGAGAATTATTCTGTGTGACAGGAAGGCATTGTAAGATCTAATAGAAGTGGGAAAGGCCTCCAGTAATTGTGCATTAAGCTGCTTAAGTCCATAGAAACTAAAGTTGGGAAAAGTCACTTTGAATTCTACTGTCCGGGGTATTGTGTTGACTTGCCTGGATCTGTTTAAATCTATTTTCTTTTTACAGTTGCTTTAACGGGTGTGTAACTGGAAGTCAGATTAATTAGGATTTTAGGAATTATTATTGTAGTAACTTGTAGATCTATGTATGTGCTTTAAATCTTTTCTTTAATTAATAAATGTTTAATTTAGTTTTTTTTTTAAATCTCTGAGGTTTTGTGGACTTATCACTTCTGAATTCAGGGCACGCATCTCGGAATAAATAAAAATTACAAAACCGTTGTGATCACCTGATCAAGCTTCCCTCGAGGATTTGATCTGCCTGGCACACATCATCTGTCGCGTCATAACAATCCGCTTCTCGTAAGGTCTTCAGGGATAATTTACAGTTAGGAAAACTGAGGAGTAGAATGGGAAACTTTATAATTTGTGTTGTCATGTTAGAAAGGAGTAAGTAGGGCTGTGGAGACATATGGGTATTTCATGGTTGGCCCTTTTTTGGCATGTTGTATAGAACAAAGAAAAGTACAGCACAGAAACAGGCCCTTCGGCCCTCCAAGCCTGCGCCGATCATATTGCCCATCAACTAAAACATTTTGAACTTCCGGGGTCCGTATCCCTCTATTCCCATCCTATTCATGTATTTGTCAAGCTGCTTCTCAAACACCACTATTGTACCTGCTTCCACCACCTCCTCTGGCAGCGAATTCCAGACACTCACTACCCTCTGTGTAAAAAACTTGCCCCGCACATCTCCTTTATAGTTTTCTCCTCTCACCTTAAATCGATGCCCCCTAGTAATTGACTCTTCCACCCTGGGAAAAAGCTTCTGATTATCTACTCTGTCCATGCCACTCATAGTTTTGTAAACTTCTATCAAGTCGCCCCTCAATCTCTGTCACTCTATTGAGAACAATCGGAATTTCTCCAACCTCTCCTCATAGCTAATAACCTCCAGACCAGGCAGCATCCTGGTAAACCTCCTCTGCACCTCTCCAATGCCTCCATATCCTTCTGGTAATGTGGTGACCAGAATTGCACGCAATATTCCAAGTGTGGCCTAACCAAGGTTCTATACAGCTGCAGCGTGACTTCCCAGCTTTTATACTCAATACCCCTGCCAATGAAGGCAAGCATACCATATGCCTTCCTGACTACCTTATCCACCTGCGTTGCCACTTTCAGTGACCTGTGGACCTGTACATGCTCTGCCTGTCGATGCACTTAAGGGTTCTGCCATTTACTATATCATTCCTGCCTGTATTAGACCTTCCAAAATGCATTACCTCGCATTTGTCCGGATTAAACTCCATCTGCCATTTCTCCACTCAAGTCTCTAGCTGATCTATATCTTGTTGTATCCTTCAACAATCCTCTTCACTATCTGCAACTCCTCAAACCTTAGTGTTGCCTGCAAACTTACTAATTAGCCCAGTTATATTTTCCTCCAAATCATTTATGTATATTGCAAACAGCATTGATCCCTGCGGAACACCACTAGACACAGCTCTCCATTCAGGACAGCACCCTTCCATTGCTACCCTCTGTCTTCTATGACCAAGCCAATTCTGTATCTATCTTGCCAGCTCACCTCTGATCCCGTGCGACTTTACCTTCTGTACCAGTCTGCCATGAGGGACCTTGTCAAAGGCCTTACTGAAATCCATGTATATAACATCCACTACCCTTCCATCGTCGATCATCTTTTCACTTCCTCGAAAAACTCAATCAAGTTAGTAAGACACGACCTCCCCTTCACAAAACCATGCTGCCTCTCACTAATACGCCCATTTGCTTCCAAATGGTAGTAAAATCCTGTCACGAGGAATCTTCTCCAATAATTTCCCTACCACTGATGTAAGGCTCACCGGCCTGTAATTTCCTGGATTATCCCTGCTACCATTCTTAAACAATGGAACAACATTGGCCATTCTCCAGTCCTCTGGGACCTCACCCGTAGCCAGTGAGGATACAAAGATTTCTGTCAAGGCCCCAGCAATCTCCTCCCTTGCCTCCCTCAGTACTCTGGGGTAGATCCCATCTGGCCCTAGGGACTTATCCACCTTAATATTCTTCAAGACGCCTAACACCCCCTTTTTTGATCTCATGTATGTTGTAAAGGATCTAAAAAAGGCACCCTGAGAGTATATGTTTTGTGTGGGATTGCCTTGTTTTGTGACATCTTAAAGTTTGGGAAAGAGCTAAATTGAGGGTCCTACTTTATATATTGCTGGAGTGGCTCAATGAGAGCAGAAAGACCTGAGCAAAGATCTGTTGCTAGTCTGGAGTAGCCAACTATTTCAATGCAGCCAGTGCCATGTTATGACAAACTTCCTGGATGCTTTAGAGGAAGTGGCATTCACAGTGCACATAGGGAACTCAGTTACCTACTGTATCTGTGCTTCAATGAAACTCTTAAACAGAGGCACAAAACCATAGAATGGTTCCAGACAGAAGGAGGCCATTTTACCAATGTGTCTGCGTGACTCTCTGCAACAGCAATTCACCTCTTGCCACTCATCTGCCTTTTCCCCCATAGCCCTGCAAATCTTTCTTCTTCAGATGATGATCTAATTCTCTTTTGAAAGACATCATGGAATCTGTCTCCTCCACACTCTCAGGCAGTGCATTCCAGATCCTAACCACTCACTCTGTAAAAAAAAAATTTCCTCTCATGTCGCAAGTGCTTCTTTTGTCAATCACCTTAAATTGGTGTCCTCTTGTTCTCAACCCATCCACCAATGGGAACAGTTTCCCCCTACCTACTCTATCCAAACCCCTCATAATTTTGAACACCTCTATCAAATCTCCCCTCAACCTTCTCTTCTCCAAGGAGAAGAGTCCCAACTTCTCCAATCCATCTTCATAACTGAAGTTCTTCATCCCTGGCACCATCCTCATAAATCTTTTCTGCACTCTCTCCAGTGCCTACACACCTTCTGTAAAGTGTGGTGCCCAGAACGGGAGGCATTACTCCAGCTGAGGCTGATCCAGTGTTTTATTCAAATGAAAATCCATTAAACAAACTAAAGATAATAATTATCTTAGGGGAAATGTAGAGACAGATAAAGAATTGGCTGAAAGTGAAGAAGGAACAAATACTTGTTTGGGGAATTGTGTCATGTCAAGGGGGCGTACAGAGTGGAGTGTTATGAGATTGTTGCTTCTACCAATGTTTTTGCTCCATATAAGGTACCTGATTTCTGAAAGTTGAGGCAGAAGGTAGAGTACTTTCATGGTTTTTGGTCCTCTCCATGGTCACTTTTGTATTCTTGAGCTATGCTGATTCTCCAAGGCAGGGTTTGGTTAGTTGCTGATGTGTCCTTGCAGATGACCCTAGGTTATGAGTGAGGCTGGACCTGTCCTCTCATGTTGATGTTAAATCTACTCTGTCACTTTTCACTGGAACAGTGACCCAATTTGCATCTTGAGGTTATAGATTCTAACCGTGGCTGAGAGCCTGAAGGGTGTGGATTCAAGTCCCACTCCAGAGACTTCAACATAGAATCCAGTTAACATTTCAATGCAGTTCTGAAAGAGTGCTGCACTGTCAGAGGATCTGTCGCTCAGATGGGATGTTAAACAGAGGCCCTGTACATGTTCTCATGCAGGTGAAAAGCCTCCCTGGCATTTTTGAAGATGAATAGGGGAGCTCTTGGCCAATATCTATCCCTCAACCAACATCACTAAACAGTTAATGCAGTGATTGCTCTGGGACTTGCTGTCTGCAATTGGATGCTGCATTCCCCTAAATTAAAGGGCAGTGATGACACTTCATTAGCTGTGAAGTGCTTTGGTACACCTGGAGATCATCATGAGTGCTCAATAATTACAAGTCCTTTCCTTTTATAGTGTCAAACAACTGAAGGATTCTTCATCCTTGAAGGAGACAAATGAGAGGTAAATTTCAAAAGATGTACAAGATGTCATTTTAAGCTAAGCTGCAAGTTTAGGACAAGGAGCTTTAGGTAAGTAATGAAAAAAGTTGAGATCTGATGTTAGAAAACAATTACTAGCAAGAGCGCTTAATACCAGAAATAGTCTTTTGAATACAGTAGCAGAGACAGAATGAGCTGGAGGGGCTGAATAGCTTCATATTCTGGGCCAAGTGATTTTTGTGATTACGTTCAGCTCTGACTTTTTTTCATGAAATTGTGAGCAAATGGAGAACAGATGGTGAGCTGAGGAAGAAATAGTCACAGTGACATCAGCTCCACCAGTTTACAGTACAAACACAAAATTGTTCGATTCAAAAGGAATATTCTAATTTAACATTTTAGTTTAAATTACTTACCTTTTGACCTGGGTGAAATACCAGGGCCCATAGTTGGGAAAGGGTTAGACAAATGAGCAATTCAAAACCAGACTTGCACTTTTGGCATCATATCAATCTCAGAAATAGCCGCCAGTGCTTCTCAAATAGAGTGCTGTGTTACACAGAAACAATAACCATTGTGCACAGTTGCCATATCCTGATGTCTGATGGTTGATTGTATTAAGATTTGATGAGTAATGATTCCAGGTAAGGTTCTGATGTGCCAAACCCAGATTTTAACAACATGATCTGTAAGAAGCTGGGAGCACATTTAGGAAGATATATTTGAAGCTTAAGAGGAACAAGAATTTGTTTAATAATGTGATATAAACAGAATCCTTGAAGGCCGTGAGATACAACTTATATTCCTCTCAGGACACTAGTTGAAAATTATATGTGACTTTGGTGGTGGTGAATTACTGGGCAATCCCAATGCTGGGTTAAAAATCTCATCCCATGACCTTTATAATGTAACCTCCCATATAACAAAGAGGAAAATCAGAGGTGACTGTAAGCACTGGGTAAATGGTTTTATAGCATTGCTGATTAACGTGGCAGCACTGTAGAAACAAGCTCTTTTAATCAGGCTTAGAATTTATGAATTTACATTTTCTGTAATGTCTTCTCACAGACACCATAATGGGCTATTCCACAATACACAGTGAATCCTCAATAATCAGCTGTGTAGATATTCCTTTCAAATGATCCGGTCTTTAGATCACACCTCCACCAAGAGAACCTGCCAGTTTCATTAAACTCTTCATGGAAATTAAAATGAGGTTCTTTCCATTTGGGAGTTTGGTGTTGCAGTGGGCAGGGCCCCTGCCTCTGAGCCAGAAGCTCTGGGTTTGAGTCCCACCCAACCAGGTTGAGTATCAATTTGTAAAATCCTTCCAACACACGCCAGTGGCAGGGGGAAGAGTGAGAGAGGTTTCTGGTCAGCCATGTGATGGAAAGAATGTTGTCTCAGGCAAGTGGAGAGTACCCCTTCGCACTGCTGATTTGTGCCTTGTGGTTGTTAAACAGGCTTTGAGGAGTCAGGTGTGAACAAATCTTTATGATAAACCCACAAACTCTACTACCTAGAAGGACAAGGGTAGAAGATACATGGGAACACCGCCACCTCAAGTTCCCCTCCAAGGTACATATCATCCTGACTTGGAACTATATCGCTGTTCCTTCAAGATACTGAGAGGTGCAGATGCTGGTCAATTCCTTTTTATATATAGTTCCCAGGATTCAGTCGATATCCATTGTTAGGTTGTGGTATCTTACAATTTAACAATGCCTTGCTGAAGTGATGTAGAGGCCAGGTCCTGTTTTTTCAGGAACTGCCTTGTGTTAGAAAATATATCATATCTTGAGACTCAGGATGTTAGTGTCCTCGAGCACACAATTATGCCCAGGCATTTTTATAAACTTTTTTAAAATATTCATTCATGGGACATGGGCTTCACTGGCTGGGCAAGCATTTATTGTCCATCCCTAGTTGCCCTTGAGAAGGTGTTGGTGAGCTGCCTTCTTGAACTGCTGCAGTCCATGCAGTGTAGGTACACCCACTGGAGGGAGTTCCAGGTATTTTGACCCAGCACCAGTGAAGGAACGGTGATAAATTTTCAGGTCAGCATGGTGAGTGACTTAGAAGGGAACTTCCAGGTGGTGGTGTTCCCATGTGTTTGCTGCCCTTGTCCTTCTAGATGGTAGAGATTGTGGGTTTGGAAGGTGCTGTTGAAGGAGCCTTGGTGGATTCCTGCAGTGCATCTTGTAGATGGTACACACTGCTGTGTGTTGATGGTGGAGATAGTGAATGTTTGTGGATCTGGTGCCAATCATGCGGCTGCTTTGTCTTGGATGGTGTCAAGCCTCTTGAGTGTTGTTGGAGCTGCACTCATCCAGGCAAGTGGGGAATATTCCATCACACTTCTGACTTGTGCCTTGTAGATGGTGGGCTGGCTTTGGGGAGTCAGGAGGTGGTTACTTATCGCAGGATTCCTAACTTCTGACCTGCTCTTATAGCCACAGTATTTATATGGCTAGTCCAGTGCAGTTTCTGGTCAATGGTACCCCCCAGGATGTTGATAATGGGGGATTCAGTGATGTAATGCTATTGAATATCAAGGGGCGACGGTTGGATTCTTTCTTGTTTGAGATGTCTGACACTTGTGTGGCGCGAATGTTACTTGGCACCTGTCAGCCCAAGTCTGGATATTGTCCAGGTCTTACTGCATTTGGACATGGACTGCTTCAGTATCTGAGGAATTGCAAATGGTGTTGATTATTGTGCAGAACATCCCCACTCCTGACCTTATGATGGAAGGAAGGTCATTGATGAAGCAGCTGAAGATGGTTGGGCTGAGGACACTACCCTGAGGAACTCCTGCAGTGATGTCCTGGAGCTGAGATGACTGACCTCCAACAACCACAACCATCTTCCTTTGTGCTAGGTATGACTCCAACCAATGGAGAGTTTTCCCCTGATTCCCATTGACTCCAGTTTTGCTAGGGCTCCTTGATGCCACACTCGGTCAAATGCTGCCTTGAGGTCAAGGGCAGTCAGTCTCACATCACCTGGGGAGTTCAGCTCTTTTGTCCATGTTTGAACCAAGGCTGTAATGAGGTCAGGAGCCGAGTGGCCCAGGCGGAAGTCAAATTGGGTGTCAGTGAGCTGGATATTGCTAATCAAGTGACGCTTATTAGCACTGTTGATGACCCCTTCCATTACTGAAAACTGAGAGTAGACTGATGGGGCGGTAATTGGCTGGGTTGGATTTGTCCTGCTTTTTGTGTACAGGACATACCTGGGCAATTTTCCACATAACCGGGCAGACGTCAGTTTGTAGCTGTACTGGAACAGCTTGGCTAAGGGTGCAACAAGATCTGGAGCAAAAGTCTTCAGTGCTATTGGCGGAATATTGTCTAGGCCCATAGCCTTTGCAGCATCCAGTACCTTCAGCTGTTTCTTGATATCACATGGAGTGAATCGAATTGGCTGAAGACTGGTATCTGTGATGCTGGGGACCTCCGGAGGAGGCTGAGATGGATCATCCACTCGGCAATTCTAGCTGAACATTATAGCAAATATTTCAGCCTTATCTTTTGCACTGATGTGCTGGGCTCCTCCATCATTGAGAATGGGGATATTTGTGGTGCCTCCTCCTTCAGTGAGTTGTTTAATTGTCCACCACCATTCACAATTGGATGTGGCAGGACTGCAGAGCTTAGATCTGATCCATTGGTTCTGGAATCACTTCGCTATCTCTCACTTGCTGCTTATGCTGTTCGACATGCAAGTAGTCCTGTGTTATAGCTTCACCAGGTTGACACCTCTTTTTTTTTAGGTATGCCTGGTGCTGCTCCTGACATGCCCTCCTGCACTCTTCATTGAACCAGGGTTGATCCCCTTGCTTCATGGTAATGGTAGAGTGGGGGATATGCTGGGCCATGAGGTTACAGATTGTGTTTGAGTAGAATTCTGCTGCTGCTGATGGCCCGCAGCGCCTCATGGTTGCCCAGTCTTGAGTTGCTAGAGCTGTTTGAAATCTATCCCATTTTGTATGGAGGTAGCGCCACACAGCACGATGGAGGGGATCCTCAATGTGAAGCCGGGACTTTGTCTCCATAATTACTGTGTGGTGGCCACTCCTACCGATACTGTCATGGACAGATGCATCTTCAGCCGGCAGGTTACTGAGGATGAGGTCAAGTAAGTTTTTCCTGCTTGTTGGTTTCCTCAGCCCCTTCCGCAGACTAGCAGCTAATGCATTTAGGACTCAGCCAGCTCGGTCAGTATTGGTGCTACCGAGCCACTCAGTGATTGATTCCCCACCCAAAGTACATTCTGTGCCCTTGCCACCCTCAGTGCTTTTTCCAAGAGGTGCTCAACATGGAGGAGGCACTGATTCATCAGCTGAGGGAGGGCGGTACGTGGTAATCAGCAGGAGGTTTCCTTGCCCATTTTTGACCTGATGCCATGAGACTTCATGGGGTCTGGAGTCAATGTTGAGGACTCCCAGGGCAACTCCCTCCCGACTGTATACCACTGTGCTGCCACCTCTGCTGGGCCTGTCCTGCTGGTGGGACAGGACATACCCAGGGATGGTGATGGTGGTGTCTGGGACATTGTCTGTAAGGTATGATTCTGTGAGTATGACTATGTCAAGCTATTGCTTGACTAGTCTGTGAGACAGCTCTCCTAATTTTGGCACAAGCCCCCAGATGTGAGTAAGGAGGACTTTGCAGGGTCGACAGGGCTGAGTTTGCCATTGTCATTTCCAGTGCCTAGGTCCATGCCGGGTGGTCCGTCCGGTTTCATTCCTTTTTTGAGTCTTTGTAGTGGTTTGATAACTGAGTTACTTGCTAGATAATTTCAGAGGGTGGTTAAGAGTCAACCACATTGCTGTGGGTTTGGAGTCACGTGTAGGCCAGACTAAGTAAGGATGGCAGATTTCCTTCCCTAATGGACATTAGTGACCCAGATGGGTTTTTACAATGATCAACAATGGTTTCATGGTTCTCATTAAACTTTTAATTCTAGGGTTTTATTGAATTCAAATTCCACCATCTGCCGTGGTGGGATTCAAACCCAGGTCCTTGAGCATTACCCTGGGTCTCTGGATCACTAGTTCAGTGAACCTCTTCAATAGATGAACTCTGCTTTTAATTTTTTACTCCCTACTTCATAAGAGAATTACTCTTTTTAACCTTCTAACTCTGTATTTATAGCTGGATCCTCTTACAACTCTATTTATAGCTTCACATGCTGCCCTTTGGCGACATCATCTAAAGACACAGCAATAGTTTTCACATGTACCTAGTGACACCCAGCTCTAGCTCACCACCTTCTCTTTCAACCCTTCAAGTGTGGCTCAATTATCAGACTGCTTATCGAGCACCTAGTACAGGATGAGTAGAAATTTCTTCCAATTAAATATTGGGAAGACTAAAGTTGTTGTCTTTAGTCCCTGCCACTAACTCCATTCCCTAGCTACCAAATGCATTCCTCCCCCTTGTAACTATGTGAGACTAAACCAGACTATTTGCAATCTTGCTGTTATATGTGACCTCAAGATGAAATTCCAGCCACATATCTGCCCCATCACTCAGACTGCCTGTTTCCACTTCTGTAATGTAGCCTGATTCGGCCTCTATCTCATTTCATCTGCTGCTCAAACCCTCACCTGTCCCGTTACCTCTGAGATTTGCCTATTCTAATGCAGACTGGCTGGAATCCCACATTCTACCCTCTGTGAACCTGAGGTCATCCAAACCTCCACTACCCATGTTCTTACTCACATCAAGTCTCTCTGACCCACATTGGCTCTCAGTTAAGCAATGTCACAACTTTAAAATTCTCATCCCTGTTTCAAATCCCTCCATGGCCTTGCCCCTTCCAATGTCTGTAATCTCCTCCAGCCCCACAACCCTCCGGGATATCCACAATCCGCTAATTCTGTCCCTGAGCATGCCCAATTTTGATTGCTTCACCATTGGTGGCCATGCCTTCTGTTGTCTAAGCCCGAAACTCTGGAATCCCATCCTTAATCCTTTCCATCTCTATATATCTCTTTCCTCCTTTAAGATGCTTCTTAAAACCTACCTCTTGGGGCAAGTTAGGAATCGTGCGATGAGTAACTCACCTCCTGACTCCCCAAAGCCTGTCCACCATCTACAAGGCACAAGTCAGGAGTGTGATGGAATACTCCCCACTTGCCTGGATAAGTGCATCTTCCGCAACGCTCAAGGCACCATCCAGGACAAAGCAGCCCCGCTTGATTGGCACCACATCCACAAACATTCACTCCCTCTACCACTGACACACAGTAGCAGCAGTGTGTGTAGCATCTACAAGATGCACTGCAGCTACTCACCAAGGCTCCTTAGACAGCACCTTCCAAACCTATGAACACCACCATCTAGAAGGACAAGGGCAGCAGATAGATGGGAACAACACCATCTGGACGTTCCCCTCCAAGCCACTCACCATCTTGACTTGGAAATATATCACTGTTCCTTCACTGTCACTGGGTCAAAATCCTGGAACTCCCTTCCTAACAGCACTGTGGGTGCACCTACACCACATGGACTGCAGTGGTTCAAGAAGGCAGCTCACCACCACCTTCTCAAAGGGTAATTAGGGATGGACAATAAATGCTGGCCCAGCCAACAAAGCCCACGTCCAGTGAATGAATTTTAAAAAAGCTTTGGGTCACCTGTTGTAATATATCCTTATGTGGCTTGGTATCAAATTTTTTTTGATAACTGCTCTTGTGAAGGATCTTGTAACATTTTAGTGCACTAAAGGTGCTATATAAATACAAATTTTCATTATTGTCTGATTCAATATGATGCTTGCAAAAACAAAGGGAGCTTGGACTAAGTGTTTTTCTGTTCAGTTTGTGATGCCAGGGCATTTAGACTTTGCTTCTCTGTGAATTTCTGCCTGACTTGTTTCATTGTCTGTGTAAATGTTTCCTGTACAGCTGTTTAGGAGGGAGATCAGTCAATATTTGTGCAGCAGAGAAACATTCTGCTGCTGCTTGGCAACCTTCAAAAACATAACATTTGAACCGAGGATTTGTGCTTGATTTTCTTGAAGAATACCAATCCAAAGGCGTTGACCAAAATGTGATGTGGGTGGGACAGGACATATCCAGGGATGGTGTCTGGGACATTATCTGTAAGATATGATTCCGTGAGGATGACTATGTCAGGCTGTTGCTTGACTAGTCTGTGAGACAGCTCTCCCAATCTTGGCACTAGACCCCAGATGTTAGTAAGGGGGATTTTGCAGGATCGATGGGGCTGAGTTTGCCGTTGTCATTTTCAGTGCCTGGGTCGATGCCGGGCGGTTCATCTGATTTCATTCCTTTTTTGAGTCTTAGTGGTTTGATACATCTGAATGGTTTGCTCGACCATTTCAGAGTCAACCACATTGCTGTGGGTCTGAAGTCACACGTAGACCAGACCAGGTGAGGACAGCAGATTTCCTTCAATAATGGACTTTTTAAAAAAAATTCCAAATGAGACTTTTATTGATTTATAACAGCATAAAATATTGAATAAATGTTCCTTGGCATCCTCCTATCTTCACTCCCTATCCTAACTGCAGGAGGTCAGTTGAAAAGTCTTAACCAGCAACAATAATGTTATTAATGGGAATGTGGATGAGCTTCGCAAAGAAACCGATAAATCCTTTAATGGCGAATCCAATTGCTGTTGCTATGGCAGTCTTCTGAAATTCTTTCCTGTCACGCTTTCTACATCTTTTCACAAGTCTGATCAAAGGGCATTAGTGAACCAGATGGGCTTTTACAACAATTGATTCATGGTTATTATTACTGAAACTAGCTTTATATAACAGAATTATTAATAGATTTTAAATCCCACCAGCTGCTGTGATGGGATTTGAACCCATCCCCCCCAGAGCATTAACCTTGGTCTCTGAATAACTAGCCCAGTGACATTACCACTAGCCCACCATCTCCCCACCTTTTCTAACTGTCGCTGGTTCTCTTACAGCTTCCAAAATCCCCTCAATTTCAGCTGCACACTCCCAACACCATGTTCCATGGTAGAATGTTCCAATCCGGGACTAAGTCCTGTGACAGGGTGGGAACTGGGAGTGTTTCCTCCTGAGGAGGTTGGTGGGAATTTGTGCTGTATCATGTGATGCCGGCCTTATTAATTATGCAGCCATAGCTTTCCTGACATTTCTCGCAGTGGGATGGGCTGGATGGTGCACCCCCTGGCTTCATATCTGGGCACCGCATTTAAAAGGCACCCAGACATCACACTTACCCACTGATGAAGGAGGAGATGGCCCTCTGATCATAGGAGGCTCCAGACCCCAGATTCAATGAGGTGTCTTTGGAAATCATTCTCAATGCAGTGGAGGCTGGGAGGGGCGTCCTCTACCCAGAGGACAGAAGGAGGAGGCCGAGCCATCAGACCAACCCAGCATGGGAGGAAGTCTCCAGGGTGGTCAGTGCCCAGGGCCTCCACCAGAGGAGTGCCTTGCAGTGCTGCAAATGCATGAATGACCTCATCCGCTCCACCAGGGTAAGTGAACCCTCAATTTCTCACACTCACCTCACTGAATGGTAGAGGATACATGGGCCTCGGTGACAAGGGCACCATCTGTCCGGCCCATACATAAAAAAGCTACTTAACGTTATAAGGTGATGCCTCACAGCCCCACTGCAACCCAACTAGTCTGTAGGTGGAGAATCCACCGCGGGTCCATGACCCTTCCACACAGAGTTCAGATGCCATCTGGGTTGGGGAGGGGGTGAGGGGGTTATGCGTTGAGGGCACCAGCAAGCACCACATGTCTCTGTGAGTCTTACCCTTCGATCTGCATGGGCTCACCGCTCTGGAGGGAGCTGCCTCAGAACCTGTGTGGACAACCTGCACTGTATCAATCCCATGCCTCACAATCCAGTGGGTTCTATGTAAGATTGGAAGATGAGAAAGATACCTGAAGCCCAAATGCTCTCAGCTCCATCTTCTCTCTTTGCACAGGGAAAGTTGAGACACAACAGGAGAGAGAAAGAGAGAAGCCAGGAGGGGCCTGGCCTGACCTCGAGAACCTCACTGAGTTCGAGGAGCAGGCAGCCCAATTGGCAGGGGAGGAACTGGGCCGATCCTGCAGAGATGGAGAGATCGATGGGCAGCCTCCATTCAGTAAGGATCCATGCATGTCACATAGAAACCTAGGGGTCACGCGTTCCTCCATGTCGGAGGCAGTTCCTGCAGTCACTCACTCTCTCCTCTCTCCCTTACAGGTGCCAGCAAGAGGAGGGCAGGGGAACAAGAGGAAGTCCTGTCCAGCAGTTCCTCCAGCCCCCAGAGGAGTGAGAACATTGGGGAGGAGGAAGAAAGTGCGTCTGTGGAGATGTCACAGAGTCACCTGCGGCCTCCACCAGCACAGAGACACACACCTCGGTGGCGACTAGATGTCGTTGAGGCTGGGTCTCATATTCCGGTGGTCACCACTTGGACACGTGCCCGCAGCAGGTCCCTTGTCTGTGACCCCTTCAGCTTCATCCTCTGTGACCACAGAGGGAGCAGCTGCCCCACAGCCAAAGTAAGCATGTCCACAGCAGGAGGACGCAAGGTCAGCCAAGGTCACCGACTGCTGGGGAAGAGGCATCTGCAACGCCCAAGCCAGATAACAAGCCTCTGGGATCAGCTCTGCCTGAGATGCTGGCGAAGCTGTAAGAGGTGGAGGAGCATCAGACAGAGATGTCAGAGGCCTCAACAGAGTGGCCGTGAAGTGGAGGAGCCTGTCCGCCTGCTCTCTGATGAAGTGGTGCCGACACGTGTGCACATTGAGGTCTCCACAGGGAGGGTGGTGGACGCCATGGAGAATCTGGTCCAGCAGAATGCCCAGTTTCTGCTGGAGGTGTGTGTAGATCTGCACTCCATCGCTGCAGCCATGGGTGAGCTTTTGCAATGGCTACACGAGAGGGGGATGGGACACCTCGGCCTCCCTCCAGGTGTCCCTTCCCCTCAAGGAGTCAGGAAGGGGCCCTCGGGCACCCAAAGGGAGGAGGAGCTGCTTTTGGAGACCCAGGGACCTCTACTCAGGATTCCCTGAGGTGTCCGGCCCTTTGTGATCCCCCTTGTCTGTGACCCCTTAGGCTTCGTCCTCTGTGACCACAGAGGGAGCAGCTGTCCCACAGCGGGACAGCCAAAGTAAACAGGGGCCCTCCAGGCCTTGGGTCTCCAGAGGACGCCCGACAAGGTCATCCAAGACAGCAGGGCCAACAGGTCAGCAGGCTGCCCCCACCCGGCCTGCCCGATGTCAGGGAAGCATCTAGAAGGAGTGGTAGGGAAACAAAATTAAGAAGTTTGGATTTGACACGTGGCTGCTGGGGTGCACTATGACTGTTGATGCTGTGAGACGTTTGTAAATATAGTCCACTTGCACTTTAGTGAGGTCTGGTGTGGTTTACTTTGCAATGTAGTCCTTAAGCCTCTGCGTCCCCTCCACCACCTTCTGAGGGACACCCCAGGCTGGGTCTATGTCCCCCGGAATCAGGCACGTGCAGGGAGGTAAAGGTCTTTGCCAGGGTCCTTGTGAGCCGTGTACAAGAGCCTCCCGCGCAGACTGAGCCTTTACCCTTCACACTCTCATCTGTCCCAATGCCCGAGCATTGTAAATACTCCATGTTGGGTTTCCCCTTCAGTTGTCCAGTTGCGTTGACCTGTAGCTCCGCCCACCCCCCGATGACCCAGCTCCCGTGCGGCATCTCAAGATCTCCACCACGAAGCTCTGCATAATTTTGACATTATTGCTGAACAAGGAATCAATGAATCATCTGCTGAATTTGAAGAAATACTAAAATCAATCGACTTTAACCTAAGAAGTAACAAAATCCTCGAAAGGCCCAAATTTAATAAATCTGTCCAGCAGCCAGGAGAACCTGTCGACTTGTTCATTAATGATCTGTACAGGATGGCTGAAGGCTGCAAATGCAGAGACCTAAAATCTGAACTTATCAGGGATAGAATAATTTTAGGAGTAGTGGACAACAGACTCTGAGACATCCTGCAAGCGAAGGAAGATCTAACCCTTGAGAAAACTATCCAGGTTGTTAGGCAGTCTGAGCACCGTGTGCAGCACAGGTCCGTTTGAAGAGAAAGTAAACTGTAGTACAAAGGAAACTCTCCACAGTCCAGTTTGTGAAACAGCACAGAAACATGGACACCCCAAGCCATGGGAATCAATACCCTAACCAGCCAGTAGAGTGACCAGGCCAACGCTGTGGAGCAAAGCGCCCCCACCGGTGAGATCAATGTCCTGCAATATCAGTCCAATGCTGTCAGTGTAACAGAATTGGACATGTCAGCAAACTGAGCAAGGCCAAAACACCTAAACACCCAGAAAACCCAAAGATCATTCATGAGGTTGAGTCTGCACACCAAGAGGACACACAGCCATACTGCTTGAGCGAGGTCAAAGATCCTGGATTTTCTTATTGGAATGCGGACATTTGAGTTAACGTCATCTCACAAACTTTAAATTGGACACAGGAGCCAGGGTTACAGTCCTATTGGGCAGAGAACCATGGCTCAGAGACCTCTGGCTTTGAACAACAGACACACCACTCTGCAGGCCCACAGGAATCTGACCTCAGGTCATAGGCACAATTCTGGAACCACTAAGGCATGGTGGGAAACAGCTCTTCAAGTTGATGTGCGTCATCTGTAACCAGTCTTTTTCTCTCTTGAGCAGAGATGTCTGTGTAGCCCTGAATCTCCTCAAAATGGCAGAAGATGTCAAGACAGCCACTGTTGTAAATGAAACAGGACAACATGTTCCTGAGAGCTTGAACAAGGAAGAGTATCCCGACTGGGACTTCAGCTCTGAACTCTCTTCTCTCTTTGCAGAGCAGGTTTGTCCATTTTTGTTACAGGTGCTGGAGAGCCATCATTGGTCAGATAACCAATCACTCTGATGGTTACCATGACGCCTCCAGTGGAGGATAGACAAGAGAGCAACCAACAACCAGAAGATCCTCAACCTCTGGCTCCAACAACTGTTGATGAGGTCAACACTGAGACCACAGAGCAAACACTGCAACTCCCAGACAGCATGACAGGGCCACAGACAATGCTGGAACCAAGTAGCAGCCATCCATTGCTGACAGCACACCACACAGAAAAACACAAAGGTGAGCTTACTAAAAAACCACATCCTCATAACAGGAATGGCCATTTTCCATCACAGAGGACATCGTGATGATCCACAGGATCAAGGATGAAGAGGAAAAAGTGACACAGAGACGAGCACAACATTCACACACCCACAAGAAACAGGATGGAACAACAAACACCCATCACCACAACTGGTGGGAGTTGCAATAGCAAAGTTCAATACCAAGGAATGGAAGAAGATGAAAGGATACCCAGGTGCCAGAACAACCTCCAAATCAACAGAGTTTACCTGCAATGACAGAGCCTGCCATTCCTCTGACAGTGGTGCAAAGGAAATATGGAAGGGTTATAAGGCCTCCAAACCACCTGAACCTATAAGCTCAGAGACTTGAAGCAGGGAGATGGGGTAGTGATAACAATGTAAATATAAGGGATAAATTCAAATAACTTGAAACACATTGGATAAAGGCTTGTGAGGTGGGAGGTGTAGTATAAGGGCCTGGCAGATGTAGGGGATAATGTGGGACTGAGTACAGTATGGGCCACACAGTGAAGTAAGAGAACACATGACTTGCAGCTAGGGGTCAGTCAAGTGTTGGACAGAGCCCTGTAAATAAGCAAGCACGGAGGCAGCTCCAAACTTGAACGCTTTGCTGCATTTTGCTGTCACGACTCAATGGGGATAGTGCGCTGCGATATCAAGCCCCACTGCTCCCCGAGCTGCGACAAATGTGAAAAAAGTTTGATCAATCCACCTAATTGTTTAATTTAGTTTAACAATACGAGCACCAGGTTTGTAAACTTAATAAGTAAATGACTGTTTATTGAACAAATTGTCTTTAATCAGTGGCAAAAGAAAGAAATATGAACTGCTAATTTCTAATACCATAACCTAAACTCTACACCTTCTTAAATCCCTATAGAGACAAATATAAGGCACATGAGACAGAAAAACATGGATTTTAAGGGCAGGATAAAACAGCTCAATAGCACCAATTCCGGAGCACAGGATTCGATAGGTTGATTTTGATTGAGGTCTTCAAATTCCTTTCAGTTCTTTGTTGATGACATGAGGTAATTTTTACTGCATTTTCAGCCTTTAGTTCACTGGTTGAGCACTTGCGTTTCAATGTCTCTAACAGGGATGTTCCCCTTTGCCTCTTGATAGGGGTTTTCAGAGAGAGAGGGCAGGTTATAGACATATGAGGAGAAAAAGCCAGCTAGCTATTTTTGTGGAACTACTGAAATCTTGCACACACAGGAGAGAGGGGTTTTAGGTCTTTTTCCTTTCAGGCTAGGAACTATTCTGCTGCACTACTGTCACACAACCCTGGTCACCTGGTCAGGAGCCAATTAAAATGTTGTTGCTAGACAGCTCCCTTGATCCAGAACTCCTTTCTGGCACCATCCTGTCTTTCATGGCACACTCTGTTGCAGGACTGCAACATTGTATATATCTCTCTTTTTGTTCTGGTGGACATGTCTTTCAAACTGCAGCCATTGTAATTTTAATCCACAGTCCAACAGAAAATAAAAAGATATGTTCTTTACAACAGTCCAAGAGAAATAAAAAGACATGTTCCTTACAATGTACATAGCTCTTGTAACTAATAAATACATACAGCTAACCTACTTAAGACTACAAAGGCTTCATTAAGATCTACCTTGGTATCCAACACCCTACAACATTTGTTATTGAAAATTTTAGAACATAAGCAACAGTGATGCAATAATTCACAACTGCCCAATTTCCAATCATAAAACTGCTGAAAGAATAGGGAAGGATCGAGCAGGATCTGATCTGAGGTGAAAACTCATTGTATCAATACAAACAACGATGCACAGACAGTGAATCACTAGGGGATCTAGAGTTTTCAGAGAACTTATGCAGCATTCTTTACTGGGACACTAATTAAAGAATGTACATGCAGAAAGCCACAGATTGAGTTCATCCACGATACTGATACATTGGGGCCATCAAAAGCAGGGAATATCATAATCGTCTCTAAATTGCTGTCATTAAACTAATTGTAGTTTCTGGGTTTTGTGTTGGGCATCTCTTCAGCACCGAATTTGTGTTGTGCCAGCCCATAATGAAAGCAGGGCCTACTCTACAGCTCAATGCAGACCTCTCACATTTTGCAATGAATGCACTTTGTTACTTGGAATATGATGCTACAACAGTCTGCTTGGCCTGCAGAACATCCGTATGCAAAAAAATTGCTCCAGCAAGGCAACAGCTTCTAAAGGGCTGCAACTCAATTTTGAAAGGTAAGTTGCAGCGCAGGCAAAGCTGTAGACTAGTTGTTCACAGTGACAGAGTGGAGGCATTTGGGAAACATTGCTCCCTTTGCTAAGCCCTCCTTCCCAGCGTCCTGTCCATGTTTCTGCTGGAACCCATTGAACACGGAACAAATCTGAGATAGTGATCCCCAAACCCTTCGCACCGACTCTTCCAATTGCTACAAACTGCAATAAAAGGAAGTGAATTTTACCCAAGGTCTTAGGATTCATGCTGCACCTCGGTTCTGTGTGTGAGGTTTGTGCTGGGAGGAGCCTTGCCGGACATGGCTCTTCATGTGGAAGGACAGCCTCAACTTCTGCACATCCACTGAAAACTCAAAAGCTCTGTGAGGCATTTTGGTTATGTGAAGAGACTACAAAATCCTGAGATTGTTTTTCGTAGAGAAAGTTAAATAGGGGCATTCAAATTCATGAGTAAATGAGGAGAAACTATCTCCAGTGACAGAAGGGTGGTAAACAGAGGACACTCTGGATAATCAAGACAATTGATGAAAGAACCAGAGGGCAGATGAAAATTATATTTTTAGTGCAGCGAGTTGTTGTGATCTGGAAGGTGCTGCCTGATGGGCCAGTGGAAGCAGATTCAATAATAAAGTTCAAAAGGGAATTGGAGAAATACTTGAAGCAGCGTGAGTTATGGGAAAGGACTGGATTAGGACTAATTGAATAGCTCTTTCAGAGACATCCTGCACCAAATGGCCTTTTTCTGTACTGTATCATTTTATGATTCTAATCTATGAAATATTTCTCCATCTGTCAGTAAATTCACTCGCTATATCGAGAATTCAAACTTTTCTTGTGTATGTAGTGCACACGTTCAGTACATACATGTAATGCATAGTGAAACAGTTTATAATCTGGTAATAGAATGTCCAGAGCCTGAACAATCTCCACAGACAAGTTATCTTTGCAATGGATTTTTTTTTTTCTGAAGATCCAAATTGACATTTTCAAGTTTGGTTTTTGGAATTTGAGAGTGCAAACAAACTCTGCAAACACCTGTATAAAGAGCTGGTGGTACCCAGTGATGCCAGCATGGCCCCTTTGCCTCAGGAAACACTGTCAATTACCATTGTTTGCAATGACTAGTGGAGCCCTTAGGTTTAAAAAAAAACATTCACCTGTGTTTTCTCTAGGATTTAGCTGTAAGATTCAAAACACAGCTTAGTAAAAATGGTCTGTAAAAATTCAGGGCTTCAGCATATTCATGAGAACTGCTGGATGAATTATTTCCTCAACTGGAGCAGCCTTGAAGGGCTGAATGGCCCACAACTACACTTATGTTTCTATGTTTCTGTGGTACATCAGTCTCAGGGGAGGGTCCATGTTCAATTCAGCAAAGCTTGGTTCTGTTGAAAACTTACAGCTCCAGTGTCTAGCTTCTTTCTAGAATTCAGAAAATCTTTAAAAAGGATATCTTTTGAATGAAAAGTGATGCCTTTAATTTTCCCACTGGAAAACCAGTGACTCTTTAAACCACACGATTGTATCTGAAAGCACCCCTAATGTACTTTGTGGGAAATAAGTTTTATATATGTGATTTTTATAGGCAATGAGTAATTAAATTTCAGATCAAATCAGATATATAGTGTGCAAAATAACTGAGGAATGGGGTTCAAATGGATGGAACATCCTTTCAACACTCAGGGCTGATTGTTGTGTCTGTCTTTGAATTTTAACAGCTGTCATTTGACTATTATGATAAAATTACAAGAATTTGTTCCCATATATCTTGAAGTGAGTAACAAAATGTTTTTAAAATTCAATGTTTTAAATTTCCTGTCAGCAGCAATTTATCAAAAAAATAAACTTCACAGTAACTAAATTTTTATCTTTACTGTTCCATTAAAGACTAAATCTCTTATCATAAAAAGTGAATCAGTCACCTACTGTGAGTGCAAGAATTGAGTATGCTCATCACAATAGGGTTAGCCATGTAAATGCTAATGGATTCTATGCAAGCTTCCTTTTTGTTCATGCAAAATGTTTTCCTTGTAATTTTATTCCATTTTGACATAATAATATTCTTCATGAAAGACAAGTGCGCTGTGGATAAGCTGCTGGATTTTCCACTCGGCTGAACATGGACAATGCTGCATTAATATGTATTTGGGATGTCAAATGCTGCTGTGATTGGAACACAGTAATTTTTTGGCTTGTTCTACATCAGTTTCACTATCTGTCCATCCGAAAACCTCTTCTGTAGACAGATCACAACAAAATTGAATGTCAGTTCATAGCAGGAGACAACTCTATTTGTACGTGGGAGTGTAAGGGTGGGCGGAGGGACTGAGAAAAATGCTGTGATTTTGTTATTCAGCCCACATTTCACAGTTTGACTGGATTTTCCTTTCTATCCTACATAACTTAAATAACACATTGCTCCCAACACCGGAACAGAACTCCAATGATCAAATGACAACTTCCTGTGAGTAGCACTTTCATGGAGGAGACCTAATAGCTGTAAAATTGAACACCAAGGCCTCCCTTCAGCCAGTGGTAGCATAAGGATCCTCACAGCAGTAAAAGAAAAAGGACTTTCAGGATCCATACAAAATAAGAGAGATTTTAAAGACCACGATCATTAAAATGCAAAAAGAAATCACTTTCTTGGTGGGAAGTACTGCCATCCAGTGACCTTTGTCGCATCTGAAAATCTGTGAACTTCTTGCAATATTTAGCGAGTTAGTAATTGTGCTATCTGTTCCCATTGTGTTTTGCGTCCAGCTGTTTTCGAGAGTTTTTTTAGCCAGAGGTGCAGTGAAGTTCTGGTTCCAGTACAGTACAGTTTGCCTCAGTACTGGTTCCAGTACAGGACCGTCTGCCTCAGTTCTGGCTCTAGTATAGTACAGTCTGCTGCAGTACCGATTCCAATACAGTAGAGTGTGCCACAGCACTAGTCCCATACAGTACAGTCTACCACAGTACTGGTACCAGTGCAGTATATCTGCCTCAGTACTGGTTCCACCACAGTAAAGTCCGTCTCAGTAGGGTTCCCGGTACAGTATGGTCTGCCGCATTACTGGTTCCATAAAGTGCAGTCTGCAGCAGTACTGGTTACAGTACAGGAGAGTCTGCCTCAGTACTGGTTCCAAGACAGTGCAATCTGCCTCAGTATTGGTTCCAGTAGAGTACAGTAAAGTGTGCCTCAGCTCTAGTTCCAGTACAGTACAGCCTGCCACAGTACTAGTTCCAGTACAGGACCGTCTGCCTCCGTCCTGGTTCCAGTACAGTGCAGTCTGCCTCAGCACTGGTTTCAGTACAGTACAGTCTGCTGCAGTACTGGTCCAGTACAGTACAGTCGGCCACAGTACTAGTTCCAGTACAGTACAGTCTGCCTCAGCAATGGTTCCAGTACAATGCAGTCTGCTGCAGTACTGGTCCAGTACAGTACAGTCTACCTCAGCTCTAGTTCCAGTACAGTACAGTCTGCCGCAGTACTGGTTGCAGTACAGGGTCATCTGCCTCAGTTCTGGTTCCAGTACAGTACAGTGTGCCTCAGCTCTGGTTCCAGTATAGTACAGTCTGCCGCAGTACTAGTTCCAGTACAGTGCAGTCTGCTGCAGTACTGATCCAGTATAGTACAGTCTGCCACAGTACTAGTTTCAGTACAATGCAGTCTGCTGCAGTACTGATCCAGTATAGTACAGTCTGCCACAGTACTAGTTCCAGTACAGTGCAGTCTGCTGCAGTACTGATCCAGTATAGTACAGTCTGCCACAGTACTAGTTCCAGTACAGTGCAGTCTGCTGCAGTACTGATCCAGTATAGTACAGTCTGCCACAGTACTAGTTCCAGTACAGTGCAGTCTGCTGCAGTACTGATCCAGTATAGTACAGTCTGCCACAGTACTAGTTCCAGTACAGTGCAGTCTGCTGCAGTACTGATCCAGTATAGTACAGTCTGCCACAGTACTAGTTCCAGTACAGTGCAGTCTGCTGCAGTACTGATCCAGTATAGTACAGTCTGCCACAGTACTAGTTCCAGTACAGTGCAGTCTGCTGCAGTACTGATCCAGTATAGTACAGTCTGCCACAGTACTAGTTCCAGTACAGTGCAGTCTGCTGCAGTACTGATCCAGTATAGTACAGTCTGCCACAGTACTAGTTCCAGTACAGTGCAGTCTGCTGCAGTACTGATCCAGTATAGTACAGTCTGCCACAGTACTAGTTCCAGTACAGTGCAGTCTGCTGCAGTACGGGTTCTAGTATAGTACAGTCTGCTGCAGTACGGGTTCTAGTATAGTACAGTCTGCCACAGTACTAGTTCCAGTACAGTGCAGTCTGCTGCAGTACGGGTTCTAGTATAGGACAGTCTGCCACAGTACTAGTTCCAGTACAGTGCAGTCTGCTGCAGTACGGGTTCTAGTGCAGTAGTCTGCCTCAGCACTGGTTCCAGTACAGTACAGTCTGCCTCAGCACTGGTTCCAGTACAATGCAGTCTGCTGCAGTACTGGTCCAGTACAGTACAGTCTACCTCAGCTCTAGTTCCAGTACAGTACAGTCTGCCGCAGTACTGGATGCAGTACAGGGTCATCTGCCTCAGTTCTGGTTCCAGTACAGTACAGTGTGCCTCAGCTCTGGTTCCAGTATAGTACAGTCTGCCGCAGTACTAGTTCCAGTACAGTGCAGTCTGCTGCAGTACTGATCCAGTATAGTACAGTCTGCCACAGTACTAGTTCCAGTACAGTGCAGTCTGCTGCAGTACTGATCCAGTATAGTACAGTCTGCCACAGTACTAGTTCCAGTACAGTGCAGTCTGCTGCAGTACGGGTTCTAGTGCAGTAGTCTGCCTCAGCACTGGTTCCAGTACAATGCAGTCTGCTGCAGTACTGGTCCAGTACAGTACAGTCTACCTCAGCTCTAGTTCCAGTACAGTACAGTCTGCCGCAGTACTGGTTGCAGTACAGGGTCATCTGCCTCAGTTCTGGTTCCAGTACAGTACAGTGTGCCTCAGCTCTGGTTCCAGTATAGTACAGTCTGCCGCAGTACTAGTTCCAGTACAGTGCAGTCTGCTGCAGTACTGATCCAGTATAGTACATTCTGCCACAATACTAGTTCCAGTACAGTGCAGTCTGCTGCAGTACTAATACAGTATAGTACAGTCTGCCACAGTACTAGTTCCAGTACAGTGCAGTCTGCTGCAGTACGGGTTCTAGTGCAGTAGTCTGCCTCAGCACTGGTTCCAGTATAGTACAGTCTGCCTCAGCACTGGTTCCAGTACAATGCAGTCTGCTGCAGTACTGGTCCAGTACAGTACAGTCTACCTCAGCTCTAGTTCCAGTACAGTACAGTCTGCCGCAGTACTGGTTGCAGTACAGGGTCATCTGCCTCAGCTCTAGTTCCAGTACAGTACAGCCTGCCACAGTACTAGTTCCAGTACAGGACCGTCTGCCTCCGTCCTGGTTCCAGTACAGTACAGTCTGCTGCAGTACTGATCCAGTATAGTACAGTCTGCCACAGTACTAGTTTCAGTACAATGCAGTCTGCTGCAGTACTGATCCAGTATAGTACAGTCTGCCACAGTACTAGTTCCAGTACAGTGCAGTCTGCTGCAGTACTGATCCAGTATAGTACAGTCTGCCACAGTACTAGTTCCAGTACAGTGCAGTCTGCTGCAGTACTGATCCAGTATAGTACAGTCTGCCGCAGTACTAGTTCCAGTACAGTGCAGTCTGCTGCAGTACTGATCCAGTATAGTACAGTCTGCCACAGTACTAGTTCCAGTACAGTGCAGTCTGCTGCAGTACGGGTTCTAGTATAGTACAGTCTGCCACAGTACTAGTTCCAGTACAGTGCAGTCTGCTGCAGTACGGGTTCTAGTGCAGTAGTCTGCCTCAGCACTGGTTCCAGTACAGTACAGTCTGCCTCAGCACTGGTTCCAGTACAATGCAGTCTGCTGCAGTACTGGTCCAGTACAGTACAGTCTACCTCAGCTCTAGTTCCAGTACAGTACAGTCTGCCGCAGTACTGGTTGCAGTACAGGGTCATCTGCCTCAGTTCTGGTTCCAGTACAGTACAGTGTGCCTCAGCTCTGGTTCCAGTATAGTACAGTCTGCCGCAGTACTAGTTCCAGTACAGTGCAGTCTGCTGCAGTACTGATCCAGTATAGTACAGTCTGCCACAGTACTAGTTTCAGTACAATGCAGTCTGCTGCAGTACTGATCCAGTATAGTACAGTCTGCCACAGTACTAGTTCCAGTACAGTGCAGTCTGCTGCTGTACGGGTTCTAGTATAGTACAGTCTGCTGCAGTACAGGTTCTAGTATAGTACAGTCTGCCACAGTACTAGTTCCAGTACAGTGCAGTCTGCTGCAGTACGGGTTCTAGTATAGTACAGTCTGCCACAGTACTAGTTCCAGTACAGTGCAGTCTGCTGCAGTACGGGTTCTAGTGCAGTAGTCTGCCTCAGCACTGGTTCCAGTACAATGCAGTCTGCTGCAGTACTGGTCCAGTACAGTACAGTCTACCTCAGCTCTAGTTCCAGTACAGTACAGTCTGCCGCAGTACTGGTTGCAGTACAGGGTCATCTGCCTCAGTTCTGGTTCCAGTACAGTACAGTGTGCCTCAGCTCTGGTTCCAGTATAGTACAGTCTGCCGCAGTACTAGTTCCAGTACAGTGCAGTCTGCTGCAGTACTGATCCAGTATAGTACAGTCTGCCACAGTACTAGTTTCAGTACAATGCAGTCTGCTGCAGTACTGATCCAGTATAGTACAGTCTGCCACAGTACTAGTTCCAGTACAGTGCAGTCTGCTGCAGTACTGATCCAGTATAGTACATTCTGCCACAATACTAGTTCCAGTACAGTGCAATCTGCTGCAGTACTAATCCAGTATAGTACAGTCTGCCACAGTACTAGTTCCAGTACAGTGCAGTCTGCTGCAGTACGGGTTCTAGTGCAGTAGTCTGCCTCAGCACTGGTTCCAGTATAGTACAGTCTGCCTCAGCACTGGTTCCAGTACAATGCAGTCTGCTGCAGTACTGGTCCAGTACAGTACAGTCTACCTCAGCTCTAGTTCCAGTACAGTACAGTCTGCCGCAGTACTGGTTGCAGTACAGGGTCATCTGCCTCAGCTCTAGTTCCAGTACAGTACAGCCTGCCACAGTACTAGTTCCAGTACAGGACCGTCTGCCTCCGTCCTGGTTCCAGTACAGTACAGTCTGCTGCAGTACTGATCCAGTATAGTACAGTCTGCCACAGTACTAGTTTCAGTACAATGCAGTCTGCTGCAGTACTGATCCAGTATAGTACAGTCTGCCACAGTACTAGTTCCAGTACAGTGCAGTCTGCTGCAGTACTGATCCAGTATAGTACAGTCTGCCACAGTACTAGTTCCAGTACAGTGCAGTCTGCTGCAGTACTGATCCAGTATAGTACAGTCTGCCACAGTACTAGTTCCAGTACAGTGCAGTCTGCTGCAGTACTGATCCAGTATAGTACAGTCTGCCACAGTACTAGTTCCAGTACAGTGCAGTCTGCTGCAGTACGGGTTCTAGTATAGTACAGTCTGCCACAGTACTAGTTCCAGTACAGTGCAGTCTGCTGCAGTACGGGTTCTAGTGCAGTAGTCTGCCTCAGCACTGGTTCCAGTACAGTACAGTCTGCCTCAGCACTGGTTCCAGTACAATGCAGTCTGCTGCAGTACTGGTCCAGTACAGTACAGTCTACCTCAGCTCTAGTTCCAGTACAGTACAGTCTGCCGCAGTACTGGTTGCAGTACAGGGTCATCTGCCTCAGTTCTGGTTCCAGTACAGTACAGTGTGCCTCAGCTCTGGTTCCAGTATAGTACAGTCTGCCGCAGTACTAGTTCCAGTACAGTGCAGTCTGCTGCAGTACTGATCCAGTATAGTACAGTCTGCCACAGTACTAGTTTCAGTACAATGCAGTCTGCTGCAGTACTGATCCAGTATAGTACAGTCTGCCACAGTACTAGTTCCAGTACAGTGCAGTCTGCTGCAGTACGGGTTCTAGTATAGTACAGTCTGCTGCAGTACGGGTTCTAGTATAGTACAGTCTGCCACAGTACTAGTTCCAGTACAGTGCAGTCTGCTGCAGTACGGGTTCTAGTATAGTACAGTCTGCCACAGTACTAGTTCCAGTACAGTGCAGTCTGCTGCAGTACGGGTTCTAGTGCAGTAGTCTGCCTCAGCACTGGTTCCAGTACAGTACAGTCTGCCTCAGCACTGGTTCCAGTACAATGCAGTCTGCTGCAGTACTGGTCCTGTACAGTACAGTCTACCTCAGCTCTAGTTCCAGTACAGTACAGTCTGCCGCAGTACTGGTTGCAGTACAGGGTCATCTGCCTCAGTTCTGGTTCCAGTACTGTACAGTGTGCCTCAGCTCTGGTTCCAGTATAGTACAGTCTGCCGCAGTACTAGTTCCAGTACAGTGCAGTCTGCTGCAGTACTGATCCAGTATAGTACAGTCTGCCACAGTACTAGTTTCAGTACAATGCAGTCTGCTGCAGTACTGATCCAGTATAGTACAGTCTGCCACAGTACTAGTTCCAGTAGAGTGCAGTCTGCTGCAGTACTGATCCAGTATAGTACAGTCTGCCACAGTACTAGTTCCAGTACAGTGCAGTCTGCTGCAGTACGGGTTCTAGTGCAGTAGTTTGCCTCAGCACTGGTTCCAGTACAGTACAGTCTGCCTCAGCACTGGTTCCAGTACAATGCAGTCTGCTGCAGTACTGGTCCAGTACAGTACAGTCTACCTCAGCTCTAGTTCCAGTACAGTACAGTCTGCCGCAGTACTGGTTGCAGTACAGGGTCATCTGCCTCATTTCTGGTTCCAGTACAGTACAGTGTGCCTCAGCTCTGGTTCCAGTATAGTACAGTCTGCCGCAGTACTAGTTCCAGTACAGTGCAGTCTGCTGCAGTACTGATCCAGTATAGTACAGTCTGCCACAATACTAGTTCCAGTACAGTGCAGTCTGCTGCAGTACTGATCCAGTATAGTACAGTCTGCCACAGTACTAGTTCCAGTACAGTGCAGTCTGCTGCAGTACGGGTTCTAGTGCGGTAGTCTGCCTCAGCACTGGTTCCAGTATAGTACAGTCTGCCTCAGCACTGGTTCCAGTACAATGCAGTCTGCTGCAGTACTGGTCCAGTACAGTACAGTCTACCTCAGCTCTAGTTCCAGTACAGTACAGTCTGCCGCAGTACTGGTTGCAGTACAGGGTCATCTGCCTCAGTTCTGGTTCCAGTACAGTACAGTGTGCCTCAGCTCTGGTTCCAGTATAGTACAGTCTGCCGCAGTACTAGTTCCAGTACAGTGCAGTCTGCTGCAGTACTGATCCAGTATAGTACAGTCTGCCACAGTACTAGTTTCAGTACAATGCAGTCTGCTGCAGTACTGATCCAGTATAGTACAGTCTGCCACAGTACTAGTTCCAGTACAGTGCAGTGTGCTGCAGTACTGATCCAGTATAGTACATTCTGCCACAATACTAGTTCCAGTACAGTGCAGTCTGCTGCAGTACTAATCCAGTATAGTACAGTCTGCCACAGTACTAGTTCCAGTACAGTGCAGTCTGCTGCAGTACGGGTTCTAGTGCAGTAGTCTGCCTCAGCACTGGTTCCAGTATAGTACAGTCTGCCTCAGCACTGGTTCCAGTACAATGCAGTCTGCTGCAGTACTGGTCCAGTACAGTACAGTCTACCTCAGCTCTAGTTCCAGTACAGTACAGTCTGCCGCAGTACTGGTTGCAGTACAGGGTCATCTGCCTCAGCTCTAGTTCCAGTACAGTACAGCCTGCCACAGTACTAGTTCCAGTACAGGACCGTCTGCCTCCGTCCTGGTTCCAGTACAGTACAGTCTGCTGCAGTACTGATCCAGTATAGTACAGTCTGCCACAGTACTAGTTTCAGTACAATGCAGTCTGCTGCAGTACTGATCCAGTATAGTACAGTCTGCCACAGTACTAGTTCCAGTACAGTGCAGTCTGCTGCAGTACTGATCCAGTATAGTACAGTCTGCCACAGTACTAGTTCCAGTACAGTGCAGTCTGCTGCAGTACTGATCCAGTATAGTACAGTCTGCCACAGTACTAGTTCCAGTACAGTGCAGTCTGCTGCAGTACTGATCCAGTATAGTACAGTCTGCCACAGTACTAGTTCCAGTACAGTGCAGTCTGCTGCAGTACGGGTTCTAGTATAGTACAGTCTGCCACAGTACTAGTTCCAGTACAGTGCAGTCTGCTGCAGTACGGGTTCTAGTGCAGTAGTCTGCCTCAGCACTGGTTCCAGTACAGTACAGTCTGCCTCAGCACTGGTTCCAGTACAATGCAGTCTGCTGCAGTACTGGTCCAGTACAGTACAGTCTACCTCAGCTCTAGTTCCAGTACAGTACAGTCTGCCGCAGTACTGGTTGCAGTACAGGGTCATCTGCCTCAGTTCTGGTTCCAGTACAGTACAGTGTGCCTCAGCTCTGGTTCCAGTATAGTACAGTCTGCCGCAGTACTAGTTCCAGTACAGTGCAGTCTGCTGCAGTACTGATCCAGTATAGTACAGTCTGCCACAGTACTAGTTTCAGTACAATGCAGTCTGCTGCAGTACTGATCCAGTATAGTACAGTCTGCCACAGTACTAGTTCCAGTACAGTGCAGTCTGCTGCAGTACGGGTTCTAGTATAGTACAGTCTGCTGCAGTACGGGTTCTAGTATAGTACAGTCTGCCACAGTACTAGTTCCAGTACAGTGCAGTCTGCTGCAGTACGGGTTCTAGTATAGTACAGTCTGCCACATTACTAGTTCCAGTACAGTGCAGTCTGCTGCAGTACGGGTTCTAGTGCAGTAGTCTGCCTCAGCACTGGTTCCAGTACAGTACAGTCTGCCTCAGCACTGGTTCCAGTACAATGCAGTCTGCTGCAGTACTGGTCCAGTACAGTACAGTCTACCTCAGCTCTAGTTCCAGTACAGTACAGTCTGCCGCAGTACTGGTTGCAGTACAGGGTCATCTGCCTCAGTTCTGGTTCCAGTACTGTACAGTGTGCCTCAGCTCTGGTTCCAGTATAGTACAGTCTGCCGCAGTACTAGTTCCAGTACAGTGCAGTCTGCTGCAGTACTGATCCAGTATAGTACAGTCTGCCACAGTACTAGTTTCAGTACAATGCAGTCTGCTGCAGTACTGATCCAGTATAGTACAGTCTGCCACAGTACTAGTTCCAGTAGAGTGCAGTCTGCTGCAGTACTGATCCAGTATAGTACAGTCTGCCACAGTACTAGTTCCAGTACAGTGCAGTCTGCTGCAGTACGGGTTCTAGTGCAGTAGTTTGCCTCAGCACTGGTTCCAGTACAGTACAGTCTGCCTCAGCACTGGTTCCAGTACAATGCAGTCTGCTGCAGTACTGGTCCAGTACAGTACAGTCTACCTCAGCTCTAGTTCCAGTACAGTACAGTCTGCCGCAGTACTGGTTGCAGTACAGGGTCATCTGCCTCAGTTCTGGTTCCAGTACAGTACAGTGTGCCTCAGCTCTGGTTCCAGTATAGTACAGTCTGCCGCAGTACTAGTTCCAGTACAGTGCAGTCTGCTGCAGTACTGATCCAGTATAGTACAGTCTGCCACAATACTAGTTCCAGTACAGTGCAGTCTGCTGCAGTACTGATCCAGTATAGTACAGTCTGCCACAGTACTAGTTCCAGTACAGTGCAGTCTGCTGCAGTACGGGTTCTAGTGCAGTAGTCTGCCTCAGCACTGGTTCCAGTATAGTACAGTCTGCCTCAGCACTGGTTCCAGTACAATGCAGTCTGCTGCAGTACTGGTCCAGTACAGTACAGTCTACCTCAGCTCTAGTTCCAGTACAGTACAGTCTGCCGCAGTACTGGTTGCAGTACAGGGTCATCTGCCTCAGTTCTGGTTCCAGTACAGTACAGTGTGCCTCAGCTCTGGTTCCAGTATAGTACAGTCTGCCGCAGTACTAGTTCCAGTACAGTGCAGTCTGCTGCAGTACTGATCCAGTATAGTACAGTCTGCCACAGTACTAGTTTCAGTACAATGCAGTCTGCTGCAGTACTGATCCAGTATAGTACAGTCTGCCACAGTACTAGTTCCAGTACAGTGCAGTCTGCTGCAGTACTGATCCAGTATAGTACATTCTGCCACAATACTAGTTCCAGTACAGTGCAGTCTGCTGCAGTACTAATCCAGTATAGTACAGTCTGCCACAGTACTAGTTCCAGTACAGTGCAGTCTGCTGCAGTACGGGTTCTAGTGCAGTAGTCTGCCTCAGCACTGGTTCCAGTATAGTACAGTCTGCCTCAGCACTTGTTCCAGTACAATGCAGTCTGCTGCAGTACTGGTCCAGTACAGTACAGTCTACCTCAGCTCTAGTTCCAGTACAGTACAGTCTGCCGCAGTACTGGTTGCAGTACAGGGTCATCTGCCTCAGCTCTAGTTCCAGTACAGTACAGCCTGCCACAGTACTAGTTCCAGTACAGGACCGTCTGCCTCCGTCCTGGTTCCAGTACAGTACAGTCTGCTGCAGTACTGATCCAGTATAGTACAGTCTGCCACAGTACTAGTTTCAGTACAATGCAGTCTGCTGCAGTACTGATCCAGTATAGTACAGTCTGCCACAGTACTAGTTCCAGTACAGTGCAGTCTGCTGCAGTACTGATCCAGTATAGTACAGTCTGCCACAGTACTAGTTCCAGTACAGTGCAGTCTGCTGCAGTACTGATCCAGTATAGTACAGTCTGCCACAGTACTAGTTCCAGTACAGTGCAGTCTGCTGCAGTACTGATCCAGTATAGTACAGTCTGCCACAGTACTAGTTCCAGTACAGTGCAGTCTGCTGCAGTACGGGTTCTAGTATAGTACAGTCTGCCACAGTACTAGTTCCAGTACAGTGCAGTCTGCTGCAGTACGGGTTCTAGTGCAGTAGTCTGCCTCAGCACTGGTTCCAGTACAGTACAGTCTGCCTCAGCACTGGTTCCAGTACAATGCAGTCTGCTGCAGTACTGGTCCTGTACAGTACAGTCTACCTCAGCTCTAGTTCCAGTACAGTACAGTCTGCCGCAGTACTGGTTGCAGTACAGGGTCATCTGCCTCAGTTCTGGTTCCAGTACTGTACAGTGTGCCTCAGCTCTGGTTCCAGTATAGTACAGTCTGCCGCAGTACTAGTTCCAGTACAGTGCAGTCTGCTGCAGTACTGATCCAGTATAGTACAGTCTGCCACAGTACTAGTTTCAGTACAATGCAGTCTGCTGCAGTACTGATCCAGTATAGTACAGTCTGCCACAGTACTAGTTCCAGTAGAGTGCAGTCTGCTGCAGTACTGATCCAGTATAGTACAGTCTGCCACAGTACTAGTTCCAGTACAGTGCAGTCTGCTGCAGTACGGGTTCTAGTGCAGTAGTTTGCCTCAGCACTGGTTCCAGTACAGTACAGTCTGCCTCAGCACTGGTTCCAGTACAATGCAGTCTGCTGCAGTACTGGTCCAGTACAGTACAGTCTACCTCAGCTCTAGTTCCAGTACAGTACAGTCTGCCGCAGTACTGGTTGCAGTACAGGGTCATCTGCCTCATTTCTGGTTCCAGTACAGTACAGTGTGCCTCAGCTCTGGTTCCAGTATAGTACAGTCTGCCGCAGTACTAGTTCCAGTACAGTGCAGTCTGCTGCAGTACTGATCCAGTATAGTACAGTCTGCCACAATACTAGTTCCAGTACAGTGCAGTCTGCTGCAGTACTGATCCAGTATAGTACAGTCTGCCACAGTACTAGTTCCAGTACAGTGCAGTCTGCTGCAGTACGGGTTCTAGTGCAGTAGTCTGCCTCAGCACTGGTTCCAGTATAGTACAGTCTGCCTCAGCACTGGTTCCAGTACAATGCAGTCTGCTGCAGTACTGGTCCAGTACAGTACAGTCTACCTCAGCTCTAGTTCCAGTACAGTACAGTCTGCCGCAGTACTGGTTGCAGTACAGGGTCATCTGCCTCAGTTCTGGTTCCAGTACAGTACAGTGTGCCTCAGCTCTGGTTCCAGTATAGTACAGTCTGCCGCAGTACTAGTTCCAGTACAGTGCAGTCTGCTGCAGTACTGATCCAGTATAGTACAGTCTGCCACAGTACTAGTTTCAGTACAATGCAGTCTGCTGCAGTACTGATCCAGTATAGTACAGTCTGCCACAGTACTAGTTCCAGTACAGTGCAGTGTGCTGCAGTACTGATCCAGTATAGTACATTCTGCCACAATACTAGTTCCAGTACAGTGCAGTCTGCTGCAGTACTAATCCAGTATAGTACAGTCTGCCACAGTACTAGTTCCAGTACAGTGCAGTCTGCTGCAGTACGGGTTCTAGTGCAGTAGTCTGCCTCAGCACTGGTTCCAGTATAGTACAGTCTGCCTCAGCACTGGTTCCAGTACAATGCAGTCTTCTGCAGTACTGGTCCAGTACAGTACAGTCTACCTCAGCTCTAGTTCCAGTACAGTACAGTCTGCCGCAGTACTGGTTGCAGTACAGGGTCATCTGCCTCAGCTCTAGTTCCAGTACAGTACAGCCTGCCACAGTACTAGTTCCAGTACAGGACCGTCTGCCTCCGTCCTGGTTCCAGTACAGTACAGTCTGCTGCAGTACTGATCCAGTATAGTACAGTCTGCCACAGTACTAGTTTCAGTACAATGCAGTCTGCTGCAGTACTGATCCAGTATAGTACAGTCTGCCACAGTACTAGTTCCAGTACAGTGCAGTCTGCTGCAGTACTGATCCAGTATAGTACAGTCTGCCACAGTACTAGTTCCAGTACAGTGCAGTCTGCTGCAGTACTGATCCAGTATAGTACAGTCTGCCACAGTACTAGTTCCAGTACAGTGCAGTCTGCTGCAGTACTGATCCAGTATAGTACAGTCTGCCACAGTACTAGTTCCAGTACAGTGCAGTCTGCTGCAGTACAGGTTCTAGTATAGTACAGTCTGCCACAGTACTAGTTCCAGTACAGTGCAGTCTGCTGCAGTACGGGTTCTAGTGCAGTAGTCTGCCTCAGCACTGGTTCCAGTACAGTACAGTCTGCCTCAGCACTGGTTCCAGTACAATGCAGTCTGCTGCAGTACTGGTCCAGTACAGTACAGTCTACCTCAGCTCTAGTTCCAGTACAGTACAGTCTGCCGCAGTACTGGTTGCAGTACAGGGTCATCTGCCTCAGTTCTGGTTCCAGTACAGTACAGTGTGCCTCAGCTCTGGTTCCAGTATAGTACAGTCTGCCGCAGTACTAGTTCCAGTACAGTGCAGTCTGCTGCAGTACTGATCCAGTATAGTACAGTCTGCCACAGTACTAGTTTCAGTACAATGCAGTCTGCTGCAGTACTGATCCAGTATAGTACAGTCTGCCACAGTACTAGTTCCAGTACAGTGCAGTCTGCTGCAGTACGGGTTCTAGTATAGTACAGTCTGCTGCAGTACGGGTTCTAGTATAGTACAGTCTGCCACAGTACTAGTTCCAGTACAGTGCAGTCTGCTGCAGTACGGGTTCTAGTATAGTACAGTCTGCCACAGTACTAGTTCCAGTACAGTGCAGTCTGCTGCAGTACGGGTTCTAGTGCAGTAGTCTGCCTCAGCACTGGTTCCAGTACAGTACAGTCTGCCTCAGCACTGGTTCCAGTACAATGCAGTCTGCTGCAGTACTGGTCCAGTACAGTACAGTCTACCTCAGCTCTAGTTCCAGTACAGTACAGTCTGCCGCAGTACTGGTTGCAGTACAGGGTCATCTGCCTCAGTTCTGGTTCCAGTACTGTACAGTGTGCCTCAGCTCTGGTTCCAGTATAGTACAGTCTGCCGCAGTACTAGTTCCAGTACAGTGCAGTCTGCTGCAGTACTGATCCAGTATAGTACAGTCTGCCACAGTACTAGTTTCAGTACAATGCAGTCTGCTGCAGTACTGATCCAGTATAGTACAGTCTGCCACAGTACTAGTTCCAGTAGAGTGCAGTCTGCTGCAGTACTGATCCAGTATAGTACAGTCTGCCACAGTACTAGTTCCAGTACAGTGCAGTCTGCTGCAGTACGGGTTCTAGTGCAGTAGTTTGCCTCAGCACTGGTTCCAGTACAGTACAGTCTGCCTCAGCACTGGTTCCAGTACAATGCAGTCTGCTGCAGTACTGGTCCAGTACAGTACAGTCTACCTCAGCTCTAGTTCCAGTACAGTACAGTCTGCCGCAGTACTGGTTGCAGTACAGGGTCATCTGCCTCAGTTCTGGTTCCAGTACAGTACAGTGTGCCTCAGCTCTGGTTCCAGTATAGTACAGTCTGCCGCAGTACTAGTTCCAGTACAGTGCAGTCTGCTGCAGTACTGATCCAGTATAGTACAGTCTGCCACAATACTAGTTCCAGTACAGTGCAGTCTGCTGCAGTACTGATCCAGTATAGTACAGTCTGCCACAGTACTAGTTCCAGTACAGTGCAGTCTGCTGCAGTACGGGTTCTAGTGCAGTAGTCTGCCTCAGCACTGGTTCCAGTATAGTACAGTCTGCCTCAGCACTGGTTCCAGTACAATGCAGTCTGCTGCAGTACTGGTCCAGTACAGTACAGTCTACCTCAGCTCTAGTTCCAGTACAGTACAGTCTGCCGCAGTACTGGTTGCAGTACAGGGTCATCTGCCTCAGTTCTGGTTCCAGTACAGTACAGTGTGCCTCAGCTCTGGTTCCAGTATAGTACAGTCTGCCGCAGTACTAGTTCCAGTACAGTGCAGTCTGCTGCAGTACTGATCCAGTATAGTACAGTCTGCCACAGTACTAGTTTCAGTACAATGCAGTCTGCTGCAGTACTGATCCAGTATAGTACAGTCTGCCACAGTACTAGTTCCAGTACAGTGCAGTCTGCTGCAGTACTGATCCAGTATAGTACATTCTGCCACAATACTAGTTCCAGTACAGTGCAGTCTGCTGCAGTACTAATCCAGTATAGTACAGTCTGCCACAGTACTAGTTCCAGTACAGTGCAGTCTGCTGCAGTACGGGTTCTAGTGCAGTAGTCTGCCTCAGCACTGGTTCCAGTATAGTACAGTCTGCCTCAGCACTGGTTCCAGTACAATGCAGTCTGCTGCAGTACTGGTCCAGTACAGTACAGTCTACCTCAGCTCTAGTTCCAGTACAGTACAGTCTGCCGCAGTACTGGTTGCAGTACAGGGTCATCTGCCTCAGCTCTAGTTCCAGTACAGTACAGCCTGCCACAGTACTAGTTCCAGTACAGGACCGTCTGCCTCCGTCCTGGTTCCAGTACAGTACAGTCTGCTGCAGTACTGATCCAGTATAGTACAGTCTGCCACAGTACTAGTTTCAGTACAATGCAGTCTGCTGCAGTACTGATCCAGTATAGTACAGTCTGCCACAGTACTAGTTCCAGTACAGTGCAGTCTGCTGCAGTACTGATCCAGTATAGTACAGTCTGCCACAGTACTAGTTCCAGTACAGTGCAGTCTGCTGCAGTACTGATCCAGTATAGTACAGTCTGCCACAGTACTAGTTCCAGTACAGTGCAGTCTGCTGCAGTACTGATCCAGTATAGTACAGTCTGCCACAGTACTAGTTCCAGTACAGTGCAGTCTGCTGCAGTACGGGTTCTAGTATAGTACAGTCTGCCACAGTACTAGTTCCAGTACAGTGCAGTCTGCTGCAGTACGGGTTCTAGTGCAGTAGTCTGCCTCAGCACTGGTTCCAGTACAGTACAGTCTGCCTCAGCACTGGTTCCAGTACAATGCAGTCTGCTGCAGTACTGGTCCAGTACAGTACAGTCTACCTCAGCTCTAGCTCCAGTACAGTACAGTCTGCCGCAGTACTGGTTGCAGTACAGGGTCATCTGCCTCAGTTCTGGTTCCAGTACTGTACAGTGTGCCTCAGCTCTGGTTCCAGTATAGTACAGTCTGCCGCAGTACTAGTTCCAGTACAGTGCAGTCTGCTGCAGTACTGATCCAGTATAGTACAGTCTGCCACAGTACTAGTTTCAGTACAATGCAGTCTGCTGCAGTACTGATCCAGTATAGTACAGTCTGCCACAGTACTAGTTCCAGTAGAGTGCAGTCTGCTGCAGTACTGATCCAGTATAGTACAGTCTGCCACAGTACTAGTTTCAGTACAGTGCAGTCTGCTGCAGTACGGGTTCTAGTGCAGTAGTTTGCCTCAGCACTGGTTCCAGTACAGTACAGTCTGCCTCAGCACTGGTTCCAGTACAATGCAGTCTGCTGCAGTACTGGTCCAGTACAGTACAGTCTACCTCAGCTCTAGTTCCAGTACAGTACAGTCTGCCGCAGTACTGGTTGCAGTACAGGGTCATCTGCCTCAGTTCTGGTTCCAGTACAGTACAGTGTGCCTCAGCTCTGGTTCCAGTATAATACAGTCTGCCGCAGTACTAGTTCCAGTACAGTGCAGTCTGCTGCAGTACTGATCCAGTATAGTACAGTCTGCCACAATACTAGTTCCAGTACAGTGCAGTCTGCTGCAGTACTGATCCAGTATAGTACAGTCTGCCACAGTACTAGTTCCAGTACAGTGCAGTCTGCTGCAGTACGGGTTCTAGTGCAGTAGTCTGCCTCAGCACTGGTTCCAGTATAGTACAGTCTGCCTCAGCACTGGTTCCAGTACAATGCAGTCTTCTGCAGTACTGGTCCAGTACAGTACAGTCTACCTCAGCTCTAGTTCCAGTACAGTACAGTCTGCCGCAGTACTGGTTGCAGTACAGGGTCATCTGCCTCAGCTCTAGTTCCAGTACAGTACAGCCTGCCACAGTACTAGTTCCAGTACAGGACCGTCTGCCTCCGTCCTGGTTCCAGTACAGTACAGTCTGCTGCAGTACTGATCCAGTATAGTACAGTCTGCCACAGTACTAGTTTCAGTACAATGCAGTCTGCTGCAGTACTGATCCAGTATAGTACAGTCTGCCACAGTACTAGTTCCAGTACAGTGCAGTCTGCTGCAGTACTGATCCAGTATAGTACAGTCTGCCACAGTACTAGTTCCAGTACAGTGCAGTCTGCTGCAGTACTGATCCAATATAGTACAGTCTGCCACAGTACTAGTTCCAGTACAGTGCAGTCTGCTGCAGTACTGATCCAGTATAGTACAGTCTGCCACAGTACTAGTTCCAGTACAGTGCAGTCTGCTGCAGTACGGGTTCTAGTATAGTACAGTCTGCCACAGTACTAGTTCCAGTACAGTGCAGTCTGCTGCAGTACGGGTTCTAGTATAGTACAGTCTGCTGCAGTACGGGTTCTAGTATAGTACAGTCTGCCACAGTACTAGTTCCAGTACAGTGCAGTCTGCTGCAGTACTGATCCAGTATAGTACAGTCTGCCGCAGTACTAAGTTCAGTACAATGCAGTCTGCTGCAGTACTGATCCAGTATAGTACAGTCTGCCACAGTACTAGTTCCAGTACAGTGCAGTCTGCTGCAGTACTGATCCAGTATAGTACAGTCTGCCACAGTACTAGTTTCAGTACAATGCAGTCTGCTGCAGTACTGATCCAGTATAGTACAGTCTGCCACAGTACTAGTTCCAGTACAGTGCAGTCTGCTGCAGTACTGATCCAGTATAGTAAAGTCTGCCACAGTACTAGTTCCATTACAGTGCAGTCTGCTGCAGTACTGATCCAGTATAGTACAGTCTGCCACAGTACTAGTTCCAGTACAGTGCAGTCTGCTGCAGTACTGATCCAGTATAGTACAGTCTACCTCAGCTCTAGTTCCAGTACAGTACAGTCTGCCGCAGTACTGGTTGCAGTACAGGGTCATCTGCCGCAGCTCTAGTTCCAGTACAGTACAGCCTGCCACAGTACTAGTTCCAGTACAGGACCGTCTGCCTCCGTCCTGGTTCCAGTACAGGACCGTCTGCCTCCGTCCTGGTTCCAGTACAGTACAGTCTGCCTCAGCACTGGTTTCAGTACAGTACAGTCTGCTGCAGTACTGGTCCAGTACAGTACAGTCTGCCACAGTACTAGTTCCATTACAGTACAGTCTGCCTCAGCACTGGTTCCAGTACAATGCAGTCTGCTGCAGTACTGGTCCAGTACAGTACAGTCTACCTCAGCTCTAGTTCCAGTACAGTACAGTCTGCCGCAGTACTGGTTGCAGTACAGGGTCATCTGCCTCAGTTCTGGTTCCAGTACAGTACAGTGTGCCTCAGCTCTGGTTCCAGTATAGTACAGTCTGCCACAGTACTAGTTTCAGTACAATGCAGTCTGCTGCAGTACTGATCCAGTATAGTACAGTCTGCCACAGTACTAGTTCCAGTACAGTGCAGTCTGCTGCAGTACTGATCCAGTATAGTACAGTCTGCCACAGTACTAGTTCCAGTACAGTGCAGTCTGCTGCAGTACTGATCCAGTATAGTACAGTCTGCCACAGTACTAGTTCCAGTACAGTGCAGTCTGCTGCAGTACTGATCCAGTATAGTACAGTCTGCCACAGTACTAGTTCCAGTACAGTGCAGTCTGCTGCAGTACTGATCCAGTATAGTACAGTCTGCCACAGTACTAGTTCCAGTACAGTGCAGTCTGCTGCAGTACTGGTTCAGTATAGTACAGTCTACTGCAGTACTAGTTCCAGTACAGTGCAGTCTTTTGCAGTACTGATCCAGTATAGTACAGTCTGCCACAGTACTAGTTCCAGTACAGTGCAGTCTGCTGCAGTACGGGTTCTAGTGCAGTAGTTTGCCTCAGCACTGGTTCCAGTACAGTACAGTCTGCCTCAGCACTGGTTCCAGTACAATGCAGTCTGCTGCAGTACTGGTCCAGTACAGTACAGTCTACCTCAGCTCTAGTTCCAGTACAGTACAGTCTGCCGCAGTACTGGTTGCAGTACAGGGTCATCTGCCTCAGCTCTAGTTCCAGTACAGTACAGCCTGCCACAGTACTAGTTCCAGTACAGGACCGTCTGCCTCCGTCCTGGTTCCAGTACAGTACAGTCTGCTGCAGTACTGATCCAGTATAGTACAGTCTGCCACAGTACTAGTTTCAGTACAATGCAGTCTGCTGCAGTACTGATCCAGTATAGTACAGTCTGCCACAGTACTAGTTCCAGTACAGTGCAGTCTGCTGCAGTACTGATCCAGTATAGTACAGTCTGCCACAGTACTAGTTCCAGTACAGTGCAGTCTGCTGCAGTACTGATCCAATATAGTACAGTCTGCCACAGTACTAGTTCCAGTACAGTGCAGTCTGCTGCAGTACTGATCCAGTATAGTACAGTCTGCCACAGTACTAGTTCCAGTACAGTGCAGTCTGCTGCAGTACGGGTTCTAGTATAGTACAGTCTGCTGCAGTACGGGTTCTAGTATAGTACAGTCTGCCACAGTACTAGTTCCAGTACAGTGCAGTCTGCTGCAGTACTGATCCAGTATAGTACAGTCTGCCGCAGTACTAGTTTCAGTACAATGCAGTCTGCTGCAGTACTGATCCAGTATAGTACAGTCTGCCACAGTACTAGTTCCAGTACAGTGCAGTCTGCTGCAGTACTGATCCAGTATAGTACATTCTGCCACAATACTAGTTCCAGTACAGTGCAGTCTGCTGCAGTACTAATCCAGTATAGTACAGTCTGCCACAGTACTAGTTCCAGTACAGTGCAGTCTGCTGCAGTACGGGTTCTAGTGCAGTAGTCTGCCTCAGCACTGGTTCCAGTATAGTACAGTCTGCCTCAGCACTGGTTCCAGTACAATGCAGTCTGCTGCAGTACTGGTCCAGTACAGTACAGTCTACCTCAGCTCTAGTTCCAGTACAGTACAGTCTGCCGCAGTACTGGTTGCAGTACAGGGTCATCTGCCTCAGCTCTAGTTCCAGTACAGTACAGCCTGCCACAGTACTAGTTCCAGTACAGGACCGTCTGCCTCCGTCCTGGTTCCAGTACAGTACAGTCTGCTGCAGTACTGATCCAGTATAGTACAGTCTGCCACAGTACTAGTTTCAGTACAATGCAGTCTGCTGCAGTACTGATCCAGTATAGTACAGTCTGCCACAGTACTAGTTCCAGTACAGTGCAGTCTGCTGCAGTACTGATCCAGTATAGTACAGTCTGCCACAGTACTAGTTCCAGTACAGTGCAGTCTGCTGCAGTACTGATCCAGTATAGTACAGTCTGCCACAGTACTAGTTCCAGTACAGTGCAGTCTGCTGCAGTACTGATCCAGTATAGTACAGTCTGCCACAGTACTAGTTCCAGTACAGTGCAGTCTGCTGCAGTACGGGTTCTAGTATAGTACAGTCTGCCACAGTACTAGTTCCAGTACAGTGCAGTCTGCTGCAGTACGGGTTCTAGTGCAGTAGTCTGCCTCAGCACTGGTTCCAGTACAGTACAGTCTGCCTCAGCACTGGTTCCAGTACAATGCAGTCTGCTGCAGTACTGGTCCAGTACAGTACAGTCTACCTCAGCTCTAGCTCCAGTACAGTACAGTCTGCCGCAGTACTGGTTGCAGTACAGGGTCATCTGCCTCAGTTCTGGTTCCAGTACTGTACAGTGTGCCTCAGCTCTGGTTCCAGTATAGTACAGTCTGCCGCAGTACTAGTTCCAGTACAGTGCAGTCTGCTGCAGTACTGATCCAGTATAGTACAGTCTGCCACAGTACTAGTTTCAGTACAATGCAGTCTGCTGCAGTACTGATCCAGTATAGTACAGTCTGCCACAGTACTAGTTCCAGTAGAGTGCAGTCTGCTGCAGTACTGATCCAGTATAGTACAGTCTGCCACAGTACTAGTTTCAGTACAGTGCAGTCTGCTGCAGTACGGGTTCTAGTGCAGTAGTTTGCCTCAGCACTGGTTCCAGTACAGTACAGTCTGCCTCAGCACTGGTTCCAGTACAATGCAGTCTGCTGCAGTACTGGTCCAGTACAGTACAGTCTACCTCAGCTCTAGTTCCAGTACAGTACAGTCTGCCGCAGTACTGGTTGCAGTACAGGGTCATCTGCCTCAGTTCTGGTTCCAGTACAGTACAGTGTGCCTCAGCTCTGGTTCCAGTATAATACAGTCTGCCGCAGTACTAGTTCCAGTACAGTGCAGTCTGCTGCAGTACTGATCCAGTATAGTACAGTCTGCCACAATACTAGTTCCAGTACAGTGCAGTCTGCTGCAGTACTGATCCAGTATAGTACAGTCTGCCACAGTACTAGTTCCAGTACAGTGCAGTCTGCTGCAGTACGGGTTCTAGTGCAGTAGTCTGCCTCAGCACTGGTTCCAGTATAGTACAGTCTGCCTCAGCACTGGTTCCAGTACAATGCAGTCTTCTGCAGTACTGGTCCAGTACAGTACAGTCTACCTCAGCTCTAGTTCCAGTACAGTACAGTCTGCCGCAGTACTGGTTGCAGTACAGGGTCATCTGCCTCAGCTCTAGTTCCAGTACAGTACAGCCTGCCACAGTACTAGTTCCAGTACAGGACCGTCTGCCTCCGTCCTGGTTCCAGTACAGTACAGTCTGCTGCAGTACTGATCCAGTATAGTACAGTCTGCCACAGTACTAGTTTCAGTACAATGCAGTCTGCTGCAGTACTGATCCAGTATAGTACAGTCTGCCACAGTACTAGTTCCAGTACAGTGCAGTCTGCTGCAGTACTGATCCAGTATAGTACAGTCTGCCACAGTACTAGTTCCAGTACAGTGCAGTCTGCTGCAGTACTGATCCAATATAGTACAGTCTGCCACAGTACTAGTTCCAGTACAGTGCAGTCTGCTGCAGTACTGATCCAGTATAGTACAGTCTGCCACAGTACTAGTTCCAGTACAGTGCAGTCTGCTGCAGTACGGGTTCTAGTATAGTACAGTCTGCCACAGTACTAGTTCCAGTACAGTGCAGTCTGCTGCAGTACGGGTTCTAGTATAGTACAGTCTGCTGCAGTACGGGTTCTAGTATAGTACAGTCTGCCACAGTACTAGTTCCAGTACAGTGCAGTCTGCTGCAGTACTGATCCAGTATAGTACAGTCTGCCGCAGTACTAAGTTCAGTACAATGCAGTCTGCTGCAGTACTGATCCAGTATAGTACAGTCTGCCACAGTACTAGTTCCAGTACAGTGCAGTCTGCTGCAGTACTGATCCAGTATAGTACAGTCTGCCACAGTACTAGTTTCAGTACAATGCAGTCTGCTGCAGTACTGATCCAGTATAGTACAGTCTGCCACAGTACTAGTTCCAGTACAGTGCAGTCTGCTGCAGTACTGATCCAGTATAGTAAAGTCTGCCACAGTACTAGTTCCATTACAGTGCAGTCTGCTGCAGTACTGATCCAGTATAGTACAGTCTGCCACAGTACTAGTTCCAGTACAGTGCAGTCTGCTGCAGTACTGATCCAGTATAGTACAGTCTACCTCAGCTCTAGTTCCAGTACAGTACAGTCTGCCGCAGTACTGGTTGCAGTACAGGGTCATCTGCCGCAGCTCTAGTTCCAGTACAGTACAGCCTGCCACAGTACTAGTTCCAGTACAGGACCGTCTGCCTCCGTCCTGGTTCCAGTACAGGACCGTCTGCCTCCGTCCTGGTTCCAGTACAGTACAGTCTGCCTCAGCACTGGTTTCAGTACAGTACAGTCTGCTGCAGTACTGGTCCAGTACAGTACAGTCTGCCACAGTACTAGTTCCATTACAGTACAGTCTGCCTCAGCACTGGTTCCAGTACAATGCAGTCTGCTGCAGTACTGGTCCAGTACAGTACAGTCTACCTCAGCTCTAGTTCCAGTACAGTACAGTCTGCCGCAGTACTGGTTGCAGTACAGGGTCATCTGCCTCAGTTCTGGTTCCAGTACAGTACAGTGTGCCTCAGCTCTGGTTCCAGTATAGTACAGTCTGCCACAGTACTAGTTTCAGTACAATGCAGTCTGCTGCAGTACTGATCCAGTATAGTACAGTCTGCCACAGTACTAGTTCCAGTACAGTGCAGTCTGCTGCAGTACTGATCCAGTATAGTACAGTCTGCCACAGTACTAGTTCCAGTACAGTGCAGTCTGCTGCAGTACTGATCCAGTATAGTACAGTCTGCCACAGTACTAGTTCCAGTACAGTGCAGTCTGCTGCAGTACTGATCCAGTATAGTACAGTCTGCCACAGTACTAGTTCCAGTACAGTGCAGTCTGCTGCAGTACTGATCCAGTATAGTACAGTCTGCCACAGTACTAGTTCCAGTACAGTGCAGTCTGCAGCAGTACTGGTTCAGTATAGTACAGTCTACTGCAGTACTAGTTCCAGTACAGTGCAGTCTTTTGCAGTACTGATCCAGTATAGTACAGTCTGCCACAGTACTAGTTCCAGTACAGTGCAGTCTGCTGCAGTACGGGTTCTAGTGCAGTAGTTTGCCTCAGCACTGGTTCCAGTACAGTACAGTCTGCCTCAGCACTGGTTCCAGTACAATGCAGTCTGCTGCAGTACTGGTCCAGTACAGTACAGTCTACCTCAGCTCTAGTTCCAGTACAGTACAGTCTGCCGCAGTACTGGTTGCAGTACAGGGTCATCTGCCTCAGCTCTAGTTCCAGTACAGTACAGCCTGCCACAGTACTAGTTCCAGTACAGGACCGTCTGCCTCCGTCCTGGTTCCAGTACAGTACAGTCTGCTGCAGTACTGATCCAGTATAGTACAGTCTGCCACAGTACTAGTTTCAGTACAATGCAGTCTGCTGCAGTACTGATCCAGTATAGTACAGTCTGCCACAGTACTAGTTCCAGTACAGTGCAGTCTGCTGCAGTACTGATCCAGTATAGTACAGTCTGCCACAGTACTAGTTCCAGTACAGTGCAGTCTGCTGCAGTACTGATCCAATATAGTACAGTCTGCCACAGTACTAGTTCCAGTACAGTGCAGTCTGCTGCAGTACTGATCCAGTATAGTACAGTCTGCCACAGTACTAGTTCCAGTACAGTGCAGTCTGCTGCAGTACGGGTTCTAGTATAGTACAGTCTGCTGCAGTACGGGTTCTAGTATAGTACAGTCTGCCACAGTACTAGTTCCAGTACAGTGCAGTCTGCTGCAGTACTGATCCAGTATAGTACAGTCTGCCGCAGTACTAGTTTCAGTACAATGCAGTCTGCTGCAGTACTGATCCAGTATAGTACAGTCTGCCACAGTACTAGTTCCAGTACAGTGCAGTCTGCTGCAGTACTGATCCAGTATAGTACAGTCTGCCACAGTACTAGTTTCAGTACAATGCAGTCTGCTGCAGTACTGATCCAGTATAGTACAGTCTGCCACAGTACTAGTTCCAGTACAGTGCAGTCTGCTGCAGTACTGATCCAGTATAGTAAAGTCTGCCACAGTACTAGTTCCATTACAGTGCAGTCTGCTGCAGTACTGATCCAGTATAGTACAGTCTGCCACAGTACTAGTTCCAGTACAGTGCAGTCTGCTGCAGTACTGATCCAGTATAGTACAGTCTACCTCAGCTCTAGTTCCAGTACAGTACAGTCTGCCGCAGTACTGGTTGCAGTACAGGGTCATCTGCCGCAGCTCTAGTTCCAGTACAGTACAGCCTGCCACAGTACTAGTTCCAGTACAGGACCGTCTGCCTCCGTCCTGGTTCCAGTACAGTACAGTCTGCTGCAGTACTGATCCAGTATAGTACAGTCTGCCACAGTACTAGTTTCAGTACAATGCAGTCTGCTGCAGTACTGATCCAGTATAGTACAGTCTGCCACAGTACTAGTTCCAGTACAGTGCAGTCTGCTGCAGTACTGATCCAGTATAGTACAGTCTGCCACAGTACTAGTTCCAGTACAGTGCAGTCTGCTGCAGTACTGATCCAGTATAGTACAGTCTGCCACAGTACTAGTTCCAGTACAGTGCAGTCTGCTGCAGTACTGATCCAGTATAGTACAGTCTGCCACAGTACTAGTTCCAGTACAGTGCAGTCTGCTGCAGTACTGATCCAGTATAGTACAGTCTGCCACAGTACTAGTTCCAGTACAGTGCAGTCTGCTGCAGTACTGGTTCAGTATAGTACAGTCTACTGCAGTACTAGTTCCAGTACAGTGCAGTCTTTTGCAGTACTGATCCAGTATAGTACAGTCTGCCACAGTACTAGTTCCAGTACAGTGCAGTCTGCTGCAGTACGGGTTCTAGTGCAGTAGTTTGCCTCAGCACTGGTTCCAGTACAGTACAGTCTGCCTCAGCACTGGTTCCAGTACAATGCAGTCTGCTGCAGTACTGGTCCAGTACAGTACAGTCTACCTCAGCTCTAGTTCCAGTACAGTACAGTCTGCCGCAGTACTGGTTGCAGTACAGGGTCATCTGCCTCAGCTCTAGTTCCAGTACAGTACAGCCTGCCACAGTACTAGTTCCAGTACAGGACCGTCTGCCTCCGTCCTGGTTCCAGTACAGTACAGTCTGCTGCAGTACTGATCCAGTATAGTACAGTCTGCCACAGTACTAGTTTCAGTACAATGCAGTCTGCTGCAGTACTGATCCAGTATAGTACAGTCTGCCACAGTACTAGTTCCAGTACAGTGCAGTCTGCTGCAGTACTGATCCAGTATAGTACAGTCTGCCACAGTACTAGTTCCAGTACAGTGCAGTCTGCTGCAGTACTGATCCAATATAGTACAGTCTGCCACAGTACTAGTTCCAGTACAGTGCAGTCTGCTGCAGTACTGATCCAGTATAGTACAGTCTGCCACAGTACTAGTTCCAGTACAGTGCAGTCTGCTGCAGTACGGGTTCTAGTATAGTACAGTCTGCTGCAGTACGGGTTCTAGTATAGTACAGTCTGCCACAGTACTAGTTCCAGTACAGTGCAGTCTGCTGCAGTACTGATCCAGTATAGTACAGTCTGCCGCAGTACTAGTTTCAGTACAATGCAGTCTGCTGCAGTACTGATCCAGTATAGTACAGTCTGCCACAGTACTAGTTCCAGTACAGTGCAGTCTGCTGCAGTACTGATCCAGTATAGTACAGTCTGCCACACTACTAGTTTCAGTACAATGCAGTCTGATGCAGTACTGATCCAGTATAGTACAGTCTGCCACAGTACTAGTTCCAGTACAGTGCAGTCTGCTGCAGTACGGGTTCTAGTATAGTACAGTCTGCTGCAGTACGGGTTCTAGTATAGTACAGTCTGCCACAGTACTAGTTCCAGTACAGTGCAGTCTGCTGCAGTACGGGTTCTAGTATAGTACAGTCTGCCACAGTACTAGTTCCAGTACAGTGCAGTCTGCTGCAGTACGGGTTCTAGTGCAGTAGTCTGCCTCAGCACTGGTTCCAGTACAGTACAGTCTGCCTCAGCACTGGTTCCAGTACAATGCAGTCTGCTGCAGTACTGGTCCAGTACAGTACAGTCTACCTCAGCTCTAGTTCCAGTACAGTACAGTCTGCCGCAGTACTGGTTGCAGTACAGGGTCATCTGCCTCAGTTCTGGTTCCAGTACTGTACAGTGTGCCTCAGCTCTGGTTCCAGTATAGTACAGTCTGCCGCAGTACTAGTTCCAGTACAGTGCAGTCTGCTGCAGTACTGATCCAGTATAGTACAGTCTGCCACAGTACTAGTTTCAGTACAATGCAGTCTGCTGCAGTACTGATCCAGTATAGTACAGTCTGCCACAGTACTAGTTCCAGTAGAGTGCAGTCTGCTGCAGTACTGATCCAGTATAGTACAGTCTGCCACAGTACTAGTTCCAGTACAGTGCAGTCTGCTGCAGTACGGGTTCTAGTGCAGTAGTTTGCCTCAGCACTGGTTCCAGTACAGTACAGTCTGCCTCAGCACTGGTTCCAGTACAATGCAGTCTGCTGCAGTACTGGTCCAGTACAGTACAGTCTACCTCAGCTCTAGTTCCAGTACAGTACAGTCTGCCGCAGTACTGGTTGCAGTACAGGGTCATCTGCCTCAGTTCTGGTTCCAGTACAGTACAGTGTGCCTCAGCTCTGGTTCCAGTATAGTACAGTCTGCCGCAGTACTAGTTCCAGTACAGTGCAGTCTGCTGCAGTACTGATCCAGTATAGTACAGTCTGCCACAATACTAGTTCCAGTACAGTGCAGTCTGCTGCAGTACTGATCCAGTATAGTACAGTCTGCCACAGTACTAGTTCCAGTACAGTGCAGTCTGCTGCAGTACGGGTTCTAGTGCAGTAGTCTGCCTCAGCACTGGTTCCAGTATAGTACAGTCTGCCTCAGCACTGGTTCCAGTACAATGCAGTCTGCTGCAGTACTGGTCCAGTACAGTACAGTCTACCTCAGCTCTAGTTCCAGTACAGTACAGTCTGCCGCAGTACTGGTTGCAGTACAGGGTCATCTGCCTCAGTTCTGGTTCCAGTACAGTACAGTGTGCCTCAGCTCTGGTTCCAGTATAGTACAGTCTGCCGCAGTACTAGTTCCAGTACAGTGCAGTCTGCTGCAGTACTGATCCAGTATAGTACAGTCTGCCACAGTACTAGTTTCAGTACAATGCAGTCTGCTGCAGTACTGATCCAGTATAGTACAGTCTGCCACAGTACTAGTTCCAGTACAGTGCAGTCTGCTGCAGTACTGATCCAGTATAGTACATTCTGCCACAATACTAGTTCCAGTACAGTGCAGTCTGCTGCAGTACTAATCCAGTATAGTACAGTCTGCCACAGTACTAGTTCCAGTACAGTGCAGTCTGCTGCAGTACGGGTTCTAGTGCAGTAGTCTGCCTCAGCACTGGTTCCAGTATAGTACAGTCTGCCTCAGCACTGGTTCCAGTACAATGCAGTCTGCTGCAGTACTGGTCCAGTACAGTACAGTCTACCTCAGCTCTAGTTCCAGTACAGTACAGTCTGCCGCAGTACTGGTTGCAGTACAGGGTCATCTGCCTCAGCTCTAGTTCCAGTACAGTACAGCCTGCCACAGTACTAGTTCCAGTACAGGACCGTCTGCCTCCGTCCTGGTTCCAGTACAGTACAGTCTGCTGCAGTACTGATCCAGTATAGTACAGTCTGCCACAGTACTAGTTTCAGTACAATGCAGTCTGCTGCAGTACTGATCCAGTATAGTACAGTCTGCCACAGTACTAGTTCCAGTACAGTGCAGTCTGCTGCAGTACTGATCCAGTATAGTACAGTCTGCCACAGTACTAGTTCCAGTACAGTGCAGTCTGCTGCAGTACTGATCCAGTATAGTACAGTCTGCCACAGTACTAGTTCCAGTACAGTGCAGTCTGCTGCAGTACTGATCCAGTATAGTACAGTCTGCCACAGTACTAGTTCCAGTACAGTGCAGTCTGCTGCAGTACGGGTTCTAGTATAGTACAGTCTGCCACAGTACTAGTTCCAGTACAGTGCAGTCTGCTGCAGTACGGGTTCTAGTGCAGTAGTCTGCCTCAGCACTGGTTCCAGTACAGTACAGTCTGCCTCAGCACTGGTTCCAGTACAATGCAGTCTGCTGCAGTACTGGTCCAGTACAGTACAGTCTACCTCAGCTCTAGCTCCAGTACAGTACAGTCTGCCGCAGTACTGGTTGCAGTACAGGGTCATCTGCCTCAGTTCTGGTTCCAGTACTGTACAGTGTGCCTCAGCTCTGGTTCCAGTATAGTACAGTCTGCCGCAGTACTAGTTCCAGTACAGTGCAGTCTGCTGCAGTACTGATCCAGTATAGTACAGTCTGCCACAGTACTAGTTTCAGTACAATGCAGTCTGCTGCAGTACTGATCCAGTATAGTACAGTCTGCCACAGTACTAGTTCCAGTAGAGTGCAGTCTGCTGCAGTACTGATCCAGTATAGTACAGTCTGCCACAGTACTAGTTCCAGTACAGTGCAGTCTGCTGCAGTACGGGTTCTAGTGCAGTAGTTTGCCTCAGCACTGGTTCCAGTACAGTACAGTCTGCCTCAGCACTGGTTCCAGTACAATGCAGTCTGCTGCAGTACTGGTCCAGTACAGTACAGTCTACCTCAGCTCTAGTTCCAGTACAGTACAGTCTGCCGCAGTACTGGTTGCAGTACAGGGTCATCTGCCTCAGTTCTGGTTCCAGTACAGTACAGTGTGCCTCAGCTCTGGTTCCAGTATAGTACAGTCTGCCGCAGTGCTAGTTCCAGTACAGTGCAGTCTGCTGCAGTACTGATCCAGTATAGTACAGTCTGCCACAATACTAGTTCCAGTACAGTGCAGTCTGCTGCAGTACTGATCCAGTATAGTACAGTCTGCCACAGTACTAGTTCCAGTACAGTGCAGTCTGCTGCAGTACGGGTTCTAGTGCAGTAGTCTGCCTCAGCACTGGTTCCAGTATAGTACAGTCTGCCTCAGCACTGGTTCCAGTACAATGCAGTCTTCTGCAGTACTGGTCCAGTACAGTACAGTCTACCTCAGCTCTAGTTCCAGTACAGTACAGTCTGCCGCAGTACTGGTTGCAGTACAGGGTCATCTGCCTCAGCTCTACTTCCAGTACAGTACAGCCTGCCACAGTACTAGTTCCAGTACAGGACCGTCTGCCTCCGTCCTGGTTCCAGTACAGTACAGTCTGCTGCAGTACTGATCCAGTATAGTACAGTCTGCCACAGTACTAGTTTCAGTACAATGCAGTCTGCTGCAGTACTGATCCAGTATAGTACAGTCTGCCACAGTACTAGTTCCAGTACAGTGCAGTCTGCTGCAGTACTGATCCAGTATAGTACAGTCTGCCACAGTACTAGTTCCAGTACAGTGCAGTCTGCTGCAGTACTGATCCAATATAGTACAGTCTGCCACAGTACTAGTTCCAGTACAGTGCAGTCTGCTGCAGTACTGATCCAGTATAGTACAGTCTGCCACAGTACTAGTTCCAGTACAGTGCAGTCTGCTGCAGTACGGGTTCTAGTATAGTACAGTCTGCCACAGTACTAGTTCCAGTACAGTGCAGTCTGCTGCAGTACGGGTTCTAGTATAGTACAGTCTGCTGCAGTACGGGTTCTAGTATAGTACAGTCTGCCACAGTACTAGTTCCAGTACAGTGCAGTCTGCTGCAGTACTGATCCAGTATAGTACAGTCTGCCGCAGTACTAGTTTCAGTACAATGCAGTCTGCTGCAGTACTGATCCAGTATAGTACAGTCTGCCACAGTACTAGTTCCAGTACAGTGCAGTCTGCTGCAGTACTGATCCAGTATAGTACAGTCTGCCACAGTACTAGTTTCAGTACAATGCAGTCTGCTGCAGTACTGATCCAGTATAGTACAGTCTGCCACAGTACTAGTTCCAGTACAGTGCAGTCTGCTGCAGTACTGATCCAGTATAGTAAAGTCTGCCACAGTACTAGTTCCATTACAGTGCAGTCTGCTGCAGTACTGATCCAGTATAGTACAGTCTGCCACAGTACTAGTTCCAGTACAGTGCAGTCTGCTGCAGTACTGATCCAGTATAGTACAGTCTACCTCAGCTCTAGTTCCAGTACAGTACAGTCTGCCGCAGTACTGGTTGCAGTACAGGGTCATCTGCCGCAGCTCTAGTTCCAGTACAGTACAGCCTGCCACAGTACTAGTTCCAGTACAGGACCGTCTGCCTCCGTCCTGGTTCCAGTACAGGACCGTCTGCCTCCGTCCTGGTTCCAGTACAGTACAGTCTGCCTCAGCACTGGTTTCAGTACAGTACAGTCTGCTGCAGTACTGGTCCAGTACAGTACAGTCTGCCACAGTACTAGTTCCATTACAGTACAGTCTGCCTCAGCACTGGTTCCAGTACAATGCAGTCTGCTGCAGTACTGGTCCAGTACAGTACAGTCTACCTCAGCTCTAGTTCCAGTACAGTACAGTCTGCCGCAGTACTGGTTGCAGTACAGGGTCATCTGCCTCAGTTCTGGTTCCAGTACAGTACAGTGTGCCTCAGCTCTGGTTCCAGTATAGTACAGTCTGCCACAGTACTAGTTTCAGTACAATGCAGTCTGCTGCAGTACTGATCCAGTATAGTACAGTCTGCCACAGTACTAGTTCCAGTACAGTGCAGTCTGCTGCAGTACTGATCCAGTATAGTACAGTCTGCCACAGTACTAGTTCCAGTACAGTGCAGTCTGCTGCAGTACTGATCCAGTATAGTACAGTCTGCCACAGTACTAGTTCCAGTACAGTGCAGTCTGCTGCAGTACTGATCCAGTATAGTACAGTCTGCCACAGTACTAGTTCCAGTACAGTGCAGTCTGCTGCAGTACTGATCCAGTATAGTACAGTCTGCCACAGTACTAGTTCCAGTACAGTGCAGTCTGCTGCAGTACTGGTTCAGTATAGTACAGTCTACTGCAGTACTAGTTCCAGTACAGTGCAGTCTTTTGCAGTACTGATCCAGTATAGTACAGTCTGCCACAGTACTAGTTCCAGTACAGTGCAGCCTGCTGCAGTACGGGTTCTAGTGCAGTAGTTTGCCTCAGCACTGGTTCCAGTACAGTACAGTCTGCCTCAGCACTGGTTCCAGTACAATGCAGTCTGCTGCAGTACTGGTCCAGTACAGTACAGTCTACCTCAGCTCTAGTTCCAGTACAGTACAGTCTGCCGCAGTACTGGTTGCAGTACAGGGTCATCTGCCTCAGCTCTAGTTCCAGTACAGTACAGCCTGCCACAGTACTAGTTCCAGTACAGGACCGTCTGCCTCCGTCCTGGTTCCAGTACAGTACAGTCTGCTGCAGTACTGATCCAGTATAGTACAGTCTGCCACAGTACTAGTTTCAGTACAATGCAGTCTGCTGCAGTACTGATCCAGTATAGTACAGTCTGCCACAGTACTAGTTCCAGTACAGTGCAGTCTGCTGCAGTACTGATCCAGTATAGTACAGTCTGCCACAGTACTAGTTCCAGTACAGTGCAGTCTGCTGCAGTACTGATCCAATATAGTACAGTCTGCCACAGTACTAGTTCCAGTACAGTGCAGTCTGCTGCAGTACTGATCCAGTATAGTACAGTCTGCCACAGTACTAGTTCCAGTACAGTGCAGTCTGCTGCAGTACGGGTTCTAGTATAGTACAGTCTGCTGCAGTACGGGTTCTAGTATAGTACAGTCTGCCACAGTACTAGTTCCAGTACAGTGCAGTCTGCTGCAGTACTGATCCAGTATAGTACAGTCTGCCGCAGTACTAGTTTCAGTACAATGCAGTCTGCTGCAGTACTGATCCAGTATAGTACAGTCTGCCACAGTACTAGTTCCAGTACAGTGCAGTCTGCTGCAGTACTGATCCAGTATAGTACAGTCTGCCACAGTACTAGTTTCAGTACAATGCAGTCTGCTGCAGTACTGATCCAGTATAGTACAGTCTGCCACAGTACTAGTTCCAGTACAGTGCAGTCTGCTGCAGTACTGATCCAGTATAGTAAAGTCTGCCACAGTACTAGTTCCATTACAGTGCAGTCTGCTGCAGTACTGATCCAGTATAGTACAGTCTGCCACAGTACTAGTTCCAGTACAGTGCAGTCTGCTGCAGTACTGATCCAGTATAGTACAGTCTACCTCAGCTCTAGTTCCAGTACAGTACAGTCTGCCGCAGTACTGGTTGCAGTACAGGGTCATCTGCCGCAGCTCTAGTTCCAGTACAGTACAGCCTGCCACAGTACTAGTTCCAGTACAGGACCGTCTGCCTCCGTCCTGGTTCCAGTACAGTACAGTCTGCTGCAGTACTGATCCAGTATAGTACAGTCTGCCACAGTACTAGTTTCAGTACAATGCAGTCTGCTGCAGTACTGATCCAGTATAGTACAGTCTGCCACAGTACTAGTTCCAGTACAGTGCAGTCTGCTGCAGTACTGATCCAGTATAGTACAGTCTGCCACAGTACTAGTTCCAGTACAGTGCAGTCTGCTGCAGTACTGATCCAGTATAGTACAGTCTGCCACAGTACTAGTTCCAGTACAGTGCAGTCTGCTGCAGTACTGATCCAGTATAGTACAGTCTGCCACAGTACTAGTTCCAGTACAGTGCAGTCTGCTGCAGTACGGGTTCTAGTATAGTACAGTCTGCCACAGTACTAGTTCCAGTACAGTGCAGTCTGCTGCAGTACGGGTTCTAGTGCAGTAGTCTGCCTCAGCACTGGTTCCAGTACAGTACAGTCTGCCTCAGCACTGGTTCCAGTACAATGCAGTCTGCTGCAGTACTGGTCCAGTATAGTACAGTCTGCCACAGTACTAGTTCCAGTACAGTGCAGTCTGCTGCAGTACTGATCCAGTATAGTACAGTCTGCCACAGTACTAGTTCCAGTACAGTGCAGTCTGCTGCAGTACTGATCCAATATAGTACAGTCTGCCACAGTACTAGTTCCAGTACAGTGCAGTCTGCTGCAGTACTGATCCAGTATAGTACAGTCTGCCACAGTACTAGTTCCAGTACAGTGCAGTCTGCTGCAGTACGGGTTCTAGTATAGTACAGTCTGCTGCAGTACGGGTTCTAGTATAGTACAGTCTGCCACAGTACTAGTTCCAGTACAGTGCAGTCTGCTGCAGTACTGATCCAGTATAGTACAGTCTGCCGCAGTACTAGTTTCAGTACAATGCAGTCTGCTGCAGTACTGATCCAGTATAGTACAGTCTGCCACAGTACTAGTTCCAGTACAGTGCAGTCTGCTGCAGTACTGATCCAGTATAGTACAGTCTGCCACAGTACTAGTTTCAGTACAATGCAGTCTGCTGCAGTACTGATCCAGTATAGTACAGTCTGCCACAGTACTAGTTCCAGTACAGTGCAGTCTGCTGCAGTACTGATCCAGTATAGTAAAGTCTGCCACAGTACTAGTTCCATTACAGTGCAGTCTGCTGCAGTACTGATCCAGTATAGTACAGTCTGCCACAGTACTAGTTCCAGTACAGTGCAGTCTGCTGCAGTACTGATCCAGTATAGTACAGTCTACCTCAGCTCTAGTTCCAGTACAGTACAGTCTGCCGCAGTACTGGTTGCAGTACAGGGTCATCTGCCGCAGCTCTAGTTCCAGTACAGTACAGCCTGCCACAGTACTAGTTCCAGTACAGGACCGTCTGCCTCCGTCCTGGTTCCAGTACAGTACAGTCTGCTGCAGTACTGATCCAGTATAGTACAGTCTGCCACAGTACTAGTTTCAGTACAATGCAGTCTGCTGCAGTACTGATCCAGTATAGTACAGTCTGCCACAGTACTAGTTCCAGTACAGTGCAGTCTGCTGCAGTACTGATCCAGTATAGTACAGTCTGCCACAGTACTAGTTCCAGTACAGTGCAGTCTGCTGCAGTACTGATCCAGTATAGTACAGTCTGCCACAGTACTAGTTCCAGTACAGTGCAGTCTGCTGCAGTACTGATCCAGTATAGTACAGTCTGCCACAGTACTAGTTCCAGTACAGTGCAGTCTGCTGCAGTACGGGTTCTAGTATAGTACAGTCTGCCACAGTACTAGTTCCAGTACAGTGCAGTCTGCTGCAGTACGGGTTCTAGTGCAGTAGTCTGCCTCAGCACTGGTTCCAGTACAGTACAGTCTGCCTCAGCACTGGTTCCAGTACAATGCAGTCTGCTGCAGTACTGGTCCAGTACAGTACAGTCTACCTCAGCTCTAGTTCCAGTACAGTACAGTCTGCCGCAGTACTGGTTGCAGTACAGGGTCATCTGCCTCAGTTCTGGTTCCAGTACAGTACAGTGTGCCTCAGCTCTGGTTCCAGTATAGTACAGTCTGCCGCAGTACTAGTTTCAGTACAATGCAGTCTGCTGCAGTACTGATCCAGTATAGTACAGTCTGCCACAGTACTAGTTCCAGTACAGTGCAGTCTGCTGCAGTACTGATCCAGTATAGTACAGTCTGCCACAGTACTAGTTCCAGTACAGTGCAGTCTGCTGCAGTACTGATCCAGTATAGTACAGTCTGCCACAGTACTAGTTCCAGTACAGTGCAGTCTGCTGCAGTACTGATCCAGTATAGTACAGTCTGCCACAGTACTAGTTTCAGTACAATGCACTCTGCTGCAGTACTGATCCAGTATAGTACAGTCTGCCACAGTACTAGTTCCAGTACAGTGCAGTCTGCAGCAGTACTGATCCAGTATAGTACAGTCTGCCACAGTACTAGTTCCAGTACAGTGCAGTCTGCTGCAGTACTGATCCAGTATAGTACAGTCTGCCACAGTACTAGTTCCAGTACAGTGCAGTCTGCTGCAGTACGGGTTCTAGTGCAGTAGTCTGCCTCAGCACTGGTTCCAGTACAGTACAGTCTGCCTCAGCACTGGTTCCAGTACAATGCAGTCTGCTGCAGTACTGGTCCAGTACAGTACAGTCTACCTCAGCTCTAGTTCCAGTACAGTACAGTCTGCCGCAGTCCTGGTTGCAGTACAGGGTCATCTGCCTCAGTTCTGGTTCCAGTACAGTACAGTGTGCCTCAGCTCTGGTTCCAGTATAGTACAGTCTGCCGCAGTACTAGTTCCAGTACAGTGCAGTCTGCTGCAGTACTGATCCAGTATAGTACAGTCTGCCACAGTACTAGTTTCAGTACAATGCAGTCTGCTGCAGTACTGATCCAGTATAGTACAGTCTGCCACAGTACTAGTTCCAGTGCAGTGCAGTCTGCTGCAGTACTGATCCAGTATAGTACAGTCTGCCACAGTACTAGTTCCAGTACAGTGCAGTCTGCTGCAGTACGGGTTCTAGTGCAGTAGTTTGGCTCAGCACTGGTTCCAGTACAGTACAGTCTGCCTCAGCACTGGTTCCAGTACAATGCAGTCTGCTGCAGTACTGGTCCAGTACAGTACAGTCTACCTCAGCCCTAGTTCCAGTACAGTACAGTCTGCCGCAGTACTGGTTGCAGTACAGGGTCATCTGCCTCAGTTCTGGTTCCAGTACAGTACAGTGTGCCTCAGCTCTGGTTCCAGTATAGTACAGTCTGCCACAGTACTAGTTTCAGTACAATGCAGTCTGCTGCATTACTGATCCGGTATAGTACAGTCTGCCACAGTACTAGTTCCAGTACAGTGCAGTCTGCTGCAGTACTGATCCAGTATAGTACAGTCTGCCACAGTACTAGTTCCAGTACAGTGCAGTCTGCTGCAGTACTGATCCAGTATAGTACAGTCTGCCACAGTACTAGTTCCAGTACAGTGCAGTCTGCTGCAGTACTGATCCAGTATAGTACAGTCTGCCACAGTACTAGTTCCAGTACAGTGCAGTCTGCTGCAGTACTGATCCAGTATAGTACAGTCTGCCACAGTACTAGTTCCAGTACAGTGCAGTCTGCTGCAGTACTGGTTCAGTATAGTACAGTCTACTGCAGTACTAGTTCCAGTACAGTGCAGTCTTTTGCAGTACTGATCCAGTATAGTACAGTCTGCCACAGTACTAGTTCCAGTACAGTGCAGTCTGCTGCAGTACTGATCCAGTATAGTACAGTCTGCCACAGTACTAGTTCCAGTACAGTGCAGTCTGCTGCAGTACTGATCCAGTATAGTACAGTCTGCCACAGTACTAGTTCCAGTACAGTGCAGTCTGCTGCAGTACGGGTTCTAGTATAGTACAGTCTGCCACAGTACTAGTTCCAGTACAGTGCAGTCTGCTGCAGTACGGGTTCTAGTGCAGTAGTCTGCCTCAGCACTGGTTCCAGTACAATACAGTCTGCCTCAGCACTGGTTCCAGTACAATGCAGTCTGCTGCAGTACTGGTCCAGTACCGTACAGTCTACCTCAGCTCTAGTTCCAGTACAGTACAGTCTGCCGCAGTACTGGTTGCAGTACAGGGTCATCTGCCTCAGTTCTGGTTCCAGTACAGTACAGTGTGCCTCAGCTCTGGTTCCAGTATAGTACAGTCTGCCGCAGTACTAGTTCCAGTACAGTGCAGTCTGCTGCAGTACTGATCCAGTATAGTACAGTCTGCCACAGTACTAGTTTCAGTACAATGCAGTCTGCTGCAGTACTGATCCAGTATCGTACAGTCTGCCACAGTACTAGTTCCAGTACAGTGCAGTCTGCTGCAGTACTGATCCAGTATAGTACAGTCTGCCACAGTACTATTTCCAGTACAGTGCAGTCTGCTGCAGTACGGGTTCTAGTGCAGTAGTTTGCCTCAGCACTGGTTCCAGTACAGTACAGTCTGCCTCAGCACTGGTTCCAGTACAATGCAGTCTGCTGCAGTACTGGTCCAGTACAGTACAGTCTACCTCAGCTCTAGTTCCAGTACAGTACAGTCTGCCGCAGTACTGGTTGCAGTACAGGGTCATCTGCCTCAGTTCTGGTTCCAGTATAGTACAGTCTGCCGCAGTACTAGTTCCAGTACAGTGCAGTCTGCTGCAGTACTGATCCAGTATAGTACATTCTGCCACAATACTAGTTCCAGTACAGTGCAGTCTGCTGCAGTACTGATCCAGTATAGTACAGTCTGCCACAGTACTAGTTCCAGTACAGTGCAGTCTGCTGCAGTACTGATCCAGTATAGTACAGTCTGCCACAGTACTAGTTCCAGTACAGTGCAGTCTGCTGCAGTACGGGTTCTAGTGCAGTAGTCTGCCTCAGCACTGGTTCCAGTACAGTGCAGTCTGCCTCAGCACTGGTTCCAGTACAATGCAGTCTGCTGCAGTACTGGTCCAGTACAGTACAGTCTACCTCAGCTCTAGTTCCAGTACAGTACAGTCTGCCGCAGTACTGGTTGCAGTACAGGGTCATCTGCCTCAGCTCTAGTTCCAGTACAGTACAGCCTGCCACAGTACTAGTTCCAGTACAGGACCGTCTGCCTCCGTCCTGGTTCCAGTACAGTACAGTCTGCTGCAGTACTGATCCAGTATAGTACAGTCTGCCACAGTACTAGTTCCAGTACAGTGCAGTCTGCTGCAGTACTGATCCAGTATAGTACAGTCTGCCACAGTACTAGTTCCAGTACAGTGCAGTCTGCTGCAGTACTGATCCAGTATAGTACAGTCTGCCACAGTACTAGTTCCAGTACAGTGCAGTCTGCTACAGTACGGGTTCTAGTGCAGTAGTCTGCCTCAGCACTGGTTCCAGTACAGTACAGTCTGCCTCAGCACTGGTTCCAGTACAATGCAGTCTGCTGCAGTACTGGTCCAGTACAGTACAGTCTACCTCAGCTCTAGTTCCAGTACAGTACAGTCTGCCGCAGTACTGGTTGCAGTACAGGGTCATCTGCCTCAGCTCTAGTTCCAGTACAGTACAGCCTGCCACAGTACTAGTTCCAGTACAGGACCGTCTGCCTCCGTCCTGGTTCCAGTACAATGCAGTCTGCTGCAGTACTGATCCAGTATAGTACAGTCTGCCACAGTACTAGTTCCAGTACAGTGCAGTCTGCTGCAGTACTGATCCAGTATAGTACAGTCTGCCACAGTACTAGTTCCAGTACAGTGCAGTCTGCTGCAGTACTGATCCAGTATAGTACAGTCTGCCACAGTACTAGTTCCAGTACAGTGCAGTCTGCTGCAGTACGGGTTCTAGTGCAGTAGTCTGCCTCAGCACTGGTTCCAGTACAGTACAGTCTGCCTCAGCACTGGTTCCAGTACAATGCAGTCTGCTGCAGTACTGGTCCAGTACAGTACAGTCTACCTCAGCTCTAGTTCCAGTACAGTACAGTCTGCCGCAGTACTGGTTGCAGTACAGGGTCATCTGCCTCAGCTCTAGTTCCAGTACAGTACAGCCTGCCACAGTACTAGTTCCAGTACAGGACCGTCTGCCTCCGTCCTGGTTCCAGTACAGTACAGTCTGCTGCAGTACTGATCCAGTATAGTACAGTCTGCCACAGTACTAGTTTCAGTACAATGCAGTCTGCTGCAGTACTGATCCAGTATAGTACAGTCTGCCACAGTACTAGTTCCAGTACAGTGCAGTCTGCTGCAGTACTGATCCAGTATAGTACAGTCTGCCACAGTACTAGTTCCAGTACAGTGCAGTCTGCTGCAGTACTGATCCAGTATAGTACAGTCTGCCACAGTACTAGTTCCAGTACAGTGCAGTCTGCTGCAGTACGGGTTCTAGTGCAGTAGTCTGCCTCAGCACTGGTTCCAGTACAGTACAGTCTGCCTCAGCACTGGTTCCAGTACAATGCAGTCTGCTGCAGTACTGGTCCAGTACAGTACAGTCTACCTCAGCTCTAGTTCCAGTACAGTACAGTCTGCCGCAGTACTGGTTGCAGTACAGGGTCATCTGCCTCAGTTCGGGTTCCAGTACAGTACAGTGTGCCTCAGCTCTGGTTCCAGTATAGTACAGTCTGCCGCAGTACTAGTTCCAGTACAGTGCAGTCTGCTGCAGTACTGATCCAGTATAGTACAGTCTGCCACAGTACTAGTTTCAGTACAATGCAGTCTGCTGCAGTACTGATCCAGTATAGTACAGTCTGCCACAGTACTAGTTCCAGTACAGTGCAGTCTGCTGCAGTACTGATCCAGTATAGTACAGTCTGCCACAGTACTAGTTCCAGTACAGTGCAGTCTGCTGCAGTACGGGTTCTAGTGCAGTAGTTTGGCTCAGCACTGGTTCCAGTACAGTACAGTCTGCCTCAGCACTGGTTCCAGTACAATGCAGTCTGCTGCAGTACTGGTCCAGTACAGTACAGTCTACCTCAGCTCTAGTTCCAGTACAGTACAGTCTGCCGCAGTACTGGTTGAAGTACAGGGTCATCTGCCTCAGTTCTGGTTCCAGTACAGTACAGTGTGCCTCAGCTCTGGTTCCAGTATAGTACAGTCTGCCACAGTACTAGTTTCAGTACAATGCAGTCTGCTGCATTACTGATCCGGTATAGTACAGTCTGCCACAGTACTAGTTCCAGTACAGTGCAGTCTGCTGCAGTACTGATCCAGTATAGTACAGTCTGCCACAGTACTAGTTCCAGTACAGTGCAGTCTGCCGCAGTACTAGTTCCAGTACAGTGCAGTCTGCTGCAGTACTGATCCAGTATAGTACAGTCTGCCACAGTACTAGTTCCAGTACAGTGCAGTCTGCTGCAGTACTGATCCAGTACAGTACAGTCTGCCACAGTACTAGTTCCAGTACAGTGCAGTCTGCTGCAGTACTGGTTCAGTATAGTACAGTCTACTGCAGTACTAGTTCCAGTACAGTGCAGTCTTTTGCAGTACTGATCCAGTATAGTACAGTCTGCCACAGTACTAGTTCCAGTACAGTGCAGTCTGCTGCAGTACTGATCCAGTATAGTACAGTCTGCCACAGTACTAGTTCCAGTACAGTGCAGTCTGCTGCAGTACTGATCCAGTATAGTACAGTCTGCCACAGTACTAGTTCCAGTACAGTGCAGTCTGCTGCAGTACGGGTTCTAGTATAGTACAGTCTGCTGCAGTACGGGTTCTAGTATAGTACAGTCTGCCACAGTACTAGTTCCAGTACAGTGCAGTCTGCTGCAGTACGGGTTCTAGTATAGTACAGTCTGCCACATTACTAGTTCCAGTACAGTGCAGTCTGCTGCAGTACGGGTTCTAGTGCAGTAGTCTGCCTCAGCACTGGTTCCAGTACAGTACAGTCTGCCTCAGCACTGGTTCCAGTACAATGCAGTCTGCTGCAGTACTGGTCCAGTACCGTACAGTCTACCTCAGCTCTAGTTCCAGTACAGTACAGTCTGCCGCAGTACTGGTTGCAGTACAGGGTCATCTGCCTCAGTTCTGGTTCCAGTACAGTACAGTGTGCCTCAGCTCTGGTTCCAGTATAGTACAGTCTGCCGCAGTACTAGTTCCAGTACAGTGCAGTCTGCTGCAGTACTGATCCAGTATAGTACAGTCTGCCACAGTACTAGTTTCAGTACAATGCAGTCTGCTGCAGTACTGATCCAGTATAGTACAGTCTGCCACAGTACTAGTTCCAGTACAGTGCAGTCTGCTGCAGTACTGATCCAGTATAGTACAGTCTGCCACAGTACTATTTCCAGTACAGTGCAGTCTGCTGCATTACGTGTTCTAGTGCAGTAGTTTGCCTCAGCACTGGTTCCAGTACAGTACAGTCTGCCTCAGCACTGGTTCCAGTACAATGCAGTCTGCTGCAGTACTGGTCCAGTACAGTACAGTCTACCTCAGCTCTAGTTCCAGTACAGTACAGTCTGCCGCAGTACTGGTTGCAGTACAGGGTCATCTGCCTCAGTTCTGGTTCCAGTACAGTACAGTGTGCCTCAGCTCTGGTTCCAGTATAGTACAGTCTGCCGCAGTACTAGTTCCAGTACAGTGCAGTCTGCTGCAGTACTGATCCAGTATAGTACAGTCTGCCACAGTACTAGTTCCAGTACAGTGCAGTCTGCTGCAGTACTGATCCAGTATAGTACAGTCTGCCACAGTACTAGTTCCAGTACAGTGCAGTCTGCTGCAGTATGGGTTCTAGTGCAGTATTCTGCCTCAGCACTGGTTCCAGTACAGTACAGTCTGCCTCAGCACTGGTTCCAGTACAATGCAGTCTGCTGCAGTACTGGTCCAGTACAGTACAGTCTACCTCAGCTCTAGTTCCAGTACAGTACAGTCTGCCGCAGTACTGGTTGCAGTACAGGGTCATCTGCCTCAGCTCTAGTTCCAGTACAGTACAGCCTGCCACAGTACTAGTTCCAGTACAGGACCGTCTGCCTCCGTCCTGGTTCCAGTACAGTACAGTCTGCTGCAGTACTGATCCAGTATAGTACAGTCTGCCACAGTACTAGTTTCAGTACAATGCAGTCTGCTGCAGTACTGATCCAGTATAGTACAGTCTGCCACAGTACTAGTTCCAGTACAGTGCAGTCTGCTGCAGTACTGATCCAGTATAGTACAGTCTGCCACAGTACTAGTTCCAGTACAGTGCAGTCTGCTGCAGTACTGATCCAGTATAGTACAGTCTGCCACAGTACTAGTTCCAGTACAGTGCAGTCTGCTGCAGTACTGATCCAGTATAGTACAGTCTGCCACAGTACTAGTTCCAGTACAGTGCAGTCTGCTGCAGTACGGGTTCTAGTATAGTACAGTCTGCCACAGTACTAGTTCCAGTACAGTGCAGTCTGCTGCAGTACGGGTTCTAGTGCAGTAGTCTGCCTCAGCACTGGTTCCAGTACAGTACAGTCTGCCTCAGCACTGGTTCCAGTACAATGCAGTCTGCTGCAGTACTGGTCCAGTACAGTACAGTCTACCTCAGCTCTAGTTCCAGTACAGTACAGTCTGCCGCAGTACTGGTTGCAGTACAGGGACATCTGCCTCAGTTCTGGTTCCAGTACAGTACAGTGTGCCTCAGCTCTGGTTCCAGTATAGTACAGTCTGCCGCAGTACTAGTTTCAGTACAATGCAGTCTGCTGCAGTACTGATCCAGTATAGTACAGTCTGCCACAGTACTAGTTCCAGTACAGTGCAGTCTGCTGCAGTACTGATCCAGTATAGTACAGTCTGCCACAGTACTAGTTCCAGTACAGTGCAGTCTGCTGCAGTACTGATCCAGTATAGTACAGTCTGCCACAGTACTAGTTCCAGTACAGTGCAGTCTGCTGCAGTACTGATCCAGTATAGTACAGTCTGCCACAGTACTAGTTTCAGTACAATGCAGTCTGCTGCAGTACTGATCCAGTATAGTACAGTCTGCCACAGTACTAGTTCCAGTACAGTGCAGTCTGCTGCAGTACTGATCCAGTATAGTACAGTCTGCCACAGTACTAGTTCCAGTACAGTGCAGTCTGCTGCAGTACTGATCCAGTATAGTACAGTCTGCCACAGTACTAGTTCCAGTATAGTGCAGTCTGCTGCAGTACGGGTTCTAGTGCAGTAGTCTGCCTCAGCACTGGTTCCAGTACAGTACAGTCTGCCTCAGCACTGGTTCCAGTACAATGCAGTCTGCTGCAGTACTGGTCCAGTACAGTACAGTCTACCTCAGCTCTAGTTCCAGTACAGTACAGTCTGCCGCAGTACTGGTTGCAGTACAGGGTCATCTGCCTCAGTTCTGGTTCCAGTACAGTACAGTGTGCCTCAGCTCTGGTTCCAGTATAGTACAGTCTGCCGCAGTACTATTTCCAGTACAGTGCAGTCTGCTGCAGTACTGATCCAGTATAGTACAGTCTGCCACAGTACTAGTGTCAGTACAATGCAGTCTGCTGCAGTACTGATCCAGTATAGTACAGTCTGCCACAGTACTAGTTCCAGTAGAGTGCAGTCTGCTGCAGTACTGATCCAGTATAGTACAGTCTGCCACAGTACTAGTTCCAGTACAGTGCAGTCTGCTGCAGTACGGTTTCTAGTGCAGTAGTTTGCCTCAGCACTGGTTCCAGTACAGTACAGTCTGCCTCAGCACTGGTTCCAGTACAATGCAGTCTGCTGCAGTACTGGTCCAGTACAGTACAGTCTACCTCAGCTCTAGTTCCAGTACAGTACAGTCTGCCGCAGTACTGGTTGCAGTACAGGGTCATCTGCCTCAGTTCTGGTTCCAGTACAGTACAGTGTGCCTCAGCTCTGGTTCCAGTTTAGTACAGTCTGCCGCAGTACTAGTTCCAGTACAGTGCAGTCTGCTGCAGTACTGATCCAGTATAGTACATTCTGCCACAATACTAGTTCCAGTACAGTGCAGTCTGCTGCAGTACTGATCCAGTATAGTACAGTCTGCCACAGTACTAGTTCCAGTACAGTGCAGTCTGCTGCAGTACGGGTTCTAGTGCAGTAGTCTGCCTCAGCACTGGTTCCAGTATAGTACAGTCTGCCTCAGCACTGGTTCCAGTACAATGCAGTCTGCTGCAGTACTGGTCCAGTACAGTACAGTCTACCTCAGCTCTAGTTCCAGTACAGTACAGTCTGCCGCAGTACTGGTTGCAGTACAGGGTCATCTGCCTCAGTTCTGGTTCCAGTACAGTACAGTGTGCCTCAGCTCTGGTTCCAGTATAGTACAGTCTGCAACAGTACTAGTTTCAGTACAATGCAGTCTGCTGCATTACTGATCCAGTATAGTACAGTCTGCCACAGTACTAGTTCCAGTACAGTGCAGTCTGCTGCAGTACTGATCCAGTATAGTACAGTCTGCCACAGTACTAGTTCCAGTACAGTGCAGTCTGCTGCAGTACTGATCCAGTATAGTACAGTCTGCCACAGTACTAGTTCCAGTACAGTGCAGTCTGCTGCAGTACTGATCCAGTATAGTACAGTCTGCCACAGTACTAGTTCCAGTACAGTGCAGTCTGCTGCAGTACTGATCCAGTATAGTACAGTCTGCCACAGTACTAGTTCCAGTACAGTGCAGTCTGCTGCAGTACTGGTCCAGTACAGTACAGTCTACCTCAGCTCTAGTTCCAGTACAGTACAGTCTGCCGCAGTACTGGTTGCAGTACAGGGTCATCTGCCTCAGTTCTGGTTCCAGTACAGTACAGTGTGCCTCAGCTCTGGTTCCAGTATAGTACAGTCTGCCGCAGTACTAGTTCCAGTACAGTGCAGTCTGCTGCAGTACTGATCCAGTATAGTACAGTCTGCCACAGTACTAGTTCCAGTACAGTGCAGTCTGCTGCAGTACTGATCCAGTATAGTACAGTCTGCCACAGTACTAGTTCCAGTACAGTGCAGTCTGCTGCAGTACGGGTTCTAGTGCAGTATTCTGCCTCAGCACTGGTTCCAGTACAGTACAGTCTGCCTCAGCACTGGTTCCAGTACAATGCAGTCTGCTGCAGTACTGGTCCAGTACAGTACAGTCTACCTCAGCTCTAGTTCCAGTACAGTACAGTCTGCCGCAGTACTGGTTGCAGTACAGGGTCATCTGCCTCAGCTCTAGTTCCAGTACAGTACAGCCTGCCACAGTACTAGTTCCAGTACAGGACCGTCTGCCTCCGTCCTGGTTCCAGTACAGTACAGTCTGCTGCAGTACTGATCCAGTATAGTACAGTCTGCCACAGTACTAGTTTCAGTACAATGCAGTCTGCTGCAGTACTGATCCAGTATAGTACAGTCTGCCACAGTACTAGTTCCAGTACAGTGCAGTCTGCTGCAGTACTGATCCAGTATAGTACAGTCTGCCACAGTACTAGTTCCAGTACAGTGCAGTCTGCTGCAGTACTGATCCAGTATAGTACAGTCTGCCACAGTACTAGTTCCAGTACAGTGCAGTCTGCTGCAGTACTGATCCAGTATAGTACAGTCTGCCACAGTACTAGTTCCAGTACAGTGCAGTCTGCTGCAGTACGGGTTCTAGTATAGTACAGTCTGCCACAGTACTAGTTCCAGTACAGTGCAGTCTGCTGCAGTACGGGTTCTAGTGCAGTAGTCTGCCTCAGCACTGGTTCCAGTACAGTACAGTCTGCCTCAGCACTGGTTCCAGTGCAATGCAGTCTGCTGCAGTACTGGTCCAGTACAGTACAGTCTACCTCAGCTCTAGTTCCAGTACAGTACAGTCTGCCGCAGTACTGGTTGCAGTACAGGGTCATCTGCCTCAGTTCTGGTTCCAGTACAGTACAGTGTGCCTCAGCTCTGGTTCCAGTATAGTACAGTCTGCAACAGTACTAGTTTCAGTACAATGCAGTCTGCTGCATTACTGATCCGGTATAGTACAGTCTGCCACAGTACTAGTTCCAGTACAGTGCAGTCTGCTGCAGTACTGATCCAGTATAGTACAGTCTGCCACAGTACTAGTTCCAGTACAGTGCAGTCTGCTGCAGTACTGATCCAGTATAGTACAGTCTGCCACAGTACTAGTTCCAGTACAGTGCAGTCTGCTGCAGTACTGATCCAGTATAGTACAGTCTGCCACAGTACTAGTTCCAGTACAGTGCAGTCTGCTGCAGTACTGATCCAGTATAGTACAGTCTGCCACAGTACTAGTTCCAGTACAGTGCAGTCTGCTGCAGTACTGGTCCAGTACAGTACAGTCTACCTCAGCTCTAGTTCCAGTACAGTACAGTCTGCCGCAGTACTGGTTGCAGTACAGGGTCATCTGCCTCAGTTCTGGTTCCAGTACAGTACAGTGTGCCTCAGCTCTGGTTCCAGTATAGTACAGTCTGCCGCAGCACTAGTTCCAGTACAGTGCAGTCTGCTGCAGTACTGATCCAGTATAGTACAGTCTGCCACAGTACTAGTTCCAGTACAGTGCAGTCTGCTGCAGTACTGATCCAGTATAGTACAGTCTGCCACAGTACTAGTTCCAGTACAGTGCAGTCTGCTGCAGTACGGGTTCTAGTGCAGTATTCTGCCTCAGCACTGGTTCCAGTACAGTACAGTCTGCCTCAGCACTGGTTCCAGTACAATGCAGTCTGCTGCAGTACTGGTCCAGTACAGTACAGTCTACCTCAGCTCTAGTTCCAGTACAGTACAGTCTGCCGCAGTACTGGTTGCAGTACAGGGTCATCTGCCTCAGCTCTAGTTCCAGTACAGTACAGCCTGCCACAGTACTAGTTCCAGTACAGGACCGTCTGCCTCCGTCCTGGTTCAGTACAGTACAGTCTGCTGCAGTACTGATCCAGTATAGTACAGTCTGCCACAGTACTAGTTTCAGTACAATGCAGTCTGCTGCAGTACTGATCCAGTATAGTACAGTCTGCCACAGTACTAGTTCCAGTACAGTGCAGTCTGCTGCAGTACTGATCCAGTATAGTACAGTCTGCCACAGTACTAGTTCCAGTACAGTGCAGTCTGCTGCAGTACTGATCCAGTATAGTACAGTCTGCCACAGTACTAGTTCCAGTACAGTGCAGTCTGCTGCAGTACTGATCCAGTATAGTACAGTCTGCCACAGTACTAGTTCCAGTACAGTGCAGTCTGCTGCAGTACGGGTTCTAGTATAGTACAGTCTGCCACAGTACTAGTTCCAGTACAGTGCAGTCTGCTGCAGTACGGGTTCTAGTGCAGTAGTCTGCCTCAGCACTGGTTCCAGTACAGTACAGTCTGCCTCAGCACTGGTTCCAGTACAATGCAGTCTGCTGCAGTACTGGTCCAGTACAGTACAGTCTACCTCAGCTCTAGTTCCAGTACAGTACAGTCTGCCGCAGTACTGGTTGCAGTACAGGGTCATCTGCCTCAGTTCTGGTTCCAGTACAGTACAGTGTGCCTCAGCTCTGGTTCCAGTATAGTACAGTCTGCCGCAGTACTAGTTTCAGTACAATGCAGTCTGCTGCAGTACTGATCCAGTATAGTACAGTCTGCCACAGTACTAGTTCCAGTACAGTGCAGTCTGCTGCAGTACTGATCCAGTATAGTACAGTCTGCCACAGTACTAGTTCCAGTACAGTGCAGTCTGCTGCAGTACTGATCCAGTATAGTACAGTCTGCCACAGTACTAGTTCCAGTACAGTGCAGTCTGCTGCAGTACTGATCCAGTATAGTACAGTCTGCCACAGTACTAGTTTCAGTACAATGCAGTCTGCTGCAGTACTGATCCAGTATAGTACAGTCTGCCACAGTACTAGTTCCAGTACAGTGCAGTCTGCAGCAGTACTGATCCAGTATAGTACAGTCTGCCACAGTACTAGTTCCAGTACAGTGCAGTCTGCTGCAGTACTGATCCAGTATAGTACAGTCTGCCACAGTACTAGTTCCAGTACAGTGCAGTCTGCTGCAGTACGGGTTCTAGTGCAGTAGTCTGCCTCAGCACTGGTTCCAGTACAGTACAGTCTGCCTCAGCACTGGTTCCAGTACAATGCAGTCTGCTGCAGTACTGGTCCAGTACAGTACAGTCTACCTCAGCTCTAGTTCCAGTACAGTACAGTCTGCCGCAGTACTGGTTGCAGTACAGGGTCATCTGCCTCAGTTCTGGTTCCAGTACAGTACAGTGTGCCTCAGCTCTGGTTCCAGTATAGTACAGTCTGCCGCAGTACTAGTTCCAGTACAGTGCAGTCTGCTGCAGTACTGATCCAGTATAGTACAGTCTGCCACAGTACTAGTTTCAGTACAATGCAGTCTGCTGCAGTACTGATCCAGTATAGTACAGTCTGCCACAGTACTAGTTCCAGTACAGTGCAGTCTGCTGCAGTACTGATCCAGTATAGTACAGTCTGCCACAGTACTAGTTCCAGTACAGTGCAGTCTGCTGCAGTACGGGTTCTAGTGCAGTAGTCTGCCTCAGCACTGGTTCCAGTACAGTACAGTCTGCCTCAGCACTGGTTCCAGTACAATGCAGTCTGCTGCAGTACTGGTCCAGTACAGTACAGTCTACCTCAGCTCTAGTTCCAGTACAGTACAGTCTGCCGCAGTACTGGTTGCAGTACAGGGTCATCTGCCTCAGCTCTGGTTCCAGTACAGTACAGTGGCCTCAGCTCTGTTCCAGTATAGTACAGTCTGCCAGTACAGCACCGTCTGCCTCCGTCCTGGTTCTAGTACAGTACAGTCTGCTGCAGTACTGATCCAGTATAGTACAGTCTGCCACAGTACTAGTTTCAGTACAATGCAGTCTGCTGCAGTACTGATCCAGTATAGTACAGTCTGCCACAGTACTAGTTCCAGTACAGTGCAGTCTGCTGCAGTACTGATCCAGTATAGTACAGTCTGCCACAGTACTAGTTCCAGTACAGTGCAGTCTGCTGCAGTACTGATCCAGTATAGTACAGTCTGCCACAGTACTAGTTCCAGTACAGTGCAGTCTGCTGCAGTACTGATCCAGTATAGTACAGTCTGCCACAGTACTAGTTCCAGTACAGTGCAGTCTGCTGCAGTACGGTTCCAGTACAGTGCAGTCTGCCACAGTACTAGTTCCAGTACAGTGCAGTCTGCTGCAGTACGGGTTCTAGTGCAGTAGTCTGCCTCAGCACTGGTTCCAGTACAGTACAGTCTGCCTCAGCACTGGTTCCAGTACAATGCAGTCTGCTGCAGTACTGGTCCAGTACAGTACAGTCTACCTCAGCTCTAGTTCCAGTACAGTACAGTCTGCCGCAGTACTGGTTGCAGTACAGGGTCATCTGCCTCAGTTCTGGTTCCAGTACAGTACAGTGTGCCTCAGCTCTGGTTCCAGTATAGTACAGTCTGCCGCAGTACTAGTTCCAGTACAGTGCAGTCTGCTGCAGTACTGATCCAGTATAGTACAGTCTGCCACAGTACTAGTTTCAGTACAATGCAGTCTGCTGCAGTACTGATCCAGTATAGTACAGTCTGCCACAGTACTAGTTCCAGTACAGTGCAGTCTGCTGCAGTACTGATCCAGTATAGTACAGTCTGCCACAGTACTAGTTCCAGTACAGTGCAGTCTGCTGCAGTACGGGTTCTAGTGCAGTAGTCTGCCTCAGCACTGGTTCCAGTACAGTACAGTCTGCCTCAGCACTGGTTCCAGTACAATGCAGTCTGCTGCAGTACTGGTCCAGTACAGTACAGTCTACCTCAGCTCTAGTTCCAGTACAGTACAGTCTGCCGCAGTACTGGTTGCAGTACAGGGTCATCTGCCTCAGTTCTGGTTCCAGTACAGTACAGTGTGCCTCAGCTCTGGTTCCAGTATAGTACAGTCTGCCGCAGTACTAGTTCCAGTACAGTGCAGTCTGCTGCAGTACTGATCCAGTATAGTACAGTCTGCCACAGTACTAGTTTCAGTACAATGCAGTCTGCTGCAGTACTGATCCAGTATAGTACAGTCTGCCACAGTACTAGTTCCAGTACAGTGCAGTCTGCTGCAGTACTGATCCAGTATAGTACAGTCTGCCACAGTACTAGTTCCAGTACAGTGCAGTCTGCTGCAGTACGGGTTCTAGTGCAGTAGTCTGCCTCAGCACTGGTTCCAGTACAGTACAGTCTGCCTCAGCACTGGTTCCAGTACAGTGCAGTCTGCTGCAGTACTGGTCCAGTACAGTACAGTCTAACTCAGCTCTAGTTCCAGTACAGTACAGTCTGCCGCAGTACTGGTTGCAGTACAGGGTCATCTGCCTCAGCTCTAGTTCCAGTACAGTACAGCCTGCCACAGTACTAGTTCCAGTACAGGACCGTCTGCCTCCGTCCTGGTTCCAGTACAGTACAGTCTGCTGCAGTACTGATCCAGTATAGTACAGTCTGCCACAGTACTAGTTTCAGTACAATGCAGTCTGCTGCAGTACTGATCCGGTATAGTACAGTCTGCCACAGTACTAGTTCCAGTACAGTGCAGTCTGCTGCAGTACTGATCCAGTATAGTACAGTCTGCCACAGTACTAGTTCCAGTACAGTGCAGTCTGCTGCAGTACTGATCCAGTATAGTACAGTCTGCCACAGTACTAGTTCCAGTACAGTGCAGTCTGCTGCAGTACTGATCCAGTATAGTACAGTCTGCCACAGTACTAGTTCCAGTACAGTGCAGTCTGCTGCAGTACGGGTTCTAGTATAGTACAGTCTGCCACAGTACTAGTTCCAGTACAGTGCAGTCTGCTGCAGTACGGGTTCTAGTGCAGTAGTCTGCCTCAGCACTGGTTCCAGTACAGTACAGTCTGCCTCAGCACTGGTTCCAGTACAATGCAGTCTGCTGCAGTACTGGTCCAGTACAGTACAGTCTACCTCAGCTCTAGTTCCAGTACAGTACAGTCTGCCGCAGTACTGGTTGCAGTACAGGGTCATCTGCCTCAGTTCTGGTTCCAGTACAGTACAGTGTGCCTCAGCTCTGGTTCCAGTATAGTACAGTCTGCCGCAGTACTAGTTTCAGTACAATGCAGTCTGCTGCAGTACTGATCCAGTATAGTACAGTCTGCCACAGTACTAGTTCCAGTACAGTGCAGTCTGCTGCAGTACTGATCCAGTATAGTACAGTCTGCCACAGTACTAGTTCCAGTACAGTGCAGTCTGCTGCAGTACTGATCCAGTATAGTACAGTCTGCCACAGTACTAGTTCCAGTACAGTGCAGTCTGCTGCAGTACTGATCCAGTATAGTACAGTCTGCCACAGTACTAGTTTCAGTACAATGCAGTCTGCTGCAGTACTGATCCAGTATAGTACAGTCTGCCACAGTACTAGTTCCAGTACAGTGCAGTCTGCTGCAGTACTGATCCAGTATAGTACAGTCTGCCACAGTACTAGTTCCAGTACAGTGCAGTCTGCTGCAGTACTGATCCAGTATAGTACAGTCTGCCACAGTACTAGTTCCAGTATAGTGCAGTCTGCTGCAGTACGGGTTCTAGTGCAGTAGTCTGCCTCAGCACTGGTTCCAGTACAGTACAGTCTGCCTCAGCACTGGTTCCAGTACAATGCAGTCTGCTGCAGTACTGGTCCAGTACAGTACAGTCTACCTCAGCTCTAGTTCCAGTACAGTACAGTCTGCCGCAGTACTGGTTGCAGTACAGGGTCATCTGCCTCAGTTCTGGTTCCAGTACAGTACAGTGTGCCTCAGCTCTGGTTCCAGTATAGTACAGTCTGCCGCAGTACTATTTCCAGTACAGTGCAGTCTGCTGCAGTACTGATCCAGTATAGTACAGTCTGCCACAGTACTAGTTTCAGTACAATGCAGTCTGCTGCAGTACTGATCCAGTATAGTACAGTCTGCCACAGTACTAGTTCCAGTAGAGTGCAGTCTGCTGCAGTACTGATCCAGTATAGTACAGTCTGCCACAGTACTAGTTCCAGTACAGTGCAGTCTGCTGCAGTACGGTTTCTAGTGCAGTAGTTTGCCTCAGCACTGGTTCCAGTACAGTACAGTCTGCCTCAGCACTGGTTCCAGTACAATGCAGTCTGCTGCAGTACTGGTCCAGTACAGTACAGTCTACCTCAGCTCTAGTTCCAGTACAGTACAGTCTGCCGCAGTACTGGTTGCAGTACAGGGTCATCTGCCTCAGTTCTGGTTCCAGTACAGTACAGTGTGCCTCAGCTCTGGTTCCAGTTTAGTACAGTCTGCCGCAGTACTAGTTCCAGTACAGTGCAGTCTGCTGCAGTACTGATCCAGTATAGTACATTCTGCCACAATACTAGTTCCAGTACAGTGCAGTCTGCTGCAGTACTGATCCAGTATAGTACAGTCTGCCACAGTACTAGTTCCAGTACAGTGCAGTCTGCTGCAGTACGGGTTCTAGTGCAGTAGTCTGCCTCAGCACTGGTTCCAGTATAGTACAGTCTGCCTCAGCACTGGTTCCAGTACAATGCAGTCTGCTGCAGTACTGGTCCAGTACAGTACAGTCTACCTCAGCTCTAGTTCCAGTACAGTACAGTCTGCCGCAGTACTGGTTGCAGTACAGGGTCATCTGCCTCAGTTCTGGTTCCAGTACAGTACAGTGTGCCTCAGCTCTGGTTCCAGTATAGTACAGTCTCAACAGTACTAGTTTCAGTACAATGCAGTCTGCTGCATTACTGATCCGGTATAGTACAGTCTGCCACAGTACTAGTTCCAGTACAGTGCAGTCTGCTGCAGTACTGATCCAGTATAGTACAGTCTGCCACAGTACTAGTTCCAGTACAGTGCAGTCTGCTGCAGTACTGATCCAGTATAGTACAGTCTGCCACAGTACTAGTTCCAGTACAGTGCAGTCTGCTGCAGTACTGATCCAGTATAGTACAGTCTGCCACAGTACTAGTTCCAGTACAGTGCAGTCTGCTGCAGTACTGATCCAGTATAGTACAGTCTGCCACAGTACTAGTTCCAGTACAGTGCAGTCTGCTGCAGTACTGGTTCAGTATAGTACAGTCTACTGCAGTACTAGTTCCAGTACAGTGCAGTCTTTTGCAGTACTGATCCAGTACAGAACAGTCTGCCTCAGCACTGGTTCCAGTACAGTACAGTCTGCCTCAGCACTGGTTCCAGTACAGTACAGTCTGCCTCAGCACTGGTTCCAGTACAGTACAGTCTGCCTCAGCACTGGTTCCAGTACAGTACAGTCTGCCTCAGCACTGGTTCCAGTACAGTGCAGTCTGCCTCAGCACTGGTTCTAGTACAGAACAGTCTGTCTCAGCACTGGTTCCAGTACAGTACAGTCTGCCTCAGCACTGGTTCCAGTACAGTACAGTCTGCCTCAGCACTGGTTCCAGTACAGTACAGTCTGCCTCAGCACTGGTTCTAGTACAGAACAGTCTGTCTCAGCACTGGTTCCAGTACAGTACAGTCTGCCTCAGCACTGGTTCCAGTACAGTACAGTCTGCCTCAGCATTGGTTCCAGTACAGTACAGTCTGCCTCAGCACTGGTTCTAGTACAGAACAGTCTGTCTCAGCACTGGTTCCAGTACAGTACAGTCTGCTGCAGTACGGGTTCTAGTACAGTATAGTCTGCCTCAGCACTAGTTCCAGTATAGCACTGTCTCCATCATACTGGTTCCAGGATAGCACAGTCCACCTCAGCGTTCAGGACCCCTCTCACAGAGCCCTCTTGTTGATTCAATCTTCTCTTACCAGATTACCAATATCAAGGGATAGAATTTTCAAACTAGTAAAAAGCATATATTTATCAGGGACACATTTAAACCATTTTTATCAAAGCCTATTGTTTGATGCAATTTTAAACTATAAAATAGGAACAGTGAAAACATTCACTGAGCTTGCAGCAATGTCGGTCCAGTGAATGATGGTTGTGCAGTATTTGATTCTGTTTGGTTTCCTGTTGGTCCATGCTCCTTAAAGAATATTTGGCCCTTTCAGATTTGAAGTGTGCCTGAAGGCAATATTTTCTGGGCTATCTCGAGCACTTTGATGCCTTGATGTCTACACAGCACCTGTCATCTCGAGCCTAACGACAGCACCCAGGAAGCTCAATGGCTAGCAAGCTAGCCCAATCAGTATCCAGCCTGGAAATTTGCCCCAACAATCCTGCCTCTGCTCAAAGAGATGGCTGGGGTTGTAGTTTAAAAATTATCCATTCATGAGATACGGAGGTTGCTGACTAGACCAGCATTTATTGCCCATCCCTAATTGCCCTTGAGAAGGTGGTGGTGAGCTGCCTTCTTGACCAACTGCAGTCCATGTGGTGTAGGTACACCCACAGTGCTGTTAGGGAGGGAGTTCCAGGATTTTGACCCAGTGACAGTGAAGGGACGGTGATATATTTCCAAGTTATGTTAGTGAGTGGCTTGGAGCGGAACTTCCAGGTGGTTGTGTTCCCATGTGTCTGCTGCTCTTGTCCTTCTAGATGGTAGTGGTCATGGGTTTGGAAGGTGCTGTCTAAGGAGCCTTGGTGAGTTTCTGCAGTGCATCTTATAGATGGTACACACTGCTGCCACTGTGCATCGGTGGTGGAGGGAGTGAATGTTTGTGGATGTGGTGCCAATAAAGCGGGTTGCATTGTCCTGGATGGTGTCAAGCTTCTTGAGTGTTGTGGGAGTTGCACTCATCCAGACAAGTGGGGAGTATTCCGTCACACTCTTGACTTGTGCTTTCTAGATGGTGGACAGGCTTTGGGGAGCCAGGAAATGAGTTACTCACCACATGATTCCTAGCTTCTGACCTGCTCTTGGAGCCACAGTATTTATATGGCTAGTCCAGTTCTGTTTCATACAATAGTAACCCCCAGGATGTTGATAGTGGGGAATTCAGTGATGGTAATGCCATTGAACATCAAGGGGCGATGGTTGGATTCTCCCTTGTTGGAGATGGTCATTGCCTGACACTTGTGTGGCACAAATGTTACTTGCCACTTGTCAGCCCAAGTCTGGATATTGTCCAGGTCTTGCTGCATTTGGACATGGACTGCTTCAGTATCTGAGGAGTCACAAATGGTGCGGAACATTGTGCGATCATCAGCGAACGTCCCCACTTCTGACCTTATGGTGGAAGGAAGGTCATTGATGAAGCAGCTGAAGATGGTTGGGCCGAGGACACTACCCTGAGGAACTCCTGCAGTGATGTCCTGGAGCTGAGATGATTGACCTCCAGCAACCACAACCATCTTCCTTTGTGCTAGGTATGACTCCAACCAGCGGAGAGTTTTCCCCCGATTCCCATTGACCCAAGTTTTGTTCAGGCTCCTTGATGCCACACTCGGTCAAATGCTGCCTTGGTGTCAAGGGCAGTCACTCTAACTTCACCTCCGGAGTTCAGCTCTTTTGTCCATGTTTTAACTAAGGTTGTAATGAGGTCAGGAGCTGAGTGGCCCTGGTGGAACCCAAACTGGGCATCAGTGAGCAGGTTATTGCTGAGCAAGTGCTGCTTGATAGCACTGTTGATGACCCCTTCCATCACTTTACTGATGATTGAGAATAGACTGATGGGGCAGTAATCCAGGTTGGATTTGTCCTGCTTTTTGTGTTCAGGATATACCTGGGCAATTTTCCACATTGCCGGGTAGGTGCTAGTGTTGATGCTGTACTGGAACAACTTGGCTAGGGGCACAGCAAGTTCTGGAGTACAAGTCTTCACACCTATTGCTGGAATACTGTCAAGGCCCATAGCGTTTGCAGTATCCAGTGCCTTCAGCCGTTTCTTGATATCACGTGGAGTGAATATAATTGGCTTAAGACTGGCATCAGTGATGCTGGGGGCCTCCAGAGGAGGCCGAGATGGATCATCCCACTCGGCACTTCTGGCTGTAGATTGTTGCAAATGCTTCAGCCTTATCTTTTGCACTGATGTGCTGGGCTCCCCCAACATTGAGGATGGGGATATTTGTGGAGCCTCCTCCTCCAGTGAGTTGTTAATTGTCCACCAGCATTCATAAACAGATGTGAAGAGCTTAGATCTGATCCGTTGGTTGTGGGATTGCTTAGCTCTATCTATCACTTGCTGCTTATGCTGTTTGACACACGAGTAGTCCTGTGATATAGCTTCACCAAGTTGACACCTCATGCATTCTTCATTGAAATGGGTTGATCCAATGGCTTGATGGTAATGGTAGGGCTGGGGATATGCCGGGCCATGAGATTACAGATTGGAAACAATTCTGCTGCTGCTAATGGCCAATGGTGTCTCAAGGTTGCCCAGTCCTGAGTTGCTAGATCTGTTTGAAATTTAACCCATTTAGCACGGTGGTCGTGCTCCACAACATGATGGAGGGTATCCTCAATGTGAGGAGGGTACTTTGTCTCCACAATGACTATGTGGTGGTCATTTCTACCGATACTGCCATGGACAGATGCATCTGCAGCAGGCAAGTTGGTGAGGGTGAGGTCAAGTATGTTTTTCTCTCTTGTTGGTTCCTTCACCACCTGTCACAGAACCAGTCTAGCAGCAACGTCCTTTAGTACTTGGCCAGCTCGGTCAGTAACGGTGCTACTGAGCCTCTCTTGGTGATGGACATTGAAGACCCTACCCAGAGTACATTCTATGCCCTTGCCACTCTCAGTGCTTCTTCCACTGTGTGTTCAACATGGAGGAAGCACTGATTCATCAGCTGAGGGAGGGCAGTATGTGGTAATCAGCTGGAGGTTTCCTTGCCCATGTTTGACCTGATACCATGAGACTTCCTGGGGTCCAGAGTCAATTTTGAGAACTCCCAGGGAATTCCCCAATGTGCTGCCACCCCAGTTGTGTTTGTCCTGCTGATGGCGCAGGACATACCCAGGGATGTGTGGCATATGGGATGTTGTGTGTAAGGTATGTTTGCATGATTTTGACTATGTCAGGCTATTGCTTGACTAGCCTGTGAGGCAGCTCTCCCAATTTTGGCACAAGCCTGATGCTGGTGCTGCTGATATCTGTCCCAGGTATTGGTAGAGATGACATAGTAGATGGGCTTCAACGACAGTCGTCAATGGTTTTATGGTCATTATTACCGAGACTAACTTTTAATTCCAGATTTGTTAATTGAGTTTAAAGCCCACCAGCTGTCACAGTGGGATTTGAGCCCATGTCCCCAGAGCATTAGGCTGAGCCGCTGGATTACTAGGCCAGTGATATTACCATTGCACTGCAGCCTCCTCACAGTACGTGTTGAGGACATACGGCCCTGGTGCAAGTCAATCAACGTAGAATAAAAACCTCAGTTTACAAGAACCATTCATTATGTTTTGAAACACTTGTTTTGTGTCTTGCACTGCATTGAAAGGAGCAATTTGACATCTGAATTAAACTTCCAAAAAATAAATGTTGAAAGATTGAAAGTTACAAGTGTATTTCATGCTTTTGGATAGTGAATAATTGCTCAACCTGAATTTTAGTGGAACATGTAGCAATGACTGAAGGGCTATAATTATGACAGTATGTAACGCTTTGAAAAAAGAGAATTTTGGATTCTGGTAAATGTCAAGCATGATGAAAGCTATTGAGCCATCTAATAATGAAAGGCTTGGTGTGTGGAATTAATAGTCATCTGATCATTTGGCAGAAATGAGTTTTCTCCCTTTTCTCAGCTTCATTGGAAGCTGTGGAGTGTCTGCCTAAAACAGTATTATGCTTTACACTTAAGTTTAACTTTGAGTTAACTTTTAACTATAATTCCACATAAAAAAGATTTGCATCACAATAGCACCTTTCATGACTAAAGGATCAGAAAGCACTTTGCAGCCAAAGGACTTTTGAGGTGTAGTCACTGATGTAACTTCAGAAGCACAGCTGCCAATTTGTGCACAGTAAGCTCCCACAAACAGCAATGTGATAATGAGCAGATATTCAGTTCTGGTGATGTTGTTTGAGGGATAAATATTCACCAGGAGATGATGTTGTGCTCTTCTTTGAAAAAGTGCCATGAGATCTTTCTGTGCCTACCTGAGAGGACAGATGGGACCTCAAATTCAGTAAAAGTTGGCTTTAAGTAATTTAATGACTCATCTGAAAGGTGACACCTCCGATAGTGTAGCATTCCCACACAACTGCACTGGAGTGTCAGCCTAGTTCTTGATCTCCAGTTCTGGGAGTGGGAGTTCAACCTACAAACACCTGACTCAGAGGTAAGTGTGCTACCCACTGATCCACTGCTGACTCTCCAAGTGAATTAATGAACAACATGCTGAGCCAAGGCAGTTTTAGAATATGTAATCAGCCCTTAATTTTTGAACAATCCAGTTGACTCTGTGTCCTCACTAACATCTGGGGATTTGTGCTAAAATTGGGAGGGAATTCCCACAGACAGGTCAAGGAGCAGCCTGACATTGTCATACTCACTGGATCATGCCTAACAGACAATGCACCAGATTCCTCCATCACCATCTCTGGGTATATCCTGTCCGAGCAGGAAGACAGACCCACCAGAGGTGGTGACTGGGATACAGTCAGGAGGAAATTGTCCTGGGATTGTCCTCAGTATTGACTCTGGACACCATGAAGTCTCATGGCATCAGGTCAAAGATGGGCAAGGAAACCTCCTGCTGATTTCCACCTATTTTCCCCCTCCCCATCAGCTGATGAATCAGTGCTCCTCCATGATGAACACCACTTGGAAGAAGCACAGAGGGTGGAAAGGGCACAGAATGTACTCTGAGTAGAGGACTTCAATGACCATCACCAAGACCGGCTCGGTAACACCACTATTAACCAAGCTGGCCGAGTCCTAAAGGGCATACCTGCTAGACTGGGTGTGTGGCAGATGGTGAGAAGCAACATGACAGTAAAATCTACCTAAGCCCTTTTTTAGATAACTCAGTGCTGCTTCTGATGTGCTCTTTTATGCTTCTCCTTGAACCAGGCTTTGTCCCTTGGCTTGATGGAGATGGTAGAGGGAGGGATGAGAACATAAGAACATAAGAAATAGGAGCAAGAGTCAGCCATACTGCCACCTCGAGCCAGATCCACCATTTAATATGACCACGATTGATCTGATCTTGGTTTCAACTCCACTTTCCTGGCTGTTCCCCATAGCCTTTGACTCGCCTTTAGCTCAAGGATCTGTATATTTCCGCCTTGAATATATTCAATGATTCAGGCTCCACTGCTCTCTGAGTAGAGAATTCCAAAGATTCACAACCTTCTAAATGAAGAAATTCCTCCTCACCTCCGTCACAGATGGGTGGCCCCTTATCCTGAAGCTATACCCCCTAATTCCAGATTGTTCTGTGAGGGGAATATCCTGAGACATGAGGTTTCAGATTGTGGCAGAATATAATTTTTACTCTTCATATTGGCCCACTAGATGCCAGTTTTGGCTGAATATTTTTCATTTACTCATGTCAGTTGTACATTGTGGGTTAGACTGAGCACTGGAAAGAGAGAAGGCATCATCTTCAGTCCCCAGCGCTACCTGCATACTTTCAGGACAAACTCCAACACACCTCAGACACTGTCTCAGCCTGAAGCAAACTATTCCCAATGTCAGTGTCCTATTTGAGTCTGAGCTGAGCTTTTGATGGCATTTCCCCTGCATTATAAAGAGCATCCACTAATAAACTTGTCATGTTGCCAGCCAGCTGAACTGTGAAGGGGAGACCTCAACATGGACTGATAGGCCAACTGACCCATTTCTATGTAATCATCTCCTGAAACCCTTACCTAACTTTGCTGTCTTGGCTACCTCCCCCCTGCATCCTTACTAAATATCGGCTCATCCTAAACTTGGCAGCAACTTGCTCTTCCTCCTAAAGGGCGGAATCATCCCAGATTTGCACTAAGTGCTGTAGTTGGTGGGAAAAAGAATATTTTACCTTTTATAAGGAGGCCCCTTATCATGACACAGGTGGACGATCTGCCTCTGTCATGTCTTAATGAGCTTAATTGCCTCCCCACCTCATTGGGTGGGTAACCACCCCCTCCCTCCACCCCCCAGTCCTGAGTCTGACTCCCCAAAATTGCTGACACCAGGATTCCCATTCTGCAGTGACTAGTGCCGGTGTTTTGCCTCCGTTCCCACCTTTGTGGGGTCAGGACCCTGAAAATTCAGCCCTACAACTTTGAATGTTGTCTGAGCAGCTGATAGTGTCATTCATTTTGTTAATTTGGAATATGTTATTGCTATAGGCGGCTAAAGGAATGAACATTTCAATCCTGCTGTTGTCAATCAAATTGTGAAAGTGTCCTGCTGTACTGACATTCCTTGGTTCCATATGGCCAATGCTATTCTCAGAATGTCACAACCGCTTCTAATCAGCACTCTGCTTTTTATCATATGGCACTGCTGTTGTAAGCAGATAGTCGGCTCTGAGGAGTCATTGGAGTTCCTTTCTAAGAAACTGCAGGGCAGGATTAGACCTGTGGAGTTTGTTTATCAAAACAGATTACTCCTTAAAATACCCTCCAGAGTATCCTTTACAGCATGTACCGGTTAAAACACCTGTAGAATTCTTTTTTGTTCATTTATTTTAAACCCGCTAGGTTAATAAGACTCATAAGGAGAGATATTAATCAGTAGTGGGGTTACATATTGGAGCAAACAATAAAGGAAGTGTGTATTTGGTGGAAGGATTTAGACAATGGCTACAATATTGTTCCGGAATAGAAAGAATAAGCAGGAAAATGACCTCAGTAGCTGACAACTAAATTGTGCAGAGAAGAAAACTGACTTCATAGAGAACTGGCAAATGGTTTCAGGGGGCTGAAGCATATACAGGAAGAATACTCTACATAGAGCCAGTGTTGACCTTAATCTGTTACACCAAAATATTTGCCATTGAGATTTGTTTAATCTTGATTTGCAGGGAGTAAATTATTACATGTTATACTGCATGAAATCTGGACCAGTTACCTGGACAGAACAAGGAGTAAATGCCATGTCTGTGAAATGAACAAGCTGGGTGACTGTCACTCATTGCCATGCTTTCTTAGATTCTTATTATGAAGACCTTTCAAAAGGCATTTTGATAAAGCCAATATAAGACTTGCTTTCAGCAACACAAAAATCTAGATTATTCCATAAATCTTAAGAAAATGATTCTATTTGCAAGATGTTTATACTAACTAGAGATCAGCTCTTGTTTTCAACATGTGGACCAATTGTACTGGTTGGGCTGTTTCTAACATTCTGGCTGAAGAAGCTGCCACTGAGAGGGTAATGTTAATGCATGCATGACTTCCTTAACCTGATCACGTTTACTCCAATACATCTGTTACAACATACAAAAATGAATCTGGAATGAAGATCATGTCTGTGTGCCTGCTTTTAATCTCTGTGTTACTAAAATAGATATGGAGCTGACCCTCTATTAGGACAAATGAATGCCTTTGCCTGTGATTGTAGGCTGAAAATGTAATAAACAGTTAAATTCCAGAATGAAATTGGTGCCAACCTGAATTACTGTTTATGAGGGTTACACAATAAACAGGCATGAACAACGATAGAATTGTTCAGTAATTCATTCAGACACCTGTCTACTATTCAATTTGCACTTGAGTGCTTATGTTACATCTGTTTTTATGGAAAAAATGTAATTTATTTGCTAAAATCAATTATATAAATTCTGCCTGGCTCAATTACTTTCAAGAATTAACTAGTTATTCCAGTACATGGAACATTTTCACTGTCACCCTTTCGGGACAATCCCATGTTAAAGTTTTCTTTGCATTTATTAATATGCTTGAGCAATAATATACTGTAATATGCTAAAAACATTAACAATAAATCAGTAATTTAGAGAATGTTGCAGTTTAGATTATGGGAGGGTTATTTTATTACAATGAATTACTGACTGGTTTAGCACTCCATGAATTAATGGAGATTATAATGATAATTATTAATCCTTCACTATAGTTGAATTATATGAGTCATAGTAGTCACTGATATCCAGCATAACTCATATTTGACTAGACAGTTGAAACATGGTGATCCCTTAAATTCCACACATTTATTGTAAACATTGATGCATCAACAGATTGATTTTGAGCCTGTAGTCATATTTTGGGTTCTGTACATTATTTGCAAACTGCTTGGGTTTTGCTATTACAGTTTGTAGATATATCAAACTTGGATCTATTGAGTATCTGTAGGTCCAAGTTCGGCTGTGGTCTTGGTCTCTTGTAATAAATTGCACTGAAATGATATGGCAAAACTGTTTTAGTCAGATCTCACTCTGCTGGCCTTTCTAGTAATGATATAAAAACAGAAAGTGCTGAAAAAACTCAGCAGATATGGAAGCATCTGTGGAGAGAGGAACAGAGTTAATGTTTTGAGTCCAATACTGCTTTTCTTTGGAACTTTTATTGCTTTTGTTTTATTTCCATTCTAGTATTCCTGCATTTTCTAGAGCTACATATTAGCTTTATGATATTATGATTCTGTGATACAGATTTACAAGTTAGTATGTCGTCAGTGTGTTACTTTCTCACTGGAACTTTCAGCCTCTTCTCTTTTCCTTTCTGACTCTAGTCATTGTGAACTAGTTTGCTCTCAACATTTCTTCCCATTGGCAGGCTTAAGACACTATTCACTGAGAACAGCCATTCTTTATTTCATTGATGGTGTGGAATTCAAATAGACAAACCAAAGTAGTGCTTGTTGCTCTGATGGATGGTCTGGTTGTAATTATTTTGACCACTAATTGGAGCCAAAGAAGGTTGACTGGCAATACCATGAAAGCAAGCTGCCAAGTTATCACTGTTGGAAAGATTTATGTTATGAGAAAAGTAAAGTTGCAAAGATATATTGGGATAACGAAATTTGCATTAAACACAGAGAAACATGTATAAAGGAGATGAGGCTATGTAAGAGGAAACGACATTCTAAGATCTAACACAAGTGTGAAAAACCTGCAGCCTCTGTGTATCAAGTTGCTGTCTATAGGAACCGAAGCTGAGAAAACTCACTTTGAAACTCACTGTCCAGGGTATTGTGTTGCTTTTACATATATACTTCAGTGGGGTTGTTATGCCGTGGCAGATGATGTGTGTCAGTCAGATCAAATCCAGAAGGGAAACTTGATCATGGGGTCACAACTGTTTTGCAATTTGTATTTTATTTCCAGATTCTTGCCTTGAATTCTCACTACTGCAACTTCAGAGCTTTTTTAAAAAAACTAAAATTAAACATGTATTAACAAAAGAAAAAATCTCAAGCACATACATAAGTGTACAAATTACTATTATGAACCCCTAATTAATCTGGCTCCCAGTTAGACCTCCATTAAGGCAACAGTAAAAACAAATAGATTTAAACAGACCCAGGCAAAGCAACACAATACCCTGGACAGTGAGTTTCAAAATGAGTTTTCTCAGCTTCGATTCCTGTAGACAGCAACCTGATCCACAGAGGCTGCAGGTTTTTCACACTTGTGTTAGATCTTAGAATGCCGTTTCCTCTTACACATAGCCTCATCTCCTTTATACATGTTTCTCCCTTTTTAATGCAAATTTTGTTATCCCAATATGTCTTTGCAACTTTACTTTTCTCATAACATAAATCTTTCCTAGTACTAATTTTATCAGTAACCTTTGGGAAAACTAAATACACTGTTTGGCTTAGCTTCATATGACTAGGTGTAATATCTTACCATCTCTTTGAAATTCAAACTAATCTAATTTATTTATAAATGCAAATTTTCCTCACACCTCACATTCTAAAACTTCAGACATGTTTACGTATTTGGCATTTCAAACCTAGCTTCTTGTTGATAACTCAAAACCTCCAGACCAGCTCTCTCCAATTCAGTTAAATCCCACTATTCACCTACTTTTCAATAAATTACAAAAGTATTATGAAAATTATTATATTTTCATGACAGGTAAGAATGGATCTGGGCCGAATAAATTGGAATGAAAACAGGAAATGCTGGCAAAACTCAGCAGGTCCACAGCATCTGGGGAGAGAGAAAAGGAGTTAACATTTCAAGTCTGTATTAGTTCTTCAAAGCTTTGATTTTGACCAGCATTTTCTGTTTTTATTTCGGATTTCCAGCATCTGCAGTATTTTGCTTTTATTAGATTGGAGTCAAAGGTTGTTGGAAAAACAATAGCTAAGGAATGGGCTATCTTTAAAGAAGAGTTAGTTCAGGCAGAGTAAAGATATATCCCCTTGAATGGAAAGGTAGGCCAAACAAATCCAGAGCACTACAAATGACAAAAGAGATAGAGATTAAGATAAGGAAAGTGGAATTGAGGATTATCAGATCAGCCATGATCTCACTGAATAGTGGAGCAGCAGGCTCGATGTGCCAAATGGCCTACTTCTGCTCCTACGTCATATGGTCTTATCATGGTCTTATAAAGAAGAAACAGATGTCAAGTGGACAATACAATGGAGAACCAGAGAGGAAGTGAAAATGCAAATATGTGAAACAAAGAGGGAGTATGAAAATTACCGGCAACTAACATAAAAGGGAATCTCAAAGTCTTCTGTAAGCACATAAATAGTAAAAGGGTGGGAAAAGGAGGGGTAGGGCTGATTAAGGACAAAACTGGAATTTATACATGGAGGCAGGGGGGCATGGCTGAGGTATTAAATGGATACTTTGCATCCAACTTTACCAAGGAGGAAGATGTTACCCAGGCCATGATGTCAGAGGAGGAAACTCTGTCACTAGGAGGGTTTAAAATAGAAAAGGAGGAGCTATTGAATAGGCTCTTTGTCATAAGGCACCATGACCGGATGAGATGCACCCAGTGATTTTTAAGGAAGTGAGGGTGGAAGTTGTGGAAGAACTGGTCATAATTTTCCGGTCTTCCTTAGACTCAGGTAATGCCAAAGGATTGGAGATTGCAAATGTTACACACATGACAAAAAAGGTTGTAATAATAAGCCCAGCAACTGCAGACCAGTCAGTTTCACTTTGGTGGTGGGGAGAATTCTAGAAACAATAATTTGCAACAAGATTTATAGTTACATGGACAAATGTGGGTTAATTAAGGAAAGCCAGCATGGATTTCTTAAGGGAAAATCGTGTTTAACTAACTTGTTGGAATTTTTTGAAGAGATAACAGAGAGGGTCGATAAGGGCAATGCTGCTGATGTGGTGCACTTGGACTTCCAAGAGGTATTTGATACAGTGCGGCACAACAGACTTGTGAGAAAAGTTATAGCTCATGGAATAAAAAGGACAGTAGCAGCATGGATAGAAAATTGACTGAGTGACAGGAAACAGAGAATCGTGGTTAATAGATATTTTTCAGGCTGAAGGAACTTTTGTTGTGGAGATCCCCAGGGGTCAGTGTTGGGACCCTTGCTTTTCCTGATAGATATTAATGATCTAGATCTTGTTGTACAGGGAACAGTTTCAAAGTTTGTGGATAATATGAAACTTGGAAGCATTGTGAACTGTGAGGAGGATAGTGTAAAACTTCAAAAGGACATAAATAATTTGGTGGACTGGGCAGACAAGTGGCAGATAAAATTTAACACAGAAGAGTGTGAAGTGCTTCATTTTGGTAGGAAGAATGCAGAGAGACAATATAAAATACTAAAGGGGGTGCGGGAGCAGAGGGACCTGGGTGTACATGTGTGTAAGTCATTGAAGGTGGCAGCACAGGTTAAGAGACCGGTTAATAAAGCATACAATACCCTGTGCTTTTTTAACAGGGGCATAGAGTACAAGAGTAAGGAGGTTATGTTGAACTTGTATAAGACACTAGTTCAACCTCAGCTGGAGTATTGCATCCAACTATGGGCGCTGCATTTTAGGAAGAATGTGAAAGCATTGGAGAGAGTGCAGAAAAGATTCATGACAGCGGTTCCAGGAATGAGGAACTTCAGTTATGAAGATAGTTTAGAGAAGTTGGGACTGTTTTCCTTGGAGAAAAGAAGGTTGAGGGAGAAACTGTTCCATTTCATGATAGGATCGAGAACAACAGGGCACAGATTTAAAGTAATAGAAGCAAAAGCAACAAGGGGAAAACTTTTTCATACAGCAAGTGTTTAAGGTCTGCAAAGCACTATCTGAGAATGTGGTGGAGGCAGGATCAGTGAGACATTTGAAAGACAATTAGGCTGTTATCTGAAAAGTAAGAATGTGCAGTGTTACAGGGAGAAGGCAGGGGAATGTCATTAAGTGAATTGCTCATTCAGAGAGTCGGTGCACACAATGGGCCAAACAGTCTCATTCTGTGCTGTAACAAGTCTGTGGTTCAGTGATATTGTACTTTATAAGTACCCAATGTAAGGAGGCTGAGAGTATGTGGAAATGCCGGGATAGAACTGTGCAGAAATAACAAAGTTTCAATAGTTTAAACATTGTGCCAGTCTCTTTGAGAATCTGTATTTATCACATCCAAGAAATTCAGATGACAACTGGGCCTAAATTTAGGTGGGGCAGGAAGGGGTCTCTGACTTTGCCAAAATGGTACTGGAGCCCCGATTCTGGAAGAACCACCCCCGAACCTGGCACCCACCATTTTCGGGGGTAGGGGGGAGATTGGAAGGGTTATTGTTTTCACATCTGTGGTTCGTGGAGGCAGTTGCACAAGTAAAAGTGCATCTGCCTTTGAACAGTTTCATCTTTCATTAATGGGATGTGCAAAACACAACTTGCGTATTTTACTTGTCTGAACAAAAGTTCTAAAGCTGTCAGGGTCATTTGGAAGGTCAAGTAAACTTTTGGAGAGTTAAGAGACCCTTTTGGATAGGTCCAGACACCCCTTTGGGTGAGGTCAGGTGCCCTTTGGGATTGTTATAAGTAGACATGAGTGTAAGTATGTGGATAAGTTTATAGGATTTGTCAAGCTGCCAAGGTATTTAAAGCCCTAAGCCCTTTAATTTGTTTTAAGGAAGTCAGCTTACAATGGCTGTTTGCAATCTCACTAGCTGCCTGTTGAAATAAACCTGAAGGATATTATTATAGGATTAGTGCTGCATGACTGATTCCAGCATTTTTCATCACTGTGTGGAGCCTGTAAATCTGCAATTTGATTGACAGTTTCAAGTGGTTATACAGTCTTTGATGTGGGGCTATGAATATAAATGTTTGTTTTTTATAAGGGGTTAAGTACTTGAATGAATTGGTTGCTTTCATGAGGGATTAAGTAGTTGAATGAATTTAAATGTATTGAATGGGTTTTTATCCATGAGAGTTTTTTTTAATGTTTTAATATTTTATATAGTGTAGTCATACATAGAAACAGAACTTTATTTTATGTTAGCATGGGTCCTGAGATCTGCCCATGGTGAATACTGGGTGAGTTATGATGGAGAGTGCAGGGGCAAAGTGTGGTGGGTAGGCACATGGGTTGGCATGAGGTGGCACTATGTTGGCACAATGGCTATACAGGGCCATGGGGTAGATAGAGGGGAGTAATTTAGCAAGGAAGGTATGAGGGTCCATGGGGGGTTGGTAGAGGGGCATAGCTTGGGGGCATGGAAGGTAGGGCCCATGGGGATTGGTAGGCAACTAATACATCAAACTTAAGAAAAGGTACATTCACATTAACTATTCAATGCATTTGAGATATATCTTGTAACTCACTTCACTGTGTAGCACACTTCTGACAGATATATAGCATTGCAGGATCAAGCCCTAAGATCCTCCCAGCTTTCCAACAGGCTCACTTCGCTTGCCACACCAGGTTAAGTCTTCCGGTTTCCTTTGAAAATCGTCCCATTCAGTCTGAGTATTCCAGTACTGGCTTCCACCAACATACCTCAGCAAATCCTTGTTCCATAAATCTTCAAAAATACCATCTATTTCATCATCTTCTTTTCAAACAGAGAGTCAGCTCTTACCACCATCCTGCTTGGATCAAGGAAACAGAGTTGTAGTGGTCATGTCACTGGACTTAATCAGGTTTTCAGAGGCTAGGTTCAAAGAGTATAGAAGTAGACTATTTTATAGTGCTGACTTTGTCTGCACAGGAGTGCTGTATTTGGCTGCAGTAGAGAGCTTCAGTTGGAGTTTGGTGACTGAGGGAGTTCAGTGAGGAGGGAGGAGGTGATCTCTTCCTTTTCTACCTTTCCTCAGAAAGAAGAGCAGCGGCCCTGGTATGTAGGAACTGGTGAGTAAATTAGAAAAGTGTAATATTTTTAAACAAGTTGCTATACATGGATTTAACTGAGAAGCGCCAGGATAAGGGAAACTGAGGGCCAATATATTAAAGTAATATAAATAATCCAAAGTAGAATAAACACACACTCACTCACATGCACACACTCACAAATACACATGCACACACACACATTTGCACATGCGCATACATGCACACATACATATACGCGTGCACACGAACACACATGCACAGACACACACACATATACACACACTCACACTCACACACACATAGACACACGAACACACACATATATACACACACACATGCACAGACACACACACACATATACACACACTCAGACTCACACATACACACACACAGACACACACACACACACATGTACACACACAGTTACACAGACATACATATATATACACACATGCGCACACATATACACACACACACACACACGCACACATATACACATATGCAGACCACAAACATATACACACAGACACACATATAAACACACACACACATATATATATATATATACACACACAGACACCATACACGCACATACACACACACACACATACACAGTAAGGGGGGGATAGAAAAGAGGAAGATTTACAACAATGGGGTAATTGCTGAAAAAATATTTTTTGTCAAAGCTTTTTATTTTGCACTCATCAGAACAATTCTCAAGAAAATACCGATGTCATGAAACAATGTATTTATATTGTATGAGAAGAGAATGCTGATTGGTGGGTGGATTCTGATTGTTAGAGGCTTTGCCATGGAGAATGCACCGTTCGATGGTGACTGACAGTTAACTGCCAAGCTACCTAATGAATGTATCCAAGAGTGTATTAAACCAAAGGTTCTGCCAGTTTTCATTTCTAAATGTATCAATAATGCTAAAGCAAGACACAATCCCACAATCGAGCGAGCATTTGGGTGAGATGAGATTGAACAGATTGGTAATAGGGTTACTAATTTATACCGTGCCCTACACCGTGCTTTGTCTGAGGTGTGCAAATTTCTTTCATTTTTCAATTTGATCCGTTTATGCCTCTATTTTGCTTCAATAGGTGACCACACCATAAGCAGAAGCTGTTTGGCAGAACAACTAATGATGCCACTAGACACGTAACAGATCTCTCTGACTGTGGACTGTCAGAAAGTGAGGGGTTTGTTCTGGTGCATAGTTTAAATTTTGGCGTGTTTTCATCCCCAATCAAAATCAATACTTCTTGTATTTGCTGAGTTTGAGTTCCTCTACTCCCAACTATCCCATCACAAACCAGCGTCCACTGAGGTCACTGAATCTTTGAAAGTGTGCCTAGCTGATCCAGAACATGCATATTGCGAGATTCAGAATGACCTGTCCGGCTTTCACATGCAACATGAATGTCTTACAGCATTGCGAGGCCTTAAGACCAACCTGGACATACACATCAGTAAACCTGACAAAGGGACGGGAATAATCATCTAGGCCCAGCTCTCACAAACATATCTGTTGGGTTCCATGTGAAATGCGTCTTCGATGGAATGACACCTAACTCCCTACCCCTCACATATTTCCGATATGTGGATGATACGTTTGCTATGTTTAAATCCACAGCTGCATGTAGCAATTTCCTTACATGTCTTAATGGGCTACATCCTGCGCTCAAATTCACATTTGAAATGGACCAAATGAACTCCCATTCCTTGACGTACCCGTTGAGAAGTTTTCCGGAGGTCTACCATGAGCCTACCTTCACTGGTCAATATGTGCATTAGGATTCTTACAGTTCCATGTGCTTTAAGATTGGCCTTATCGGCAACCTCATAAATGAGTTCTGAGCCATTTGCTCACCATGCAAGCTTGATGCTGAATTAGGAACATCAAAGGCATCCTGCAGGATAAAGGCTACCCTGATCAGATCATTTTGCACTGTATATCACACAAACTCATGAAAGCAGTCAGTTTCGGCTCTGAAAAGTGCCCAGTCTGCCTCAGATTATCCTTAGGGCAATTTGAGCAACAAGTGAAACTTGCTGTTTCACACTGCTACTATGCAGTAGCAACATGAGTGGCATTCACCACTAACCGGATGCTGCTGTTGAGCCGAAAAGACGTTCTGCCTATCACACAAATGAATCATGTGGTGTATGAATTTCAGCGCCAGTGTGATGGTAGATATGTAGGCTGTACATCCCAAAGATTGGCAGATCATATCAAACAGCATGTCCCAGCCACTGTTCACAAGGAGCAAGATACAGACTGTATCCAACTAGCCCATGTTTGCAAAACTCAAAACACGGTGTCCAACATTAGATGTGAATCAGTGATTGGACAGCATTTACTAAATAATCCTCAGTGTGCTGAGAATTTCACTGACAACCAGTTTAAGATTGTCAGTCCAGCTTGCAGTTTGGCACATTTGCATGTACTGGAAGCTACACATATTAATACACGGGGCCCTGTTCTTTGCAGACAGGAAGAACATGTAGACACATTGCGCCTGTTTAGCTGAAACAAAATAAGTGACAACCATTTGTCGACTCATTCCTCAGGGCAATGCCTTGGCCAATCAGGATCAAGTTGCCTGGTTTAAATTTCAAACAATGCTTAACAGTTAACTGTCAGTCACCATCAACTGATGCGTTCTCCATGCAATGCCTTTACCAATCAGAGTCCACATGCCAAACACTCAGCACTCTCTTCTCATATAATATCAATATGCTGTTTCCCCGGCATTGGTATTTTCTTGCGAATTATCCTGATGATTGGAAGATGAAATGTTTCTACAAAAAAAGTCTCTTTTTTTCAGAAATGCTCAAGTTCTCTACTACCAAACGATTAACTATGGGTAATGACAGTAATATAACCACAGAAATGAATATTAGCTCACTTGACTTACAGAATCCAAGAAGTCAAGTCCAGAGGGTATTTCCTTCATGGCAGAGTTCAGTCCAGATGGGTTTCTGGTTGGAGACAACACAAGTTCCTAGAAATGAATCTGGATCCACTGTGATGAGCTTTGTGAGCTTCGACAGCTGGACAGGCATTGATCTGTGATTTTTAAAATCATGCAGGTTTTGAGGAGTTGAGAGATGGTAGCCAACTGCTTGCTCAGTCCGGAGCAGAGGGAGCTCTGCTAGAGGGGTAAGGTTATCAAGATGCAAATGACATTCATTGTTCCCTCAATGGTCCCCTCTTGAAATGGAACTGGACAGCCCCAGGTGTGAGAAGGGTCTGTTAACAACTCTGCAAGAATAACAGATTTTGATCTGTGAAGCTCTGGTTTTGTGATTTCAATATTCTTACAATTGGGTCAGATTCCATGATATTGAGAGAAGGACTATTTTGTTCGTGTAACTCCTGTTGGTAACTTCCAGAGCTTTGGACCAATCCTCTGGTCATGTGATTTGTAGCAACCATCTTTTTGGTTCAGTAGAAGTCCATTTTAAAAATTGCTAAAAGGGATAATTTTTGATACATACAGCTTTGGATTTCTTTTCATATTGACAGAACAAGCTGATGACAATTGGGCCTAGGACACTACCCTGAAGAATTCCTTCAGTGATATCCTGTGACTGACATGACTGACCTCCAACAACCACACCCACCTTCTTTGTGTTAGGGATGACTCCAACCAATGGAGAGTTCCCCCCACCCTGATTCCCATTCACTTCAGTTTTGCTAGGGCTCCTTGATGCCACACTTGGTCAAATGCTACCTGAATATCAAGGGCAGTCACTTTAACCTCACCTCTTGAATTCAGCCCCTTTTGTCTATGTTTGAACCAAGGCTGCAATGAAGTCAGAGGCTGAGTGGCCCTGTCAGAGCTCAAACTGAGTGTCAGTGAGCTGGTTATTGCTGAGCAAGTGCTGCTTGATAGCACTCTCGACGATACATTTGATCACTTTGATCGATCACTTTGCTGATGATTAAGAGTAGATGGATGGTAATTGGCCAGGTTGGATTTGTCCTGCTTTTTATGTACAGGACATACCTGGACAATTAACCACATAGCCGGGTAGATGCCAGTGTTGTAGATGTACAGGAACAGCTTGGCTAGGGGTGCAGCAAGTTCTGGAACACAAGTTCAGCACTATTTCTGGAATATTGTCAGGACCCAAAGCCTTTGCAGTATCCATTGCCTTCAGCTGTTACTTGATTTAATGAATCGAATTGGCTGAAGACTGGCATCTGTGATGCTGTGGACCTACGAAGGAGGTCGAGATGGATCATCCACTCAGCACTCCTGGCTGTAGATTGTTGCAAATGCTTCAGCCATGTCTTTTGCACTGATGTCCTGGGTTCCGACATCATTGAGGATGGGGATATTTGTGGAGCCCCCACCTCCAGCGAGTTGTTTAATTGTTCGCCACCATTCCCAACTGGATGTGGCAGGACTGCAGAGCTTAGATCTGATCCATTGGTTGTGGAATCACTTAGCTCTGTCTATCACTTGCTGCTTATGCTGTTTGACACCTCATTTTTAGGTATGCTTGGTGCTGCTCCTGGCATGCCCCCCTGCACTCTTCATTGAACCAGGTTTGTTCCCCTGGCTTGATGGTAATGGTAGAGTGGGGGATATGCTGGGCCATGAGGTTACAGATTGTGGTTGAGTGCAATTCTGCTGTTGCTGATGGCCCACAGCACCTCAGGTCTTGAGTTGCTAGATCTGTTTGAAATCTATCCCATTTAGCAAAGTGGTAGTGCCACACAACCTGATGCATCTTAAATTAAAGAAGACATTTTAAAACATAATTATCTTGTAAAGCCCTGCATTTGTAAAAGTATTAATCGAATCATTCAATATAAAGTTCAGGTCACTGAACAGACTGCATCAGAAGCACACTGGGATTGGAAAAAATCCACAGGAGAGCCACAGGAATGATTCTGACCTTACAGAACCTAGCTACTCAGGCTTAGGGAGCTTGGTCAGTTTACATTAAAGCAGAATAGACTTAAAAGAGACCTGTTAGTGACCTGTAATACCATTAAAGTGCTGGGTAGCCTCCCTATTGATCGATTATTCTGGTTTAACAGGTTGGGGAGGGTCAGGACATGGGTTTGAACTATGTACGGGTAGGGACGGACTTAATGTTGGGCAGACCATTTTTACCCAGGGTGTACTGAGCCCCTGGTATGTGTTGCCAGGAGCTGGACTGGTTCCTGACTAGAGCAGAGATCGCGTTGTATCAAAGACAAGTATCTTTCTAGATAACACTTAGTCCATGTGAGCTCCTGGACTGCTTTTGGTCACCTGAGGGAGTCGGAGAGGAATTTTATTGTTTTTTTTCTCTTCTTGGCACTTAAGGTTTCATAGGAGCAGGAGTAGCCTATTCATACCTTTGAGCCTGCTCCTCCATTCAATACGATCATGGCCGATCATCCACTTCAATACCCTTTTCCCACACTATCCCCCATATCCCTTTATGTGATTGGTATTTAGAAATCTGTCATCTCACTAGATTCACTGGGCTGATCCCTGGGATGAAGGGGTTGACTTATCAAGAACAGCTAAAGAGGTTAGGCCTCTAATCATTAGAATTTAGAAGAATGAGGGGTGATCTTATTAAAACATACAAGATTCTGAGGGGCATTGACAGGGTAGATGTTGAGAAGATGTTTCCACTAGTGGGGGAATCTCGAACTAGGGGACATAGTTACAGAATAAGGGGACACTCATTTAAAACTGAGATGTGAAGGAATTTCTTCTCTCAGAGGGTAGTGAATGTCTGGAACCAGAGAGTTATGGAGGCTAGATCAATGAAAGTATTTAAAGAGGAGGTAGATTTTTGAAATATCGGTGAGTTGAGGGCTATGAGGATCTGGCATGAAAGATGAGTTGAGGCCTGGGGCAGATCAGCCATGATCTTATTGAATGGCAGGGCAGGCTTGAGGGACTGAATGGCCTACTCCTGCTCCTATTTCTTATGCTCTTAAACAAACTCAATGACTGAGCTTCCACGACCCTCTGGGGTAGAGAATTCTAAAGATTCACAGCCATCTGAGTAAAAAAAAGTTCTCCTCATCTCAATCCTTAAATGGCTTCCCCTATATTTTGACATTGTATCCACTGGTTCTAGACTCTTCAACCAGGGGAAACATCTTATCTGTACCTATCCTGTCTATCTCTTTAAGTATTTTGTAGGCTTCAATGAGATCACTTCTCATTCCTCAAAACTCTACAGAATACAGGCCCAGTTTCCCCAATCTCTCTTCATAGGACAGTCCCACCACCCCTGGAACGAGTCTGGTGACCTTTCGTTGCGCTCCCTCTATGGCAATAATATCCTTCATACGGTAAAGGGACCAAAACTGCGCACAGTACTCCATATGCAGTCTAACCAAGGTTCTATACAATTGAGCAAGACTTCACTACTCCCATACTCAAATCCTCTTGCGATAAAGGCCATCATGCCATTAGCCTTTCTAGTTGCTTCCCTATCCCAGGAGCTCATTTGAAGAGCTTTTTCACCAAGAGTGGTGAATCTATGGAATTCATTGCCACAGAAGGATGTGGAGGCCAGGTCATTGGGTGTAGTTAAGACCGAGATAGATAGGTTCTTCGAAGTTCTGTCGAAGGGTCATGAGGACTCGAAACGTCAACTCTTTTCTTCTCCGCTGATGCTGCCAGACCTGCTGAGTTTTTCCAGGTAATTCTGTTTTTGTTTTGGATTTCCAGCATCCGCAGTTTTTTTGTTTTTATTATTTATATTTATTAGATAGGTTCTTGATTGGTTAGGAGATCAAAGGTTACAGGGAGAAGGTGGGAGAATGGGGTTGAGAAACTTATCAGCCATGATTGAATGGCTGAGCAGACTCGATGGGCCGATTGGCCTAATTTCTGCTCCTATGTCTTATGGTTTTATGGTCTTACATGGTTGTGGGAGTGAGGATGAGATGTGGGGAGAGGTGTCGATGCATGTTTAACTCTGTCTTTGATAGGGCTCCGCCCCTCCCCAGCAAGGTAACTTTATTCAATTGAACTTGTTGTCAGGCACAATCCTCGACTAAAGATTTTAAATCATTATAAGAGCTTTGTCAGCTACACTAGCTATAAACTTGGTCTAAAAATAAAATATTTTCCCTTCCAAGAATACTTAGACTAACCAAAGATACTTCAGAATAAAATATACTTACTAGGTGTATTATAGCAGAAATAACTCTCCTAAGTTAACCTCTCTCAGCACGTAGAATTCTCTATTGAAGAATTCTAGAGAAATTAGGCATACAAAGTGATTCTTCAATTTTTCGTCATGGTGAATTTATATTTTTATAAGCTTAAACCTTAGATCGCATATAGTAATAGTTGCAATATTACAAGGTGTAGAGCAAACAAATCCATCTGAAATATAAATGCAAAATAAATTAATCCATCTAGAAGTAAATGAAAGATAGAAATCCACTTAAAAATAAATATAGGATATTTGGATAAATAACAAGCTAATTTTATACTCACAATCAAAGTATAAAAAGCACAGAGGGATTTCCAGCGCCGCCCCCCCCCCCCCCCCCCCCCCCCACTGCCAGGATCATCTGGCCCCGCAGAAAATCCTGGCCATAGTTTCTGTCTTGTCTCAGCTAAGAGCAGATCAACAAGATCTCAACTATTTGTGTCTACTGTTCAGGTCTGATTTGATTTTTAATCCAGAGCTTGATTTAAAGAAAATCGTTTGCTTAAAGAATAACATAACCATTGTCTATCTTACTGTTAAGTGTTCTTTGTTTTAGGATTCCTGTGTTTTTCTGACTGTAGGTGTTCACCGGCTTGTTATAAGTAGTCTCAAGGTCCTGCCTGGCAAAAGCCTTCTCGAGACCTTTGTGTTCTGCGTACTGTATTGTCTCTTTCTGCTCTTGGCAAAGATTCATTAGCTGGGTTAAATCTTTAAACCTTTCATTAGCTTAGTTAAGGACTGAACATCATTAAATTCCTTAACACCTTCATGGCATGGGGTTGTCTTGATGAACCAGCTGGTCTTTTCCTGCTTTTCAGTTTCATATATTTGTAAAGGGAGGAGACTTTACTGATAATCACTGTACAGACTGATAGTCATTACTACTGTGGAAATGGCCCCAGAACTAAACAATATTTCCATTTAACCTCTATATCAATGTAAATACGTTCAAAAATAATCTCAAGTTCTGATCTTCATTCCTGAAGCTTGTTGTCACTGATTGAGAAGACTGGGGCTCTTTTCTCTGGAAAAGACAAGACTGAGAGGAAAGGTCTTTATGTGTATGAAGGTGTTCAGTAGGGTCAATGTGGAGTAACTGCAATGTGGGTAAGTCCAGAACAAGGGGTCAGAAATATAAGATAGCTTCCAACAGATCAAATAAAGAATTTTGGAGGAATTTCTTTACACAGATTGCTGAGAATATAGAATTCACTGCCATGTGGAGTGGTTGAAGTAGATGGAAACATAGAAACATAGAAAGATTTACAGCATCAAAGGTGGCCATTCAATTCAGTGTGTGTGTGTGTGTGTGTGTGTGTGTGTGTGTGTGTGTGTGTGTGTGTGTGTGTGTGTGTGTGTGTGTGTGTTAGTTGAAAACCAGCAAAACTGTCTAATCCCACCTTCCAGCTCTTGGTCTGTAACCCTATTGAGTAAGGCACCTCAAGTAAATATCTGAATGCTTTCCACATGTGAAGAGGGGTTTTGCCTCTATCACCCTTTCAAGCAGAGGGTCCCAACCCTCACTATCCTCTGGGTACAAGAAAAATCACACCTCAGCTCCCTCTAATCCTTCTAGCAGTTACATTAAATCTTTGCCCCCTGGTTAATAACCTCTCTGCTACTGGAAACAGATCCTTCCTATCAACTCTATCCAGGCCCCTTATCATTTTACACACCTCAATTAAATCTCCACTCAGCCTCCCCTGTTCCAAAGGAAACAATGCCAGCCTATCTAATCTTTCCTCTGAACTAAAATTCTCCAGTCCAGGCAACATCCTCATAAATTTCTTCTGTACCCTCTCTAGTGTGATCACATCCTTCCTGTGATGTGGTGACCTGAACTGTATGCATTGATCATTAAAGGAAAGGTTTGATGTGTACCTGGGAAAGTTATGGGGCAAAGAGGGAAGAGGTAATTATGAATGGGAGGAGGCTCATGTAGACTATAAACACAGTGGCAGAGACCATTTGGGTGGAATGGCCTGTTCTTGAGCCGTAGATTCTGAGTAATTTTAGTCTGATAAGATGTTGCTGAAGGCAGGCACATGTATCTCCTGCTGCCAGCAGAAATCACTACTGTTAAACTCATGACTTCTAGAGAATAATGGCTTGGTGAGACACATTTACTGAGAGTCTCCAGTCAACTTATAACGGCAAAGTTTATTCAAAGGGAGTGGGAGAACCGCAAGAGAGTGTCCCAGGGAAATTGCAGGTATCTGTTGGAATGCCACCTTCCTTAGGTTTGATTTAGTATGTGTTTATAGAATAATCCATCAATTAGATTATCACCTTCCCATCCTGAACCCATTACTCAACATTTATTGATAACTGCGGTTTTTTTGGGGAAGATATTGTACGAACTCATGTTCTGCAAATTGTTCCTTTCCCAGCTGCTACCCAGCAATTATTCTAATTAAAGAATCACCATTGTTGTATTGGTGGAACCTTTTTCCTAACTAGTTATTAAGTAAATATGTTGATTGTTTTAATTTAATTAAGGATGGTGAATAAGGCAGAATTCATCTAATTAGTCAATACATGGGGGAGGGTGAAAGAGGTTGTTTTGAATTCGCTATTGAAGAATTTGTTATCTGTAATTGAAATGTTTGATGATGGCAAAATTCAAGAGAATAAAGCAAAATGGAAAGAACTTGCCTATTGGGGAGTAGTAGCATTCGAAATGAAAGATTAATGAATGTAATGTTCTTCCAAATAATTGATGGTAGATTTCTGGAAAATTCTGACAGCACAATATCATTGCTGATATCGAGAGCGACTCTATCATTTTAGCTCAAGCTTCCAGTAATGCCACCTCATAGATAAACAAGGCAATTAGTGTAATAGTAAGGAATAGAACAAAGTATAGATGAGATTAATATATTGTGTAACAGGAATTATTGAGCTTTATAGGAAGATATGGTACATTTGGATACTGTAAAACATGTTACTGTACAGTATGACTGACTCCAAGGTGTTCCCCTTGGTACCTGGATGTGCCCTGTACTATTAACAATGATTTTGACAGTGTCACCTAGTGCAGTGTGATACATGACCATTCCTGAAGCTCCTCTTGAATTAATTGAACAGCTCAGCTGCAGCTTCTTCACTTCACCACACCTGAACTTCTTGCCAGTCTGCTATTCCATAATGGGAGGTAGCTGACTGTTACAATAGACTGATTGTGGGCAATCCGTGCCGGTTATGCGTAATGCATCACTGATGCATGCAATACCCCTGGCTCTTGTTTCTCTTGCTATTGCTGTACATACAGCAATGGCCATTGAACAGAAAGTTCCTCCACACTGTTCACTACTGCCACCTGTGGCGATTCTTCTAAGTTTTATTTCTGAGACCAGGGCTTTCTACTTTTGTGCTCATCAGTTGGTGAACTTATGTCCATTCATCTTAACGTGGGTCAGTGAGTGCCAGAGCAGACAGCTCCACCCACTAAAATCTGTAGTTTGATGTTCCGTTTCACATTGTCCTTTTCAACTCTGTAATTCTCAGAATTTCTTAACATGTTAAATATACTTTACATTTTTTTAAAAATTCCTTAGTCTAATTTGGAATGCTTGGAATATAATTTATTAGAAATCTTTATTTAAAATTGCTTTTTCATTAAAATTAGCAAATAAAAAAATACAACCATTTGGCAGTTTGAAGTTGGTGATTTGGGAGAAGGAAGTAATTAAGATTCATCTTCCTGTTACTGATGAAGGAGTAAAATACAGGGTGGAATCTTCTGCTCTCACTAGTGAGCTTGGAGGTGGGAAAGGTATTTAATTAGGTGGGTTGGTGGCCGCCTGCCTCCTTCCTGCCTCTAGCAGAATGAAGTTCTGGCCAGGAAGGCCCATGGTCAACCTTCCCACCTCACTCCAGTTAAGGTCCTTAAATGGCCAACTAATAACCACTTAAGGGCCTCAGCCCGCCACTGCTTGTATTAACCTAGCTGCAGGTGGACCTGCCGCTATATGTTATGCATGGCAACTAAAAGCAGGCAGGCAGCTTCTCACTTCCGGGAGCAGTGGGGTCCCTCAGTGTTACTCAGTGCCTGATCAAGGGACTGAACATGGGGAAGTTGGGGGCCTGCCACCACCCTGCACTTGCTGCTGAACCCCCACACCATTCTTCCTGCAACCCAGACCCTGAGAAACCTCCCTCCCCACCCCTGCCCACATTACTTACCTTTGGCTCCACTCCACTGTAATCCTGGGACTCCAGTGCCTGTCCTTCTGGCAGCAGCCACAGCCTCCTTGGTGGTGCTGCTGAGCACAAGAGCTGCTGGCCTCTGATTGGCCAGCAGCTCTTGTTAAGCAAGGTTTCTGCCCCCGGGGTCTTGATTCCACGAGAGGGCCCACCACTGGCCCTGCCACTGCCTGATTGGCTTGTTTTCCTGCAAAACGGCAGCGCTGGTCTTTCACTGACTCTCCAGACAGTACGTGAGATCCCGATGCCTCAACAAGATTCCGTCCACAGTGTGCAGTAGAAATTGGATGGGTTCAAAATGGTGAAAGTATTGTCGATATTTAAGGGTTGCTGATATCCAGAAGGAGAGCTACAGGATATGTAACATGTACTTAGAGCAGAGAAGGTTAAAGGAAAATTTGACAGATGTGTTCAAAACCATGAAGGGTTTTAATAGAGTAAATAAAGATAAACTATTTTCTTTTGAAAAAAAAGTCAGGAACAAGGCACAGAGCTGTAAGATAATAGGCAAAAGAACCAGAGGGGGAGATGGGGAGAAATTATTTCCCAGTGTGTTATGATCTAGAATGTTTTCTGAAAGATTCAATGATAATTTTCAAAAGGGAATTGGTAAATACATTATGAGGGAAAATCTTTATGGCTATTGAGAAAGTGTAATGTTCCCTTTAATTTTCCATGGCTCTGCAGCCTGTTCATTGCACCGTGAGGCCCATTTAAGATTTCTGCGCAGCCACACCTGCATGCAAAACATTGCACACGTGCAACCTATTTGTTCCTGTGCAGCACCTTCCAGATTGCTGCATGACTGCACACCCATGCATCTTTGAGGAAACTTTGACTGCAACCTATTGGATGGCATAATAGATCAAATGGCATCCTTCTGTGTTGGTGTCATTCTATGATTCTAATGTAGATACAGAGGGGATGAAGTATGATGTCTATATAGAATGGAAGGGGCTTGGGAACAAAGTGTGGTAAATGTTAAATAAACACTTGTAGCACTTTTGATCCCTAAGAACATGTTCACAATATTTTTGCGAGTTCAGATAATGTTAGAAGTATAAGTGAGAAACTTGACTAGTTAGGGAACATCATCAGAACCTGAGCTGTTTGATTATTTTCAAACCTGCTTGAATGCATTTCTTTATAAAATGTACAATTTTGGAAAGATTTACCAATAAAAGCATTAAGGTAAAAAAAACAGTTACTTATTGCACTTTATTTCTAATGAAATGTGGGTTAGGCAGGCATCATGATCCTAGACCAGACCCCAAAGTTTTTGGTAAGATCTGTTTAGTGACCAATACATTTGCTTAAAGTAGATAAAGTTTGAGATTCAGGACACTTGCTAAGTGAATAAAGCCACAAGAATCCATGGATTTTGAACAAACAGAAATAAACTTTACTGCTGAAGGTCAGAAAGGTAAAACAATTTACAATATCTATCTTATACTCTAACATTCAGGGTTAATATGAGGCATATGTGAATTAACAGGCAAACTATGGTCGAACACACCACACTGTACAATAAATAACACATGTGACCTAGATAGATCCCACAAATCTCTCAGCAACCCACCTAGACTTCAGTGAATGCTTAAAACTTTAAAGCTTAGAATTTGGGAAGGATCACAGCATTACTGTACAGAATAACAATGACAAGTGGGAGTAGAGGTCTTTCCAGTTTTGTAACACAATACAATACAATAATGCTCTCTGATGCACTGATTTCTCCAAATGATTTATTCAGCAATAGGAAGTTTTGCCTACAGGCTAAATATTCATGTCTCACAAAATTCTAATAAGTCTGCATGTTTTAAAGGGAGTGCTGAATATTCAGGCTTTGCAGTTTAGATTTAAATTATTGCAAATATAAACTTGTCAAATGTAATCGAACTGTTAACTTATTCAGTGAGAAGTTTTACACATTTGCAGTTTCATAATGACACAAAATTGTGGAGTGTCATAATTCTTTTAAATGCTTTCTTTCAAGTAATATGAATATCCCTGAAAGATTTCCCATGCTTGATGTTTCTAGGGATCAATTGAAAGAATATGTCTCCTATTCACTGGACATAGTGACCAGAGAAAATCTTTTCCCATTGCTTCCTATATGCTGTTGCCAAAATAAATGCGTCATTCTGTAATGGGATGAAGATTGGAAAATTCTCTTCATTGTGTGAGTGAGATGGAGCATACTTCTCAGATGTGACTGTGTTATGAATCTTGTAGAAGAAAAATGTTAATGTTTCTTTCCTATTAGGTATCTATATAAGAGTGTTTGATGTTTTAAAAAATTCTGCTCCTGGTATAATGAATTGCTTTGTTGAAAGTGTATTGCCAAGGCACAATAATTGGATCATATATGATGCTGTTCTAGATGTCATGGTGGAACAATTGTCCATCAGCCACTGGAGTGCCTGGAGTGACATGTTTGTCCCAAGGGAATTGTACTTCAAGATGTGTTTGGGTGCCATTTTTAATTAGTGTGTTTGATCGCTCTGTGGTCACAAGATGAGTATTGGATATCCAAATAAGGTTGTTTATCAGGTAAAGTGTGCTAACAGGTTGAAGTTTGATTTCATTGTTGGTGTTCAAAAAAGGAAAATAATACAAAATTCAAAATTTTCACACTGGAATTACAAAGAATTGATTTATGAGGAAGTGAAAATGTTGTTTGAAGAGTAATATCAAAATTAGAGAAAAGAGTACAGTGGTACAGGAATAACACATGAGCCTCACACCAGTGCCATCATCATTAAGTGTGAGCAAAATACCAGTGATCCTTTTCCAGCAACCTCAACATGTAAAAAAAAGTCACTATATTTCCAACAGTGGATTAGCACTGCAGTAATCTCAACTCATGAGGATATTAGGCAGATTGAATATAGAAATGTGGCTTAAGCATATAGCTTTGTCATAATTTCATTCTTTTTTTAAAAGCCATAAAACTAATATTCTTAACATTTGGCTTTTTATGATAGAGGTGCTGGGGAATATTTCACTATTTGTGGTAATCATACAAATGTTCAAAATCAGACAAATCCCTAAGCACAAAATATTATAAAGCTAATTCAAGCTTTAAATTCTGTGTAATATAACAACCTATTGCAGTCAAACTTTAGTACAATACTTGTGAAAACCCCAGGATGATGTACGGAAATCTGTATTGCTGCATAGATCAATGTATGGAAATACTGCTGGTTTCAATATTTGATGGACAGAACTTGGATTAAGGATTAAGGACTGGTACACACTGCTGCTACTGTGCGTCGGTAGTGGAGAGAGTGTACTTTTGTGAATGTGGTGCCAATCAAACAGACTTTTTCCTGGATAGTATCAAGCTTCTTGAGTGTTGTGGGAGCTGCACTCATCCAGACAAGTGGGGAGTATTCCATCACACTCCTGACTTGTGCCTTGTAGATGGTGGACAGGCTTTGGGGAGTCAGGAGGTGAGTTACTCGCTGTAGGATTCCTAGTCTCTGACCTGCTCTTGTAGCCACAGCATTTATATGGCTAGTGCAGTTCAGTTTCTGCTCAATGGTAATGCCCAGGATGTGGATAGTGGGGGATTCAGTGATGGTAATGCTATTGAACATCAAGGGGCAATGGTTGGATTCTCCCTTGTTGGAGATGGTCATTGCCTGACACTTGTGTGGCGCGAATGTTACTTGCCACTTGTCAGCCCAAGTCTGGATATTGTCCAGGTCTTGCTGCATTTGGACATGGACTGCTTCATGAATGGTGTCGTGAATGATGCGAACATTGTGCAATCATCAGCGAACATCCCCACTTCTGATGTTATGATGGAAGGAAGGTCATTGATGAAGCAGCTGAAGGTGGTTGGAACTAGGACACTACCCTGAGGAACTCCTGCAGTGATGTCCTGGAGCTAGATGACTAACCTCCAACAACCACAACCATCTTCCTTTGTGCTAGGTATGACCCCAACTGGCGGAGAGTTTTCCCCCTGATTCCCATTGACTCCAGTTTTGCTCGGGCTCCTTGATGCCACACTCGGTCAAATGCTGCCTTGATGTCAAGGGTAGTCACTCCCACTTCACCTCAGGAGTTCAGCTCTTTTGTCCATGTTTGAACCAAGGCTGTAATGAGGTCAGGAGCTGAGTGGCCCTGGCAGAACCCAAATTGGGCATCAGTGAGCAGGTTATTGCTAAGCAAGTGCCACTTGATAGCACTGTTGATGACCCCTTCCATTAATTTACTGATGATTGCAAGTAGACTGATGGGGCGGTAATTGGCTGGGTTGGATTTGTTCTGTTATTTGTGTACAGGACATACCTGGGCAATTTTCCACATTGCCGGGTAGATGCCAGTGTTGTAGCTGTACTGGAACAGCTTGGCTAGGGGCATGGCAAGTTCTGGAGTACAAGTCTTCAGTACTTTTGCCAGAATATTGTCAGGGTCCATAACCTTTGCAGTATCAAGTGTCTTCAGTCATTTGCTGATATCATGCGGAGTGAATTGAATTGGCTGAAGACTGGCATCTGTGATGCTGGGCACCTCTGGAGGAGGCCGAGATGGACTCAGCACTTCTGGTTGAAGATTGTAGCAAATGCATCAGCCTTATCATTTGCACTGATGTGCTGGGCTCCCCCATCATTGAGGGTGGGGATATTTGTGGAGCCTCCTCCCCCAGTGAGCTTTTTAATTGTCCACCACCATTCACATCTGGATGTGGCAGGACTGCAGAGCTTAGACCTGATCCATTGGTTCTGGGATCGCTTAGCTCTGTCCATCAGTTGCTGCTTATGCTGTTTGGTTCCCTTACCTCAGAAAGGATATTATTGCCATTGAGGGAGTGCAACGAAGGTTCACCAGACTTCTTCCGGGGATGGTGAGACTGTCTTATGAAGAGCAATTGAGGAAACTGGGCCTCTATTCTCTAGAGTTTCAAAGAATGAGAGGTGATCTATTTGAAACCTACAAAATACTTAAAGGAATAGACAGGGTAGATGCAGGAAAGATGTTCCCCCGGTTGGAGAGTCTAGAACCGGGGACATAATTTCTAATGGTAGACTGCTCCCAGTAGAACAGTTGTGTCTTGTGAACTCCACACCACTCCTCATGTGCAGCACCAAGCTCCTCATGTATGTAGTTAAATTGCAGGGAGAAACTTACTTAACAATATTCAAACCCTGGTGAAAGTTTTAAACTGCCCCTCCCATTAACTCTTAACTCAATTAGCAATTTAACATAAGCATAGGTTAAATGGGAATTTTCCAAACTTTTTATACTCCAACCAATACTCAGCTGAAAAAGGATTTCATTCAAGAGATATTCTTGTATGTCTCAATTCTATTGAATCAACTGCATTAAAGCACAGTTATGCCATAAAATCTATCAGGAAATTGAAAAAGCTGTGTCAAATTACCCTCACATAGCATCTCATCGTGTGTCTGCCTTGGATATTTGCTGCAGCGATTGTAGTATTATTTCCCTGAAGCCCATTTCCAGTATTGCCAAGTTTTAATCTCAATCTCGGAGAGCTAGTGGTAGTAGAATACTCCCAGGCATTAGACAAGGAATTGCACAGCCCATTCACTAATTCCCAGCATCATGAACATTAGCTGCACCATGGATCACTCTGCACTGGAATCCAGAGGGAATAATGAAATTATCACCTCTAGTAAATGTTTTACCAACCGAGGAGGGACAAACAAAATCTCTATTGAGTGTTCACACCTCAGAAAATGTCTTTGTGTCTTTGCAAAGTCTTCAAATACTTGAAGACGGATTCATATTGGCCTGTGAGAGCTTGACAGAGCTCAACCATTTTTGGTAATGTGTCTGCCTGGCTAAGAGCTGCTGTTGCTATGGTTACTGATGGTTATGCCCTTGATTTAGTTAAAAGCAAAGTTCTGAAGAAGATTTGGTTCTGAAGAAGAGTCATACGGACTCGGAACATTAACTCTGTCTTTCTCTCCACAGATCCTGTCAGACCTGCTGAGTTTTTCAAGCATTTTTGTTTTTATTGCCTTTGATTTAGTTGCTTGTTGATTTTTGTATTCAAACATACCCAATTTTTTGAAATACTTAGATCGCTGGCATCAGCCCAATGCTTTGACTCCTTTTCCTGATGGGAAATTAAAAACTTTAGCAATCTTCATGGAATTTTTTGTCAAACAAGCTGTTTTTAATATCAAGATTTTGTAAATTCTCAGTTTGTCCATTGGTACCTGATGCAGCATAAAAATTGTAAAATGTGCTAGAATGAATCATTACATCCACATCCTCCACCTCAAGTCTAGCTTACGGCGCACAGTTATTAATAGTTAGTAAACACTGTCCCAGTGAGTTATACTGTCAGGTTGTAATCCATGCAATCAGCAGAGACAGCAAAGTATCTTTAACAGCAGGCAACATGGGCTGACAGTCACAGTCACATGCAGTGGATTTTGTGTCATATCACATTGACTGTTGCTGGTTACATGTGCGTTGAAGAAACGTCCTGAGGGACTCAGCTTCAAATGTGTAGTGTAGAAATTCTCAGCCAGTGCAGATACAGCTATACATAGCTGTGGATTTTTATCATTAGAAATGTATTTGACTTCAGTTGCTCCTGAAAAAGTATTTGATGCATTTAGGATCTTGCAATTTTCAGCTGCTGTCCTACCCAATAAAACAAATTTATTCCCCATTATGCAGTTTCCTTTACTGCTAAATTGGTTGTCTCTTGCCAATAGATTGTTTTTGTCATTGATTCTAATGTTCTGAAATATAATAAATGCATGTGTGCTGTAAATGAGAGTGAAATATTCAGTAGCAAAAAACTATCACTTTAGAACAACTGAATCCTCCTGTATTTCAGTCAGCTTGGCTCCTGGCTTTTGTTTCTGGAGAGACTCATTTCACAACACATAGGAGCAGTTGAAAGTGGGTGTGTGGATATGCGTTGTCCCATATTTCATTACAGCTATAGCTATAAGGTCCCGACAATCTGCTCATGGTACTTCACTTAACACTTTAATGAACATGAAAACACCATACAGTCTCCAGGTATGACAATGTACAAAATTCCATGTACATTTGCTGGATCTAACCAAATGTATTGACATTTACATAATGGGATATAGCTTCCACTTTGAGAACAATTGGGAAATTGCACTCATTAGGTTACAGTTTAAGTTTCCACTAAAAGTCATTTGCATCATCAGAAATGGTAACCTTCTATGAACCAGTGCAATTGGGCAGCATAATAGAAATAGACAGAATAGTTTATCATTTGTTCCAGTCAAATATATTCCTTGGTCTATTCAAAAGGGGTAACTGGTCCAGTTATCTAATAAATGGGTTTAATTACAAAAACCAAGCATTTTTAAGAAAAGTGTTCAGTGCTCCACCTATGAGTAACCTGATTTAAAATTAATAAATAAAAAGTTAAAAAAAGGAACCATTTATTTTCATTCATGTACACTAACTAGTTTTTAAGCTAAATAATTTTTGATATGAAAAATGGTTAAAATATGCCTACGAATGCTTGTGTGCCAAAGAAAATGAGCACAATTTGAAGAATCTTCCTGAACCAGCAGAATTTTAAAATTTTTTATTCATTCATGGGATGTGAGCTTCGCTGGCTGGGCCAGCATTTATTGCCCATCCCTTATTGCCCTTGAGAAGGTGTGGTGAGCTGCCTTCTTGAACCACTGCAGTCCATCTGGTGTAGGTACACCCACAGCGCTGTTAGGAAGGGAGTTCCAGGATTTTGACCCAGCGACAGTGAAGGAATGGCGCTATATTTCCAAGTCAGGATGGTGAGTTACTTGGAGGGGAACTTCCAGATGGTGGTGTTCCCATCTACCTGCTGCCTTTGTCCTTCTAGATGGTAGTGGCTGTGGGTTTGGAAGGTGCTGTCGAAGGAGCCTTGATGAATTCCAGCAGTGCATCTTGTGGATGGTATACACTGCTGCTACTGTGCATCGGTGGTGGAGGGAGTGAAGGTTTTTGGACGTAGTGCCAATCAAATGGGCTGCTTTGTCCTGGATGATGTCAAGCTTCTTGAGTGTTGTTGGAGCTGTATTCGTCCAGGCAAGTGGAGAGTATTCTATCACACTCCTGACCTGTGCCTTGTAGATGGTGGACAGGCTTTGGGGAGTCAGGAGGTGAGTTACTTGTTCCAGGATTCCCAGCCTCTGACCTGCCCTTGTAGCCACAGCATTTATATGGCTAGTCCAGTTCAGTTTCTGGTCAATGGTAACCTCCCAGGATGTTGATAGTAGGCAAATCAGTGATGGTAATGCCATTGAACATCAAGGGACGATGGTTGGATTCTCTCTTGTTGGAGATGGTCATTGCCTGACACTGGTGTGGTGTGAATGTTACTTGCCACTTGTCAGCCCAAGCCTGGATATTGTCCAGGTCTTGCTGTATTTGAACATGGACTGCTTCAATATCTGAGGAGTTGTGAATGGTGTTGAACATTGTTCAATCATCAGCGAACATCCCCACTTCTGACCTTATGATGGAAGGAAGGTCATTGATGAAGCAGCTGAAGATGGTTGGGCCGAGGACACTACCCTGAGGAACTCCTGCAGTGATGTCCTGGAGCTGAGATGACTGACCTCCAAAAACCACAACCATCTTCCTCTGTGCTAAGTATGACTCCAACCAGTAGAGAGTTTTCCCCCTGATTCCCATTGACTTCAGTTTTGTTCAGGCTCCTTGATGCCACACTCAGTCAAATGCTGCCTGCTGCCTTGGTGTCACAATTTTGACCTGAGGGCGCGGCCAGTTTTATGGCCGGTACCAGATCCAGCAATTTGAATTTCAGCCAGGGTGAGGAAAATAGACTGAAATGATTTTGGATGTAACCCAGTTCTAATTAAAAATTATTTGAGTGTTTGTGTTGTTTCGATCAATTCCACATGGATTGTAGATATTACTGGCATAAATATAAACAAGTGGAACTCTACCACAATGTGATTTTCTAGAGTAATCTGTCAATTTGTGCCAGCCACTCACAATACCACCATCTATAATATGCATTGTGGGTAGTCCAAGGTTAATGCATTAAACTAAGTTACCTTTGCAATAGCTTTACAAGGGCCAACAATGTCTGTGAAAGTAATAAAGTGTAGACTTGTAGTGAGTAATATAGTCTAGAAGTGATGTGGAGAGAACTTACCCTTTTATGGGAAACAAGAGGAATATAATAACTGGTTGGTAGCTCCCCTTAATGAGGACTCATTGAGTCAAAATGTGTGGGCGTGTGGGTGTGCAAATCTGCATTATGACACCTTGTGGCAAAAACTTGTTGAAGCATCTTGTTCAGGCCATTGAATATTCAGGATGCTCGTATCAACTTGCAACCACTATTTTTTGAGCAATATTTATAAAGAAAAGTAATATTGGCAGCCCAATGCTCTGATAGATAAAGGCAACATCTGGCAACTAGCTGAGTTACATATCCCATTGATAGTGTGAAGTACAGAATGCTCAGGAAACAGAGAGTGCTTTGTAAATGCAGGCTAAAGACAGGAACTTGGAGTAAGTGGGGCCTCTTGCTAAGAATTTCTCAAGCTATAATTTAATTTACCATTTAGAATTTGACTTAGAACTTTAAAACTGCCAAAGAAACTGCAAGGTGATGAATATGCCTGGTTAACAGGAAGTGCCTATCAGTGCCAGTTCACTGTCAATTGGCTGAAAGTGGTTGGCATGAATAATTGCTGTAGCAAAAGCCTGTTTTAGCGGTTGTGACTTTGGTGTTTGTCTTGAGCATAGATACCATTTGCTATCACATAGAGTGATTATGGAGTTGAATGCTAAGCAGCGATTTGACACAAGTGGGAACCCAGTCCCGAGGAGGGAGGAGGTGCTGCTTTTTATTCTTTTATTTGACTTCCAGTGGCTGGTGAGCGATGTTCTTTTGTCTCTGAGCAAGGAGACTATAATTTGATTATACTTTTCTAAATTAGTAACTAATTGACTAATCAAATGAATAAATAGGGTTAAACAGCTAGCCTGGCATTGGTTGTCAGGAAAATGCTTGAATCTGTTAAGGGAGTCTTAACAATGGATTTTGAAAATCATAGTATGATCAGACAGATTCAACATGGTTTTACAAAAGGGAAATCATGTTTGATAATTTGATTTTTGTTTTTTTGGATGTAACTACGTAAGAACATATTTATTAGGAACAGGAGTAGGCCACTCAGCCCCTCGAGCCTGCTCCACCATTTAATAAGATCATGGCTGATCTTATTTTAACCTCAAATTCACATTCCTGCCTAGCTCCAATAACCTTTCACCTCCTTGCTTTTCAAGAATATATTTACTTAAAGATATTCAAAGAACCTGCCTCAACCACCTTTTGAGGAAGAGAATTCCAAAGTCTTGTGACCCTCTGAGAGAAAAGTTTTTTTCTCATCTCTGTCTTAAATGGGCGACCCCTTATTTTTAACCAGTGACCCCTAGTTCTAGATTCTCCCACAAGACGAAACTCCTTCCCACATCCACCCTGTCCCTCACTGGGGACAGTGCGCTGTAATATCAAGCTGCACTGTTCCCCGAGCCGCGACAAGTGAAAAGTTTGATCAAACCACCAGATTGCCCCAATTCTGTTTATTTAGTTTAACAATACAAGCACCAGGTTTGTAAATTTAGTAAGTAAACAACTTTTATTGAACAAACTGTTATTCATCAGTGGCAAAAGCAATAAATATGAACTGCTAATTCCTAACTCTATAACCTAAACTCTACCCCTTCTTAAATCCCTATACACACATACAAGAGATGTAAGACACACAAAAACATGGATTTTAAGGGTGGGATAAAACAGTTCAATAGCACCAATTCCGGAGTACAGGATTCGATGGGTTCGTTTTGATTGATGTCTTCTAAATTCCTTTTGGTTCTTGTTGATGACACGAGGTGGTCTTCCAGCACTTATAATCTTTAGTTCACTGGTTGAGCACTTGCCTTTCAATGTCTCTAACAGTGATGTTCCCCTTTGCCTCTTGACAGGGGTTTTCAGAGAGAGCAGATTATAGGGATATGAGGAGAAAAAGCCAGCTAGCTATTACTATGGAATTACTGGAATCTTCTACACACAGGAGAAAAAGGCTTTAGGTCTTGTTCCTTTAAGGCTAGGAGCTATTCTGCACTGTTCTCTCACAAACCCTGGTCACCTGGTCAGGAGCCAATTAAAACATTGTTGCCAGGCAGCTCCCCATTAGACCAGACTCCTCCTCGGCACCATTCTGTCTTTTATGGCACACTCTGTTCCAGGACGGCAACATTGTATATATGCCTCACAGTGTTCCAGTGGACATGTCTTTCAAACTGCAGCCATTGTAATTTTAATCCACAATCCAAAAGAAATTAAAAAGTTATGTTCTTTACAACAGTCCAACAGAAATAAAAAGATATGTTCCTTACAAGAACCTTCAGGATCTTATATGTTTCAATCAAGTTACCTCATACTCTTTTAAACTCCAATGGATACAACCTTGGCCTGTCCAGCCTTTCCTCTTAAGACAATCTGCCCATTCCAGGTATTATTCCAGTAAACCTTATCTGAACTGCTTCTAATGCATTCACACCTTTCCTTAAATAAGGAGACCAATACTACTTGAGATGTGGTCTCACCAATAACTGAAGCATAACCTCCCCACTCTTACACTCAATTCCCCCTGCAATAGACATTAACATTTTATTAGCAAAAACAAAAACACCTGGAAAAACTCAGCAGGTCTGGCAGCATCTGCGGAGAGGAGCACAGTTAACGTTTTGAGTCCGTATGACTCTTCACCAGAACTAAGGAAAAATAGAAAAGAGGTGAAATATAAGCTGGTTTAAGGGTGGGGGGAGGTGAGACACGTAAAGCTGGATAGAGGGTCAGTGATAGGTGGAGATTGCCAAAAGATGTCATAGACAAAAGGACAAAGAAGTGTTGACGGTGGTGATATAAGCTAAGAAATGTGCTAATGGTGACATTAAGGGTAGAAAGCAGGACGAGCGAGGTAGATAGACCTAATGGGGGTGGGGTGGGGGGAAGGAATCGAAATAGGCTAAAAGGTAGAGATAAAACAATTTTAGCACATTTCTTAGCTAATATCACCACCGTCAACACCTCTTTGTCCTTTTGTCTGTGACATCTTTTGGTTATCTCCACCTATCACTGGCCCCCTATCCAGCTCTACCTGTCCCACCCCCCCCCCCTTAAACCAGCTTATATTTCACCTCTTTTCTATTTTTCTTTACTTCTGGTGAAGAGTCATACGGACTCGAAACGTTAACTGTGTTCCTCTCCACAGATGCTGTCAGACCTGCTGAGTTTTTCCAGGTATTTTTGTTTTTGTTTTGGATTTCCAGCATCCGCAGTTTTTTGCTTTTATCTTGACATTCTATTAGTTTTGCTAATTACTTGCTGTGCCTGCATACTAACCTTTTGCAATTCATGCACTAGCATACCAAGATCCGTCTGAATCTCAGAGCGCTACAATCTCTCACCGTTTAGACAATATGCTTTTTTATTCATTCTGCCAAAATGGACAACCTCACTTTTCCCCACATTGTACTCTATCTGCCAGGTCTTTGCCCACTCACCTGTTGATGAGTCATACGGACTCAAAGCGTTAACTGTGTTCCTCTCTGCAGATGCTGTCAGACCTGCTAAGTTTTTCCAGGTATTTTTGTTTTTGTTTTGGATTTCCAGCATCTGCAGTTTTTTGCTTTTATTACCTAAACCACTAGTAGGGTAGATAAAGGGGGACCAGTAGATGTAGTATGCTGGCTTTCCAAAAGGTGCCATACATAAGGTATTCAAGATAAGGTCTGAAGGAGTTGATTTAATATATTAGCATGGATAGAGGATTAGTTAATGGAACAGAAGCAGAGATTAAGGATAAATGGGGTATTTTCAAGTTGCCAAATTCTAACTAGCAGAGAGCCACAAGGATCAGCTACTTACAGCTTTTATTCATGACTTAGACAGAGATGAAGAATAATGTACCCCCGTTTGCTGATAATACAAAGCTAGGTGGGAATATAAGCTGTGAGGAGGACACCAAGAGGTTACAAAGAGCAAGAAAGGGTGGAATCTTATGACAATAGATTTTTTCAGGAGTTGACACTGTTTCTAGGTCCTGACTCTGCATAAGTCTGCTCCATGCCCTCAGGCATGATGTTCTGGGATGCAGTCTCCTAATTGGCCACCTCCATATACCCTGTCCAGATAAGGTAATAGTGCATTAGTAAATAAGGTAACTCAAAGGATAATAGTAAAATAGAGAGGTGGGCACTACTTACACAGAAAGGAGAGTATGTGGACACCTCAAAATACAGATGCACTTGGAACTGTGAATAAAATACTAGCTGTCTGGGAGATCTTCATGCTTCAAGCTTCTCAGCACAGCAATGTTCTCAACTCTCCCCCAGTGATGTATGACGACACAGAGACCAGAGAACAATCATGAGTTGGGTGGGACTCAAGAGTTGATGATTTTTGAACTGGGTTCAGACTCCTCAAGGCAAGGAACTGTCAGTGCTGCATGAGGTCACACAGAGAAAGGCCACTTGGTTGTGGAGCTGGAGTTGACCAATGCATGTGGAATTGTTACCCCATAAGAATTTGTGTCCTTGGGGAAGGAGGTTCAGACAGAAGAATACTGGGATAGAAGAAAACAGATTAGTTTTTTATCCAAAATACTGTGTCCAGTCTGTACTGGGTTCTCCAGGTGCACAGGAACACAAGAACACATGAATTAGGAGCAGAAGTAAACCATTATACCCCACAAGGCTGCTCCATCATTCAATAAGATCATGGTTGATCTGATTGTGGCCTCAACTCTATTTTCCTGTCTGCCCTCCATACCCTTGACTCCCTTGTTGATCAAGGATTTGTCTAACTCAGCCTTGAAAGTCAATGACCTGGAGGAGAGAATTCCACAGACTTACAACCTTCTGAGAGAAAAACATTGTCCTTACCTCAGTTTTAAGTGGGAGACCCCTAATTTTTAAACTGTGTCCCCAGTTCTAGTCTACCCCACAATACGAAACAGCCTCTAGTATCCAACCTGTGAAGTCCCATCAGGATCTTATTTGTTTTAATAAGATCACCTTTCATTCTTCTAAACTCCAATGGGTATAGGCCCAACCTGCTCAATATTTCTTCATAAGATAACCCCTTCATCCCAGGAATTGGGCAAGTGAAGCTTCTCTAAACTGCTTTTCATGTAATTATATCCTTTCTTAAGTAAGGAGACCAAAGCTGTAGGCAGTGGCCCAGATGTGCTCTCACCTGTACAATGGCAGCGAAGTATCCTTATGTTTTTACTCAATTCCACCTGCAATAAATGCCAACATTCCATTTGCCTTCCTAATCACCTGCTGTGCCTGTATGCTAACTTTTCCTGATTTATGCACCAGGACACCCTGATCCCTCTGCACCTCAGAGCTGTGTAATCTCTCTCTATTTGAATAATATACCACTTTTCTATTCTTTCTACCAAAGTGAACAGGATCACATTTTCTGACATTATATTCCATCGTCAACTCCTGCCCGCTCACTTTTGATAACTGTTCAGTAATAATATTATTGAGGCTAATTCATTCACATTTGAAGATTTTATATAAACATGTAAAACTTACAGGGACCAACAGTGAAAGAGATCCAAAGAGAAAACGAACTTGGTGTTATTGTGCAAGATCACTGAAGGATTGTGACCAATGTGGAGAAACTGTAGCTCAAGCTAAAAGGGCATAAGGTTGTGTTTTACAATCCCTGCAGAGATTGATAACATTTAAAAAGACATGAATTTCCCAACCACCAGAAATAACCAAAGGACAAGATTTCATGTTTTAAGAGTTTTACTGTAGCAAACAAACTGAAATCAACATAAGTCAAACATTATGAAACAGGCAACTGATACATCAATTTGGGAAAAGGTATATCCACATTAACAAAACAATGTTTTTGAGATACACCTGGCGTGGCAACTCCTTTCACTGTGCAGCACGCGTCTGGCAGATGTATAGCATTGCAGGATGAAGCCCTAAGATACTCCCAGCTTTCCAACGGGCTCACTTCTCTCTGCCACACCAGGTCGAATCTTACGGGTTCCTTCGAAAATCGTCCCAGTCAATCTAAGTATTCCAGAACTCACTTAAAGTATATAAATCTCTCGAAGGCTTCTTATATCTTTTTTGTTTAATTCATTTATGGGATGTGGGCATCGCTGGCTAGGCCATCATTTATTGCCCATCCCTAATTGCCCTTGAGAAGTCCATGTGGTGTAGGTACACCCTCAGTGCTATTAGGGTGGGAGTTCCAACATGTTGACCCAATGACAGTGAAGGAACAGCGATATATTTCCAAATCAGGATGGTGAGTGACTTGGAGGGGAACTTCTAGGTGGTGGTGTTCCCATCTATCTGCTGCCCTTGTCCTTCTAGATGGAAGAGGCCGTGGGTTTGGAAAGTGATGTCCCAGGAGCCTTGGTGAATTCCTGCAGTGCGTCTTGTAGATGGTACACACTGCTGCCACTGTGCATTGGTGGTGGAAGGAGTGAATGTTTGTGGATGTGGTGCCAACCAAACAGGTTACTCTGTCCTGGATGGTGTCAAGCTTCTTGAGTGTTGTGGGAGCTGCACTCATCAAGGCAAGTGGAGAATATTCCATCACACTCCTGACTTGTGCCTTGTAGATGGTGGACAGGCTTCGGGGAGTCAGGAGGTGAGTTACTCACCAAAGGATTCCTAATCTCTGACCTGCTCTTGTAGCCACAGTATTTATATGGCTAGTCCAGTTCAGTTTCTGGTCAATGGTAACCTCCCAGGGTGTTGATAGTGGGGGATTCAATGATGGTAATGCCATTGAATGTCAAGGGTCATTGGATCATTGATGAAGCAGCTGAAGATGGTTGGGCCGAGGACACTACTCTGAGGAACTCCTGCAGTGATGTCCTGGAGCTGAGATGACTGACCTCCAAAAACCACAACCATCTTCCTTTGTGCTAGGTATGACTCCAACTAGCAGAGACTCTTACGCCTGATTCCCATTGACTCCAATTTTGCTAGGGCTCCTTGATGCCACACTTGGTCAAATGCTGCCTTGGTCTCAAGGGCAGTCACTCTCACCTTACCTTGTGAGCTCAGCTCTTTTGTCCACGTTTGAACCAGAGCTGTAATGAGGTCAGGAGTGGTGTGATCCTGACAGAACCTAAACTGGGCATCACTGAGCAGGTTTTGCAAAGCAAGTACCACTTGATAGCACTGTTGATGACCCCTTCCATTACTTTACTGATGATTGAGAGTAGACTGATGGGGCGGTACTTGGCTGGGTTGAATTTGTCCTGCTTTTTGTGTACAGGACACACCTGGGCAATTTTCCACTTTGCTGTTTAGATGCCTGAGTTGTAGCTGTACTGGAACAGCTTGGCTAGGGATGCAGCAAGGTCTGGAGAACAGGTCTTCAATACTATTGCCAGAACATTGTCAGGGTCCATAGAGTTTGCACTATCCAGTGCCTTCAGCCATTTCTTGATATCATGTGGAGTTAATTGAATTGGCTGAAGACTGGCAACTGTGATGCTGGGGACCTCTGGAGGAGTTTGATCCTCTGGAGGAGGATCATCCACTCGGCACTTCTGGCTGAAGATTATCACAAATGCATCAGCCTTGTATTTTGTGCTGATGTGCTGGGCTCCCCCATAATTGAGGATGGGGATATTTGTGGAGACTCCTCCTCCAGTGAGTTGTTTCACTGTCCACCACCATTCACGACTGGATGTGGCAGGACTGCAGAGCTTAGATCTGATCTGTTGGTTGTGAGATCGCTTAGCTCTGTCTATCACTTGCTGCTTATACTGTTTGACATGCAAGTAGTCCTGTGTTATAGCTTCACCAGGTTGACACCTCATTTTTAGGTATGCCTGGTGCTGCTCCTGACATGCCCTCCTGCACTCTTCATTGAACCAGGGTTGATCCCCTGGCTTGATGGTAATGGTAGAGTGGGGGATATGCTGGACCATGAGGTTACAGATTGTGGTCAAGTGCAATTTTGCTGTTGCTGTTGGCCCACAGCGGCTCATGGATGCCCATTCTTGAGTTGTTAGATGTGTTCGAAATCTATCCCATTTAGCACGGTGGTAGTGCCCCACAACATGATGGAGGGTATCCTCAATGTGAAGATGGGACTTGGTCTCCACAAGGACTGTGCGGTGGTCACTCCTACTGACACTGTCGTGGACAGATGCATCTGCGGCAGGCAGGTTGGTGAGGATGAGGTCAAGTATGTTTTTCCCTCTCGTTGGTTTCTTCACCACCTGCCACAGACCCCTAGGCAGCTATGTCTGTCAAGAAAACAAGAAATTGTAACATTTTTCTTCCGGTAATAACCCTGACATATTTTCTTATGTACTGGAAATCAGGCTGTAATTGGATTAAGAGCTAGAGTCACGGCAAGAGTCTAAAGCCAACATTAAAAAGTGGTTTTGATATGTTAATGAGCCAAGAGGAACTTCAGTCAGAGTTTTACTTCCAGCAGTAACAGGAATAGTTTGAATTGATTTGTTTTAGTTCAAAAGAGGATATATGCAGGTTGTAAAAAAAATGTAAGGAAGTGTGCTAAAGATAGGGTAAGTTTGTTTTCACAAGTCTAAGAGATAAAGTAAAGAACGATTTAATCAAATATGGGAAGAAAGCCATTTCTGAAGAGACTGTTTGAAATATTAGCGAGATTAAAGGGAAGGAATACATTTAAAGAAATACTGAAGCCTATGTGAGGGGGTGGCTGCTTAGATCTCCCAGAAGACAGCAGGGTAGCTGGTCAGAACTCCCAGAAGACAGTGTGAACAAGGCCAGACTGAAAGAACCAGTTGCTGTCAGCTTTAGAAAACATCTCAAGGAAAAAGCACTGGTAAAATAATTGCATTTCTATAGACTTTCAAATATATAAGGTTAGTTGCTGAACAGAAAAGGGAAAGGTTAGCTCTGAGGGTAGCTACGTTAAGATTTGTGGAACTGTTTTTAGGTACTGTTTGCTTTGTGATGCCAGTTGTGTGTTTAAATGATGTTGTATTTTTTTTCCCTTATTCTTTTATTAAATGTTTACTATAAAATCATCACAAGTAGTCGGGGAAATCATTTTCTGATTACAGAACTGCTCTTCATGCTATACAAATTGCAAAAACTGTTTTGGCAGCTGCTTCAAGTTTCCCTCTGGGATTTGAGCAGCTCAGATTTACCATCCACTGTGTCCTTTAGGAGTCAGCCAGCTCGGTCATTAGTGGTGCTACTGAGCCACCCTTAGTGATGGACATTGGAGTCCCCCATCCGGAAAACATTCTGCACCCTTGCCACCGTCGGTGCTTCTTCCAAGTGGTGTTCAACATGGAGGAGCAATGATTCATCAGCTGAGGGAGGGCGGTACATGGTAATCAGCAGGAGGTTTCCTTCCCCACGCTTGACCTGATGTCATGAGTCTTCATGGGGTCTGGAGTCGATGTTGAGGATTCCCAGGAAAACTCCCTCCCAACTGTACACTGCTGTGCCACCACCTCTCCTGGGTCTGTCCTCCTGGTGGCAATTTATAACTTACTTTCCCGCAGCTCTTTCATATCTAGATGCTTGGTATACATAACTGCAGCTCCATACTGAGCTAGCCTCCGCAGAATACATGCCTCACCCTGGAAAGATTTGCTATTTTTATTGCAGTTGCTGCAAAAACTTTGATGGAACTGGTTCTGGATGTCTGCTGATAATAATGAAAATGAAATGTTCATGAGTTGTTAAAGTCACTGTTTGTAACAATATCAGTTTGGTAAATGTCTGAAGGTTGGCCTGATGCAGATCTCTGGTTTGCATTATGCATGTATCACGTATGTGTTGTGAGGAAGTTAGATTACATTTGTTACAGGAGAGATTAAAAGAGAAAAGTTAGCAATTGCTCCAAATCAGGAATTGAAAATGCTGGTAATGCACAACAGCTTCATTGGCATTTGGGAAAGTTTCAGCATTTCTGATGCAGCATTTCCAGTTTCAATTCTCACAACAGCTGTCCTCATTCAGATTCCGACAGCCAGGCTGTGTACTTGCAGTGTTTTCTATTGTAGAATTTGTTATACGCTGGAGAGTTACCAATTAAAAAGCTGCCGTGCTGAGCCTGAGGTGATAAACAAATGAACATTGACTCAATTATCCGAGTTGTTCTTCATCAAAAGGGGATTGATAGGTTAGAAATTCCAGAATAAACCCTCACAGCTCTGATGTACAGCCACATCCGTGCAGCTAATTTCCTGCACCATATTTTGTCATTGTCTTTAATTTGAAGCTGTTGTTGCTGGAAATGGCTTTTCCTTTACTCATGGTACTGAACTTCCTTTACAGTCCATGGTGATTTTATAGCTGTTAAAATTAGTCCTGTTCTGGTATTTTATTGAAATCATAGCAATGATAATGGATAAAACCATGTCAAAAATAGATAGGCTAGCAAAAGTGTATCAACCAATGAGCAGTAACCCTAAACAGAAATCACCATGGATTGTTATTGTCAAACTCTCTCATAGAATTGTAAGTGAAGATTGCATAGCTGGATTGGGTTACAGAGGTAGGGAAGGGTGAGGCAGGGCACAGATTTGAACGCAAAGAGTTGAACTTAACTTTTGAGTTATTCAGGGGCAACAAGGAGTCATGGGGACATGCCCATGATTAGCTTAACCAGTGAGCTATGTAGAATAGAAGGATCCCATATCTGATCCCTGGCCCAGTGAGATAGCTGAAGCAGAATTTATGGAGTTTAGTACTTCAGATAAAGAAGGAAACTTCAGCAATCTCTGCTGGAAGGAGGTGCATGTTTGTGGTAAGCAAGGAAACAAGAGCTTCTTTTACTTCTTGCTGATTTTTTGTTTTTCTCCCCATCCATTGTGTGTCTGGACAGGTACTGCCTACACTTAGGGCTGAATCTTCGGCTCGGTGAGTGGGGGCGGGGCCCGCTTGCCGAGGTGTAAAATGGTGCGGAGTGACATTGGGCGTGTGTCCTGACATCACCGTGCATCATTTAGATTTTTAGTTCGGCGGGTGCGCAGCCGAGTCATTGTGCGCCTGCCGAACTGTCAAAGGTCGGTTAAGGCCATTAATGAAGTAATTAAGCTTATTGAGAAAGCTGAAGGTTGTTGGCAGGCAAAGAGCCCAGGCGGCCTTCACATTTTTCATGCAACCTCGTCCATGGGCGGGATGAGATTTCATGAAGGGTTCGTAAATTAAATAAAGTTTTTCATTAAAGTTCACTGAGATGTCCCAGTTCACGTGACACTGTCACATGAGGGGACATGTCTTAAATGTTTTTTTCCTTTAATAAAATTTTTAAAAATTAAACTAGGCTCCCTGAAGTAGCTCTGTGCCTCAGGGAGATTTCTGCCCAGGCCCCCACTCAGGAAACAGCCTCCCCCCCCCCACCCCCCGCCCACACAGGAAGCACACAGTGCTTCAGAGCATGCGTCACGCTGGGCGGACCTTAATTAGCCCACCCACGTAAAATAGCGACGTGGAACCGATCGGGGGTGCCGATTGGGTCCGTGCCCTCCCATACCTGCCTCCACACAACCCCTCTGATGGGGGGAAAATTCTACCTTAGTGATTTGTGAAGGCTGTGACCAGAAATCCACGGTATCTGAAATCACTGCCACTACTTGCTCCTTTTTGCTGCTGCTACAACTTCAGGGATGGACCTTCTGCTGTGGACAAAGTTCCTGATCTTGCAAACTATTTCCCACCCCTCAGAACCTTCCACCCCAGAGCAGCGTCTGGGAATGATCTCCAGGGACAGGACTGGGGGGTGGTGTTGATTTTTGTCCACAGAACTGACGGGATTGAATATTGAGATATTGACATTTTCTACTCTTCTCTCCTGACTCGTTGTGCTCGGTTGCTCAGCACAGCTCCTTGCTCCTAATTCACATTCACCCATCTTTCTTGAACAGTGCCCCAGTCTAGAAGGAGTCAAGAAGATGAAACCTAAATTGAAATAATGTGTTTGCTGTTACACTTGGGCTGTTCCTATTGTGCTGTAGGCAATAGACATCAACCGACCAGGACACCCTCAAAGAGATTTCCTCCTCCATGTTCCTTCCCCAGAGCACTTTGGCAACAAAGTGAAATGAGGAATCAGCCTACGATTCTTCAGCCTGATGGAGTTATCAAGAGTGAATCTCCAGTTGAATGCATGGTCATGGTATAGGATCCCAGATAATTTCTTTGCCTCCTTGTCTGGTAGGTGAATCTCCATGGGGATACTCCCCTTGCTGCTGTAACATCGGCAGAAACCGTGGAAAACCAATTCAACATGTTTATAAAAACAGAAAATGCTGGGAATACCCAGTAGGTCAGGCAGCATCTGGAGAGAGAGAAACAGAGTGTATGTTTAAGTCACTGACCCTTCAATGGGGAAAAGTTAGAGATGTAATAGGTTTTAAGCAAGTGAAACGCTGGGGAGAGGGTGAGAAAAAGAAGAAAAGTAGAGGTTTGTGATAGGGTGGAAGGCAGGAGAGTTTAAATGGCAAAACGGTGATGGTGCAAGGCCAGAGTGTAAACCAGAGAAGTAAAGAAAAAAAAGATGTGTTGAGAGGAGTTGGGAATGGCAGGATCATGAACAACTGTTATCTGAAAGTAAGGAAAAGAAAACAAACAGAAAAACCAAAACCAGCAAATGAAAAGGAAACAAAATGAGGGCAGAAGTTACAAGCTAAAATTGTTGAACTCAGTGTTGAGTCTGGAAGGCTATAAACTGCCCAGTCAAAAGGTGAGGACTTGTTCCTCCCACAAACACAGAGATTCATTGGGTCAGTGTTATCAGGCAGAGGACAATAATGTCAGGGTGGCAGCCAGATGGGAATTAAAATCATTGGTGATGGAACCTTGGTCATGCTTGTGAATTGAACAGGGGTGTTCCGCAAAGTGGTCATTCAATCAGCATTTAGTCTTCACAATGTAGAGCAGAGTGTGTTCCGAGTGGGGTACAGTATACTAAATTGAAAGAAATTCAAGTAAGTTGCTGTTTCACCTGGAAGGAGTGTTGGAACCTTGAATGGTGAGAAGGGTGGAGATAAAAGGGGAGGTGTTGCATTGCCCATGGAAAGGTGCTTTGGGAAGAGGGGATGTCATTAGGGGTGATTGAGGAGTGGGCCAGGATGTTGCTGAGGGAATGTGTTTATGCTGTTTATCCTGGATCTTGCTACACTTCCACCATAGTAACAGAGAGTGAGAAGGAGAAACTTGCTGAACCACATCATCCCCATCCTATAATATATCTTCATTACTCAGTGGGCTGTCAAAACCCAAAGATTCAATTTGAAATATTTTCAGTAGCAGACCCAGCAACTTAGACATTAATTATCTACCCAACATTCCAGATTCTGGCCCAGCATCTTATCTTGCCTGGCAAGATTTAGACATTTGCAGCAATTCAGTTCCCCACCATAAATGCCGGGGGTGGGGGGGGTGTTTATGCGGGGTGGTGGGTGACTGCCAGGCAGTCCAGGAGAACCAGGCAGGTAGTGCAGGAGTCTGCTGGGGGCCTGCTTGCTAATCGGTTTTCTGTTTTAGAAGCTGGTGAGGGCGCTGGTTCCTCAGAGGAGTGCAGTAAGAGCCAAGTTTGTGACACCACGAGCAGCTCGGCTATACAGGAGGGGAGGAAGAAGAAAGGAAGAGCTATAGTGATAGGGGACTCATTGGTTAGGGGAACAGACAGGTGGCTCTACAGCCATAGATGTGACTCCAGGATGGTATGTTGCCTCCCTGGTGCCAGGGTCAAGGATGTCACAGAGCGGATGTAGGACATTCTTCAGGGCAAGGGTGAACAGCCAGAGGTCATGGTTCACATTGACTTAGGTAGGAAGGGGGATGTGGTCCTGTGATCAGGATTTAGGGAGCTAGGGAGAAAATTAGCAAGCAGGACCTCAAATGTAGCAATCTCTGGATTACTCCCAGTGCCACGTGCCAGTGAGGACAGAAATAGGAGGGTAAGGCAGATGAATGTGTGTCTGGAAAGATGGTGCAGGAGGGAGGGCTTTAGATTCCTGGGACACTGGGACTGGCTCTGTGGGAGATGGCACCTGTACAAGCCAGACGGGTTGCACCTGAACAGATCTGGGACTGAGTTCCTTGTGGGGTGTTTTGCTAGTGCTGTTGGGAAGGGCTTTAAACTAACTCAGGAGGGGTGTGGGAACTAGGAGAGAGTATGCGAGAGTAATGCCAGGGTGCACAAAATACTGGGAGAGACAGATAGCACTAGAAAATAGTAAGTTAATAGGTGAAATTGGAGTAAGGGAGAAAGTCATGAAGTTTAAATCAGGGTTACTGTGCATGTAGTGAATGCTGGAGTATAGTAAATAGGATTTGGGAGTTACAGGCGCAGATTGCCATGTGGAAATATGATGTTGTGGCACTAACAGAGAGCTGGGTCAAGGGAGGGCAGAACTGGATGTTAAATATTCCCGGGTACAAGGTGTTCAGAAGAGATAGGAAAGGAAGGAAAGGAGAAGGGGTGGCGGTATTGGTTAAGGAGAGCATTGCAATGCTGGAGAAAGAGGATGTCCCAGAGGGTTCAAGGACAGAATCAATTTGGCTAGAGCTAAGGAACAAAAATGGTGCAATTACATTGCGCGGTGTAGTCTATAGACTGCCAAATAGTGAGAAGGACGTAGAAGAACAAATCTGCAGGGAAATTACAGACAGATGCAAACATTATAGAGTAGTTACCATGGGGAACTTTAATTACCCGTATGCAGACTGGGACAGTGGTAGTGTAAAGGGTGGAGAGGAGCAAAAGTTCCTAGATTGTGTTCAGGAGAATTTTCTATATCACTATGTGTCGAATCCCACAGGAAAAGATGCACTGTTGAACCTGGCTCTTGGAAATGAGGTGGACCAAGTAGATCAAATGTCAATGGGGGAAAATTTAGGAGATAGTGATCATTGTATTGTACATTTTAGGATCACAGTAGAAAAGGACAATGTACAATCCAGAGTAAGAATAATTAATTGGGGGAGAGCCGACTTCAATGGGGCAAGAACAGAGCTGGGCCGGATGGACTGGAACAAAAGATTAGCAGGAAAAACTGTAGCTGAACAATTGGCTACTTCCAAAGAAGAAATGGTTTGGGCACAGCCAAGGTATGTTCCATCAAAAGAGAAAGGTAGGGCAAACAAATCCAGAGCTCCATGGAAGAAAAAGGAGATAGAAAATATGATAAAGAAGAAAGAGTATGCTTATGACAGGTGTCAGATAGAAAATACAATTGAGAACCAAGAAGAATACAGAAGGATCAGAAGGGAGGTGAAAAGCAAATAAGAGAAGCAAAGCGAGATTATGAGAAAAGACTGGCAGCCAACATAAAATGGAATCCCAAAATCTTCTATCGGCACATAAATAGCAAGAGGGTGGTGAAAGGAGGAGTAGGGCCGATGAGGGACCAAAAAGGGAATTTACACAAGGATGAAGGGGCCATGGCTGAGGTATTAAATGAATACTTTGCATCCGTCTTTACCAAGGAAGCAGATGCTACCCAGGCCATGGTGACAGGGGAGGAAACCCTATCACTAGAAGGTTCAAAATTGAGCAGGAGGAAGCGTTGGATAAACTGTCAGTACTTAAAGTTGAAAGGCACTGGGACCAGATGAGATGCATCCAAGGATATTGAAGGAAGGGAGAGTGGAAATTGCAGGGGTACTGGCCATAATCTTTCAGTCTTCCCTAGACTCAGGAGTGCTGCCAGAGAACTGGAGAATTGCAAACATTACACTGTTGTTCAAAAAGGTTGTAAGGATAAGCCCAGCAATTACAGACCAGTCAGTTTAACTTCAGTGGTGGGGAAGCTTCTAGAAACAATTATTCAGGATAGAATAGTAGTCACATGGAAAGATATGGGTTGTTTAGGAAGAGCCAGTATGGATTTCTAAAGGGGGAATTGTGTTTAACTAACTTATTGAAGTTTTCTGAAGAGGAAAAAGAGAGAGTTGATGAGGGTAATGCTGTAGATGTGGTGTACACAGACTTTCAAAAAGCATTTGATACAGTGCCACACAGCAGACTTGTGAGGAACGTTATTGCTCATGGAATAAATGGGACAGTAGCAATGTGGATACAAAATTGGCTGAGTAATAGGAAGCAGAGAGTAATGGTTAATGGGGTTTTTTTGGGCTGGAGGAAGGTTTGTAGTGGAGTTCCCCAGGGGTCAGTACTGGGACCCTTGCTTTTTCTGATATATATTAATGATCTAGATCTTGGTGTGCAGGGGATACTTTCCAAGTTTTCAGATGATACAAAACTTAGAAGCATTGTAAACTGCGAGGAAGACATGGTAGAACTTCAGAAGTACATAGACAAGTTGGTGGAGTGGGCAGATAGGTGGCAGATGGAGTTCAATGTGGAGAAGTGTGAGGTGATGCATCTTGGTAGGAAGAACATGGACAGACAATATAAAATAAGGGGTGACATGTTGAAAGGGGTTGCAGAAGCAGAGAGACCTGGGTGTATATGTGCATAAATCATTGAAGGTGGCAGGACAGGTGGGGAGAGCAGATAATAAAGCATATAGCATCCTGGGCTTTATTAATAGGGGCATAGAGTACAAGAGCAAGGAGGTTATGCTAAGCTTATATAAGACACTGGTTAGACCTCAGCTGGTTTTTTATTCATCCATGGGATGTGGGCTTCACTGGCTGGGCCAGCATTTATTGCCCATCCCTAACTACCCTTGAGAAGGTGGTGGTGAGCTGCCTTCTTGAACTGCTGCAGTCCATGTGGTGTAGGTACACCCACAGTGCTGTTAGGAAGGGAGTTCCAGGATTTTGACCCAGCGACAGTGAAGGAACGGCGATATATTTCCAAGTCAGGATGGTGAGTGACTTGGAGGGAAACTTCCAGCTGGTGGTGTTCCCATCTATCTGCTGCCCTTGTCCTTCTTGGTAGCGGTGGTCGTGGGTTTGGAATGTGCTGCTTAAGGAGTCTTGATGAATTCCTGAAGTGCATCTTGTAGATGGTACACACTGCTGCTGTTACTGTGCGTCGGTGGTGGAGGGAGTGAATGTTTGTGGATGTGGTGCCAATCAAGCGGGCTGCTTTATCCTGGATGGTGTCAAGTTTCATCAGTGTTGTTGGAGCTGCACTCATCCAGGCAAGTGCGGAGTATTCCATCACACTCCTGATTTCTGCCTTGCAGATGGTGGACAAGCTTTGAGGAGTCAAGAGTGAGTTACTCATTGCACTAGCCTCTGACCTGCTCTTGTAGCCACAGTATTTATATGGCTAATCCAGTTCAATTTCTGGTCAATAGCAACCCTCAGGATGTTGATAGTGGGGGATTCAGTGATGGTAATGCCATTGAACATCAAGGGGTGAAGGTTGGATTCTCTCGTTGGAGATGGTCATTTGTGTGGCATGAATGTTACTTGCCACTTGTCAGCCCAAGCCTGGATATTGTCCAGGTCTTGCTGCATTTGGACATAGACTGCTTCAGTATCTGAGGAGTTGCAAATGCTGCTGAATATTGTGCAATCATCAGCGAACATCCCCACATCTGACCTTATGATGGAAGGAAGGTCATTGATGAAGCAGCTGAAGATGGTTGGGCCAAGGACACTACCCTGAGGAACTCCTGCAGTGATGTCCTGGAGCTGAGATAACTGACCTCCAACAACCATCTTCCTTTGTGCTAGGTATGACTCCAACTAGCAGAGAATTTTCCCCCTGATTCCCATTGACTCCAGTTTTGCTAGAGCTTCTTGATGCCACACTCGGTCAAATGCTGCCTTGATGTCAAGGACAGTCACTCTCACCTCACCTTACCTTGGTAGCTCAAAAGGGAAGATGTAGGAGTAATGATGGGAGTCATGTGTAGGAAAAGAGAATGAGTAGTTGCAAGGTGAAGAGCTGGTGGACCTGTTGGGAACTGGAAAATGCGTATTGGGAAAAAGAACCACCTTTTATCTTCAGCCCTCTCCACAAATACAATTGCTGTCTGTTGGTGGCATCTTTCCCACCACAATCCAACCAAAAGGAAAACAGAAAAGGAGAAATGCATCAGAAAAGGACGGAGAGATACAATTGGAGTTAAGGAGAGAGTGCAGTAGCGAAGAGAGAGAGAGACAAAAGCAGAAGAGGTAAAACACTGAGAAAAAGCAACAAAGACACAATCAAGTAACAAAATAACCATATTTTCTGATTTGTAAGAATTCATTCTTGGGTTGGCAAGGCCGGCATTTATTACCCATCCCTAATTTTCCTGATGGTGTTAACGAACTGCTGCAGCCCCTGTGGTGTATTCTGCTGATGGGGGTTTGGGGGATGATGGGTGACATTGGGGAGAAGGGAGTGTAGGTAGTGAGGTCCAGGATTTTAATCCAGTGACAGTGCAGGAATGCCAGTATAGTCCCAAGTTGGGATGTTGTGTGTCTTGGAACTTGCAGATGATGCTATTTCTATGTGTCTGCTGCCCTTGCCCTTTTTGGTCACTGACTTGGAAGGTGCTGTCATAGGACCCTTAGTGAATTCCTGCAGATCATCTTGTAGATGGTACACACTGCTGTCGTAGTGCCCCACTGGTGGGAGAGTAAAAGGGCAGAATATTATGCTTGGCGTGTGGGCATGCACCCGACATGCCTGAATGTAAAATGATGTGTGATGACATTGGGTGAGCGTCCCGATGCCATTGCACAGTCTCATGATATTTCATCTGGTGGGCGCGCGCCAGAGTTGGCAGTGCACCTGCCGACAACTAAAAGGCCTGTTAAGGTCATTAAGAAGCTAATTAAAGTCAAATTTACACAGCCCATCCAACCTAATGGTTGGTGGGATGACAAAAAGGCCAAGCGGCCTTTACGTTTTTTTAGGAAACCTCATCCACGAGCGGGATGAGGTTTCCTAAAGCAAATAAACATCAAATAAAAAATTTATTTTTGAATTAAAAACATGTCCTTGCTCATCTGACAGAGTCACATGAGGGGACATGTTATATGACATTTTTATTTTCTTTATTTTTTTTTACACACAGCGCTTCATCTCCCTGAAACAGCTCTGTGCCTCAGGGAGATTGAAGTGTTCTTTCTAGCATATGGGTGATTTGTGCGCTAGAACTGCTCACCCTCCTCCCCCCGCCCACGCAGGCAGCACTCAGCACTGCTGCACGCGATCCATGCAGGGTGGGCCTTAATTGGCCTGCCATTGTGAAATCGCGGTGCAGAGCCGATCACGGGCACTGGTCGGCATACCGACTGCCCCCACCTGCCCCTGACAAGCACCCCCGCCAAGGGCAAAATCCTGCCCCTTGTTTAAGGTGATGGATGGGGTGCCAAACTAATGATATTTACCATGTACAAAGCCACAGGCGATTGACTAGTACATTCAAAGTCTTTACAATGGAACACATTTCTGTAGGTGTGAGACTTGTATCCTGTGACCTTTCCCATCCCGTTTTATTGATATCACCCCTGTTGTTATAAAACAGCTGATCTCTATCTCACAGTCAGCAACACTTTGACAGATCTGTCATTGTGTTTGGAGAGAAAGTAAACTGCAATAGATGCAAACACTGTGAACTGAAACACAATGTAAGTTAGCTGAATGAAAGCTTCATTTTCTTTGAAACAATGAAATACAAATTAGAGGAATCTTTATGAATAACTTGCACAGTTGTCTTAAACCCAATCAGAAGCTAACAGTTGATTTCAGAAAAGAAGAATGCTTCCTATTTATTATTTTCCATTGTACCTGGAGATTTGAAATAGCTGTTTCTAATTGCAGAGAACTATAATAATAAATATAATTTCTCTAAAATACTGGAAAAGGGAGGATATTCCACTCAAATTCAGGATCTCAATTTCTCAGTTGTTGGTGAGAGTAAAGGTTAAAGCTGACACCATGTGATGTGCTCTCAGGCAAGTGGATCTTCAGTCCAGAACAATTAAATCAGTCCGTTAATATAACAGCTACACAGGTTTATGTAATAACTGGAAAGGATGCCCTGTCAGAAGCCAGGACACAAGCTGCAAACAGGTTACTCGCCTGATAACAGGTCAAAACCAGTGTGTGCACTGTTTATTCAGTAACTCATTTCCCCACTGAACATGGCCAGTGCCATTCAGAAATATATTGCCTAAAGAACTGATTGCGTCCAATTTAATCTTGTTGGATTGTTTTACTTTTGTAGCTGGCGCCCTGAATAAGCTTCTGCTGCCTGTTCGATCCACAGAACAAGCACTGGTTCAGCAACTCAAATCTCAGCAACTCCTGAATATTCCTCATTCACAAGTTCCCCCATTGTAAGCCTGTGCATCATATGGTGTCAGGGCAATCCATAGACAATGGAGCATGTTGTCTGCTGCACCTTCAGAGGGAGTTCCTGTTTAGAGAATAAATGATCAAGATGAGCTGAGAAGAAACAAGTTGTTGCTCAAAGACTAAATCAAGCTGAGTCACTGCCGCAGTGAACCTGAGAATAAGGAGATGCAGCTTTGCTTGTCCTTCCTGTTGGGGAAACTTCAGACAAAAAGATAGGGCAAAATGATTAGCTTGGCGGGCAGGCATGCACCCCCGACCCACCCCGAGCGTGAAATGACGCACGTTGATGTCGGGCGAGCATCCTGTCAGAGTGACAGGAGGGACATGTTTTATTACACTTTTCATATTTTTATTTTTTATTATAGCTCTTCATCTCCCTGAGGCAGCTCTGTGCCTCGGGGAGATTCTGCAGCGCTCACTCACGCGCATGCACGACGTTCACACTCACCCTGCTCATCCTCCTCAGCCCCCAAACCCAGCACAGGCAGCGCCGTGCACTGCTGCTTGTATTTCATGCGTTGAAGTTAGCTCATTAAGGAAAGCAGCTTAAATCAATTTTTCTGTAACTGGGGTCAGTTAACTGCTTAATCTCAGCAGGATATAAAAACAGCCACCTCAGTGCAACTTTGAACAGCATGTGACTTTGACCAGAGTGCTGGGAGTTGGGTGATTAGGGAGTTGGGTGAGGAGGGGAAGCAAGTTCTCCTTTGCTTTGACGTTTTCTAACTTTTTCACCCTGTAGAAATTGGTTCTTGCTCAACTACAGGTGCAGAAGCTAACTGGTGAGTATCTGGAAAGTGGTTAAGGTCTATTCTATTCCTAAGGTTTATAAAGAATGCAAACTGATGGTAATAAAATATATATAAAAAAGAAAAATAAATAAGTCAACAATATAATTAAGTCATTAATTAAAACACATTAAGGATGACAGAACAAGTGATGTGTCAAGGCTGCAGCATGTGGGTTCTCCTGGGTGCCACTGTGTTCCAAGGCAAACTGTTGTGAGCATTTGCAGCTCAAGGAGCTTCAGTTCAGTGTCATTGAACTGGAGGCTGAGCTGCAGACACTGTGAAGTATCAGAGAAGCGGAAAGCTACCTGGATGCTTTGTACCAGGAGGCTCTCATGACATTTAGGATAGGATCTTCTCATCTGGTCAGTGGTCAGGGACAGGAGGGTGTGACTGCATATGAGGGAGGTAAGGGCACCCAGAGGGCAGGAGGGCAGGAGCCTCGGCCTTTGCAATTGTCCAACAGGTTTGAAGTTCTCTCAGTTTGTTTGGATGAGAGTGGGGGCTGCAGGGTGAATGGGCAAACTGACCACGGCACCGTGGTACAGGAAGCCATCCAAGTGGGGGGAGCAAAAAGGAACGTAGTATTAGCGGACAGTATAGTGAGGGGATTGACACTATTCATTGCAGCAAAGAGCAAGAGTGCAGAAGTGTGTGTCGCCTGCCCAGTGCAGGGAAGGAGAGGAACTTGTAATGGGAGAGGGAGGATATAGTTGTCGTGATCCACGTAGGTACCAATGACGGAGGTAGAACGAGGAAAGAGGTTCTGCAAAGTCAATATGAGCAGCTAGGTGCTAAATTATAAAGCAGAACCTCAAAGGTAATAATCTCTGAGTTCTTACCTGAGCCACTTGCAAATTAACATAGGGCAAATAAAATTAGAGAAATGGGTTCTGGTTCATGGGGCACTGGCACCAGTATTGGGGAAAGTAGGGTCTGTATTGTTGGGACAGTCTACACCTGAATCTGCAACTGGAACTAGTGTTCTAATGAGCCACATAACTAAGGAAGTAGGTAAGGTTTTAAACTAAATAGTGGGGCAAGGGATCAAATTTGGGAAGATGTGGTAAACTAAAGAGTAGAGACAAGGCAAGAGAGAAAGGTATTAATGTGGGGAATGATAGACAGACCATGATAGGAAGGGATAGTGAGTAGAAATCAGAGTAAAACAGCAGTCAAAGCTGGAGGCTACAGAAGTAATAGGACAAAACCTAAGGCTCTGAATCTGAATGCACATAGCATTCAAAATAAAACAGATGAACTGATAGTGCAAATAGAAATAAATAAGTACAATCTGATAGCAATTACAGAGACATGGCTACAGGATAACATAGATTGGGCCCTGAATATTGAAGGGTATGTAACTTTTAGGAGGGACAGGAAGCTGGGAAAATGTGGGAGGGTGGCTCTGTTAATTAATAATGGTTTTAGCACAATAGAGATGGATGACCTAAGTTCAGGAAACCAGGATGTTGAAGCGGTGTGCGTGTGGTGATGAGAAATGATAAAGGCAAGAAATCACTTATGGGAGGGAGTGGTGTACAGGCCATCTAATTGTAATTACAAGGTAGGACAGAGTATAAAAAAATAGATAATGGGAGCTTGTCAGAAAAGTATGGTGATAATCAAGGGGATTTTAATCTACATATAGATTGGAAAAAGCAGATAGAACCATAAAAAAGTTACAGCACAGAAGGAGGCCATTCGGCCCATCTTGTCCATGCCAGCCTGAGGACACCCAGATGCCCTTTCTAATCCCACCTTCTTGCACCCGGCCCATAGCCCTGCAGCTTACAGCACTTAAGGTGCAGATCCAGGTACTTTTTTTAAAAGAGTTTAGAGTTTCTGTCTCTACCATCAACTTGGGCAGCGCATTCCAGACACCCACTACCCTCTGCGTAAAGAAATTCTTCCTCATGTCCCCCCTACACCTTCTGCCACTTATCTTAAATCTATGTCCCCTGGTTCTAGAATTCTCCATCAAGGGAAACAATTTTATTCTCTCCACTCTATCTATTCCCCTCATAATTTTGTACACCTCAATCAAGTCACCTCTCAGCCTTCTTTGTTCTAAGGAAAATAACCCCAATTTATCCAATCTCTTCTCGTAGCTACACTTTTCTAACCCTGGCAACATTCTTGTAAACCTCCTCTGCACTCTCTCCAGAGCTATCACGTCCTCCCTGTAATGTGGTGACCAGAACTGCACGTGATACTCCAGTTGTGGCCCCACCAGTGTTTTTTACAATTCCAACATTATATCCTTACTTTTATATTCTATACCTTTGCCAATGAGGGAGAGCATTCCATATGCCTTCTTTACAACATTGTCTACTTGAACTGCTGCCTTCAAGGGCCTGTGTACTAGTACGCCTAGATCTCTCACTTCATCTACCCCTCTTAGTGTATTCCTATTTATTGTATAATCCCTGTAACTGTTTGACCTCCCTAAATGTATGACCTTACACTTCTCTATGTTAAAATCCATCTGCCACTTTACCGCCCACTCCACCAACCCATGTGTATCATTTTGGAGATTATGGCTATCCTCTACACTATCCACTACTCAGCCAATCTTTGTGTCATCTGCAAATTTCCCAATTGTGCCCCCCACGTTCATGTCCAAATTGTTAATATATAACACAAACAGCAAGGGTCCCAACACCGAGTCCTGTGGAACACCACTTGAGACAACTTTCCATTCGCAAGGGCATCCATCGACCATTACCCTTTGTTACAAAACCAACCTTTTATCCAGTTTGAAACATTACCCTGAATCCCATGGGCTTTTACTTTCCTGACCAAGCTGCCATGTGGGACCTTGTCAAATGCCTTGCTAAAATCCATGTACACAACATCCACTGCACTACCTTCATCAATCCTTCTTGTCACTTCCTCAAAGAATTCAATCAAATTTGTGAGGCAAGACCTTCCTTTAACAAATCCATGCTGACCATCCCTGACTAGTCCTTGCCTTTCCACATGACAGTTCATCCTATCTCTCAGGATTGATTCTACTAATTTGCTCACCACCGATGTAAGACTAACTGGCCTATAATTGTTTGGCATTTCCTTTGATCCCTTTTTAAACAATGGAACTACATTTGCATTTCTCCAGTCCTCCGGTACCTCCTCTGTATCTAGTGAAGATTGGAAAATCATCCTCAGAGCATCTGCTATCTCCTCCCTGACTTCCTTCAGCAGCCTCGGAAACAATCCATCTGGCCCTGGTGACTTATCAACCTTCAAGGATTTCAACCCTTCGAGTACTTCCTCTCTCTTTATGACTATCCCATCTATTATCTCGCAGTGTTGCTCCTGGACTACTATATCTACATCCTCCCTTTTCTTTGTAAACACGGAGACAAAATATTCCTTTAAAACCCTTCCCACAGCCTCTGCATCTACACACAAGTTTCCATCTTCATCTCTGATAGGTCCCACTTTTTCCTTAACTAACCTTTTAGCATTAATGTATTGGTAAAACATCTTTGGGTTATCTTTAACTTTACTTGCTAATCTTTTTTCATGCCCTCTCTTTGATTTCCTTATTTCCTTTTTTACTTCGTCCCTGCACTTCCTATATTCATCTAGGCTATCTGCAGTGCTTAGTTCTTTGTGCCAATCATATGCTTTCTTTTTCTGTTTGATCTTCCCCTGTATTCCACTAAACAACCAGGGGGGTCTGGATTTGACAGCACCACTCTTATTTTTGTAGGGGACATGTCTACTTTGTACAATTAGGATCTCGCTTTTTAGTGCTCCCCACTGGTTTTCCACTGTTTTATCCTCCAGCAGTGCTGTCCAGTCCACCTCTGCCAAGTCCCTTCTCATTTCTGCAAAATTTGCCTTCCCCCAGTTCAAGACTTTTGCTCCTGCCTTATCTCTGTCCTTTTCCATGGTAATGCTAAATCTAACTGAATTGTGGTCACTGTCCCCAATATGGTCGCCAACTGTCTCTTCACCCACTTGCCCTTCTTCGTTTTCCAAGACTAGGTCTAGAATTGCATCTCCTCTCATTGGGTTTGTCACTAATTGGTTGAAAAAATTTTCCTGGACACACTGCATGAATTCTTCTCCCTCAGTGCCCCTTATATTGTTTGAATCCCAGTTGATATTGGGATAGTTGAAGTCTCCTACTATTATTGCCCTCTTGTTCATACAAGCAGAAATTTGTCTACATATTTGTTCTTCTATCTTCCTTTCACTATTTGGGGGTCTGCAGTATACTCCCAGTAGTGTGACTGCCCTTTTTTTATTTCTAAGCTCAATCCATAAAGCTTTGTTTGTTGACCCATTTAGTATATCACCCCTTCTCACAACTGGAATTGATTCTTTAACCATTAGTGCTACCCCCCTCCTTTTTTATCTCCTACTCTATTGTGTCTGAAGACTCTATAACCAGGGATATTAAGCTGCCAGTTTTGTCCCTCCTTTAGCCAGATCTCCCCTATAGCAATGACATCCTGCTACCATGTGTCTACCTGTGCCCTTAACTCATCTACCTTGTTTGTAATACTCCTTGCATTGAAGTATAAACAGTTTAACCCCGTCAATTTCCCTTGCTGGTCACTTTTTAAACTTTGCTTCTCCTGTAACTCCATGTCTATTACAATGTCCCTAGCTAATGTTCTACCTCCATTTTTATGATCTGAATCTGACCTATCTGATCCTACTCCTGGGATCCGATCCCCCTGCCAGACTAGTTTAAATACTCCCCAACAGAACTAGCAAAAGATGGGCAATGGTAGCTTCAATGAGAAGTTCACAGGATGTTTTCATGATAGTTTCATAGAATAACATGTCAGGAGCCAACCAGAGAGCAGGCTATGCTAGATCTGGTTTATGCAATGAGATAGGATTAATTGCTAACTTCATAATGAATGTACCCCTGGGTAGCAGTGATCATAATATAATTGAATTTTACATTCAGTTTGAGGGAGAGAAGAGTGGATCCAAGACTAGTATTTTAAACTTAAATATAGGCAATTATGTGGAGAAAACTAAAGTGAACTGGGAAATGAGGTTAAGGGACAGGTCAATAGAAGTGCAATGGCAGACATTTGAAGGGATATTTCAGAAAACACAGAATAGATGCATTCCAAGAAGAGAGAACATTTCCAAGGGGAGGACCCATCATCCGTAGTTAACTAAAAAATTAAAGATAGCATTAAACTTAAAGAAAAAGCATTAATTGTGCAAAGGCTGGTGGCAGGTCAGAAGATTGGACAGAATATAAAGAACAGCAAAGAAGGACAAAAAGATTAATAAGGAGGGAAAAATTAGAATGCAAGAGAGAACTGGCATGAAATATAAAGACAGATACTAAAAATTTCTCTAGGTATTTAAATAAGAAAAAAGTTAACAAAGTGATCGTTAGTGTTGTAGAAAGTAAGTCTGGGGAATTAATAATGGAAAGTAAAAAGATGGTAGAATTTATTGAACAGTTACTTTGCATCAGTCTTCACTACAGAGGATACAAGTAACATCCCAGAAATAGCTGTAAATCAGGAACTGGAAGGGAGGGAGGAACTTGGGGAAATTACAATCACCAAGGAAGTGGTATTGAGCAAATTGTTGGAGCTGCGGACTAACAATTCCCTAGGTCCTGATGGACTTCATCCTAAGGTCTTAAATGAAGTGGCTAATGCATAGTTGATGCATTTATTTTTATTTTTCACAAATCCCTGGATTTGGAAAAGGTGCCATTACATTGGAAAATAACAAATGTAACTCCTTTATTCAAAAAGGGATGGAGACAGAAAGAAGGGAACTACAAACCCATTAGCTGAACATCGGCTGGGAAAATGTTGCAAGTCATTATGAAAGATGCTATGGTAGGGCACTTAGAAAAATTCAAGGCAATCAGGCATAGTCAACATGGTTTTGTGAAGGGGAAGTCATGTTTAACCAATTTATTGGAGTTCTTTGAAGGAGTCACATGTGCTGTGGATAATGGGGAACCAGTGGATGTGCTGTACTTAGATTTTAAAAAGGCATTTGATAAGGTGCCACATCAAAGGTTATTGCAGAAAATAAAGGTTCATCATGTAGGGAGTAACACACTGGCATGGAGAGAAGATTGGCTGATAAACAGGAAACAGACTATGCATAAATGAGCCTTTTTCTGGTTGGTGGGATGTAACGAGTGGTGTACCACAGGGATCATTACTAGGCCCTCAACTTTTTACATTTATCTAAATGACTTGGATGAAAGGATCAAAGGTTTGTTTGCTAAATTTTCTGATGATACAAAGATGGTAAGAAAATAGACACAAGGAGGCTACAAAAGGACATAGATAAATTAAGTGAGTGGGAAAAGACCTGGCTAATAGAGTATAATGTGGGCAAATGTGAAATTGTCCATTTTGGCAGGAAGAATGAAAGAGAAGCTTATTATCTAAATGGTGAGAAATTAGTGAAGGGCCCTGAGGTGCAGAGGGATCTGGGTGTCCTAGTGCATGAATCACAAAAGGCTAGTATGCAGGTACAGCAGGTAATTAGGAAAGCTAATAGAATGTTATCATTTATTGTGAGGGGAATTGATTACAAAAGTAGGGAGGTTATGCTTCAATTGTACAGGACATTGGTGAGACCACATCTGGAGTATTCTGTACAGTATTTGTCTCCTTATTTAAGGATGGATGTAAATGCATTTGAAGCAATTCAGAGATGGTTCACTAAACTAACACCAGGAATGGGCAGGTTGTCTTATGAGGAAAGGTTGGAGAGGTTAGGCTTGTATCCACTGGAGTTTAGAAGAGTAAGAGGCAACTTAATTGAAACATAAGACCCTAAGGGGTCTTGAAAGGGTGAAGGTGGAGAGGATGTTCCCACTTGTGGGAGAATCTAGAACTAGGGGTCACTGTTTAAAAATAAGAGGTTGTCTATTTAAGACCGAGATGAAAAGAATTTTTTTCTCTCAGAGGGTGGTGAATCTTTGGAACTCTCTTCCTCAAAAGGCAGTGGAAGCAGAGTCTCTGAATGTTTTCTAAGCAGAAGTAGATAGATTCTTGACAAACAAGGGGGTGAAGGGTTACCAGGGGCGAGCAGGAGGTTATAGTCAAACCAGTCATGATCTTACTGAATGGCAGAACAGGCTTGAAGGGCTGAGCGGCCTAATCCTGTTCCTAGTTTGTACGTTCGTCTGTGATTCAACATACTCAGCCAATTATAGTTAACAGCGACAATAGTATAAGAGATAATTAAAACAGAAAATGTTGGAAATACTCAACAAGTCAGGCAGCATCTGTGGGGGGAAAACAGAGTTAACAATTCAGGTGAAGGTTATTCCATAAGAACTGGAAATAAGTTAGAGATGATCTTATTGAATGGCGAGGCAGGCTTGAGGAACTGAAAGGCCTACTCCTGCTCCTATTTCTTTAGTAACAGGTTTCAAGCAAGTTCAGAGGCAGAGAAAAATGAGAGGGGAGGAAAGAATAAGAGCTGATCTGTGATAGGGTTGTAGTCAGGAGAGATTAGATGACAGAGGAATGATGGTGCAAGGCAAAAGGAGGCTATCATCACAGAATCACACAGAATCACAGAATCACACAGTGCAGAAGAGGCCCTTCGGCCTATTGAGTCTGCACCGACACGTGAGAAACACCTGACCTACCTACCTAATCCCATTTACCAGCACTTGGCCCATAGCCTTGAATGTTATGACGTGTCAAGTACACACCCGGATACTTTTTAAAGGATATGAGGCAACCCGCCTCCACCACCCTTCCAGGCAGTGCATTCCAGACCGTCACCACCCGCTGGGTAAAAAAGTTTTTCCTTATATCCCCCCTAAACCTCCTGCCCCTCACCTTGAACTTATGTCCCCTCGTGACTGACCCTTCAACTAAGGGGAACAGCTGCTCCCTATCCACCCTGTCCATGCCCTTCATAATCTTGTACACCTCGATCAGGTCGCCCCTCAGTCTTCTCTGATCCAACGAAAACAACACACGTTTATCCAACCTCTCTTCATAACTTAAATGTTTCATCCCAGGCAGCATCCTAGTGAATCTCCTCTGCACCCCCTCCAGCGCAATCACATCCTTCCTATATTGTGGTGACCAGAACTGCACACAGTACTCCAGCTGTGGCCTCACCAAGGTTCTATACAACTCCAACATGACCTGCCTACTTTTGTAATCTATGCTTCAATTGATAAAGTCAAGTGTCCCGTATGCCTTTTCCATCACCCCACTAATGGGGACAAGTAAAGAAAGAAATGATGTGTCTAGCGGAGTTGTGAATGGGAAAAGCAGACTCATTATCAAGGCACTGTCCAAAACAATGGGTATAGTGGTTATGATCTGAAATTGTTGAACTGACTGAATCCAAAAGCTTCTAAAGTGCCTAATCAAAAGCTGAGGTGCTGTCTTTCCAGCTTTCATTGAGCTTTACTGGAACAGTGTCGGAGTCCAAGGACTTAGAGATCAGAGTGAGAGTGGGCGGATACTTAAAATGGCAGGTGACCAGGAGCTCAGGATCACACTTGCAGACTGAACAAATGATCCAAACTGCTTTTGGTTTCTGCAGTGTGGTGTAGACCACATTGTGAGCAGCATCAACAATATACTAAATTTGAGAGAAGTACAGGTAAGTCATTTTCAAATGGAAGGAGTGTTTGGGGCCTTGGACAGTGAGGAGGGAGGAGGTACAGAAGCGGGCATTATATCTCCTGGATATGTATGGAAAGGTGCCATGGGAAGGTGAGGGTTTAGGGGGTGACTGAGGAATGGACCGGGGTATCACAGAGGAAACTGTTCCTTCAGAATGCTGGATGTAGAAAAGGTGATTTGAACATTGAAGGTACCAGATATGGCGGAGGATGATATGTTGAATCCGGAAGCTCACAGCTCAAAAAGTAAGAACAGAGGAACCCTAACATGGTTCTCGGAGTGAGAGGAAAGGGCGAGAGTAGAAGTGTGGGAAAGGGATGGACAAGATCGTGGGCCCTGTCAACCACAGTGGAAGGGAATCCTTGTCTGAGGGAAAGGGAAGACATATTGGAAGCACTAGTATAGAAATGGCATTATCAGAACAGATACGACAGAGGGAAAGGAATTATGCTGATTATAAGAGGCTGATTTATCCATTCCTTCTAAGACAGTTGATGATTCTTGAAGGAAACATGATCACGTTCTGATTCTCATGCTTTTGCACAGAGTTACAACTCTCTGCTATTTAAACCCAAGCTTCTTGCAGAAGCTGGAGCCTCAAGTTAAAATCTTACTGAAGGAATTAAAAGAAATAAACAATATTTCAGGCAATACATTTAATTACGCTGTTATGAATGTTTCATTGTGAACTCTTAAACTGGATATTATAAATTTTAAGTTGTCATTTTACGATGGGAACACCTCTCCCAATCAGAGTCCAGTTGCCAACCAATCTGCACTCTCTTCTCATACAGTATAAATTGTTGTTTTCCCCATATATTGGTATTCTTGTGAAGTGACCTGACGAGTGCAAGACAAAAAGCTTCGACTTGTCTCTTTGTTCAGCAATACTCAAATATTAAGTTATTGAGAACAGCAAATGGTGGGGGGAAAGTTTTCAGAAAATGTTTTAGGAATTTGTAGGAAACCACTTGAAGAATGATAGGCTACTTCACTCTTTTGGCAAAATATCGGCCTGAATGTTCCATTCAGGATTAGAACACCCATTTCTGACCCTGAACAGGCAAAAAAATACACACCTACCTTCCTCCAATATTTCACAGCAATCTTCCAATGGAGGATCCTGTAGAACTCAGTAAGCACAGGAAATCTCGGCAGGAGCAGCAGAGAGAATCCTCACAGAGGCCATGCCCTGTTTTTACTGCACTGGCTGCCATGTTCTATAAGTAAAGAGTTTAAATGTCCCAAATCTTCTTTGAAAAGCTGTGGAGAGAAGGTAAGTGGGTAACTGGGTACAGTGAGTGATGGGTAGGATGGGCAAGGTAAAGAGGTAGGGTGGTCAGGTCAGGGTAGAGTTGGAGGGTCAGGGGGGTTCGGGGGCTAGTTCGGGACTGTGTGGGTAGTAGGGTGGTCAGGATTGAGTCAAGGTACTGGGACTAGTCAGATCGGATTGGAGGTAGTCATGTGGTCGGGGGGGAGTCGGAGGGTCAGGGATGTAGTCAGGTTGGGTCGTGGGGAAGTCAAGTTGGGTTGTGCAGGATTCAGGGGATAATCAGGTTATCATGATGTAGATGGAGGGTCAACTAGTGAGGTTGGGTTGGGGGGAGTCAGTTCATTGGGGAGGGTCAAGTGGCAAATCTGGTGGGGGTGGAGGTGGGTCAGTGTGAGTGATTGGGCCATCAGTTGTATAGTTACCTAGGTGTTAGACCAGCATTTTTTTCCTGTCAAACATTTTCTGGGTAACTATCTAGGTAAGTGAGTCAGAAGTGAGCTCAAGCTTCCCGAGAAATTCCCATGGAGTCATTGTGTTGGGGTCTCATAGCACATCCTGGGAGAATACAACCAGTCTCTGCCTATCTGGAGTACTGCATAGTGTGATTAATATTTACACCATAAAATACTTCCCTAACATTGCCACCTATAGGACAAGTAGATACTGCATGGAACAGGATTGCTCAATGAATTAAATTTAATATGTAACACATGGTTTAAACTCGGACAGGAAAAATATGCAATGTATATGGAAGAGTGAAAGTATGGAAGCAAGCATGGAAATGCAACTTGTGCACAAGATATACAGCAATGCTGAAATGTTCAGAGCTGTTTGCATTGTCAAAATTTGAATTAATTGCTCTTTTAATTTCCTCCCTAAATTCCTTCACTCTTTCTCTCTTCCTTTCAAACTTAATCAAAACTCTCTTGATCAAGTCTTCAGTAACCCCATTGTAGCCTCTTCTTCCTGTTCCCAATCCAATCCCAGTGACTAATTTTTCTGACTACATGATGTTAAAATCATATTGTGCAAGTAATTAATACCGTAATGGACACCTTACAATTTCCATATGAAATTATTTTGTCCATTATTTTTGCAAAGTATTTATTTTTCTTTTGTAAGCTCATCAGTTAATTAACAGAAATTATCAATTTGTATTAATTAAGAAGTAGAGAAATTGGAAAAATGAAAAAAGATTGAGAATTTTTTTGCGGGAATGGGTGCACAAACAGTTAAATAACTGTTTGGCTTGTGTTACAGTTACAGCCTTCTCGATAAACATGTTTGTAAAGTGAAAGTGAATGAGACATAGATTCTTCTGTAAAAGTAACGATCCAAAGCTGACCTCTAATAATCAAACTGAAGTAGAATGTTGGGAAAATACGAGGACATCCTACAATGTAATAAATAATGGTACTTTTAAGTCTAATGGTGTTTACACTCCATTGTGAACATTTGATTGTTGAGACCCTGATCCATTAGAAGCTGAAGGGATCAGATGCTTTCATTTAAGTTGCAAACCTCAGTTTTGAAGGGGAAGGGATAAAAATATAATTTTTATTTCTGCATTGGATTTAAGTGAATGAAGAAAAAGGAGTTGAAGATTAAGAAACTAATTTGTGCTTGATTCACTGAAAGTTAATCGAGGTCTGGATAGTTTAGGCTGATGTGAATATTTTCAATTCAAAAGTATGTTTACGAAAATGTTGGGTTTGCCTCAATTTAATGCTTCTTAACCAATTTCATTGAAGTACAGCTATACCTGCCTACAAGATTTTGTGTGATATAAATGAACTTTATCAAAGAGAAGGTTGATGATGATTCTAGCAGTTCAGAGCTGCACTTTGCATTCTCATGCCATAATAGGGCTTGGTGACCATGGACTTCCATGTGATGGTTCATAGTTATGCACTGAAATGGTTTGCCATTGGCTTCTGCAGGATACTCCCTCATTGTTACTACCTGCTATAGGCATATTGGATGGATATACAGATTGGTAATTAACCTGTTGGGCCTCATTATGAATGCACCTGCCTGTCTATTAAGTCCTGGAGTCAGACTTGAACCCAGAGTTTCTGGCTCAGAGATGAGCATGCTACTACTGCACCACAAGATTTTTGTACTTTGTATTAGCCTTCATATTTATCCTTCGGCTGTAAAATCACTGCTATATAAAGTGCTTTGAATCCATTAAAGATCATGAATGATTTAAATTAGATGTTAATTTAGTTTGCTTTACTGAGAGTGGCTGTTAAACAATATTGTTCAGATTTATTATTTAGCTTTTCTTCTTTTTACGAACATACGAGCGTTCAGAGCAGAAGTCAGCTATTCAGCCCCTCAAGCCTGTTCCGCCATTTAATTAGATCATGGCTGATCTTGTGTTTCAATTCCCACATTCCCATCTAACCCCGATAACCTTAGATTCTTGTTAGGCAAGAGAATCAATCTCCCTCTGCCTTAAAAATATTCAATGACCCCACCTCCACCACCTTCTGAGGCAGAGAGTTCCAGAGTCGCACAACCCTCTGAGAGAAAAAATTTCTCCTCATTTCTGTCCTAAAAGGGTGACCCCTAATTTTAAAACAGTGCCCCCTAGTTCTGGACTCACCCACAAGAGGAAACATCCTTTCCATGTCCACCTTATCAAGGCCGTTCAGGATCTTGTAAACTTCAATCAAATCATCCCTCACTTTTTAAAATGTATTTGGCACTCAGGCTTCCGTTCACCATTAACATCTGCAAACTGTAATTGGAAAATGAATAGAGCACATTTACAGAATGTTAGCAAAATTTTATCGTTACATTTTATAAAAATATCTCTACTCCATCTTTATTTATGTATCTCTCTACAAATAGCTATAATTTATTCAAATTCTTGCCTATTTGTGCACTTGTCAAACTTTCTTGGTGCTGTAATTTTGAGCTTTTTATTTTCATTGAAGCTGCCTATGTAACCATTTATTTTGGCAATTTTCAATGTAAACAGTTGCCTGTCACACTGTAGCTGCAGGCATCCTTCCACAAGTAGTGCTGTGCACTGAACCATGCCTATTTGACCTCTCTTTGGCCCTCTGAGTCCAGCTTCATTCCTGCTCCCTGTTAATTCCTCCAGTTGCTTGCATTCCTACTTTTCCAAATCCTGACCTTGTTCTCTGACCTGACCACAAACCCAACCTCTGGTGCAGCCACACTTGATGGAGTATGTATATTTTTTTTAAAAGATCCGACATGTATCTGGTCATAAATCGTGGCTAAATTATTCACTTTTCTTCGGGTGTTTGCACTCCATTTGAGATCACGATGGGATTAGAGAACAGTGAAATTACACTATATTATCAGGAACATCCAGCAAGGTTAATGTTCAGCTGGTTAACTTTAATCTTATGAGACGTTTGGACCTCACTCTGTAAACCATTCACTTGACTGATTCTTATGAATAATTTTTGCACCTTGCTAAACCCATCTGGTTCACTAACATCCTTTAGGGAAGGAAATCTGCCACTCTTACCTGGTCTGGCCTACATGTGATTCCAGACCCACAGCATGTGGTTGACTCTTAAATGCCCTCTGAACAAGGGCAATTAGGGATGAGCAATAAATGCTGGCTTAGTCAGTGACGCCCACATCCCATGAACAACTGAAAAAAAGGACTCACACATCCACAGGCACACACACGTGTTAATTTCCCAAAACTGAATTTTTCTACCATTTCCCACAAATTAACTAAGATCAGGGACACATGTACCTGATATATCCTGGTATCAAGCAGATTATTAGATTATTATCACAAACTCTGTGGATATCATTTAGACTGTTACATTGAACTTTGAGTTTACGGTTGGACTCAAGGAATCATTGTTGGTGTGTTAATGATGTTCTTCTCGATGGTGTCTATTAATTACTTGAATAACTGTTAAATATGTTCATGGTACCAAGTGGCAGAACATCAGTTTGGCATCTGTTCTTCCTGTTAGTATATGAGCAGGATGGATGGGGGGTGGTGTAAGGGGAGGGGGTGGTGTAAGGGGAGGGGGTGGTGTAAGGGGAGGGGGTGGTGTAAGGGGAGGGGGTGGTGTGAGGGGGGGCGGTGGTGTAAGGGGGGGGCGGTGGTGTAAGGGGGGGCGGTGGTGTATGGGGGGGTGGTGTAAGGGGGTGCAGTGGTGTAAGTGGATGGGGTGGTGTAAGGGGGGGCAGTGGTGTAAGGGGGGGGCGGTGGTGTAAGTGGGGGGTGGTGTAAGGGGGTGGGGTGGTGTAAGAGGGGGCAGTGGTGGTGTAAGGGGGGGTTGGTGGTGTAAGGGGGGTTGGTGGTGTAAGGGGGGTTGGTGGTGTAAGGGGGGTTGGTGGTGTAAGGGGGGGCAGTGGTGGTGTAAGGGGGGGGGTGGTGTACGGGGAGGCGGTGGTGTAAGTGGGGGGTGGTGGTGTAAGGGGGGGGGTGGTGTAAGTGGGAGGTGGTGGTGTAAGGGGGGGCAGTGGTGTAAGGGGGTGGGGTGGTGTAAGGGGGGGGCAGTGGTGGTGTAAGGGGGGGGTGGTGTACGGGGAGGCGGTGGTGTAAGTGGGGGGTGGTGGTGTAATGGGGGGGTGGTGTAAGTGGGGGGTGGTGGTGTAAGGGGGTGGGGTGGTGTAAGGGGGGGGCGGTGGTGTAAGGGGGGCGGTGGTGTAAGGGGGGGGTGGTGTAAGGGGGGGCAGTGATGTACGGGGAGGCGGTGGTGTAAGTGGGGGGTGGTGGTGTAAGGGGGGGGGTGGTGTAAGGGGGGGCGGTGGTGTAAGGGGTGGGGTGGTGTAAGGGGGTGGGGTGGTGTAAGGGGGGGCAGTGGTGTAAGGGGGGGGCAGTGGTGTAAGGGGGGCGGTGGTGTAAGGGGGGGGTGGTGTAAGGGGGGGCAGTGATGTACGGGGAGGCGGTGGTGTAAGGGGGGGCGGTGGTGTAAGGGGTGGGGTGGTGTAAGGGGGTGGGGTGGTGTAAGGGGGGGCAGTGGTGTAAGGGGTGGGGTGGTGTAAGGGGGTGGGGTGGTGTAAGGGGGGGCAGTGGTGTAAGGGGTGGGGTGGTGTAAGGGGGTGGGGTGGTGTAAGGGGGGGCAGTGGTGGTGTTGTTGTTTTCTAGTATTCCAGAAATTGTAATGCTGAGTTTGAATCCCACTATAGCAGATGGTGAAATAAAAACCTGGAATTAAACGTCTGAAACCATTGCCGATTGTCGTAAAAACCCTCCTGGTTCACTGATATCCTTAGGGAAGGAAAGCTACCTGGTCTGGCCTATATGTGACTCCAGACCCACAGCAATGTGGTTGACTCTTACATGCCCTTTGAACAAGGGCAACTAGGGATGGGTAATAAATGCTGACCCAGCCAGTGATGCCAACATGAATGAATAAAAAAAAAGGACATCTAATTTAAATGGTGTAGAAGCTTTGTTCTATCTTATTGCCTATCTTTAGGCTACATGTAATCGCAAAGTCTTCAACAGCATCCAGAACTTAACCCCCTCCAATATCCTATCCCAAACTAAGTCCTACTCGCCCAGCACCCAAAGCCTCATTAAATTTCTTTCACCTTACACCTGACAGAATTTAACCCAAGCGACAAGGGTCTCAAACTGTCAAATGTTGCTGTTCTAAAGGAATTTTGCCATGCTTCCTCCAACTCGTTACTCAGTATTACATATTTGAATATTTCATATCAGGATTCCACCCTTGCATTGCACCAACACAGCCTAAACCAAAATCACATTCTCTGAGACATTGTCTGTGATCTTAATTCTCCTGAACCTTTCCTCAACCTTGGCTCAGTCAATCACACCATCCTCTTCCAACGCCTCTGCTTTAGAGTCAAATGGGGCTACACTGTCTTTAAAAACAGAAAGTGCTGAAAAAACCCAGCTGGTCTGGCAGCGTCTGTGGAGGGAGATACGGAGTTAACGTTTCGAGTCCGTATGACTCTTCTTCTGCTGTTGAGAAGGGGGGAGGGTCAGGTGGAGTGATAGAGAAGGTCAAGGATAGGTTAGACGGTGGGAACGATAAAATGACAAAAATTTCATTGAGGCAAAGGAAATGGTAGTGATAATATTAAAGAAGCAAAACTTGGTCAAAGTAGGTGTTAATAACAAAATAAAGGTCAGCACTGTCTGAAAGCAAAAACATGAGAACAAAATACAGACTGGCACTAGGTGGAAAATACAAAATGGAGGGCAGAGATCATGGTCTAAAATTGTTGAACTCAATATTCAGTCCGGAAGGCTGTAAAGTGCCTAATCGGAAGATGAGGTGCTGTTCCTCCAGTTTGCATTGAGCTTCACTGGAACAATGCAGCAAGTCAAGGACAGACATGTGGGCATGAGAGCAGGGTGGAGTGTTGAAATGGCAGGCAACAGGGCGGTCTGGATAATGCTTGCGGACAGAATGAAGGTATTCTGCAAAGCGGTCACCCAGTCTGCGTTTACTCTCCCCAATGTAAGGGCGCCCACAGACAGTACACAGTAACTAAAATGAAAGAAATACAAGTAAATCACTGCTTCACCTGGAAGGAGTGTTTGGGTCCTTGGACAGTGAGGGGGGGAGGAGGTAAAGGGGCAGGTGTTGCACCTCGTGCTATTGCATGGAAAAGGGCTGTGGGAAGGGAATGAGGTGTTGGGGGTGATGGAGGAATGGACCAGGGTGTCATGGAGGGAATAGTCCCTTCGGAGTGCAGGGAGCAAAGGGAAAGCTATGTTTGGTGGTGGCATCGTGCTGGAGTTAGCGGAAATGATGGAGGATGATCCTTTAAATATGGAGGCTGCTGGGGTGGAAAGTGAGGACAAGGGGGACCCTATCGTGGTTCTGGGAAGGAGGGGATGGGGTGAGGACAGATGTGCGGGAAATGGGTTGGACACGATTGAGGACTGTGTCAACCACAGGGGGGAGAATGCTTGGCTCAGGTAAAAGGAGGACATGTCAGAAGCACCAATGTGGAAGGCTGCATCATCACAGTGGTGTGATGGAGATGGAGAAACTGGGAGAATGGAATGTAGTTCTTACAGGGGTAGTTGAGGTAACTGTGGGAGTCAGCGGGTTTGTAATGAATGTTGGTATTTTTAAAACTAATCTACGGTACGTGAGCATCGCTGGCTGGGCCAGCATTTATTGCCCATCCCTAATTGCCCCTTGAGAAGGTGGTGGTGAGCTGCCTTCTTGAGCCGCTGTAGTCCATGTGGTGTAGGTACACCCACAGTGCTGTTAGGGAGGGAGTTCCGGGATCTTGACCCAGTGACAGTGAAGGAACGGCGATATATTTCCAAATTAGGATGGTGAGTGATTTGGAGGGGAACTTGCAGGTGGTGATGTCCCCATCTATCTGCTGTCCTTGTGCTTCTAGATGGTAGTGGCTGTGGGTTTGGAAGGTGCTGTCTAAGGAGCCTTGATGAGTTTATGCAGTACACCCTATAGATGGTACTCACTGCTGTTACTGTGCGTTGATGGTGGAGGGAGTGAATGTTTGTGGATGGGGTGCCAATCAAGTGGGGCTACTTTGTCCTGGATGGTGTCAAGCTTCTTGAGTGTTGTGGGAGCTGCATTCATCCAGGCAAGTGGAGAGTATTCCATCACACTCCTGACTTGGCCCTTGTAGATGGTGGACAGGCTTTGGGGAGTCACGAAGTGAGTTACTCGCCACAGGATTCCTAGCCTCTGACCTGCTCTTGTAGCCACACTATTTATATGGCTTGTCCAGTTCAGTTTCTGGTCAATGGTAACTCCCAGGTTGTTGATAGTAGGGGATTCAGCGATGGTAATGCCATTGAACATCAAGTGATGATGGTTAGATTCTCTTTTATTGAAGATGGTGATTGCCTGACACTTTTGTGACATGAATGTTACTTGCCACTTGTCAGCCCAAGTCTGGATGTTGTCCAGGTCTTGCTGCATTTGGACATGGACTGCTTCAGTATCTGAGGAGTCACAAATGCTGCTGAACCTTGTGCAATCATGTCTATTGCTAGAAATGGAGACAGAGAGGTCAAGGAAGGGAAAGGAATTGTCAGAGATGGACCATGTAAAGGTTTGATATGGATAGAAATTGGAATTTCTATTGGAATGGATAAAAATTGATGAATTTTTCTAGTTTTGGACGAGATCAGGAAGCGGCACCAATACAGTCTTCAATGTACCAGAAAAAGAGTTCTGGGAGGGGGTCTGAGTATGCTTGGAACATGGAATATTTCTTACACCCAACAAAAAGACAGGCATAACTGGGCCCATGTTGGTACCCATAGCCACACCTTTTGTTTAGAGGAAGTGAGACAAGTTAAAGGAGAAATTGCTCTTTGGGAGAACAAGTTCAGCCAGATGTAGGAGAGTGGGGTTGGACGGGGATTTTCTAATCATCTGTTTTGATGAACTTACACCCATGAAGAAGCGGAGAGCCCTCAGACCATCCTGGAGGGGATGGAGGTGTAGACGGATTGGACGTCCATAGTGAAGAGGAGGCAGCTAGGGCCAGGAAACTGGACATTTTTGAAATGACTTAGGGAATCAGAAGAATCACGAATGTAAGTGGGAAGAGACTGGACGAGGGGAGAAAAAAGAGTCAAGATAGGAAGAAATAAGTTTGGTGGAGCAGGAGCAGGCTGAAACGATGGGCCTACCAGGACAGTCCTGTTGTGGATTTTGGGAAGGACACCTTTTTCCAGCCTGACTAACTACTCTTTACTCTCACTCTCTGCTTTCTGTCTTGAAGCCAGCGAGCAATCCATTCTAACTCCACGTTCTACCTTATCCAATGGATAACTATGGGGCACCTTATCAAAGTTTTTGAAAATCCAGGTATATTATTTCCACTGCATTACCATTGTCTACTCACTCTGTTACCCACGATGATGATATGATGATAGAATTATTATGGTAATTGAGTCCAGAATGAAAATTTGAACATTTGCTTTGCATGATTTTCCACCTGCAGTAAAACAATACTCAGAAAATAATTAACATCAGAATTCCCAAGATACAATCTTAGCAAGAAAGTCTACCCACCTGGAAATAATATAGGAAAAAGGCATTGAAGTGGATGATCAGCCATGGTCATATTGAATGGCAGAACAGGCTCGATGGGCTGAATGGCCTAACCCTTCTCCTATGTTCCTATGAAAGCAAAACGGAAAAATTACCCCTTTTCGGCTTTCAGGAAAGCTTCACAAGGACCTCTGACCCTCAGCTGTTTTTAATGTAATTCTTAATCTGATTGAAGAAGAATCTTTGCTGAAGCCTTGCCTGTAATTATTGCTGTATATCTATCGGTTCCTATGTGCCTGGTATGATTAAAGCTGTAAGAGACCCACAGATGTGGGTCACCATAGATCCTGCAGTAAAATTATTTAAAAACACAGTACAGAAATGGTACCTTTGGGAAACTAAAATACTATTTATAACAAAATCTCCATTCTATTCTTAGTGTTGATAAATACAAGAGTCTCTCTTTCACCAAGCTTTTCTGCAACTCCCTTGTTTACTATGTTGTAATGTGCTGAAGCCATTAAAAGGTCCATTTCCACCATTTTTATTTGTTTTATGGTATTGATGTTGATTTCTGTAATCTTTACTTATATATATTAAAGGTTATTGAAAGTTTATTTTAACCCTTCAGATGACTGATGTCTCAGTCAAGTTAATTAATCAATGTTTACTGCTTAAAATTGCAGGGGCACTGGCTATAATATTTCAGTGTTCCCTAGATGCGGGGGCTGGTGCCAAAGGACTGCAAAATTGCAAACATTATGACTTTGTTCAAAAAAGTTTGTAAGGGTAAGCCCAGCAATTACCAGTCTGTTTTTTTTTAATTTGTTCATGGAATGTGGGCGTCGCTGGCTGGTCCAGTATTTATTGCCCATCCCTAGTTGCCCTTGAAAAGGTGGTGGTGAGCTGCCTTCTTGAACAGCTGCAGTCCATATGGTGTAGGTACACCTGCAGTTTAATTTCAGTGGTGGGCAAGATTCTAGAAACAATTATTTGGGATAGAATTAGTAGTTACATGGAAAAATATGGGATGAAAAGGAGGAACCAGCAAGTTAGTTAAACTCAATTTCCCCTTTAAAAATCCATGCTGGAGATTTTTGAAGAGTTAACAGAAAAGGTCAATGAGGACAGTACTGTTGATGTGGTGTACATGAACTTTGAAAAGGCATTTGACACAGTGCCACACAACAGACTTGTGAGAAAAGTTATTGTGCATGGAACAAAAGGGACAGTAGCAACATGGATACAAAATTGGCTGAAAAATATGAAGCAGAGAGTAATGGTCAATGGATATTTTTCAGGCTGGAGGAAGGTTTGTAGTGGAGTTCCCCAGGGGTCGGTATTGGGACCCTTGCTTTTCCTGATATATATTAATGATCTAGATCTTGGTGTGCAGGGGACAATTTCAAAGTTTGCGGATGATACGAAGCTTGGGAGTGTTGTGAACTGTGAGGAGGATGGTGTGGAACTTCAAGAGGACATAGACAAGTTGGTAGAGTGGGCAGATGGCAAATGAAGTTCAATGTGGAGAAGTGTGAGTTGGTGCATTGTGGTAGGAAGAACATGGACAGACAATATAAAATAAGGGGTGAAATTTTGAAGTGACTGCAGGAGCAGAAAGACCTGGTTGTATATGTGCATAAATCATTGAAGGTAGCAAGACAGGCGGAGAGAGCAGTTAATAAAGCATATAGTATCCTGGGCTTTATTAATAGGGGCATAGAGTACAAGGGCAAGGAGGTTGTGCTGATTTTATATCAGGCACTCATTAGACTTCAGCTGGAGTATTGTGTGCAGTTCTGGGTGCCACATTATAGGAAGGATGTGAACGCTTTGTGCCCTGCACACCAATGGTATGGGTCATTAATATATATCAGGAAAAGCAAGGGCCCTAACACCAATCCCTGGGGAACTCCACAATACACCTTCCTCCTGTCCTAAACACTGTTAACCACTGCTCTGTTTCCCATCACTCAACCAACCAATTTTGTATCCATGTCACTGCTGCCCTTTTTATTCCATTGGCTCTAACTTTTCTCACAAGTTTGCGTTCAGCAATTTATCAAATGCTTTTGAGAAGTCAATGTATACTACATCAGCAGCATCACCCTCAGCAACCCTCTCTATTACCTCACCAAAAAAACTCAAACAAGTTTGTTAAACACTATTTGCCCTTAACGAATCCATGCTGGCTTTCCTTAATTAGCCCACATTCGCTCAAGTGACTTCATTTTATCCCAAATTGAGACACAACTATTAAAGTAAACTCTGCAGGAAGATAAGTTGAAGAAAAGAGATTTTCCTCAATCTATTTCCACTCTGCCTCCATAACTTGTCAAAATTGTGAAAAAAACACAATTAAATTTGTATTTAATGGAATAGAGCCTCATTAAATCTGTAGGAATATGACGAAATGTCTCATTGTTAAACCCAATTCTAATTTTGAACTCTGATTTTAATTTAAATAGAAATTGTCATAGAACATGGAATAATTTTTCTAAATTCATCATGTAATTCATGTGGGATTTATTCCACTGCTAAAATAGCTGAGGCGTCTCTAAGAAAGTAAGCAGACTGCTCCCCTTTCCACCTTATTGGTTATTCATGGTGATCAATGTGGCATTAATATTCCCTGTGGCTCAAACTTCCTCCCTTATAATCCCTTTTAAAGCAGGAAAGGCTCAATGGTTTTCAATTTCTGGATCAGCTGCCAGCCCACATTATGTCACTTAGAGTCTTTTCACTTTTTCCTGCCTGCATCACAGCTGGTGATTTTGGGGAAAAAAAATGTTTTGCTGTGTACTGAAGCCTGAGACATCTATAGCTTGACACAGTGTGATGTGAAGTAAGCACAGTAGATTTGATTAATTACGCAGGAAATGTCATTAAACTAGACTATAATGGATGTCAAGTGCCTTAGGCCATTTATTATCTTAAATTTAATTGATTCAAGCCCCTGGGGCTTTCACTAGCGTCTTGCTGAAAATAAAATGATACCTTTAATGTTGGTTTATTTTCAATGTTCTGATAATCAAGAGAGTGAATATGGTGTTTTCCATTTCAACTTACAAGGATACTTTAGCACATTAAAAAGCAAAGTTAAAAATCAACTTTGTATATTTTCTGAACCTGGTGATCTACTTTAAGATTATTTCATTCACCAGCTACAATTGATGAAGTTGAGCTGGAAGCTGTTGGGGAAGTTTAGAATTCAGTCTCCACTACCATTCCTGCTGAAAGAGAGGGAAAGTGGAAGGATTTGGGACATGAGAGGAATACAATGGGAAAAGCTTGACAGGTCCATCAAGCCTGCTGCTGTCCAGCAAACGAAGTACAACTTACCTTGCTGCCCCAGTATACTGAACCCTGTGTTGTAGATAAATAACCATGCTAAAAGATTCCATCAGAGTGAGGTACGCTGCGATATGTCTCCTTATCACTCGAGAAATAATCAGACAACAATTCCAAGAAAGCAAAATACTGCAGCTATTGAAAACCTGAAATAAATTCATCAAATGCTGGAAATACTCAACAGGCCATGCAGGAACTTCAGGGAAAAGAATGACTCAATGAGAATGAAACTGTGATACAGTCAAAGAATTTAGATCAGAAAGAAAATTTCTACCCAAAATGGTGTGAAAACTTTACTCAAACTTACAGTCAATTATAAATTAAAAATAGAAAAAGCTGGAAATATTCAACAGGTCAGGCAGCACCTGTGGAGAGAGAAACACTTAACATTGCAGGTCAATAACCTTTCATCAGATTTCAGCTTTCCAGTATCCGCAGTATTTTGCATTTTCTACAGTCAATTATTGTTTATTTCTATTATTGTAATAGGGTTATTAAGCTTTCAAACATTTCCAGTAAAGGTAGCACCAGTTATCAGTTTTGGTTATGCCTTTGGATTCTGCTGATAAGCTACAAAACTTTGGCGGAAACTGTGATTACTGTGGCAGGGTCTCAACTGATGTTATTGTGGTCAATCAGGAGAACCTACATGCCAGCCAAAGGACTGAACTCTGGGACTTTTCTGTCCCTTCTTAGTAGCCGTCCACTCTCTCCTGACATAACCACAACTTTCCACATGGAGCTGGCGATCCTGTCCCTGCACAGCTAATGACTGGCCCCAGGAAACTGGACTGGGTTTAGCAGATGGAGCTCCCATCCTGACTCTTTTCAGGTGTGGGCAGAGAAATCTCACCTAGAGTTTCTCACAGGCTTTGATTCTAGACAGGGATTGTGGAGTTCACTGAAATGGAACAGTCACTTACACTTTTCTAGATAATGAAAGGCCAATAAATTTGTCGGTGACTTTAAATCCATCTGGAAAAGAAAAAGGAAAATCATTTTACACTTTACTCATTGGCTCAAATCAGCAAGTTGGCCAAAATGATTCATGAAAAAGGATCAATAATCCCTCAGAGGCAAGATGAAGCTTTCAGCAATCTCATTCGTTTCTCCAAAGTGTCTCTGATTCAGCTGACTAGCAGGACATGTAAATAAAACTCATATAATAACAAACCCATAAAAATACATGATCGAAAAAACTCTTAAATTATCCATGAAATCAGCTTCTGTGAGTCAAAAATCCCAAGAGGTTTCCTACACACAGGCCTGTGGAAAGGAATGAGATGAAGAATCAAACTGAATATAGAGATGACAAAGTGAAAAAGCATGATCCACAGGGCAGAATTTTACACCGAACGGGCAGGCGTGTACCCGACCCGATCGGATGTGAAATTGTGCCAGCTGACCTCAGGCCAGTGTACTGATGTCATCCTGCGCTTGTGCGATATTTCGATCGGTGGGTGCGCACAGGTGCCGGAGCCACACCCGTCATTGATTAAAAGGCCAGTTAAGGACATTAAAAAGGCAATTGGTGCCAATTCTATGTTGCCCGTGCGATTTTTGTGCTCGTCACATGGGCAAAACGGGCAGGTGGGCAGCCGACAATTTGCAAAACCTCATCCAAGGGCGGGATAAAAAGGGTCAGCAGCATTGCCATTGTGAGTCGTGAGGAGTTTTGGGGATAGTTTGCTGCTGGTTGCTTATTGGTGCTTGGCAGCTTCATCGCTGTTTGGGGCTTCATTCTTAGCATTTCCAGGCCTCATTTCAGGCTCATTGGTGTCTGCCAGACTCCCAGAGGATTCAGACCATGTGAACCCTTCCAGGTATCAGACAGCCTTCCCTTACTCTGGTAATGGGGATTGTGGTCTCTGCTGGTGGCCCCTCCTCTGAGGAGGAAGAGAGGGGCAGAAGGGAGAGGAGGCAGGTGTCCCAATACAGCTTCCGGGGAGGGACCTGTGGGAGGAGAGGCTCAGGCACAAGGGGCGCAGGGTCAGCAGGAAGTCCAAGGTAGAAGGGGCTACAGAAGATGCCACTATCCTGCTGCTAGGATTTACAGGCAGCAACGTAGCAACCACAATATGTCCGAGGTGCAATGCCGAAGGAGGCTCCACCTGTCAGTGGAGACATTAACTTCCATTTGTCAGATGATCGGGCCTGAGATCAGCTCTGACTGTGTGGGTGGACACCCCATGCCAGTGGCTCTGAAGGTCACAGTGGCGTCCAGCTTCTCTGCCTCCGGCTCTTTCCAGAAGTCAGTGGGGGTATCTGTGTGGTGTCTCCCAATCAGCTGTCCACAGTTGTGTCAAGCTGGTGACGGATGCTCTGTTCACGCAGTTATTGACACTTATTCTTTATCATATGGACGAGGCCAGCCAGGCTGAGCGAGCCAGAGGCTTCGCAGCCATTGCTGGCTTCCCTCGTGTCCAGGGTGCTATAGACTGTACACATGCAGCCATCAAGGCGCCAGCAGGTGAGCCTGGTGCCTTCGTCAACAGGAGGGGTTTCCACTCCATGAACGTGCAGATAGTGTGTGACCACAGGATGCTGATTCTACAAGTCTGTGCAAGGTACCCAGGCAGCTCTCACGACACATATCCTGGGACACTCCCAGGTCCCTGGGCTACTCCCAGGTGCCAGGGCTCTTCAGTGCTCCAGCCCGGCTGGATGGATGGCTGCTGGGTGACAAGAGCTATCTGCTGAAAAGGTGGCTTACGATGCCTCTTCACCACCCAAGAACGGAGGCCGAGCAGCGTTATAACAGGAGTCACGCCTCCACAAGGGCTGTGATAGAGAGGACCATTGGTCTTCTGAAGACTTGCTTCCAATACCTGGACCTTACGGGGGGGGGAGCACTGCAATACCCCCAGAGTGGGTGTCACTGATAGTGGTTATATGCTGCACTCTCCACAATCTGGCATTGACAAGTGGGGATCAATTGGAGGAAGAGGATCTTGACAGAGCTGCACAGGCCACAGAGGATGAATCCAGTGGTGAGTCAGAAGAGGAGCACAGTGTGGAGAATGATGAGGGCGTGGAGGTGAACCTCTGTAACCTGCAGGGAGGCAGGGACACTAGGGTTGCCTTGATCTAACGCTCCTTCAGCTGGGCTGCCAAATAGGCACTACCACCTCATGCCAGGGCTGCCGCCTCCATCCCGGGTGTCTGAAATGACCCTTTCCTGTGACCCCAAAGTCAACTCAGTCCCTGTGCAATAAAGTGTCCAGCACCAACGTCCAGCATTACATACTGACGTACCCTGCACCACATTAAATATAAAAGGTAAAGCATACTCAGGCCATTACAAAAAAAGAAAAATTATCTCATTTTATTAGTCCAAACTAATCAATAGAACCTTCTCTGGTCTTCAGTCACAAAGCAGTAAACATAAACAAAACACTGCACAACAGAAGATCACCCGTGACCCGTCCCTCTTGTGCTCCTGGTGTCTTAAACTTATGTTTACAGGTTCTACATCATGGTGCCCCACTTACCCCACCCCCTCGCTGGCACTGGCATTGGAGACAGGCTGCTCACTCTGCTGTCCTGTTGGCTTTGGTGACCTTGGAGGTCGTCCTCTGGCCAGTGGAGCCTGTGCTGTCCCCGGCTGGGAGGGAGCGGCCAGCGCCACAGCTGGCATCTCCCCCGTCACCGCAGCCTCATCAGATGCCACGGTCATTGGCAGAGGGGCAGAGGAGCTGCTGCCATCATCCAGTGCACCTTGAGAGGAGCCCACAGAGACAACAGGCAGCTCGTGTGCCAATGTGAGGTCACATTGGACCTCCCTGATCTCCATGGATAGACGGGCACCTAGCTTGGATACTGGGTGCCTCATCCATCTCCCACATTGACACTGACCACCTGAGCTCAGTGTCTGTGTGAGGACTGCAGGTCCAAGCGCAACCCCAGGAACCCCTCATTCTGTCCCTAGAGCTGCCTCTCCATGAGAATCACCACTCTCTCAATGGAGGAGGCAATGCACTCGGCCATGAGGGTCAACGCAGTTATCACTCTCCGCATGTACTCCTCCTTCACGGAGACCATGACACGCAGACCCTCATGGATCTGCACCAGATCCTCCTGCACATCTCGCTGGACATCCAGATTCTGCCGTCTAATAGATGACTCCAGGGGCTCATCATCTGCCGGCTCCCTGGGCACTCTCTACCTCCACCTGCTCCTCAAGTGAGTGTGAAGTGCCCTCACTGCCCTCCAACATTCTAGACGAGGATCTAATACCCACCAAGGCGCTGGTATCTGCGCTGATGCCTGGTTCAGAGAGTGGGTGTAATGCAGGTGCATCTGGAGCTTGGTGGTCCTCTGGCATCAGGGTGGCACTTCAGGGTCCAAAGAGCGAGTGTGTGCTGGCGAGTTTATGGGAGAACAAAAACATGTCATTAATTTAAGTCATCACACTGTCATTGTGCATGCCAGGCACCCTTGTGAGACAATGGAGATCCGAACCAAGGTGCCATCATCTTTCAATGATCAATGGGAAATTCAGCTTTGAGGCTCCCATCAATGAGACTACACAAGAATGTTTGCACCATCCGAAACTCTCACCTCTTTTACCTTCATCAGATTCCCCAGCCTCTAGGCAGACAATGGCACAGAGGTAATCTCGCTGGACTAGTAATCCAGAGGTCCAGGCTAACACTCTGGGGACAAAAGTTCAAATCCTGGTGGAATTTAAATTCAATAAATTATATAGTGTGGCTTTGTGGCACAATGGACAGTGTGTTAGATTTCTAACCTGTGATAGGTGAGGCATTCAAAGGTTGAAAAAGAAAGGGGGCGTAGATTTAAGGTAAGAGGCAGGAAGTTTAGAGGGGATGTGAGGAAAAATTTTTTCACTCAGAGGGTGGTGGGAATCTGGAGCTCGCTGCCTGAAAGGATGGTAGAGGCAGAAACCCTCATAACGTTTAAGAAGTATTTGGATGTGCACTTGCGATGCCATGGAATACAAGGCTATGGGCCCAGTGCTGGAAAATGGGATTAGAATAGTTGGGTACTTGTTTGACTGGCACAGACTCGATGGGCCGAAGGGCCATTTTCTGTGCTGTGGACCTCTATGACCCTATGACTCTCCATGACTGGCTGACCGAGGCTCTCCAACTCCAGGGCATCCTGTTCGTACCTCGTGAGGATTAAGAGGTTTGAGGGGTCCTCCGTCGGTCTGTGACCTTTCTATATTGTTATGGAGCGTCTTCTCCTGAAAGGACAGAGGAGCATGGATTAATCCACTCTCTACCTGCAGCTCCATTGCAGCCTGGCCAACCCCACCTGAGGAACACCCCACAGGGCAGATCCGAGTCATGGCCCTCGAGCCACAAGGCACTCAGTCCAAGCAGCCAGGGCTCAGCCCCATGGCCAGCTCTGAGGTCACTGACAGTTGACACTCAGACCCTCACACCCCTGAACTTCATGGTAGGGGACAGCTAGATCTTAACACTTCTGCACACTGATCCATGCTAACATGGTACTCACCCTTCCTGAGCACAGCAGCTCGTTAAACCACTCCCGGCACTGGACCCATGTGCGCCGCACGCATCGTGGCTGCTGACCTGCTCTGCCACCTCCTCCCAAGCGGTGGGCTCCTCCTCTCATCTCTGGGGACGTCCTTATCAGAAAACCAGAGAGGGGGCTGAGTGTCCACCCAACCTGCCCTCCTGCCTGGTGTCTGCACCTGAAGCCATAGTTCCCTGTTGACAACATCGAAGATGTCTTTGTCGCTGGCAGCATTCCAGGGCCTGACTGGGTCATTTTTAGACTGGCTACCGGTCGCCATTGGTGATCACGGGGACTGCACCTGTCCCGGCTGCCCCTGGGCCCGCCGATTGCAGCTGCCTGCCCATGTAAAAATAGAGAAATGTCTCGAACAAAGCAGTATCACACAATAAGAATTGGAGGATGCGAAAGAAACAGAAAGCGACACATTAATTTTAGAGGTCTTTTTATCTGAGAGCAATGCCACAGGAGATTAACGGGTGATTGCTGTGCTTCATATTCTAATTCTAATAAAGGAGTTAATTTAATCACCTCGACATGTGGTAATACCTGCCATGGTACGTTAAACCCTGAGAGTTGGGAATAATTACATGCAAACATCTGTAGGGAGAAGGCATGGAACATTTCTGCATCATAGCTACAAGAATTCCTCTCTCAGCGATTGAAAGAGGTGATTCTATAAAATGTAATGTGCCTTTTATGCACACGCACACGACTAACATCCATATATGAACATACATACAAACACACAAAATAGGAGCAGACATAAGCCATTCGGCCCCTCAAGCCTGCTCTACCATTCAATAAGATCATGGCTGATCTGTTTGTGTTTAGATTTCACATTCCCATCTAACTCCAATAACCTTTGATTCCCTTGCCTAACAAGAATCTATCTACTTCTGCCTTAAAAATATTCAATGTCCCCGCCTCCACCACCTTCTGAGGCAGAGAGTTCCAAAGTCGCATAACCCTCTGAGAGAAAAAAATTCCCCTCATCTCTGTCCTAAAAGGGCGACTCCTAATTTTAAAACAGTGCCCCCTAGTTCTGGACTCACCCACAAGAGGAAACATCCTTTCCACGTCCACCTTGTCAAGGCCGTTCAGGATCTTGTAAACTCCAATCAAATCACCCCTCACTCTTCTAAACTCCAGTGAAAAGATGCTCAGCCTTTCAAACCTATTCTCATAAGACAACCCACTCATTTCAGGTATCAATCTAGTAAACCTCCTCTGAACCGCCTCCAACGCATTTACATCTTTCTTCAAATAAGGAGACCAAAACTGCATACGCTATTCAGGGCGTGGTCTCACCAATACCCTGTATAACTGAAGCATAACATCCTTACTTCTAATTTCAATTCCTCTCCTAATAAAGGATAGCATTCCATTAGGCTTCTTAATTACTTGCTGTACCTGCATACTAACTTTTTGTGACTCATGCACTAGAACACCTAGATCCCTTTGTACCTCAGAATTATGGCGCCGTTCTCCATTTAAGTAATGCTCAACTTTATTTATTCTTCCTGCCAAAGTGAACAATTTCACATTTTCCCACATTATACTCCACCTTCCAGATCTTTGCCCACTCATTCAACCTATCCACATCCATCTGCAGCCTTCTTATGTCATCTTCACAATATACTTTCCTACCTACCTTTGGGTCATTTTCAAATTTAGCTACCATGCCTTTATTCTCCTTATCTATGTCATTGATATCAATTGTAAAAGTTTGAGGCCCCACACAGACCCCAGGGGAAGAATTTTCCCCCCTCCATTAGGGAGGGGGTTGTGTGGGGGTGGGCGGGAGCGAGCACGAATCCGATTGGCACCCCCGACCGGGTGCGCGCCGTCATTTTATGTGGGCGGGCCAATTAAGGCCCTCCCATTGTGACGCGCACCTGGAAGCGCTGAGCACTCCCTATGTCGGGGGGAGGATTCCCTGAGTCAGAGCCTGCGAGAGAAAAAGCACAGAGATCTCCCTGGGGCACAGAGCTGCCTCCGGGACATTGGTTTAAGTTGTGGAAAGTGTAAAAAAGGTATAAAAAATTTTTAAGGACATGTCCCCTGAGGTGAAACTGTCACATGAGCTGGGAAATGTCCATTAATTTTTTCAAAAATTTTTATTAAATTTATGAACCATTCATGAAACCTCATCCCACCCGTGGATGAAGCTCCATGAAAAATGTGAAGGTCGCCTGGGCTCTTCGCCCGGCGACAACATTAAGGTTGGACGGGCAGCTTTCTTAACAACTTTAATTACTTTCTTAATAACCTTAATAGGCCTTTGACAGTTCGGCGAGTGCGCAGCCGACTTGGCTACATACCCACCGAGCTGACAATCTAAATGACACGTGGTGACATCAGGACACACACCCGACATCAACGCGTCTCATTTTATGCCTCGTAAAGCGGGCCCCACCCCCGCTCACGACGGGAATATTCAGCCCCAGATTTATCATCTGAACTGCCTCATTGTTACTAGGCAATGGCTTCTGAAGATCTGTTTCTAACCAAGATTGGGCCATTGATACAGCCTCAAATGTTATCACTGAATCTCTTATAGCTAAGAAATAATTACCTACTGTTCACAAATAACAACGGTGCAAGGTGTGACCTGTGGTAATTTGGAACTTCTCTCTGCCTTTTTCACCCTGGAATAAAGTGCTTCACCATGCAAACATAGGCATGGTTCCTCAACCCTCGTGAGTTGCAGCCAAATAAATTTTTCATTAATTTCAGTCCCTACCTGTTCCTGGCATTCTATAATTTCTTACAATTAGAATTATTGGACTGGACTATTCTTTTAGCACTAGAGTAACAGCTGAACCTTCCACCAATCTTATCACATCTCTGATCACCTTGCCTCGACTGTTGTGCATTGGCCATGCAGGGTAAGCTCCCAGCTCGATCACTGCTGTCAAGAGGGAGCCATAGGGCTGAAGGGGGACAGGAGGTAGTTCAAACTACAAGAGGTGGAGAGGGACCTCCCTGAGTATAAAAGAGCCACAAAGGAATTCAGCTGTAACCTCACCTAGAAATTAGATAGATCTTGAATTTGAAATGTTTTAAACATATAATTGTAACTAATATTTATGTAGAATTGTATACAATAAATATTTTGATACTTAGTTACATATATTTTACAGTTTGATATGTTTTAAATTGTGCATGATTCCCATATGATCGGCTATCCATTCTTTCTGACATTCGTCAATTCTATCCATCATTTGAGTGGCAAGCAGGAAGGTTTATTCCTGAACTAGCATTGGATGAGTGACTAAATTTAATTAGTTAATTAATCAAACGCTTCTTTGTAAATGTTCAACTTTGAAAGATCCATTAATGAGATAACAGCATTGACACAGCATTTAAATGTAAACAAACCCAATTACACAGGTATAGGGGAGAACTGGATAAGGTTAATTGGGTAAATAGACTAAAAGGCAGGGAGGTAAAAGAACAGTGGGAAACATTTAAAGAAACAATTCAAAATCCTGAACAAAAATAAATCTCATTGAAAAACAAAAATTCAGCAAGAAAGACCCACCCGTGTCTCACTTAGGAAGTCACGGGAAATATTAGATTAAAATAAGAGGCTTACAATGTTGCAAAAACCAATAGCAAGTCTGAGGATTGGGAATATTTTAGAAACCAGCAGAGAGCCACCAAAAAGTTGATTAAAAAGGCAAAAAAAAAACATGAGTAAACTAGCAGGAATGTAAAAACAGATTGTAAGAGCTTTTATAAGTATACAAAGAGGAAGAGAGTAGCTAAAGTAAATGTTGGACATTCAGAAGCAGAAACAGGATAAATTATCATGGGGAATAAGGAAGTGATGAAGGCATTGAACAAATATTTTATGTCTATCTTCACAGTAGAAGACACAAGCTTCATAGCAGAAATAGACAGTAACCTAAGGACTAAAAAGAGTGAGGAGATTAATATCAGTGGAAAAGAAGTATTGGAAAAACGTAAAGGACTAAAATCCAACAAACTTCCAGAACCCTGATGGCCTATATCCCAGAGTTTGAAAAGGGAAATTTACAAGGATAGTGGATGTGCTGGCTATGATTTCCTAAAATTCCTTAGATTCAGGACAGTTCAATTAGATTGGAAGTTGGCAAGTGTTACACTATTTTTCAAGAAAGGAGGGAGAGAGAAAACGGAACCACAAACCAGTTAGCAAAGCATCAGTTGTTGAGAAAATACTGGAATCTATTATTAAGGAAGTCTTAACAATGCACTTCAAAAAGTATAGTATGGTTGGAACAAACAACATGATTTTACTAAAGGAAAATCTTGACAAATTTATTAGAGTTTCTTGAGAATGTAACTAGTAGGGTAGATAAAGGAGAACTAGTAGATGTAGTATACCTGGATTTCCAAACAGCATTTGATAAGGCGCCACACAAAAGGTTAATAGGCAAGATAAAGGCTCATGGAATTAGTGATAGTATTTTAGCATCGAGAGAGGACTGGTTAACAGATAGAAAACAGAGAGTTGGCATAAACAGGGTTTTTTCAAGTTGGCATGTAGTGTATAGTGGAGCATTGCAAGGATCAATGTTGGGGCCACAGCTATTTACAATCTATATTAATGATTTAGATGAAGAGACAGAAAGTAATGTATCAAAGTTTGCTGATGATACCAAGCTGTGTGGGAAGGTAAGCTGTGTGGAGGACACAGAGAGGCTGCAAAGAGATATAGACAGGATAGGTGAGTGGGCAGCAAGATGGCAAATTGAAATTATTCACTTTGGTCGCAAGAATAAAAAAGCAGGATATTCTTCAGAAGGTGTGAAACTAGTGTTGGTGTTCAAAGAGACATGTGTTTGTACAAGGAACATGCAGAAAGTTAGCATGTAGGTGCAGCGAGCAATTAGGAAGGCAAATGGTATGTTGGCCTTTATTACAAGGGGATTGGAGTACAGGAATAAATAAGTCTAGCTATAGTTGTACAGGATTTTGGTGAGACGGAATTTTGGTCTTGCAGAGAATTAAGGGATATGGGGAGTGGGCAGGAAAATGGAGCTGGACGCCAAGATCAGCCATGATCGTATTGAATGGCGGAGCAGGTTCGATGGGCTGAATGGTCTACTCCTGCTCCTATTTCTTGTGTTCTTGTGACACACTAGTACCACCTCCTGATAAATGATCAATTTAAGAATAGCTGATCATTAATCTTGTGAGTCTGCCTGTAATTTGTGAAGCAGGGAATATAAAATATTTATTGATTTCCCATCACATCGAAAGATTAATGCTTTATTTCCCTATATTTCAGCACAGTGCAGCTCACTGACTGAACAATGTCATATAGCCTTTCTTTAATTTATGGAGTTAGATGTAACCCTCATTTAAAACCATGTCAAAACCATGAAGATCCCCCACCCCCCAACCCCCCCCCACCACCCCCCTGCCACCCCCACCCGACGCCCGACGCCACCCCCCCACCAACACCCCCCCACCCACCCCCCCCCACCACCACCACCACCCCACCATCACCAACACCCCCCCCTCCCACCACCCCCTCCCCTGCCCAGTGAAGGCTACGTAGCCTCAGGTTTATCCTGGCAAAGTAAAAGGAGCTAATTTAATGGACCACACAAGTCAGCTGAATAACTATGGCCCAGAACTTTCTTGGAGCTGCTCCCCCACTGCCATAAACATGTCACAACTGTGAGTCTGGCCATGCACATAGCAGGATTTTGACTGCGCTCTTTGTGACAGTTGAGGAGGGACTGCAAGAAAGTTCCTGTCAATGCTTTTTTCGAAGCCATGGGTTATTTCTGAAACAGTGCTTTCCTTTTGGCCCTGAAAGTTATGCAACGTATCAGACAATCCCCTCACATGAAGGGCTGAATTTAATTCCTGCACCGGGTGTCTGCCTACCAGCTGGAGAACTGGTGGGGGCCTTGCACCGCTTCCCCCCCTGGAGGCCTGACATGAATTAAGTGCAATCAGAGGCCTGCAGTTCCCTGTTACTGGCAGCGCCACCAGGATCAGTGGCTAATATTGCTAATGCTCTGAGGCTTTCGCCATGAGGAATCGATGCGGGGTCCCTGGAGACAGCTGAGTGGGGAAGGATGGAGGTTGCTGTCGAGGAGGAAGTGCAGGGAGATCAGATTGAATGACAGAATGGTGGCTTTCAGAGATCCTGTCCCAATGCTGGGTCCCTCAATTGGGCACTGAGTGCCTGCCAACAAGGGTCTTCCCTGGTAGGTGCTGGCAAAACCAACAAGGTTTGCTGGGTTGCTGGGCGGCCTTCAGGAAGTATAAGAGATCCACGTGATCATTAAATCCCTGTATGACCATTAAACCTCGGTGGACTCAGAGATGTTTGGCTTTAAGGGGCTCATTGCTGAGTCTAACTGACATCCCACCACCAGCATCCAGCCCTTCCCATTCCGCACCCCCTCTCCACCACCCCCACCACCCCCCCCAACCCCCGCCACTAAATTAGTGACAGTTTTCCCGACACCAGGACGGGGGGGGGGGTTGTTCCTGCCCGATTCTCCTGCTCTCTCTGCTGCCGCCCCTCCACCACACCAGCTCCCTTTAAGTTCTGCCCATAAACAGTGGCACCACTCAATAAACAGAATAAATGGAAACTGCTGGAAATCGAAAACAAAGTTAATGCTGAAAATGCAATTGTACCAAAAAAAGATAATTAGCACTTCGGATAAGATCATTCCCAGAACTGTAAACTGAAATATAAAGGAACATTTTAACTTCCCCAACTCAGCTCACCAACACTGCAGCCTCCTCTCTCTTTTTTAATTTGTCTCTCCTTTCCTCTATCACATATTCTTCTCAACTAACAACATTTATCTCCCTCTCTCTTCCCTTTACACCCTGACCCAGCCCTTAACCTATAGGTAAATTGTTTTATTTTTATCTCTTATTATAATCTCAAGTTGCTATAATTTCATGATGAATGATTTGAAGTTGGTTTACTCAGTAATTTATATTGTGGAACTGGGTGTGCCTGTCTGCTGAATATCGGACAATGACCTGGGGCATCTTTCGATTCAGCTCACATGACACAGAGTCGAGTGATGCTGCATCTAATTTGACATCTGATGAGCTGTGTTGCAATGAGACTGTTCCCTTTCTTGATGGAAAAATCTAGTAACTATGAGAGAAAGGCAAAGGTTGAAAAATAAATCCAAAACACTGCAGAAACGCAGCAAGAGCAGAGTACAACTGCAAAATGAAAACGTGAATTAACATAACTAACCACTCTGCTTACCATTTTATGTAGTAAAATGTAAATTATTTTTTGTCAGTTAATCAGAAAACTGAACAGATATTACCAATGGTAATAACCTGTGAAAAACTGGAATTGTATAACTTAGATGTCTGTTGCTAGCAAGTTAAAATATGCTTCTTATTTTCTTTTTATTCCTGACTAAATGCTTAATGATTGTCCTTCACCTGTGAAGGGTGGCTGTAAAAGAGATATTGATTATCACTTGGAGAGGCTTTTTGGAAAAGTGAAAAAGACTGTCACCTGATGAGGCACTGAGAGATAACAAAGACACACTAGACCCACAAATCTACTGAACAATCATTCATGGCATAGGCTTCTGAGGCCACTTTACATTATCCGTCACCTCAGTGTCTGCTGGTATTGATATTTGTGACACAGCACTATTGAGCTCAGCATTGACTAGTGCCTCTTTGTCTAATACATTGAATCATACATAACGCTGACATGTTAGAAAAGTAATTATGCATTGCTGTGTTCTTGCTCATTTCAATAATATTCAAAGCTGCATTCTTAAACTTGATTTATATTAGCGGCTGCATTATCAAGGATCACAAATAGATTTAATGGATATTTCCCTTGTTTCCATTTTTGAGTTCACCAACAGAAACAGCTTGCATTTTTATAAAACAGGAAAAGATATTTCACCGTAGAGAAACAGAGAAGGTATTGAAAGTTTATAGCAGGTATCTGAAGTACTAAAAGCTTGTCACAGAGATATGTCTTAGTAATAAACTTAAAGGTAGAGAGATGGAATTGGTTCCAAACCCTATACAACTGGAGGGAAAGCTCATGAGGCCAGAGATAGAAGAGCATGTAACATAGGAGAAGGTTGCAAAGGTTGGGAGGAATGAAGGATTCATAGATAAGATCAAACAATTTAAATTCAATCCATTGAGGAACGAATGTAAGCCCCTAAATATAGGGCTGCTGGGCGAGTGGGTTTTAGTGCTGGTTAGAATTCTAGCAACAGAGCCTTGGCTAATTTGGAACTTGTCAAGCTAAAGGACCACTGGACAAGGAAGATATTGGAAAGGTCAAGTATCACCTGAAGTTGGGCATTTGGAAATTCAATTCAGTTCACTCACATCCCCACCCAATACACCTAAGCATGTTAAAAATGATAAACACATGGAGAATAGATGAGCACTATGCAAAAAAAAATGTTCTAATCATATTTTACTCTTGGACCACCCGGCATTGACCTAGGCACCGGAAACAACAACGGCAAACTCAGCCCTGTCGACCCTGCAAAGTCCTCCTTACTAACACCTGAGGGCTTGTGCCAAAATTGGGAGAGCTATCTCACTGACTAGTCAAGCAACAGCCTGACATAGTCATCCTCACGGAATCATATATTACAAATATTGTCCCAAACACCAGATAAGAGCCCATGGGATGCAGGGCAAGTTGGCAAATTGGATCCAAAATTGGCTTAATGGCAGGAGGCAGAGAGTAATGGTCAAAGAACAAAGAACAAAGAAAAGTACAGCACAGGAACAGGCCCTTCGGCCCTCCAAGCCTGCGCCGATCATATTGCCCGTCAACTAAAACATTTTGCACTTCCGGGGTCCGTATCCCTCTATTCCCATCCTATTCATGTATTTGTCAAGCTGCTTCTTAAACACCACTATCGTACCTGCTTCCACCACCTCCTCTGGCAGCGAATTCCAGACACTCACTACGCTCTGCATAAAAAACTTGCCCCGCACATCTCCTCTATAGTTTTCTCCTCTCAACTTAAATCTATGTCCCCTAGTAATTGACTCTTCCACCCTGGCTAAAAGCTTCTGACTATCTACTCTGTCCATGCCACTCATAATTTTGTAAACTTCTACCAAGTCACCCCACAATCTCCGTCGCTCTAGTGAGAACAATCCGAGTTTCTCCAACCTCTCCTCATAGCTAATAACCTCCAGACCAGGCAGCATCCTGGTAAACCTCCTCTGCACCTCTCCAACACCTCCATATCCTTCTGGTAAAATGACGACCAGAATTGCATGCAATATTCCAAGTGTGGCCTAACCAAGGTTCTATACAGCTGCAGCATGACTTCTCAGCTTTTATACTCAATACCCCTGCCGATGAAGGCAAGCATGCCATATGCCTTCCTGACTACCTTATCCACCTGCGTTGTCACTTTCAGTGACCTGTGGACCTGTACACCCAGATCCCTCTGCCCGTCAATGCACTTAAGTGTTCTGCCATTTACTGTATAATTCCTGCCTGTATTAGACCTTCCAAAATGCATTACCTTGCATTTGTCCGGATTAAACTCCATCTGCCATTTCACTGCCCAAGTCTCCAACCAATCTATATCCCGTTGTAGCCTTTGACAATCCTCTTCACTATTTGCAACTCCTCCAACCTTAGTGTCGTCTGCAAACTTACTAATTAGCCCAGTTACATTTTCCTCCAAATCATTTATGTATACCACAAACAGCAAAGATCCCAGCACTGATCCCTGCGGAACTCCACTAGTCAAAGCTCTCCATTCAGAAAAGCACCCTTCTACTGCTATCCTCTGTCTTCTATGACCAAGGCAATTCTATATCTATCTTGCCAGTTCACCTCTGATCCCGTGCGACTTTACCTTCTGTATCAGTCTGCCATGAGGGACCTTGTCAAAGGCCTTACTGAAATCCATGTATATAACATCCACTGTCCTTCCATTGTCAATCATCTTTGTCACTTCCTCGAAAAAGTCGATCAAGTTAGTGAGACACGACCTCCCCTTCACAAAACCATGCTGCTTATCACTAATACGTCCATTTGTTTCCAAATGGTAGTAAATCCTGTCACAAAGATTCTTCTCCAATAATTTCCCTACCACTGACGTAAGGCTCACCGGCCTGTAATTTCCTGGATTATCCCTGCTACCCTTCTTAAACAATGGAACAACATTGGCCGTTCTTCAGTCCTCTGGGACCTCACCCGTAGCCAGTGAGGATACAACGATTTCTGTCAAGGCTCCAGCAATCTCCTCCCTTGCCTCCCTCAGTACTCTGGGGTAGATCTCATCTGGCCCTAGGGACTTATTCACCTTAATATTCTTCAAGACGCCTAACACCTCTTCTTTTTTGATCTCAACATGATCCAGGCTATCTACACACTCTTCCCTAGACAAATCAACCGCTAAGTCCTTCTCTTTGGTGAATACTAATGAGAAGTATTCATTTAGTATCTCTCCCATTTCTTCTGGCTCCACACACAGATTCCCACCTCTGTCCCTGAGTGGGCCTACCCTTTCCCTGGCTACCCTCTTGCTTTTTACATATGTATAACAGGCCTTGGGATTTTCCTTAACCCTGGTTGCCAATGACTTTTCATGACCCCTTTTAGCCCTCCTGACTTCTTGCTTAAGTTTCTTCCTACTTTCTTTATATTCTCCACGGGCTTCATCTGTTCCCAGCCTTCTAGCCCTTACGAATGCTTCCCTTTTCTTTTTGACTAATCTCACAATATCCTTCATTATCCAAGGTTCCTGAAACTTGCCATGCTTATCCTTCATCCTAGCAGGAACATGCCGGTCCTGAATTCTTATCAACTGATGTTTGAAAGCCCCCCACATGTCAGTTGTTGATTTGCCCTCAAACATCCGCCTCCAGTCTAGATTCCTCAGTTCCTGCCTAATATTGTTATAATTAGCCTTCCCCCAATTAAGCACCTTAACCCGAGGACTCCTGTTATCCTTATCCACCAGTACCTTGAAACTTACTGAATTATGGTCACTTTTCCCGAAATGCTCTCCTACTGAAACTTCGACCACCTGGCCGGGTTCATTCCCTAATACCAAGTCTAGTATTGCCCCTTCCCTAGTTGGACTATCTACATATTGTCTCAGGAAGCCCTCCTGGATGCACCTTACAAATTCTGCACCATCCATGCTCCTAGCATTAAGTGATTCCCAGTCAATATAGAGAAAGTTAAAATCACCCACCACAACAACCCTATTACTTTTACATCTTTCCAAAATCTGCCTACATAACTGTTCCTCAATCTCCCGTCGGCAATTGGGAGGCCTATAGTAAACCCCCAACATTGTGACTGCACCCTTCCTATTCCGGAGCTCTACCCATATTGCCTTGCTGCATGAGCCCTCTGAGGTGTCCTCCTGTCGTACAGCTGTGATATTCCCCTTAACCAGCAGTGCAACTCCCCCACCTCTTCTACATCCCTCTCTATCCTGCCTGAAACATCTAAATCCTGGAACGTTTATCTGCCAATCCTGTCCATCCTTCAACCAAGTCTCTGTAATAGCAATAACTTCATAGTCCCAAGTACTAATCCGAGCTCTAAGCTCATCTGCCTTGCCTGTTATACTTCTCGCATTGAAACAAATGCATTTCAGACCCCTAGTCCCACTGTGTTCAGTAATTTCTCCCTGCCTGCCCTTCCTCTAAGTCCTTCTGGCCGTATTCACTGGTTCCCAGTCATTTATTTCACCTGCTGACCTATTGCTCTGGTTTCCACCGCCCCTGCCATACGAGTTTAAACCCTCCCGAGTGACACTAGCAAACCTCACAGTCAGGATATTCGTGCCCCTCCAGTTTAGATGCAACCCATCCTCCTTGTACAGGTCCTACCTGCCCCGGAAGAGATCCCACTGATCCAGATATCAGAAACCCTCCCTCCTACACCATCTGTTCAGCCATGTGTTTAGCTGCACTATCTTCCTATTTCTAGTCTCAACTGGCACGTGGCACAGGGAGTAATCCTGAGATTACAACCCTAGAGGTCCTGTTTTTTAACTTTCTGCCGAACTCCCTGAGCTCCTGCTGCAGGACCTCGTCACTCTTCCTGCCTATGTCGTTAGTACCAATGTGTACCACAACCTCTGGCTGTTCTCCCTCCCCTTCAGAATGTCCCGTACCCGATCAGAGATATCCTGGACCCTGGCACCAGGGAGACAGCATACCATCCTGGTGTCTCTTTCACAGCCACAGACGCACCTATCTGAGCCCCTGACTATAGAGTCCCCTATGACAATTGCTCTTCTGTGCTTCGACCCCCCCACCCCACCCTGCTGAACAACAGAGACAGCTGCCACTGCTCTGGCTACTGCTATTGTTTTCCCCGGATAGGCCATCCCCCCCAACAGTATCCAAAACGGTATACCTGTTAGAGAGGGGGACAGCCACAGGGGATTTCTGCACTGACTGCCTGCCCCTTCTAGCGGTCACCCATCTATCTGTCTGTACCTTGGATGTGACCATGTTTCCAAAACTCCTGTCAATGACGCTTCCCACTACCTGAATGCTCCTAAGTGCATCCAACTGCTGCTCTGACCGATCCATGCGGGTCTGTGAGGAGCTGCAATTGGGTACACTTCCTGCAGATGTAGTTATCCAGGACACTTGAAGCGTCACAGATTTCCCACATCCCACAGGTGGAGCACTTCACCCCAAAGGTTGTTTTTGTGACTGGAAACCTATGTCCAGTGGCATACGGCAGGGTTCGATGCTGGGTCCCTTGCTGTTTGTAATGTACATTAATGATCTAGACATGAATGTAGGAGGTATGATCTAAAATAAAAACAAAAACAGAATTACCTGGAAAAACTCAGCAGGTCTGGCAGCATCGGCGGCGAAGAAAAGAGTTGACATTTCGAGTCCTCATGAAACTTCAACAGAACTGAGTGAATATTAGGAGAGGGGTGAAATATAATCTGGTTTAAGGTGGGGGAGGGGGTGTGGGGGGAGAGAAGTGGGGGGCTGGTGTGGTTGTAGGGACAAGCAAGCAGTGATAGGAGCAGATAATCAAAAGATGTCACAGACAAAAGAACAAAGAGGTGTTGAAGGTGGTGATATTATCTAAACAAATGTGCTAATTAAGAATGGATGGCAGGGCACTCAAGGTACAGCTCTAGTCGGGGTGGGCTGGAAAGACTAGCAGGGCATACAAGATTTAAAAATAATGGAAATAGATGGGAAAAGAAAAATCTATATAAATTATTGGAAAAAACAAAAGGAAGGGAGAAGAAACGGAAAGGGGATGGGGATGGAGGAGTGAGTTCAAGATCTACAGTTGTTGAATTCAATATTCAGTCCGGAAGGCTGTAAAGTCCCTAGTCGGAAGATGAGGTGCTGTTCCTCCAGTTTGCGTTGGGTTTCACTGGAACAATGCAGCAAGCCAAGGACAGACATGTGGGCAAGAGAGCAGGGTGGAGTGTTAAAATGGCAAGCGACAGGGAGGTTTGGGTCATGCTTGCGGACAGACCGCAGGTGTTCTGCAAAGCGGTTGCCCAGTTTACGTTTGGTCTCTCCAATGTAGAGGAGACCACATTGGGAGCAACGAATGCAGTAGACTAAGTTGGGGGAAATGCAAGTGAAATGCTGCTTCACTTGAAAGGATTGTTTGGGCCCTTGGACGGTGAGGAGAGAGGAAGTGAAGGGGCAGGTGTTACATCTTTTGCGTGGGCATGAAGAGGTGCCATAGGTAGGGGTTGAGGAGTAGGGGGTGATGGAGGAGTGGACCAGGGTGTCCCGGAGGGAACGATCCCTACGGAATGCTGACAGGGGTGGTGAAGGGAAGATGTGGTTGGTGGTGGCATCATGCTGGAGTTGGCGGAAATGGCGGAGGATGATCCTTTGAATGCGGAGGCTGGTGGGGTGATAAGTGAGGACGAGGGGGACCCTATCATGTTTCTGCGAGGGAGGAGAAAGCATGAGGGCGGATGCGCGGGAGATGGGCTGGACACGGTTGAGGGCCCTGTCAACGACCGTGGGTGGAAAACCTCGGTTAAGGAAGAAGGAGGACGTGTCAGAGGAACTGTTTTTGAAGGTAGCATCATCAGAACAGATGCGAAGGAGGCGAAGGAACTGAGAGAATAGGATGGAGTCCTTACAGGAAGCGGGGTGTGAGGAGCTGTAGTCGAGGGAGCTGTGGGAGTCGGTAGGCTTGTTATGGATATTGGTGGACAGTCTGTCACCAGAAATTGAGACAGAGAGGTCAAGGAAGGGAAGGGAAGTGTCAGAGATGGACCATGTGAAAATGATGGAGGGGTGGAGATTGGAAGCATGGAGGTATGGATTGGAGGTATGATCTGTAAGTTCGCGGATGACACGAGAATTGGTGGTGTGGTAAATAGTGAGGAGGAAAACCTCAGACTAAAGGATATAGAGGGGCTGGTCAGATGGGCAGAACACAAATGGAATTTATTCCTGAAATAAGTGAGGTGATGCATTTTGGGAGGACTAACAAGGAAAGGGAGTACAAGATGAACGGTAGGACCCTAGGAAGTACAGAGGATCAGAGGTGTCCATAGATCCTTGAAGACAGCAGGACAGGTAGATAAGGTGGTTAAGAAGGCATGTGGGATACTTGCCTTTATTAATTGAGGCATTGAATACAAGAGCAGGGCGGTTATGATGGAGCTGTATAAAACATTCTCCCCATGGGTATCCTGCCCCACATGCTCAAAGTTCTGCATGTTGATGCCGACACAACAATAGCAGAAACCAAATCGGCCTGTTCAGTCACATGAAGACCCATGGCAGAAACTCACAACCCTGAGTAGATGAACCATTTTAGTAAGGGAAACAGAAAAGCAGAATATTTTTCAAATGGTGAGATAAATTGATGGGAAATATTGGTATTCCAAAGCATCTGGGGCCCTTGTACATGATGTGCAAAATGTTAACTCTAAAATCCTCTGAAATCTAAAGTGGTTAAATTTGTTTCACACGGGGGCCTGTGAGTCTTTGGAATTCACCTCCTGTTAAGGTGGTGCAAGCAGAGTCTTTGAATATTTTTAAGGCAGAGGTGGAGAGATTCTTGGTAAGCAAGGGGGTGAAAGGTTATCAGGGGTAGGGGGGATGCAGATTTCAATTTACTATTAGATCAGCCATGATCATATTAAATGGTGGAGCAGGCTCGAGGGGCTGAATGGCCTCCTCCTGCTCCTTGTTCATATGTTCGCATGTTAGACTGAGATGAGGAGAAGTGTCTTCACTCAGATGGTTGTGAATATTTGGAATGCTCTACCCATAGAATTTTGGATGCTTAATCATTGAAGATATTCAAGGCATAAATGGATAGATTTTTGGATACTAAGGGAATTAAAGTATATAGAGGGTGGAGATGAGGCAGAACATCAGCAAAGATGTTACTAAATGGTAGACCAGGCAGTAAGGGCCGAATGGCCTACTGCTCCTATTTCTTATTATTCTTATATACTTACATATAGGCTTAAAAATTAGGTTCATTTACAGAAACTAGCCCAGCATGTGTTGATGCAGTAACCCCAGAGTATAGGCTTGTGTGTCTGACCAGGTAACTCAGAAGACTCAAAGTTCTTATGAACTTTAGTTGTATATCCTATTATCTGCATATGAGGACCACTCTGCTAGCAGGAGCATCTTTTCCTGGCACCCAGTTCCACCACAGTTTAGCTCAAAGCCTGTATTTGAGAAGAACATTTCTGACTTTTGATCCAAATTTCAATCCCCTATATCCGAACTACCCAATTTTCATCCCAAAATGGTCACAGAATTGGAGGCCATGTTACTTGAAATGTATTGTTCTCACATTTAATGTATTGTGGTCATGCAGTTTCTCTTGAGAGTTTACCTTGTTATCCATTATTTGTCTAGTGCTGAATAAATGTGCTCAACAAGTTCACGTGTATCAGTCAGTGAACTGAATGACTTTACTTCCTTCAGTCCCTGCAACTTGCAGAACTAACATAACCGGACCTCAAATAATTTGTTCTTTTTCTTCCCTGGTGCTCTACCTTTCCTTGTCCCGAGAATATTTTCCCTTTCAGTACATTCAATATATTCCCTTTCTCTTGCCCTCTTCTTTCACTGTTCCCCCAAGTTTAGTCCCTCATGCTGTCCCCTTGTATGTTCTTTTTCTTGGGACTCTATTGATTCTTGTCCTGCATTTCTCTCTTCACAGTTCCTTACACATAGACTTTTTGATGCTGTTCTTTCTGCACACAATCCATGGGCTGGATTTTCGAGTGGCAGTGAGGCAGGAGCTCATGCGGGTGCGATTTCAAAATCGCAGTCAAGGAGGTTGTCTTTAGATTCTGGGACAGACTGTAACTTTCAGATTGGAGGATGGGGAAGGGAGGGAACAGGGGAATCCGCTCTCCTCTAATTAACGGCCCACTGAGCTCCTTTAGAAGTTTGTTAATGGACTGGGGATTTGCAAAGAAGATTTTGGTTAACTCGGCCCACCTGGTGCATGTAAGCCTATTGCTGTCGGGTTTACTGTGGGGGGAAAGGGGAAAGGGGAAGTTGTGTATGTGTGCGTGCTGGACTCCATACCCTGGTTTGTTGAGCCTTAAGGATCCAGGTTGCATGCTTGTTTTGAGATGATTGAGGTGGTACCATAGACAGAGAAGATCAGTAGATCATTCTTAGAAGAAACACATTCTTTATATTTAGAAAAGGAACTCAGCAGCTACACTTGTGTGCTTACAGCTTAAAACTCTGTCTTTACACTTCAGTCTCTAACTCAAAACTACTGACTACAGAGGTAGCCCTATTATTGGATACCAAGATCGTGTGATCTTCCATTACAATATTCATCTTAAAGATATATTACACATCAGATTACTACACCACTCCCCATTTACTCAGAAATACATTTTACAATTTATCTCAAAATATCAAATTTTTCACACAGATAAGTAATTTACAATGTCAGTTTTTCTGGGAGTTTCCTAATATGTGTCGAAGGTCTCAGCTCTACAGCTTCTGATGTTTTATCTGGAACTTCCTTCACTGGTGTCGTCTGAGCATCTGGATCTTCTGTAGGTACCTGCAAACCTGTTTCCTCGACTCTTACAGGTACAGTCGACCTTGCAGACACATCTGTTCTCAGTTGAGTTCTTTTGTTGACTCAGTCATGACCACTGGTGAAACCATTTCTGGGGGTTTTGTTTCTCCTCTTCTTATATGATCCACATGTCTCCAAATGATTCGATCTTCCACTTTCATGTGGTAGAAAAGAGGTCCTGTTACTGCACTTATTTCACTAAACAACCATGTTGATCCTTCTCTAAAAATTTTCACAAATATTTTCTCTGTTAGGTTAAACGTCCTGTCATGACTGTGACAGTCATGACCAATTTTCTGACTTCCCTGATTCCTTTTCAACTGCCTCCCCCACCTCCCCTGCAAGTTTGGTATAATTAAACTCAATCTCAATCGGACAAGGCATTTCATCAACAATTTTGCAGGTGTGACACTTGTTTTCGAATGACGGATGTTCCTATAATGGAAAAGAGAATATGCTAGTTTAGTCACTATAGATTCTCCAGATAATTTCTTCATACCAGACTTGAACATCTGAACCACGATCTCAGCCAGTGCATTTGAAGAAGGGTGGGATGGTGAAGTTTTTACTTGAGTAATATCGCTGAGGCTGATAAATCGGTGAAACTCAGCACTCATAAATACCGTTCCATTGCCTGATACAACCACTTCAGGTTGTCCGTTAACTGTGAAACTTTGACCTAGCTTGTCAATTGTAGCAGAAGATGTTGGTGACTTAACTTCATATATGTCCATCCATTTCGAGTGAACATCGACAATAAGGAGAAACATTGTTCTCATAAAAAGTCCCACATAGTCGATGTGTAATCGCACCCATGGCCTTCCTGGCCACACCCAGGGGTGTAACGGAGCTGTTGGAGGTAACTTTTGCACTTGCTGACACTGCATATAACTTCTCACTAAGCTATCTATTGTTCCATCCATCTGGAGTTGGTGGAAATGGCAGAGGATGATTCTTTGAATGCAGAGGCTGGTGAGGTGAAAAGTGAGGACAAAGGGGGACACTATCATGGTTCTGGGAGGGAGAGGAAGGTGTGAGGACAGAGGCACAGGAGATGGGTCGGACACGGTTCCCTCCGGGACATCCTGATCCACTTCTCCATCACCCCCAACACCTCATCCTCCTCCCATGGCATCTTCCTATGCAATCGCAGAAGGTGCAACACCTGCCCCTTTACCTCCTCCCTCCTCACCATTCAATGGCCCAGACACTCCTTTCAGGTGAAGCAGCATTTCACTTAGACCCCCTTCATACTGATGAAACTTCTCAACACCAAAGACGATTGACAGGCCTTTTTCAATCTGTGAGTATCCCCTTTCCTTCTGTATTGAGTGTTCTCCTATAGGCCGTTCTAATCCATTGTCCATTCGATGGGAGAGCACTGCTCCATAAGAAGATGTGTCACATGCCAATACCAGCTCTTTCTTCAGATCAAAATAGTCTAGAAGGGTAGATGATTGCAACTGTTTCATTTTTGTGAAAGCTTCTTCCTGTGGTGTTTGCCATGACCGTTGCTGGTTTTCCTTGTGCAAGTAATACAGGTGGTGCCAATTCTGTCGATTAATTAGGCAAGAAGCATCCACAGTAATTAATCATCCCCAAGAATGATTTCAGTTCAGATGTATTCTTTGAGTCTCGGATTTCTTTAATGGCTGTCACTTTTTCTTCAACTGGATGTAGGCCTTGTGAATTTACCTTGTGACCGAGATAAGTTACCTCTTTCACCTGGAATGTACACTTTTCCTTTTTCAATCTCACTCCCACCTGTGAAAAACATTTCAGAACTTCTTCCGAGTTCATCAAATGTTCCTTTTCGGTGAGTCTAGTCACGAGAACATCATCCAAATAAACTACAATGTGGGGCAGTTCCTGGAGTAAATTTTCCATGGTTCTTTGGAATATGGCACAAGCAGAAGATACACCAAGTGGTAAATGGGTGGATTGATATAATCCCTCATGTGTATTTATGGTGACAAACTTCTCTAATTCCAATTGTTGATAAGCATGACTCATATCAAACTTTGTGTAGGTGGTTCCACCTGCCAGTTTAGTGTACAAGTCTTCAATTTTTGGTATGGGGTGTCTGTCCAACTTAGTCACTTTATTGGCTGTTAATTTGTAGTCTCCACAAATTCAAACTCTTTGGTCAGGATTGAGAACAGGTACAACTAGTGCTGCCCATTCTGAAAACTGCACTGGTTGTATCAATTCCAGTTTTTTTAACTGCCCAGTTCAGCATCTACCTTTTCCCGCATTGTGTAAGGTACTGGTCTTGCCTTTGTGAGTTTAGGTATCGCCTCTGGATCTACATGAATTTTTGCTTGTAGCTCCTCAATCTTTCCAAGTTCATTCTTGTAAACTGAGGCATATTTTTGTAGTAGCTCTGATAATCCATTAATTCTCAGTTAGAAGATTTCAGCCTATTCCAATTTAATTTCCTTCAGCCAGTTTCGTCCTAGCTCCCTTGCCTGCTGCAACCATCAAGAGTAATTGTGCTGTTTGAGCTCCGTAGTGTACTGTGACTTTACAATTGCCCTTGACCATGTGTCTTCTCTTGTGTAAGTTTTTAATTTGACACCTGTTTCTTCCAAATTTGGTTTATGTTCCCCATGATTCAGGTATTTAAAAGTATGCTCACCTATGACCATAATGGACACTCCTGTATCCACCTCTATTCTAAACGACCTCTCATTCACTCTCATCGTTACATAGATAGGTTCTGTTCTTCCTACCTTTAAATTATATAATGAATAAATATCTGAATCTATTACTTCAGGCTTTTCAACGCTGTAGATCTCATTGAGTTTTTGCTTTTGTTTGAAAGTCTCCTGATTCTATCTTTACAATTTCTCATGAGGCATCCATTTCAATGACAGAAAAAACATTTGATTTTTTTAAACTGTGATTCATTGCAAGGTTGTCTGCTTCCACCTCTGTTACCATTATGTCAAGTTTTTGCTGCTAAGTTATCTCTTATTTGTCTGCTAGTGGTAGCTGCTTCCCGCTTCTGTGTAAAGCTTTGCACTTTCACACTCTTTTTGGCTGAGGCTTCTTGCCCAATGTGGAGGATGGAGTCATTTTGCACTCCCTGTATGGCTTTTGAGTCTCGTACTGCACCTTCCATTGCCCCAGCGATTTCCAATGCCTTCTAAAAGTTCAAATTTGTTTCAGACAGTAATCTCTTCTGAATCGCATCTTCATTTATACCACACACCAAACAATCTCTCAACATATCATTGACAGATGTACCAAACTCTCAATATTCTGTTAATTGTTTCAGACTTGCCACACAACAAGCAACTGTTACCCACCGGGCTGTATTCCTTGACTTAAATTTGAACTGTTGTATCGTCACCAATGGCTTTGGCTGGTAGTGATTCTTTGTGAGGCTCATTAAGCCATCAAAACATTTTGAATCTGGGGCACTGGGTGCCAACAAATTTCGAATCCATATATCTGACTCCCACATGTGGATGAGAATCACGCGCTTCTTCTCCTCCCCCACAATGCCGTTCACCTGAAACAAGAAGGTGAGGCGTTCAACATAATGAGACCAATCATCCAAGGTTGGATCGAATGGTTCAACTCTTCTAAACTGTGGCCAGCTCTGAGGAGGTGGTTTCAATGATCAGGATGGAAATTTTTCTTTACTTACAATAATCGTGCAAGATACAGCCCGATTTCGGTTCTCATGATTTCCTTCATTCTTTTTTACTTTTTCACGTCCTATAGGGTCTTTTTCTTGCTTTTTACTCTCGTCGATAGTTTGTTGAACCTGGTGCCCTGGTTTATTGAGACTTAAGGATCCAGGTTGTATGCTTGTTTTGGGGTGGCCAAGTTAGTACCAAGACAGAGAAGATCAGTAGACCGTTCTTAGAAGAAACATTCTGTTTATTTAGAAAAAGAGCTCAGCAGCTACATTTTTGTGCCTACAACTCAAAACTCTGTCTTTACACTTCAGATTCTAACTCAAAACTTCTGACTACAGAGCTAGCCTGCTCTACTCTGCTATTGGATACCAAGATCATGTGATCTTACATTACAACATTTGTCTTAAAGATACATTACACATCAGATTACTACAGTGCATTACCTTGGTTTTGGTCATTCACACTCCGTTTCGTCTCTCCAAAGAGCTGCCAGCTCCCTTCGGCAAGGCAGCGGCAGGCCCCATCATGGCTGTTGCTTGCCAGTTCCTGGTAATGCTTGGTGTCACTGAGCTCTCCACCTGTCCAGTTAGGCCAATGGCATTTAAAAATGGCATCGCCAGTTGAGGTGCAGCACCGAAACCCAGAATTTACCTGGGCACCAAATTTCCAACCTCACTTTGAAAATCCGGCCCCATTTTCCAAAGCAAATTGTTGTTCAAAATTGTTTTTTAATCATTTCAGCTGTTTGTATGATTCCAAGCTATATTTAGAAAATCTTAAGGGCTGAATTTTACACGGATCGGGTGGGCGTGTGCCCAACCCAATCAGGCGTGAAATCGCACAAGATGGCGTCAGGCGAGCATCCCAACACCATCCCACACTCACGCGGTATTTCGGTTGGTGGGCATGTGCAAAATTCAGAAGCGTGCCCGCCGACAGTTAAGAGGGTAATTAAACCCATTAATGTTTTATATAGCCCGTTTGTTGGTACAGTTGGTGGGAGGGTGAACCAGCCAGGCGGCCTTGACGTTTTTCATCAAACCTCATCCACAGCCAGGATGAGATTTCCATGATGAAATTAAAGATAAATAAATTCCTGTGGGCAACATTTTGAGTCCATGTTTCATGCTGGCTGGTGATTGACCATCCCGGCCGGGGGCTGAACGCCCCCGGCGGTCCATTTCCTGGCCAGTCCCGGGCCCGCTGGTCACACCTACTGGCCAAGATGAAAATTCAGGCCCATGATTCTTTCTCATTTGTCCAACAGTTGTATCTTATATCGTCATTTATGGTGTTCATTAGAGCAAGTTGTGGTTCTGGGAATTGGAGAGCTCTGCAGCTTTTTTATTTTTGGTCGTTTTTTTCCACCTGATTATATTGTCCAATTTTTTCCAGTTTTCCCTCTCTTTGCTGAAGTCGAGACCCAGGAGCACTAGGGCCCAATCTGCTACTTTGCGCAACTTGTCATTATTCACATGAATCTTAGCTGTTCGTTATCTACAGGGACATCAGAGAACAGCCTGGTAAATGCTTCCAACCAGAAACACTGGGTAGTGATTATGAGGCAGAATCTCGGCTGCTATCCCCCTCCTTAACCCAGGAGCACATGGATAATTTCATAGAATTAACAGTGTAGAAACTGGCCATTTGGCCCAGCTGTTCCATGCTGGTGTTTATGCTCCACACAAGCCTCCTCCTATCTTACTTCATCCCATCTCCTCCCAGTGCATCAACACCTAGCCTAGATAAGCCAATTCAGCAAACCACTTGCACTGAACATGGACCTTACCTTGCACACAAGGCTTAGCTGTTTGCTGTTTTACGTGTACACACCCTAAATGTTAATTTGGCTTTTGGCTTTATTGTTGCTTATTGATTGGCTCTCTGTTTTCCAGAATTTTCTCTTTTGATTTCAGATTTTAGCATTTGCAGTTATTGGTTCTCTTTATTATGATCCTGCCTGTAAGAGCAGTTAACAGTCATCACTTGCAGTGAATCTCAGGGATTTGGTCTTGTCACTGCCTGCGTTTTGGTCTTGAAATGTTGCATGGCAATAGCAAAAGCTTCAATTCATCTTGCGGCTCATCTGTCAAACCCTCACCCATGACTTGTTACCTCTAAACTTAGCTATTTCAATACTCCACTGATGTATGTCGCCTGGCATCCTTCAGACCTCGAGGTCATCCAAAACTCTGCTGCCCACATCCCTATTGCCACCAAGTTCTGTTCACCCATTATCCCTGAGCTCACTATCCTATAACAACAAAAACAAAAAATGCTGGAAAACACTCAGCAGGTCTGACAGCATCAGTGGAAAGAAAGACAGGGTTAACGTTTCGAGTCTGTATGACTCTTCTTCAGAGCTCTTCTCTCCTTACTAACCTATATTGGCTCCTGGTTGAGTAATGCCTCGATTTTAAAGTTCTCAAACCTTTCATGACCTCACCTCTCCATATCTCTAAACTCATCCTGCCACCAACCCACCAAGATATCTGTGCCCCTCAATTCGGACCTCTTGTGTATCCTCGATTCTGATCACTCCACCATTGGTGGCTGTGCCTTCAGTTGCCACCCTAAACTCTGGAATTCATTCTCTCTTGCTTCCTTCAATTTATTCCTTAAAACCCACCTCATCTACTCTCAGATCTCCTCATATGGCTCGATGTCCAATTTCATTTGATAACATTCCCATGAGTTACTTTGTGTTTTGCCACTTTAAAGGTGCTCTATAAATGCAAATTTTTGTTGTAAATTGTATCTTATTCTACAGATTTAATGAAAACAAATTCCAAATTCAAAGCAATGTCAACATTTATTTTAATTTATGTTCCAAATATTAACTTTAAATATTAACTACCCCAATTACTAACCTTTTACTGAAGCTGATGGAAGTAATGCACAAAATGTGAAAGCATGCAAAATATTGCATTAGGTAATGCTAATGAACACACAAACTCATTGGCATGGGCTCCTTGTCAACTCCTGCAGCAGATGATACCAACAATGTGGGCTTGTCGCTGTTCGATTCAGGGGATTTGATGAGTTTGTGATAGGCCATGTGAGCATCAGCAATAATCATACAAGTACAACGTGTGAGAGAGAAGGAGAGAGTATGTGAGAGGGGGAGAGAGAGAGAGTGAGGGGGAGAGAGAGAGATTGAGCGAGAGAGTGAGAGAGATAGTGGGATAGAGAAAGTGAGAGAGAGAGCAAGAGAAAGTGTGAAAGGGAGATACTGAGAGTGATACAGTGAGTGAGAGAGTGGGAGAGAGAGAGAAAGTGAGAGAGAGTGAGAGTGTGAGTGAGGGAGAGTGAGAGTTAGAAATAGAATGAGAGAGAGTGATAGAGAGTGACTGACAGTCAGAGAGGGAGAGTGAGGGAGTAGGAGCGAGTATTCAGGAAAATTTCCTACAGCAGTATGTATCCAGTCCAACAAGAAAGGAGGCATTGCTAGAGCTGGTTCCTGGGAATGAGGTGGGCCAAGTAGATCAAATGACAGTGGGGGAACATTTAGGGGACAGTGATCATTGTATCATAAGGTTTAGGTTGGTTATGGAAAAGGACAAGGAGCAACCCAGAGTCAGAATAACTAACTGGGGAAAGGCCAACTTCAATGGAGTAAGAATGGATCTGGTCCGGATAAACTGGAATCAACGATTGGCAGGCAAAATGGTAAAGGAGCAATGGGCTACCTTCAAAGAAGAGATACTTTGGGCACAGACAAGGTATATTCCCAGGAAGTGAAATGTATGCAAACATACCCAGAGCTCCTGGATGAGAAAAGAGGTAGAAATTAAGGTGATAAAGAAAAAGTGTGCACCCACTGGAGTGCTTCTTTGGGTGCATTAGAGTGTTTAAGTTGGAGTTTGGTTAGTGAGGAAGTTTTAAGAGTTAATTTAATTTACGAGTTAATTTATATCTAATGTGTAGTCTTTTCTATAATTTAGCATTAACTAGAAGTTGCTTGGTTGTAGAGAACGTGAGTATTGTTGAAAAAAGAGACATGTCGAAGCTTTTTACCTTGAACTCATCAGGATACGCACAAGGATACCAATATAAGGGAAAACAACAATTTATACTGTATGTGAAGAGAGTGCTGATTGGTTGGCAAGTAAGACCATAAAACTTATGGGCAGAAGTAGGCTATTTCGCCCATCGAGTCTGCTCTGCCATTCAATGAGATCATGGCTGATGTGATAGTCCATTCCACCTTCCTGCCTTTTCCCCATAACCCTTGATTCCCTTACTGATTAAAAATCTGTCTATCTCAGCCTTGAATATACTTAACGTCCCAGCTTCGACAGCCCTCTGCAGTAAAGAATTCCACAGATTGACTACCCTCTGAGAGAAGAAATTCCTCCTCATCTCTGTCTTAACTGGGTGACCCCTTACTCTGAGATTATGTCCTCTGGTCCTAGACTCTCCACAAGGGGAAACAAGCTCTCAGCATCTACCCTGTCAAGCCCCCTAAGAATCTTATATGTTTCAATAAGGTTGCCTCTCATTCATCTAAACTCCAATGAGTACAGGCTGAACCTACTCAACCTCTCCTCATAAGAAAATCCCTCCATCCCCAGGATCAACTGAGTGAACTTTCTCTGGACTGCCTCCAATGCCAGTATATCTTTCCTTAGATAAGGGGACCAAAACTATTCACAGTGTTCTAAGTGTGGTCTAACTAATGCCTTGTATAGTTTTAGCAAGACTTCCCTTTTCTTTATACTCCATTCCCTTTGAAATAAAGGCCAACATTCCATCTGCCTTCCCTATTACCTGCTGATCTTGTATGTTAGATTTTTGGGATTCAAGAACTCCCAAATCCCCCTATGCTGCAGCCTTCTGCAGTCTTTCTCCATTTAAATAATATTCAACTCCTCTATTCTTCATGCCAAAGTGCATAATCTCACATTTTCCCACGTTATATTCCATCTGCCACTTTTTTGCCCTCTCATTTAACCTGTCTATATCCCTCTGTAGACTCCTTGTGTCATCCTCACCACCGCAAATTTGGCGACAGTACATTGACTTCCCTCATTTAAGTCTTCAATATATATTGTAAATAATTGAGGCCCCAGCACTGATCCCTGTGGCACTCCACTAGTTACAGGTTGTCATCCTGAAAATGCCCCCCTTATCTCAACTTCCTGGCTTCTATTAGTTAGCCAATCCTCTATCCATGCTAATATACTACCCCCAACACCATGGGCTCTTATTAAGTAGCCTTAAGTGTGATACCTTATCGAATGCCTTTTGGAAATCCAAATATATTACATTTACTGGTTCCCTTTTATCTATCCTGCTAGTTACGTCCTCAAAGAATTCTAATAAATTTGTCAGGAATGATTTCCCCTTCATGAAGCCATGCTGACTCTCCTTAATTAGGTAATATAATTCTAAATGCTCTGCTACTACATCCTTTATAATAGACTCTAACATTTTCCCAATGACAGATGTTAAGCTAACTGGTTTATAGTTAATTGTTTTTGTCTCCCTTCTTTTTGAATAAGGGTGTTGTTACATTGGAAGTTTTCCAATCCTCTGGGACTTTTCCAGAGTCGAAGGATTCTTGGAAGATCACCACCAGTGCATCCACTATCTCTGTAGCTACTTCCTTTCATATCCTAGAATGCAAACCATCAGGTCCAGGGGGCTTATTGGCCTTTAGCCCCATTAGCTACTCTAGTACTTTTTCTCTAGTGATAGTTATTATATTTATTTCCTCCACCATCTTTTGCCCCATGATTATTTATTATTGCAATGCTATTAGTGTCTTCTACTATGAAGACTGAAGTAAAGTATTTTTTCAACTCCTCTGCGATTCTCTGAATCCCCATTATTATTTCCCAAGCCTCATTCTGTAAGGGGTCCCTGTTCACTTTGGTCTCTCTATTCCTTTTTATATATTTAAAGAAGCCCTTACTGTCCATTTTTTTTATTTCTTGCTAGTTTATCCTCAAAGTTTATTTTCTCCCTTTTTATTTTTTTTGGTCATCTTTTGTTGGTTTTTAAAACTTTTCCAATCCTCTGGCTTACCACTAATCTGAGTCACATTGTATGTCTTTTCTTTTAATTTGATACTATCCTTAACTTTCTTAGTTAACCATTATTGGTTTATTCCCTTCCTTTAATCCTTCTTCCTCATAGACATCTACAGCACAGAAGGAGGCTATTTGGCTCATCGTGTTTGAGCCGGTCAACAAAGATCTGACTATACTAATCCCACTTTCCAGCGCTTGGCCCATAGCCCTGGAGGCTATGACAATGCAAGTGAATATCTAAATGCTTCCTAAATATTACAAGAGTTTCTGACTCAACCACCCTTTCAGACAGAGTTCCAGACTCCCACCACCCTCTGGGTGAAAAAACTCTCCTCAACTCCCCCCTTAGCCTTCTACCTCTTACCTTAAATCTATGCTCCTCTACTAATGGAAAAAGTGCCTTCCTGTCCGCCCCATCTATGCCCATCATAATCTTATACACCTCTACCAGGTCCCCTCTCAACCTTCGCTGCTCCAAGGAAAACAACCCCAGCCTATCCAATCTTTCCTCATAGCTCAGACCCTCCAGCCCAGGCAGTATCCTGGTGAATCTCCTCTGCACCCTCTCCAGTGTAATCACATCCTTCCTATAATGCACACAGTACTCCAGCTGTGGCCTAACCAGCATTTTATACAGTTTCAGCAAAACCTCCCTGCTTTTGTATTCTATGCCTCAGCTAATAGAGGCAACTATCCCATATGCCTTCTGCCATCACCTTACAAGGCCTACTGCTTCCCAGCCTGTCTCCAGGGGGCTGTTAAAATCCAGTTCCATGTCTAGAGCATTAGTTCAGGTCCCTGGATACCTAAAACTAGTAACATTACCATAAAGCTACCTTCTCCCCTCAATCAGATCAAAGTACTTCAAAGATTGGATCAGAAGGTTTGAAAGAGGTGTTTTCTGTATATAATTTGACAGATATGTCATTGTTTTGACATTACATTTGTGAATTAACTGCAACATGCAGACAGATTTATGTTCTATGAGTGCTAACTAATTGAAGAATCCTTTACATTTTGTGATTTGGGTTCATGTCATTGTTATGAGATAGACCACCAAAGTAAATTTGAGAATTAATTCAATCAATGCTGATGGTTGATATCATCTTGAGGATTGTACTTCAGGTCAAAAAAGATCCATTAATCTTCTCATGGTTTCCAATCACAACAGCACACTACATCATATTATACATAAAGCACTCGATGTGACAGGACCCATAGGAATTATACACGTTCTACACATTATACATAAAGAACAGCAGATATGTTGGGACCCTTTGGAATTCTTTTGACAAAGAATCTCATATTTGACACCTGAACTGTGGTGAAATTTTAACCCCCAAAAACAGGTGAGCTTGGGTCAGTTTGGATGTGAAAATTCTAAAACTCTCCAACCTGCACACATCCAGTTTTAAAAGAGGCTGGTTAAGGGAGGCGTGTGGGCAACCATTCTGCTTTCAGGAGACAGGGGTTGCTCAGTATAATGAGGCTCGTCCTTCAGGTTTGTTCTCTTCCCACAGCAACGTGGTTGGCTCTTAAATGCTCTCTGAAATGGCCGAGTCAGCCACTCAGTTGTATCAAACCACTACAAAGTTTAAAAGAAATGAAACTGGATGGATCACTCAACATCAACTTAGCCATCGGAAATGACAACGGCAAACTCAGCCCTGTCAACCCTGCAAAGTCCTCCTTACTAATATGTGGGGGGCTAGTGCAAAAATTGGGAGAACTGGCTCACAGACTAGTCAAGCAACAGCCTGACATAGTCATCCTTACAGAATCATATCTGACAGATTATGTCCCAGATACCACCCTCACCATCCCTGGGTATGTCCTGCCCCACTGACAGGACAGACCCAGCAGAGGTAGCAACATAATGGTATACCGTTGTTAGGGAGTTTCCCTGGGAGTCCTCAACATTGACTCCAGACCCCATGAAGTCTCAAGGTATCAGGTCAAACATGGGCAAGGAAACCTCAAGCGGATTACCACATACATTCCCCCTTCAGATGATGAATCAGTGTTCCTTGGAGGAAGCACTGAGGGTGGCAAGGGTGCAGAATGTACTCTGGGTGGGGGACCTCAATGTCCGTCAAAAAGAGTGGTTCGGTAACACCACTACTGACCGAGCTGGCTGAGTCCTAAAGGACATAGCTGCTATATTTCATTGTGGTGAGAGACCCTGCAAGAGGGGAAAGCATACTTGACCTCATCCTCACCAACCTGCCTGTCACAGATGCATCAGCCCATGACAGTATTGATAGAAGCGACCACCACACAGCCCCTGTGGATACAAAGTCTTATCTTGACATTGAGGAAACCCTCCATTGTGTTGTGCTGCCACCATGCTAAAGGGGATAGATTTCAAACAGATCCAAGAACTCAAGACTGAGCATCCATGAGGTGCTGTGGGCCATCAGCAGCAGCAGAATTATACTCGAACACAATCTGTAACCTCATGGCCTGGCATATCCCCCACTCTACTATTACCATCAAGCCAGGGGACCAGCCCTGGTTCAATGAAGAGTGCAGGAGGGCATGCCAGGAGCAGCACCAGGCATACCTAAAAATGAGGTGTCAACCTGGTGAAGCTATAGCACAGGACTACTTGTGTGCCAAACAGCATAAGCAGCAAGCGGTAGACAGAACTAAGCGATCCCATAACCAATGGATGAGATCTAAGCTCTACAGTCCTGCCACAGCCAGTCGTGAATGGTGGTGGACAGTGAAACAACTCACTGGAGGAGGAGGCTGCACAAATATCCCCATCCTCAATGACGGGGGAGCCCAGCACATCAGTGCAAACGATAAGGCTGAAGCATTTGCTACAATCTTCAGCCAGAAGTGCCGAGTGAATGATCCATCTCGGCCTCCTCTGGAGGTCCCCAGCATCACAGATGCCAGTCTTCAGCCAATTCGATTCACTCTGCATGATGTCAGGAAATGGCTGAAAGCACTTGATACTGCAAAGGTTATGGACCCTGACAATATTCTGGCAAAAGTACTGAAGACTTGTGTTCCAGAACTTGCCACACCCCTAGCCAAGCTGTTCCAGTACAGCCACAACACTGGCATCTACCCGGCTATGTGGAAAGTTGCTCAGGTATGTCCTGTACACAAAAAACAAGACAAATCCAACCCGGTCAATTCAGCCCCATCATTTGACTCCCAACTGTCAGTAAAGCGATGGAAGGGGTCATCAACAGTGCTATCAAGCGGCACTTGCTTAGCAATAACCTGCTTAGTGATGCCCAGTTTGGGTTCCACCAGGGCCACTCAGCCCCTGACCTCATTACAGCCTTGGTTCAAACATGGACAAAAGAGCTGAACTCCCAAGGTGAAGTGACAGTGACTGCTCTTAACGTCAAGGCAGCATTTGACTGAGTGTGGCATCAAGGAGCCCTAGCAAAACTGGAGTCAATGGGAATCAGGGGGAAAACTCTCCGCTGGTTGGAGTCATACCGAGCACAAAGGAAGATGTTTATGTATTGTTGGAGGTCAATCATCCCAGTACCAGGACTTCACTGCAGGAGTTCCTCAGGGTAGTGTCCTAGGCCAATCACCTTCAGCTGCTTCATCAATGACTTTTCTTCCATAATAAGGCCAGAAGTGGGGATGTTCACTGATGATTGCACAATGTTCAGCACCATTCATGACTCCTCAGATACTAAAGCAGTCCATGTCCAAATGCAGCCAGACCTGGACAATAAGTGGCAAGTAACATTTGCGCCAGAAAAGTGCCAGGCAATACAGAAACAGAACAAAAACAGGATTACCTGGAAAAACTCAGCAGGTCTGGCAGCATCGGCGGAGAAGAAAAGAGTTGACATTTCGAGTCCTCATGACCCTTCAGCAGAACAGTTATGTGGAAGGGTCATGAGGACTCGAAACGTCAACTCTTTTCTTTTCCACCGATGCTGCCAGACCTGCTGAGTTTTTCCAGGTAATTCTGTTTTTGTTTTGGATTTCCAGCATCCGCAGTTTTTTATTTTTATCTAAGTGCCAGACAATGACCATCTCCACCAAGAGAGAATCTAACCATCACACTTGACATTCAATGGCATTACCATCACTGAATCCCCCACTGTCAGCAGCCTGAGGGTTGACTAGAAACTGAACTGGACTAGTCATATAAATATTGTGGCTTCAAGAGCAGGTCATAGTCTAGGAATCGCGTGATGAATAGCTCACCTCCTGACTCCCCAAAGCCTGTCCACCATCTACAAGGCAAAAGTCAGGAGTGTGATGGAATACTCCCCACTTGCCTGGATAAGTGCAGCTCCCACAACATTCAAGACACCATCCAGGACAAAGCAGCTGCTTGATTGGCACCACATCCACAAATATTCACTCCCTCCCCCACTGATGCACAGTGGCAGCAACATGTAATATCTACAAGATGCACAGCAGAAACTCACCAAGGCTCTTTAGACAGCACCTTCTAAACCTACAACCACCACCATCTAGAAGGACAAGGGCAACAAATGCATGGGAACACACCATCTGGAAGTTCCCCATCAAGCCACTCACCATCCTGACTGGAAATATATCGCCGTTTCTTCACTGTCACTGGATCAAAATCCTGGAGCTCCCTCCCTAACAGCACTGTGGGTGTACCTACACCACATTGACTGCAGCAGTTCAAGAAGGCAGCTCACCACCACCTTCTCAAGGGAAATTAGGGATGGGCAAAAAATGCTGGCCCATCCAGTGTTGCCCATGTCCCTTGAATGAATATTTTAAAAACTGAGGATTACACAGAGAAATTTAAACATTCCAGTCAGCCAGTTTAAAAAAACTAATTGATGAGCATTTCAAAGGGACATTTGTCTTTGAGAGAAAATGTGCTTCTATAGTTTATTTTTGGATGGAGAGACAATGGGTCACCTTTGCCATAATGTATTACCTGATAATCAGATGCTCATGTGTTTAAGTGCAGGATAATTTAAAAAACTTAGGAAAGAACAAATTCAAATTAAAATTAATATATGTAGATCCATTCTGAGGCCAAATATTCCTGAATTAGCTAAATTTGGTTAAAAAAGTAGCTTTAATTGCAATGTGCATTTCAGCCCTATAGGACTGCTAACCAGTGTTACTGAAGGAATTATGGATTTAATCATGTTAGTCATTCTTAACTTTTTAACATGCTTTTAATTCACACCATGTTTTTTTGTTTAAATTAACAAATGCAAGAATTTTACTCCCTATACACCTCTAGTTTCAGCCTCTCCTGACCATCAGTTCCATGTGTACGTTGGATGTTATTTAAAAATGGGTTTTTGTCAAATCAGGACAGGTAAATCTGAGTTATATTTGAAACAGTCAAATCCTGCTGCACAGGAAAAATGACCTGGGGAGGGGGAGAAGCCTGATTCGGAATTCCCTGAGCCTTTTCTATCTTTTGATCGTGATTGACAAGACAATTAATTTTAAGCTTTTCTGTTTGAAAAAGATTTAGTTGCACATTTTCAATTATCCTCAGTTCCTATGTGATTAACAGGAGTACAGAGAAAGCTGCTGTTAAGCATGCTGCAGGGACACTGAATAACCCAGTACTGATGTGTGATTATGTTCGATTTCTCACCGAAATCACGACAGCCACAGGATTCTGGGAAGATGGATTTTACAGCTGAAAAAAGTAAAATTCTAATTGCTAGATATTTTGTAACTCTTCATGAAATTGTCACAGGCTGGGCCTATATATTCTTTAAAGAAGTGATTCACTCAGAATGTCCTCACTGAAGTAAATCAAAGAGGATGCGTTCATCATTAAATATTGATGTGAAACTGCAAACTGGCCAAAAGTCAGCCTCTATCTCTAATGGTGGTGTTGTTGCTGGATATTTTAGCACAGGATCCATGGTTTGACACCAAATGCAGCTAAACCAGTTTAACACAACATTTAGCTCTTGTTGGAGCTTACATAAATGTTTTAAATACCTCCCTGTTTTGTGATGTGTAACTTGGCACAGCATGGTGGTATGTTGGTGTTTCTGATTCTGTTGTGTGGGCAGTTTTTCTTCATTGTATTGAAATGAATGTTTTGTGTTTAAGAACACAGTATGGGACAGTTTTCTAATGCAGAAGTGTATTTACAAAACCTTAAATTAACAGTTTCCAATATTCTCCAAGAGCAGTTTATTACAGTACTTAAATGTTTTTATCTGGTATTCACAAGAGTGATTTCAAGTGCAGAGAAATTGGTGAGTGAAAGGGCCTGAATTGAAAGAATTACATTTATTTCCTTTTAAATATTATGGCGTTTAATGGGGCAGTTTTGTTGTTTTTCTCTCCATATCTTTCACCAGCTGCAAAAATCCAATACCAGATGTGCTAACATAAAGTACACACTGGCTGTCCAGTTATATATGGCCACAGTTAGTGTACATCACAAGCCAGTACATAATGTAAATTATTGAAGTAGAATGTGTATTTTAATATACACTGGCTACAGTAATATGTCACATGCAATGATGGTTAATTCATTATTCTGGTATTATTACCTTGAAACACTCCAATGATTAAAAAAAAAACATTTGGAGCCAATTTTCTTGATAGTTACTCCTAACTCAAAAAGCAAGGACTTAACAACAAAGCACAGAGAGTTAAAGGGTGGAATTTTCCACTCTAAATGCAGTGTCAGCTGGGAAAGTCAACATGATTCCTATTGGGCGTCGTGACAAGTGGACACACACAACCTTCCACTTTCCAACTATTAATTATGTATCTGCAAGGAGCTCAGCAAACCTGGTATCAGAGTGGGCAGGAAGTCACCCACGGCACCGGAACCTCATGGGGTTGAAAGTCCTAGAGCCATATTTAAATGGCACCCAGACAGACATTCGCTCACTGCAGGCCAGGAGCACCGCACTACTCCGGAAGAATCCTTGCAACTGCAGCTAATACTGGAGAAACTGGCCAATGTGAACAACATCCCAGGATACGAGGGAACCTCCGGAATTGCCTCTCGCTCATTTCACGATAATAGCACCACCGGTGATACACCCACCGTTGGTGGGGCCAATACTCACCACTGCAGTGGACCATGTTCACCAGCCTCTTGATTTTATAGACCCCCCGCTGCCTCTTGCTCCTCCTGGCCCTGTGCCAACCAGCGACATGCCCTCCTTCCCCTCATCCGCGTGAGAGCCATTACCAAGGCTGAGTTGTCTGCAGCCTGCATCATCGGTGCCTCAGTGGATGTGTGAACAAAGTAAAGTGACACATTAAGTGAGCAAGTCCTTTACAGGTTTCCCTCCATCTCAAAGCCAGCAGGCCAGTGCTAAGCCCTTTACCTGGTCTCCATCTAGACATGGCACCCCCACCCCACCCCTTCCAGGTAAAGGACACCTGGAGGGTCAGTGATGGATGTTCCTCCTGTTCATACATGACTGTGTATGGAGACATTGCTCTTTGACCCAGGTGATGACAGTCACGTGCGAGAACCCTCCTTCAGAGACTACTCTGCTCTCCTCCACTACCCTCCAGATTCTATAGAGAGATTATTGCCTTGGCAGCATAGAAATAATAACCACATGACGCTTTGTCAGACATGACCATTCACCCAGGAGGATGGAGGTTTGGAGTTGTGAGTTGGCTGCCCTCCAGCAGCTGTGCCCCTTGGAGGCATCCACCCCCCTCCCTCCCTCCCTTCAGCCCTGCCTCTGACAGCAGCTGATGGCAAATGGCACAGAATGAACGGCTGCTCCAACCGGCCTGGCATCTCTGAGATGTTATGAGACCCATGAGTTGGGAACAAACCTGCTGCAACTCGGCCTTCACTATAGAGAGGAGAACATGAGTGAACATCTTGACATCCAGTTGCCTCATGATTATTAGGATGTCCCTTTAGTCGGCCGCTTGTGCTGACCTTGAACGCCACAAGCCTGAAAAGACCCTCCTCCCACCTCGAGGACTCTCACTAATTGACTAACTCATGGTTAAGGGCAGATTTGAAAAATGGTGTGTGTCACCTTTCAAACTCGCTTCACCACCTTCTATCCTTCCCCTGTCACCCACCAACTTCTCCCCATCACCATGGCCCCACCCAGTATCACCATTCCTGTCCCCTCTGTCACCCTTGAACCTCCCCGCGTTACCCTGGACCCTATCACGATCCACCTCCACATGCCTTCCCTCCCCTCAGAGCTGACACCTGTTACTGTCCCCATGCCCACCCTGATCCAGCCCCTCCTGTTATCCCAGCCGCCTGCCTTGTCCCCCATCTGTGATCCACCCAATGAGACCTTCACCTACCAGACTCTCACCCTGGACCTGTCAGCCTCCTGCATCCCACGCCACACCACCACCCCCCCCACTCCCCGACTGAGACTGTTCCCTCCTATCACCAGTACCCTGAGTTCACCCCCCACCCCCAGGACCCCACTGTTGACATCACCAACCCTACCCTCTAAGACACTCCCACTCCCACCCACTTTCCTGGATGTTATCCGCCCCCCCCACCCCCCCTCCCCACCCCGGTTCCCTGGATATTTCCCCATTCCCTGGACATTCTCCCCACCCTTCCCTCATAAGCCTGCCTCTCCTGGCCAGCCTTAGCGCAGTCTTCAGCAACGACGATCAGGGGAAGTTATACAAAGACCCTGAGAAGGACAAAGCATAATATTGACGGTAAAACCAAAACACATTTTTATATCAACTTTCCGTTTATCCACTGGCAATATTACTACGGCACATTTCAGACAATAACCATTTCAGTCTGTCTATATTGTCTCAGTGGAATGAATTTACGTTCATGGAGCTTTGAAGAGGAATAAATGGTTACCATTTAAGTTTAAAATGTATTTTGTCTCTAGAGGGTGAAAGTCCAAATTCATCTTCGTGACAAATCTCGGAGGTAATAAACTCAAATGATTATGAAAAGAATGAAGAATGCAGTATATATATTTTAAAATAAACAGTGAGCAGCTGGTAGAGAGAGAGGGAACTGAAATAGGAAGAGTTGACGAGTATCAACTGTACAGACAGGTTTTTTATTTGCAGTATATGAAGCAGGTCTAAAATGTTCCCTCACTGGGTGAAGCTTTGACTCATCATCCTACCAGAGGCTACTGATGTGCATACTCGGCAAGAAGAAAAATGTTCCATTTATCTGTCATTCCTGTGATTCAAACAGAAAAATATTTCCCCATTGGTCTGGACTGTAATCTGCAGCTTTTTCCTTTCTTTTCCCAGAACAGTCAATGTGGCAGGATTGTAATAATTGGGAGTTTCTGGTCATTCAGACTGTCCCTCACAAACACATCTGCAGATCTGATTGCAACCTCCCACCTACCCCCAATAACCTTTCACCCTCTTGTTAGAGAATCTATCTAGCTCTGCCTTAAAAATATTAAAAGCCTCTGCTCCCACCACCTTTTGCGTAAGAGAGTTCCAAAGACTCATGACCCTCTGAGAGGAAAAACATTCTCCTTATCTCCATTTTAAATGAGTGACCCCTTATTTTTAAACAGTAACACCTAGTTCTAGATTCTCCCACAAGAGGAAACATCCTCTCCACATCCACCCTGTCAAGACCCCTCAAGGTCTTAAAGGTTTCAATCAAGTCACCTTCTAAACTTTAGTGGATACAAGCCTAGTCTGTCTAACCTTTCCTCATAAGACAACCCACCCATTCCTAATATTAGTCTAGTAAACCTTCTCTGAACTGCTTCCAACACATTTACATCCATCCTTAAGTAAGGAGACCAGTACTGTACACAATACTCCAGATGTGGTCTCACCAATGCACTGTACAACTGAAGCATAACCTCCCTACTTTTGTATTCAATTCCTCTCACAGTAAATGATAACATTCTATTAGCTTTCCTCATTACCTGCTGTACCTGCATACTAACCTTTTGTGATTCATGACACCCAGATCCCTGTGAATCTCAGCGCTCTGCAATCTCTCACCATTTAGATAATAAGCTTCTTTTTGATTCTTCCTGCCAAAACAGATGATTTCACATTCGCCCACATTATACTCCATTTGCTTGGATCTCTTAAACCATCCTGTGGCCCTTTGTATCCTCCTTATGTCCTCTTTACAACTTACTTTCTTACCTATCTTTGTGTCATCAGCAAATTTAGCCACCATTCCTTCAGTCCTGTCATCTGAATCATTTATATCAATTGTAAAAAGTTGACACCTCAGCACTGATCCCTGTGGCACACCACTCGTTACATCCTTCCAACCAGAAAAAGACTGTTTTATGCCTACTCTCTGCTTCCTGTTAGCTAGCCAATCTTCTATCTATGCCAATATGTTACCCCCTACACCATGAGCTTTTATTTTCTGCAATAAGTTTTGATCTCTTACTTTATCAAGTGCCTTCTGGAAAGTAAAGTACAGTAGGGTTCAGTACCGTACAGCCGGTTCTCCTTTATCCACAGCACAAGTGACTCCTTCAAAGAACTCCAATAAATTGGTTAAACTTGTCTTCCCTTTCATAAGACCATGTTGACTCTGCCTGATTGCCTTGAATTTTTCTAAGTGCTCTGCCATAACATTTTTAGTAATAGCTTCTAACATTTTCCCTATGACAGATGTTAAGCCTGGCCTGTAGTTTCCGGCATCTGCCTCCCTCTCTTTTTGAATGACTATTTTCTTAACTTATGGAACCTGAATCTAGGGGGTTTTTGATTTTTTTTTTCTTTCACAGTGCTGTTAGGGAGGGAGTTCCAGGATTTTGACCCAGCGACATTGAAGGAACGCTGATATATTTCCAAGTCAGGATGGTGAGTGGCTTGGAGGGGAACTTCCAGATGGTGGTGTTCCCATGTGTCTGCTGCCCTTGTCCTTCTAGATGGTAGCAGTCGTGGGTTTAGAATGTGCTGTCTAAGGAGCCTTGGTGAATCCCTGCAGTGCACCTTGTAGATAGTACACACTGCTGCTACTGTGTGTCGGTGGTGGAGGGAGTGAATGTTTGTGGATGTGGTGCCAATCAAGTGGGCTGCTTTGTCCTGGATGGTGTCAAGCTTCTTGAGTGATATGGGAGCTGCACTCATCCAAGCAAGGGGAGAGTATTCCATCACACTCCTGACTTGTGCCTTGTAGGTAGTGGACAGGCTTTGGGGAGTTGTGAGGTGAGTTACTTGTTGCACGATTCCTAGCCTCCGAGCTGCAATTGTAGCCACAGTATTTATATATATATAGTCCAGTTCAGTTTCTGGTCAATGGTAGCCCCCAGGATGTTGATAGCGGGGGGATTCAGTGATGGTAATGCCATTGAATGTCAAGGGACAGTGGTTAGATTCTCTCTTTTTGGAGATGGTCATTGCCTGGCACTTGTGTGGGCGAGAGTTACTTGCCACTTGTCAGCCCAAGCCTGGATATAGTCCAGGTCTTGCTCATTTGGACATGGACTGTTTAAGTACCTGAGGAGTCATGAATGATGCTGAACATTGTGCAATCATCAGCGAACATCCCCACTTCTGACCTTATGATGGAAGGAAGGTCATTGATGAAGCAGCTGAAGATGGTTGGGCTGAGGACACTACCCTGAGGAACTCCTGCAGCGATGTCCTAGAGCTGTGGTGAGTGATCTCCAATAATCACAACCATCTTCCTTTGTGTTAGGTACAACTCCAACCAGTGGAGAGACTTCCCCCGATTCCCATTGACTCCAGTTTTGCTAGGGCTCCTTGACCACACTCGGTCAAATGCTGCCTTGATGTCAAAGGCAGTTACTCTCACCTCATCCCGGGAGTTCAGCTCTTTTGTCCATGTTTGAACCAAAGCTGTAATGAGATCAGGAGCTGGGTAGTCCTGACAGAACCCAAGCTGGGCGTTGGTGAGCAGGTTATTGCTATGCAAGTGCCTCTTGATAACACTGTTGATGACCCCTTCCATTACTTTACTGATGACCGAGAGTAGACTGATGGGGCGGTAATTGGCTGGGTTGGATTTGTCCTGTTTTTTTTGCACAGGACACACCTGGGCAATTTTCCACATAGTCGGGTAGATGCCAGCGTTGTGGCTGTACTGGAACAGCTTGGCTAGGGATACAGCAAGTTCTGGAGCATAAGTCTTCAGTACTATTGGTGGAATATTGTCAGGGCCCATAGCCTTTGCAGTATCCAGAGCCTTTAGCCATTTCTTGATATCACGTGGAGTGAATTTAATTAGCTAAAACTGGCATCTGTGATGCTGGGGACCTCCGGAGGAGGCTGACATGGATCATTCACTTGGCTCTTCTGGCTGAAGATTATAGCAAATGCTTCAGCCTTATCTTTTGCACTGATGTGCTGGGCTCCTCCATCATTGAGGATAGGGATATTTCTGGATCCTCTCTCCCCCAGTGAGTTGTTTAATTGTCCACCACTATTCACGACTGTAGGGCTTAGATCTGATCCATTGGGTTGTGGAATCACTTAGCTCTGTCTATCACTTGCTGCTTATGCTGTTTGGCACACAAGTAGTCCTGTGTTATAGCTTTACCAGGTTGACATCTCATTTTTAGGTATACCTGGTGCTGCTCCTGGCATGCCCTCCTGCACTCTTCATTGAACCAGTGTTGGTCCCCTAGCTTGATGGTAATGGTAGAGTGGGGGATATTCCAGGCCATGAGGTTACAGATTGTGTTAGAGTACAATTCTGCTGCTGCTGATGGCCCACAGCGCCTCATGGATGCTCGGTCTTGAGTTGTTGGATCTGTTTGAAATCTATCCCCTTTAGCACGGTGGCAGCACAACACAATGAAGGGTTTCCTCAATGTGATGGTGGGACTTTGTTTCCACAATGACTATGTAGTGATTACTCCGACTGATACTGTCATGAACAGATGCATCTGCAGCAGGCAGGTTGGTGAAGATGATGTCAAGAATGTCTTTCCCTCACCAACTGCCACAAAAGCAGTTTACCAGCTATGTCAATTAGGACTTGGCCAGCTCGGTCAGCAGTGGTGCTACTGAGCCACTCTTGGTGATGGACATTGAAGTCCCCCACCCAGAGTACATTCTGCGCCCTTGCCACCCTCAGTGCTTCCTCCAAATGGTGTTCAACATGGAGGGGCACTGATTCATCAGCTGAGGGAGGGCAGTACGTGGTAATCAGCAGGAGGTTTCCTTGCCCATGTTTGACCTGATGCTATCATACATCATGGTGTCTGGAGTCAAAAAACAGCCCAGACAGTTTAACTTCACTGGTGTAGCTTCTAGAAACAATAATTCACAGCAAAATTATGTCACTTAAGCAAATGCAGGTTAATTAAGGAAAGCCAGCACAGGTTTGTTAAGGGTAAACTGTGTTTTACTAACTTGCTGGAATTTTTTGAAGAGTTAGCAGAGATGGTTGATATGGTTGATGCTATTGATGTGCTATACATAGACTTCCAAACAGCATTAATACAGTGCCACACAACAGCAAAGTTATAGATCTTGGAATAAAAGCAGCAACATGGATACAAAGTAGGTTGAGTGACAGGAAACAGAGAGTAGTGGTTAATGGATGTTTTTCAAACTGGAGGAAGGTTTGTAGTGGAGTTGCCCATGTCAGGGAAGGAACCAGTTAATTATCAAGGAGTGTTTAAGTAGGTAATTGTAAGTTAACAAACCACATACTTCACTGGTTTTGTATATAAAGGGAAAACGTCTGAGACAAACTGGAGAGTTTTATGTCATTAGAGTAAAACTCTGCTTGGAGCAGTAAGACTTTGTCTTCTTTACCAAACAGCTATTAGAACTTGACACCCCAGGGATCAGTGTTGGGACCCTTGCTCTTCCTGATATATATTTAAGACATAGACCTTGGTGTACAGGGTATAATTTCAAAACTTGTGGATGATATGAAACTTGGAAGCATTGTGAACTGTGAGAAGAATAGTGTGAAACTTTAAAAGGGCATAGATAATTTGGTAGCATAGGCAGACAAGTGGTAGATGTAATTCAATACAGAGAGGTGTGGAGTGCTCCATTTTGGTAGGAAGAATGCAGAAAGACAATATAGAACAAAATGTATAATTCTAAAGGGGGTGCAGAAGCAAAGGGATGTGGGTGGATATGTGTGTAAGTCATTGAAGGTGGCAGGACAGGTTGAGAGGGCAGTTAATAAAGCATATATTATCCTGGGCTTTTTTAATAGGGGCATTGAATACAAGAGCAAGGAGGTTATGTTAAACTTGTGTAAAGCACTGAATCAGCCTCAGTTGGAGTATTGCATCCAGTTCTGGGCTCCACACTTTAGGGAAGATGGGAAGGCATTAAAGAGAGTGAAGAAAAAATTCACGAGAATTGTTCCAGGGATGAGGAACTTCAGTTATGAAGATAGATTGGAGAGGTTGGGACTGGCCTTCTTGGAGAAGAGAAGGCTGAGAGGAGATTTGATAAAAGTATTCAAAATCATGTGGGGCCTGGACAGAATAGAAAGGGAGAAACTGTTCCCACGCACGAAAGGATCAAGAACCAGAGGGTGCAGATTTAAAGTAATTGGCCAAAGAAGTAATGGAAACTTGAGGGAAAACTTTTTTACGCAGCAAGTGGTTAGGATCTGGAAGGTGCTGCCTGAATGTGGTGGAAGCAGGGTCAATCAAGGTATTCAAGAGGGAATTGGATTATTATCTGCAAAGGAACACTGTGCAGGGTTACAGAGAAATGGCAGGGGAAAGGCACTAAGTGAGTGTTTATTGGGAGAGCAAGTTCAGATTTGGCAGGCTGAATGGCCTCCTTCTGTGCTTTTACAATCTGTGATTCTGTGAATTGTGGTTCATGAGCCCTGATTAAAAATCCAACCCCTGTTATCTGCTCAGATAGTGTTTCTCATTTGTCTGACAAGTTAAAACAATTAGCTATTTCTGATTGAAGTGGCTTCTTTCAAATGGCATGGTTGTGCAGAGATCCATTCTGACAGCTGGGCTTATTGCACATAAAGATAGATGAATTATGAATGAAAAAGACAAGAATTATGGGACATTGGAACTCCACGTTCCAGATTGTAAAAATTGAACACATTGCACATCAAACGATCTTTTCCTCAAAGCCTCTTTCTGTCAATACAAAACCAGCCACGTTTCTCACAATTACGTAGAATAATGTGGTTGAATTTTTGATATTTAAGAGAGGGAAGGCTGAAGGTGAGATTGTCGCACAATTTAATAAGACAGCGTTGTTACACAGCTTCATTTTATAGCATGCAACAATTTACACATTTCTTAATTTTGCAGTGATTCAAAATATTTCAATCGTTCCAGATTATTCCAACTTAAATTTATTTGTGGATGGGTGTTTGGCCCTGATCTCTGAATATTACTATGTATGCAGTGGCTGTGTAAAAAAAAAAGGGACTGTGCACTAAAAAAACTGGTCATGCACAGCAGCTAAACGTTAAAGGGCTATCTGTCCCTTGCTCGTCCTGCTTTCTACCCTTAATGTCACCTATTAGCACATTCCTTAGATAATATCACCACCTTCAACACCACCGGCTCCTGCAATGGATATGTATATGCCACCTCCACCTCCCTATCCTGGACCTCCTCCAGTTAGTGTGGTCGAACCTGGATTGCCTGGTGGAGCTAAAGCAGCAGAAGCAGCTTCTAGTGCTTACTACAATCCATCCAATCCTCACAGTGTCTACATGCCAATGGATCAGCCCCCACCTTACACACCAGCAGAAGAGAAGAAGAACAACTGAGCCTGCTTGAAGTGCTGATTCTTCCAATCGTTTGTGAATTGTTTATTGGCAATCTCCACCTATCACTGGCCCTCTATCCAGCTCTACTTGTCCCGTCCCCCCTTAATCCAGCTTATATTTCACCTCTCTTCTATTTTTCCTTAGTTCTGTTGAAGAGTCATACAGACTCGAAACGTTAACTGCGTTCCTCTCCTTTTCCAGGTATTTTTATTTTTGTTTTGTTTTAAAGGGAGATTACTAGGCATAATCGACTTGATGGAATCCACCATGCTCACTTTGAACAGCCGAATAGAAAACATAGACCAAACTAAATCAACTACATTCATATTGAAGGGAAGAGGTGATGCACAAGTTATCCCAACAATTACCAAAGATAAAATATAACTCAAAAATCTGATGTGAATTATTTTGTAATGTGTTAAATATTTATTTCAAATATTTTCTATAGGTCTCTTAAATATCGGAGTTGGCCTTTTGAAAATAAGTTGATGCAGAACAGTTAAAGTGAGATACATTACTGAGAGCTGCAAATCCCAACCACTTATTCTTCTGATGGAAAAATTATTCCTGACTGTGACCTCTCACAACCGTTGTGGTCTTAGTGTTGACTTCATCTTCAATCACAATGTGCATTTTACCAGCTCCTGTGAAATGAAGATTCTCCTTTGGATTGGTTTCAGTGTTTCAGTAAATAGCTGGCATTTCAACTGATGTTTGTTTCAGAGTTAGAATTTACAGACAACTGACAAAACAGTATTTCAGTGACTGGCTATAACCATTTGTGATATAACAATACTGACTCTTTCTTCAAACATACACCCGATGAAGGCAAACAGGTGAATACCAAATAGTTGGTCATGTAGACTTGTTTGTGCAGCTGTAAATCTTTAAAGTCAAAACCAATTAAACTAAATTAACAAAATCAGAGACAAATTAAAAAGCAGCCCCTTAAAGGGAAACAGCAAAAACAAAGGCAAAATTTAAAGGAAACTTACGAACATCAAACCAAAATGTGATTAAGAGGCTCAGTAAAACACCTTAGCCCCCGCTGTGCTCACTGAGCACAGGTATCTCGATGGTGCCAATGGACACCACATGCTCCCTTTCCAAGGACATCCAGCCATGAACGTAGCCACGGAAGAGGGGCTGGACAACCCCCTTATTTGCCTGCTGCCTGGACCTATTAATGGCCAACATGGACAGGCTCAGGAGCAGGTTCACGAGGAGGTCCTCCTCCCTCCCGGCCCTCCCCCACACCGGTGCCCGTAGATCAGGAATGTGGGACTGAAGGGCAAACAAAACAGCAGTAAAGGGTTTTTCAGCTGTAGCCTGGGTAAGTAACTGTTCTTACAACATAATATTCCATCAATCGCTCAATCAATCAAGCAAATCAACCACTTTTGAATTTTGAGAATTTGATCTCCCAACAGAAATGCACACTTTGAATTTGTTTTGGAGTACATGCATGAATTAGTTGCACTCACATAATTCCCAAAAAATACTTGGGCTTTTTGGCAACAAGTCTATGAAAAGAAGAGGCAAACTTAACTCCAGGCCCCAGTCAATACAAATCTTAGCTTGAACTTTGGAGGCACCTGACCACGGTCCATGGTCAGTGCTATCTCTGTACATACGAACATAAGAAATCGAAGCAAGAGAAGGCCATTCAGCCCTTCTAGCCTGCTCTGCCATTCTGTAGTGTCATGGCTGATCTGATTGTGACCTTAACTCCACTTTACTGCCTGTTCCCCAGAACCCTCAACTCACCTGTCAATAAAGAATCTGTCCACCTCAGCCTTGAGTATATTCAATTACCCACCCTTCACTGCTCCCTGGGTAAGAGAATTCTAAACACTGACAACTCTGAGAGAAGAAATTCTTCCTCATCTCCATCTTAAATGAGAGACCCCTTATTTTGAAACTGTGTCCACTTTTTTTAGATTACCCCACATGAGGAAACATCCTGTCAGGATCTACCCTGTCAAACCCACTCAGAATCTTCTATGTTTCATTAAGATCACCTCTCTTTCTTCTAACCTTCAATGAGCATAGGCCCAACCTGTTCGACCCATCCTCATAAGGCAAACCCCTCATCTCAGGAATCAGCCAAGTGAACCTTCTCTGAACTACTTCCAATGCAAATATGTCCCTCCTTAAGTAAGGAGATCAAAACTGTACACAGTACTCTAGCTGTGGTCTCACCAATGTTCTGTACAGTTGTAGCAAGACTTCCCTAGTAAAGACTAACATTTGCCTTCCTAATTACTTTATTTCCATTTATCCATCCTGATTGTTACATCCACAAAGAACTCTAATAAATTTGCCAAACCCAATTTCCCTTTCACAAAACCAAGGCCTGAACTTTTCCTTCATCGGACGTGCGTGACCAATGGGCTCAGTACTGGCCGGGAAACAGGCCCCTGACAACAATCGGCCCCCGGCTGCGATTTCATGCTGGCTAGCTATTAATTGGCCAGTCGGCATGAAACACGTACTAAAACGCTCAGCACTGCCGGGGTGGGGGTAGGAAGAGGGCGGGCGATGATGTCACTGTGGGTGTGGCTGAGCGTTATGAGAGAACTCTCTGAAGGCAGACAGCTGCCTCGGGGAGCTGCAGACCTGCAAATAATGAAACGAAGCACTAAAAAGCTGCAGAAAATGCCTGTGCGTCACGATCAAACACCCGAAAGCATACCTCATAAAAATGCTGTCCCCAGATATTTCTTTTAATTTTATTTCCTAATGGAGATTTCGTCCCGCCCTTGGATGAGGTTTCCTGAAAAATGTGAAGGCTGCCTGGCTGATTCCCCCGTCCACCAACCAGGCCAAGAAAAGTCACAGGCAATTGTACCGTTAATGGGCTTAATTGTTGGCGGGCGCGCTTCTGGCTTTTGCATGCGCCTGTGAGTGAACAATGACGTCAGGACACTTGCCTGACATCATCTCGCCTAATTTTAAGTCCATTCGGGTCAGTCACACGCCCAACTGCGGAATGTAAAATTGTGCAGCATGTCAATCTTTCCTGATAGTATTATAATTTTCTAAACATCCTGCTACTTCCTCTTTAATAAGGGATTCTAGCATTTTCCCAAAGATGGACATTGGTCTGGGGCCTATTGTTTCCTGCTTTCTGTTCTCTTCCTTGTTGAAGTGAGGTGTTACATTTGGGGTTTCCAATCTGCTGGGAAATTTCTAGAATCTGGGGAATTTTGAAAGATTATAACCAATGCATCCACTATCTCTGCAGCCACTTCTATTAAGACCCTAGGATGCAAGCCATCATGGCCAGGTGACTTGTCAGCCTTAAGTTTCTTTAGTTTATCCATTACTTTTTCTCTAGTGATCGTGATTGTTTTATGTTTCTCCCTCCTTTTTGCCTCTTGATTTTCCACTACTCTTGGCATGGTTTCTGTCTCTTCTATTGTGAAATCAGATACAAAATACTTGTTCAAAGTCTCTGTTATGTCCTTGTTTCCCATGGTTAAGTCCCCAGTCTCATCCTCTAAAGGGTTAATGCTCACTTTAGATACTCTTTTCCTTTTATATACTTGTGGAAGTTTTTACTGTCTATTTTTATATTTCCTGCTGGTTTTCTCTCATACTCCAATTTCCCGCTCCTTATTTTTTTAGTCATCCTTTGCCGGCTTCTAAAACTTTCCCAATTTTTTGGCCTACCACTAACCTTTACAGCATCGTACGCCTCTTCTTTCAATTTATACCAACCTTAATGTTCTTCGTTAGCCATGGGTGGTACATCCTTCCTACAGTCTTTCCTTCTCAATGGCATCTATCTTTGAAATTGTGAAATATGTCCTTAATTACCTACCATTGCTTCTCTATCATCTTCCCTTTTTAACTTATTTACCCAGTCCACTTTAGCAAACCCTGCCTTCATACCCTTGTAATTGCCTTTATTTAAGTTTAAGACACTAGTTATGGATTCACATTTCTCACTCTCAAAATGAATGTGAAATTCCAGCATGTTATGATCACTCTTGCCTTGAGGACCCTTAACTTTGAGGTCTTTAATTAATTTTGTCTCCTTACACATTACTAACTACAAAATAACCTGTTCCCTTATAGATTCCAGAAGGTATTGTTCTAAGAAACTGTCCCAAATACACTCTATGAACTCATCCTCCAGGCCACCTTTGCCAATTTGATTTGCCCAATCAATGTGAAAATTAAAGTCACCCATGACCATTGCAGTACCTTCCTTGCAAGCCCCAATTATTTTTGATATGTACTCTGTCCCACAGATAGCTACTATTAGAGGGTTTAACTGCTCCCACCAGTGATTTACCCCCATGCTATTTCTTATTCCCATCCAAACCGATTCTACATCTTGATCACCTGAACTGAGATTATTTCACAATATTGCACTGCTCTCATCCTTTATTAACTGAGCTAACCCCCCCTCCCCCACCACCCTCCATCCCTCCCAACCTGTGGCCCCCACCTTCCTTTCCTTTCCTCCTGTCTTTCAGGAAATGTTTGCCTTCCACTTGAATGTAAGATCAGCTCCTTGGATAGACAGAATTGAACAGCATTCCTCACTTGCACACAACTGAACTGTGCTCTCCAGCAAATGCTGTCATTCAAAAAAATATAGCATCTCACTGAAAGCAATGTAATATGGCACTGAGGGAGAAGGTGCTAACTAGTGCCGGAGCTTTACAGCACGAAGCTCATTGTCTAGAAATTACTGCTTGTAATCTTTGCACACAAACACATTAAAATTAGTGGGTAACTGACGCTGATGAAATAACACCAACTGGAAAAGCTGGGACTTATTGCATTAACATGATATTTCTTTGTTTCCTATGTTACGTTTTAATTTAAATGTGCCAGCACCTCAATTAAAATAGCAAGCAGTGAAATGTTATACACACATGTTATACAGTAATATCCCAAGCAGTAATTTCCTGACTGATACAAGTTTCCAATTACTTCAGTCACTGGGAAAAGCAGCCTAACATTTTCACTAAGTATCCCTTCCTCAACAGCATTGACTGACACGTCAAGTTACACAATGTTCAGTTACTTCGTTACGTTGATGACCACAACAATGGGCATTCTCAAAATGTGTCTTTTTATTAAATAATGTAATACAATATTGGAACTATTTCTGCTTCTTCTGAATATTGTTAGCTATATAAGAAATAACTGTATAAGAAATGTTTAAAAGTCAACAAACAGTTTTTTGGTAATTGCTACTTTTGAAAGTGTAATATGTTGCCGTGGCAACGTTTCCATCCTATTGTTTGGTAAAGGAAATTCACTTCATGAATTCATCAAGAATGTATTTGTCTAATTTTTATTGGTGGACTCGAATATGATTAAACTAAGATGGAAATGATAACTATTAATTTTCATTAGGTGTTCTTTGCTATAAATTCATTTAAAAATTGACCAGTAACTGAATCAATAAAAACACAATGGATGTTTTTACTTAAACAGTGTTTATGTGTTCTAGGTCCAGGAATGGCTCTGCTTGACCTGTCAAACAAAAAGAGCTCTGAGTGGACAACTGGGAGACCTCAGAAAAATGCCACTTTCCCTTCCAACCCCATCAAAACCGAAACAAACTCCTCCTGCTCAGCCTGGGCCCAAACAACCATCTCAGAAAGGCCCATCTTTTGCTGGTCCTTCAGCAGAACAACCAACTATCCCTAAGCCACAAGAAACACAGCAACAAAAGGCAAGTCCCCTGACAACAGCTTCAAAAGAAGCAGTAAAGAAAGAAACGGGAGCTCAGCTTCCTGCCAGAGCAATAGAAACCCCAGCTGTGCCCAAACAGGAGAAACCTGTGGATCAGGAATTAAGCATCACAAAAGAAGTCATAACACAAAAGCCCCCAGCAGTTGAGGACAAGGAGCTTCTTTCCGCATCAGTGGAAAAAAAAGATGCTGATAAACAAGCAGAAGCAACTAGTGCAGCAAAAGATATGGAGCCAATAGTCAAGAAAGACCCAACCAAAGTAAAGACAGTGAAACCTGAAGAAGCTCCATCTGATACTGACCTTCCAAAACTGCCCTCTGAAGCGATGAAGGTACAGAATGAACAGTTAAAAGCATCTGATCTACTGGAGATTGCAAAAGAAAAAGCTATAATGGTGAGTTCTGTTAATTTCTCTTTGTTATCAAAAATTCTTGAGTGGCATTTCACGGACATAAGAACATAAGAAATAGAAACAGGAATAGATCATTTAGCCCCTCGAGCCTGCTCCACCATTCAATAAGATCATTTCTTGTGTTTTGATTTCCACATTCCTATCTAACCCCAATGACCTTTGATTCCCTTGTCTAACAAGAATCTATCTACCTCTGCCTTAAAAATATTCAGTGACCCCGCCCCCACCACCTCCTGAGGCATTGAGTTCCAGAGTCGCACAACCCTCTGAGAGAAAAGATTTCTCCTCATCTCTGGCCTAAAAGGGCGACCCCTAATTTTAAAACAGTGCCCCCTAGTTCTGGACTCACTCACAAAAGGAAACATCCTTTCCATGTCCACCTTGTCAAGGCCGTACAGGATCTTGTATACTTCAATCAAATCACCCCTCACTCTTCTAAACTCCAGTGGAAACAAGCTCAGTCTGTCCAACCTTTCCTCATAAGACAACCCACTCATTCCAGGTATCAATCTAGTAAACCTCCTCTGAACCGCCTCCAATGCATTTACATCCTTCCTTAAATAAGGAGATCAAAACTGCACACAGTATTCAAGGTGTGGTCTCACCAATGCCCTATGTAACTGAAGCATAACATCCTTACTTTTATGTTCAATCCCTCTCATAATAAAGGATAGCATTCCATTAACCTTCTTAATTACTTGCTGTACCTGCATACTAACTTTCTGTGACTCATGTACTAGAACACCTAGATCCCTCTGTACCTCAGAATTATGCAACCGTTCTCCATTTAAGTAATACTCTGCTTTTTTGTTCTTCCTGCCAAAGTGAACAACGTCACATTTTCCCACATTAAACTCCATTTGCCAGATCTTTGCCCACTCACAACCTATCTATATCCATCTGCAACCTCCTCATGTCCTCTTCACAACATACTTTCCTACTTATCTGTGTGTCATCTGCAAATTTAGCTACCATGTCTTCACTCCTCTCATTTAAGTCATTGATGTAAATTGTAAAAAGCTGAGGCCCCAGCACAGACCCCTGTGGGACTCCACTCATCACATCCTGCCAATCGAGTGAAAATTGGTATTTGGGTGTAAGTTGGCACATTGCTGAACAATGGGACAGCCTGAACCAAATCATGACCTTCAGCCCACTGGTAAAGCCCTTTATGAGGCATAGTAAGCATCACATGTTAATTAGGACCTAACCTTGAAGCAGACCTGCAAAGTTCAGCAGCCTCTGTTGCTGACAGCTGGAGGCAAGTCATTTATTAAAACCTTTTCATGGAACCAGACAGACTAACTTATTGCAATCAGCTGCCCCATGGCAACCTGCTCCAACTATTCTCCCGGGACACTGCCAGTGAGAGTAACTGTCCAGGCAATACCCAAGCTGTCTGGAGGGGGGTGGGTCACCACAGGCATGAGCAGCTCCAGCATAAAATGCTTTTGAAGTCAAACGTCCAATTTTGGACTGGCCTCAAGCCTCTTGGTTTCGGTTGTGCTGCTTTTGCTGCACCGAGTCTAGGCTCAAAAATGGCCCAGATTAAATTCTACACCAGTAGGTTCAGCAGCAAGAAAGATTGTTCACACCCAAATGTAACAGATGTATGTACTATTTACCTAGGTTATGCAAAATAAAATGAAATGTTGATCATTTATAATGATTTCAAGTTTCAGTATTTAAGTTTTGACCTATAGACAGGACCTATCCTTCTTTAATGTCACCTGGTTCGACTGAACATGGTGTGTATTTTTTTTTAATTGGAGTAAGTTTTTCTGCTCATTATTGAAGATGTCAGTTTGGAGGAGTTGAAGCCTCCAATACTATTAATGGTCAGTGTAACATCACAATGTCAGGGTTCACCTGTTGTAGAAAAACTTTGCACATGTTCACTATTCAGTCGGAGGTGCTGAGAGGTGAACTCCAACCAGCAGAGGGCAGAAGACCAAGCTGAATGAATCCACAGTCAATAGCCAATGGTCATAACTGCAACTGTTCAGAGGGAATGGGTACAACTGGCAACGGCTCCGAGTGCAGGAGGTTTGGAAAGGGCTGAATGCTGGCAAACCCTTCCAGTGGAATGGCAGCCATTAACTATAGATCAGGGGGATCATCCAACACCATACCAAAGTCCAGCTGCATGGTTGAGCTGCCAGCATTAATTCAATCACAAGACATTTTACAGATGGTCAATGCACTTCAGCTAGCCTTGCATATGAAGGCAGGTGGGATATTTAGTGGAGGCCTGCAGCGTGTGTAATGAGCCACAAACATAATGCCTTGCTAGGGTTTGAAATAAATGTTCATCGTTCCACACTTTGTTGAAGCTGGAAAGTGCTTGAACATTAAGAGCATTTATATAAATGAAGGAATAGGTGCTGTTTGTGAAGATGAAGCTGCTTCAGAAAGCCAAAATACTGTATGAATACTTGGAGCCAACATTACCGGACATCTCTTTAAACCCCACAACCTACAGGAGTGACTGCTACTGCAGGAAATTGCAGACACGTTCAACATACTTCTCCTGTGGAAATCACATGCCTGACAACAGGTTACAACATATCTGCAAACGGAATATTGCAACCCACCCAGCAATTTTCAGACCCCACTAGTCTTTGTCTTTATATGCAAAGAGTTATGGACAAATGTTATCTTCAGTTGAAGTTGGCTGGGGATATCTGGATCAGTGGATGCAGACACAATTCAGCCCCAAATTTAAAGTCATACATCTGTCCTTACCTTTATTCTACCATCATCAATTCCTATCTGTATATTTACAATGGAAAGTCTCAGTGTAAACTTTAACCAATATTACAACATCCCTTTCAGTTTTAATCTCTTCTCCATCTTGTCTGAAAACCCTGCAACCAGAAATGTTGAGCTGCCATTCTTGCCCTTCTTTAAACCATGTTTGATTAATAGCAATTATATCATATTTCAAAGTGTCCATTTGTGCCCTCAGCTCATCTGCTGTATCCACTATATTCCTTGCATTTAACAGCACCTTCCAAACCCATGACTTCTACCATCTAGAAGGACAAGGGCAGCAGATGCATGGACACGCCACTACCTGCAAGTTCCTCAAGCCACACACTCATAGATTCATTGACAGCTAGATGTTTACATCACAGAAGGAGGCCATTCGGCCCATCGTGTCCATGCCAGTCAACAAAGATCTGACTACACTAATCCCATTTTCCAGTGCTTGGCCCATAGCCCTGGAGACTATAGAAATGCAAGTGAATACCTAAATACTTCTTAAATGTTACGAGAGTTTCTACTCAACCACCCTTTCAGGCAGTGAGTTCCAGACTCCCACCGTCATCTGGGTGAAAACAACTCTCCTCAACTCCCCTCTTAGCCTTTTACCTCTCCACCTTAATCTGTGCCACCTGGTTATTGACCCCTCTACTAATGGAAAAAGTGCTGTCCTATCCACCCTACCTATGCCCCTCATAATCTTATACACCTCTATCAGGTCCCCTCTCAACCTTCACTGCTCCAAGGAAAACAACCCCAGCCTATCCAATCTTTCCTCATAGCTCAGACCCTCCAGCCCAGGCAGCATCCTGGTGAATCTCCTCTGCACCCTCTCCAGTGCAATCACATCCTTCCTACAATGTGGTGACCAGAACTGCACACAGTGCTCCAGCTGTGGCCTAACCAGCATTTTATACAGTTCCAGCATAACCTCCCTGCTCTTGTATTCTGTGCCTCGGCTAATAAAGGCAAGTATCCCATATGCCTCTTAACCACCTAATCTACCTGCCCTGCTACCTTCAGGGATATATATTTTTTTTATTCATTCACGGGATGTGGACATCACTGGCTAGGCCAGAATTTATTGCCCATCCCTAGTTGCCCTTGAGAAGGTGGTGGTGAGCTGCCTTCTTGAACTGCTGCAGTCCATGTGGAGTAGGTACACCCACTGTGCTGTTAGGGAGGGAGTTCCAGGATTTTGACCCAGCAACAGTGAAGGAACGGTGATATATTTCCAAGTCAGGATGGTGAGTGACTTGGAGGGGAACTTCCAGCTGGTGGTGTTCCCATCTACCTGCTGCCCTTGTCCTTCTAGGTGGATATGGATATGCACATTAAGGTCCCTCTGATTTCAGTACTTTTCAGGGTCCTACCATTCATAGTGTAATCCCTTGCCTTGTTAGCCCTCCCCAAGTGCATTACCTCACACATTTCCGGGTTGAATTCCATTTGCCACTGCTCTGCCCACCTGACCAGTCCGTTGATATCCTCCTGCAGTTTACGACTATCCTCCTCACTATTTACCACCCTACCAATTTTCGTGTCATCCGCAAACTACTTGATCATATCCCCTACATTTAAGTCCAAAATCATTTATATACACTACAAACAGCAAGGGCCCCAGCACCGAGCCCTGTGGAACCCCACTGGAAACAGACTTCCAGTCACAGAAACATCCCTCTACCATCACCCTCTGCTTCCTGCCTCTCAGCCAATTTTGGATCCAACATGTCACTTTGCCTTGGATCTCATGGGTTCTTACTTTTTTGACTAGTTTTCCATGAGGGACCTTATCAAAAGCCTTGATAAAGTCCATAAAGACCATATCAAATGCATTACCCTCATCAATCCTCCTGGTTGCCTCCTCAAAAAATTTGGTCAACTCTGTCAAACACGACCTTCCCTTAACAAATCCATGCTGACTATCCCTGATTAATCCGTGTCTCTCCAAGTGTAGATATATTCGTTCCCTCAGAATTCTTTCTCATAACTTCCCCACAACCAAGATTAGACTGACTGGCCTGTAATTTTCTGGTGTATCCCTTCCTCCCTTTTTTAATAATGGGACAACATTAGCTGTCCTCCAGTCCTCTGGCACCTCACCTGTGGCCAGAGAGGATTTGAAAATTACTGCCAGGGCCCCTGATATCTCTTCCCTTGCCTCCCTCAACAGCCTGGGATACATCTCATCTGGGCCTGTGGATTTATCCACTTTTAAGGGTGCTGAACCCACTAGTACCTCCTCTCTCTATGTTAATTTCCTCTAATATTTCACCGTCCTCCACCCTGATGTCTATACCTGTGTCATCCTTTTCCATTGTGAAGACCGATGCAAAGTATACATTGAGGACTGTACCCATGTCTTCCCAGTCCACACATACATTACCTCTATGGTCCCTAATTGGTCCTACTCTTTTCCTAGTTATTCTCTTGCTCTTTATATATTTTTCAAAACTCCTTTGGGTTTTCCTTTATTGTACCCACCAATGCTTTCTCATGCATTCTCTTAGTTTTCCTAATTTCCTTTTTAATTCCCCCCAGCACTTTTTATCTGCCATAAGCTTCTCTTTTTTTTTCTTAATCCGAATCTTTATGTCCCTTGACATCCAGGGTTCTCCGGACTTGGTCCCCACTTTGTCTTTACGGGAACATATTTGCCCTGTACTCTCGCTATTTCCTCCTTGAGTACCTCCCTCTGCTCTGACACAGTTTTATCTGCAAGTAGCTGCTCCCAGTCCACTTGGGCCGAATCGCATTTCATCTTAATAAAATTAGCATTCCTTATTTGGACACCATCCTGACTTGGAAATAAATCACCTTTACTTCATTGTCACTGAGTCAAGCTCCCTCCCTAACAGCACTGACCTACCCCACATGGGCTGCAGCGGCTCAAGAAGGCAGCTCACCACCACCTTCTCAAGGGCAATTAGGGATGGGCAATAAATGCTGGCCCAGCCAGCGAAACCCACATCCCATGACTGAATAAATTTTAAAAATAAATACCACTAATCACTGAACAGCCCCTTGGTTGTCTATTTTCCAGCCTTTATTCTCTCCGCCTTCCATAATCATTCAAAAAAAGCCTTCCAAAAAATACAAGTACTTTAGCTCTAATTAAACACAAAAGCAACAGTCCAACAGGAGGTAGCTTTCCAAACATTTTCAAAAAGCAAAATCCCTGGAGTTTTAAATGGCAAGAATTCAATTCAAGAAAGGAGACAAACAGCAGGAAACTATACATCAATTGGCCTATTGTGTCACTGGGGAAATGCTGGAATCCACCATTAAGGAAATAGTCACAGGACATTTAGAAAATCTTTATACAATCAAGTAGTCACCATAGGCTTGAGAAAGGGAAATGGTGTTTGACAAATGAGGATGTTACTAGTAGGTTGGATGAAGGAGAACCAGTAGATGTCGTGTATTTGGATTTCTAAAAGTCTTTCAATAAGCTGCCACATGTAAGTTTACTACACAGGATAAGAGCTCATGGTGCTGGGAGTGATATATTCACGTGGACAGAGGAATGGCTAACTAACAAGAAATAGAGAGTTGTGATAAATGGGTCATTTTCAGGTTGGCAAACTGTGGCTAGTGGAGCGCCACAGGGATCAGTGCTGGGGCCTTGACTATGACACCAAGATAGCTAGGAAAGAAAGTTTTGGGGAAGTCTTAAAGGGTGGGATTTTTCGGATGCCAGGATTTTCCACCCCATCACCCGAAGAGTCAGCAGGGAATGCATCCTGGCTGATTCTGGCTGCTCTCCAGCAACATAACACTCCATGGAGCCTTATTTGGCAGGAGATGGGACTTCCACCATCACTGAGGAGGAAATCCCAACAATCTGGCTATCAACTCTTTAACCCCAGCAGCGCCATGTTCAAGAGTTGGCCACTGCTGAGACTACAGGCAGTGCCCAAAGAAGAGGAGCTAATGGAAGCTAGACTTCCAGTAAGTCTGGGGTATCAGAGGGGTCTAGCTGGCAGGACCCAACAAATGGGGTGGGAGGAGAAGGGGTGGGGGGCCAGGTTTGAGAGGCTGAGGGTGAGGGTTAAATGGGTGGCATGGGCACAGGAGACCCCCAGTGAAGGCCCCACCCTCTCTTGCCAACACCAGCTCACCCAGTAAAACTGCCGGGCTACCCATTTGGCATGAGCTTTTCCATTCTATGACTAAAATTGTGGCAGGGGTACGATGAGGCACTAAATGCCCATTAATTGACCACTTAAGGGTCTAAATAGGCCAAGAGCAAGTGGGCTGGCCGACACCTCCACTGGCCTCCTGTAAAATGGGGACAGGTTGGAGTGGCAGTTTGGAGGCAGGCAAGGCAAGTTCTGCATTTTACAAGCCCCCGTTTTCAGATCTGTCAGTGGGGAACCCTAAAATTCTGCCCAAAATGTCTGCAAATAGATACAGAAAGGTTAAGAATTTAGTATTTGGATTATAATGTGGAAAAATTAAAGGTTGCCCACTTTGTTTGGTGGCATGGAAAAACAGAATAGTCTTTAAATGGAGCATGATTGCAGAATGCTGCAGATGCAATGGGATCAATGTGTCCCTCGTACATGAATCACAAGAAGTTAGTTTACAGATACAGCAATTAATTAAGAAGGGAAATGGAATGTTGGCCTTTATTGCAATGGAGCTGGGATTACAGATGGATGGTAACTGTGGTTCAGTTGGTAGCATTCTCTCCTGAGCCACAAAGTTTCTGGGTTCAAGTTCCACCCTAGAGCTTGAGCACAAAAAAATCATATTTGATACTCTGTGCAATATTTAGGGAGTGCTGCACTGTTGGAGTTGCTGTTGTTCAGATAAGATGTTAAACCAAGGCCCTGTCTGCTTACTTAGGATGGATGTAAAAAATCCCATACGTTATTCTGAAGCAGTTCTTGCTTTTTAACTGGGAATGTGCTGAATGCAGGTAGTTTCTCACCGTGTCCGTTCATATCATTGGGTGGATTTTCTCAGCCCGTGGAGATGGACTTGGGGGCAGGGGGGGAGCGGTGGGTCAGAAAAGTAGTGGGGAGCCATGTTGGGACGGTTTCCCACACGTTCCTACTGCCAGGAATCTTTTCTAAGGGTGAGCTGGGAAGAGTGGGCAGCTAATTAACCTGCTCAATGCCCCAATTAGAAGCAATTTGCAGCATTGCCAGAGTAACATCCTCGCCATGTGTGACAACCACCAGCTCATTGGAGGTGGCCTCCTAATGGCAGTCTGAGGGGCCGTTGGAGCCAGAGTCTCAATGCCCCAATCAGGGGGCTGTAGGCAGGAAAAGCAGCAATCATGGTGGAGAGGCTTCCCCTCCATCCTACTGTCCATACCAGCTTTGGGAGTCTCAGTACCGTCCAATGTGTTGACCAATGAGGGTGCTTCCCAGTCCCTGAACTGCCTCAGCAGTGCCTACTTCTCCCTGTGGAGGCTCCGGAGCTGTGGGCCCTCTGATTAGACCAACAAGCACAATGACTCACCTACCATCAGTACCATACTTAATAGGATGGCAAATGAGGAGGTGGCCAATCAGGAGTCTGCCTGCTGGAAGATTGTGCCACTGATCTTGCTGCTGACAAAGTGGGCTCAGGACTCCATTTGGTCCCTACTTCAGGGTCCTGAATCCCACATTACATTTCACCCATTTTGTCTGTTTGGGTCAGAGCTATCAATGTTGTTGTGTTTACTCATTGAATTATCAGGAACTAAGTTTGCCTCCTGGCCCTTCTGTTGCTTCAGAGTTTTGTTAGGGTTGACCATTCATGGGTTTAGTGGCAGGAACCCAAACGCTGCAATAAAATTGATTAATTGGATAAATTCAGATGCTCGTAAACTGATACAACTATAATCTAGAGATATTTCAAGCATGATTGGCAGATATACAACTGTGGTGGCAACTATCCAGAGGGAATTCCATCCTGAATATTATCAGAATTTGACTGTTGTTAGGCAGAGTAAAGAAATCGAAATGACAGTCAGTGTTGAAGACTGGAATAGTGTGTAATGGTGGAGGACAATCAATGATTGTAGCCATCAAACTGAGGCACAGAACAGGAAGAAATATGTAGAAATGGAAAATTGGGAGGAATTTTGAAGAGCTAACAACAAGAACACGGAAAATGAAAGTGGAAAAAATGCAAGAGTGACCAAACAAAAACATAAAACAGATAAAGTGAAGCCTGTCTCAAAACAACAGGGCGAGTCCCATTTTCTGATTTTCAAATAATGTTGGGTTCCTGGAACATTATTTTTATGGGAGAGGTGATGGTGTAGTGGTATTGTTGCTGGACTAGTAATCCCGAGACCAAGGGTAATGCTCTAGGGGGCCTGGGTTCGAATCCTGCCAGGGCAGATGGTGGGATTTGATTATTTAATAAAAACCTGACAGTGGCAAACATATTGGTGTAGTCTTGCTTTGTACCTTGAACACAATCTGTAACCTGTCATATTCCCCACTCCCCACTCTACCATTACTATCAACCCTGGTTCAATCAGGCATACCTAAAAGTGAGGTGTCAACTTGGTGAAGCTATAACATAGGGGCTATTTGTGTGTCAAACAGCAGAAGCAGCAATTGATAGACGGAACTAAGTGATCCCACAACCAACGGATCAGATCTAAGCTCTGCAGCCATGAATGGTGGTGGACAGCTAAACAACTCACAAGTGGAAGAGGAGGTGGCTCCATAAATATCCCCATCATCAATGATGGAGGAGCCCAGCACATCAGTGCAAAAGATAAGGCTGAAGCATTTGCTACAATCTTCAGCCAGAAGTGCCAAGTGGGATGATCCATCTCGGCCTCCTCCAGAGGTCCCCAGCATCACAAGATGCCAATCTTCAGCCAATTTGATTCACTGCACATGATATCAAAAAACTGCAAAGGCTATGGGGCCTGACGATATTCTGGCAATTGCTATTGCCAGAATATCATCAGGCCCCATAGCCTTTGTAGTTGCTTGCTTGTGCTATTAGGACTTGTGCTCCTAGCCAAGCTGTTCCAGTACAGCTACAACACTGGCATCTACCTGGCTATGTCCTGTACACAAAAAGTAGGAAATATCAAACTCGGTCAATTACGATCATCAGTAAAGTGATGGAAGGGGTCATCAACAGTGCTATCAAGCAGCACTTGCTTGGCAATAACCTGCACACTTTGGGTTCCACCATGGCCACTCAGCTCCTGACCTCATTACAGCCTTGGTTCAAACATGGACAAAAGAGCTGAACTCCAGAGGTGAGGTGAGAGTGACTGCCCTTGACATCAAGGCAGCATTTTCAAGGAGCCCTAGCAAAACTTGAGTCAATGGGAATCAGGTAGAAAACTCTCTGCTGGTTGGAGTCATACCTAGCACAAAGGAAGATGGTTGTGGTTGTTGGAGATCAGTCATCTCAGCTCCAGGACATCACTGCAGGAGTTCCTCAGGGTAGTGTCCTCAACCCAACCATCTTCAGCTGCTTCATCAATGACCTCCCTTCCATCATAAGGTCAGAAGCGGGGATGTCCGCTGATGATTGCACAATATTCAGCACCATTCACAACTCCTCAGATACTGAAGCAGTCCATGTCCAAATGCAGCAAGACCTGGACAATATCCAGGCTTGGGTTGACAAGTGGCAAGTAACATTCATGCTACTCAAGTGTCAGGCAATGACCATCTCCGAGAAGAGAGAATCCAACCATCCCCCCTTGATGTTCAATGGCATTACCATCACTGAATCCCCCAACATCAACATCCTGGGGATTACCATTGACCAGAAACTGAACTGGATGAGCCAGATAAACACTATGGCTACAAGAGCAGGTCAGAGGCTAGGAAACATGCGGCACGTAACTCACCTCCTGGCTCCCCAAAGCCTGTCTACAAGGCACAAGTCAGAAGTGTGTTGGAATATTCCCCACTTGCCTGGATGAGTGCAGCTCCCACAATACTCAAGAAGCTTGACACCATCCAGGACAAAGCAGCCCTCTTGATTGACACCACGTACACAAACCTTCACTCCCTCCACCACCAATGCACAGTAGCACCAGTGTGTACCATCTACAAGATGCACTGCAGGAATTCACCAAGGCTCCTTCGAGAGCACCTTCCAAACCCATGACCACTACCATCTAGAAGGATAAGGGCAGCAGCTAGATGGGGAACATCACCATCTGGAAGTTCGCCTCCAGGTCACTCACCATCCTGACTTGGAAATATAAGACCATAAGACATAGGAGCAGAAATTAGGCCATTCGGCGCACACTGCTGTGCACACTCCTGCGCACACTCCCGCGCACACTCCTGCACACACTCCTGCGCACACTGCTGCACACACTCCTGCACACATTCTTGCACACCTGCTGCATATATTCCTGCACACACTGCTGCACACTCTCCTGCAAACACTCCTGCGCATTCTCCTGTGCACACTGCTGCATGCCCTGCTGTGCCCACTCTTGCGCACACTGGAACACACTCTAATGCACACTGCTACGTATACTGCTGCACACACTCCTGCATACACTACTGAGCACACTTCTGTGCACACTGCTGCACACACTACTGCGCCCACTCTTGCGCACACTCTTGCACACACTTTTGCGTACACTTCTGCGCACGCTGCTGCGCACACTCCTGAGCACACTCCTGCACACACCGCTGCACACTCTCCTGAAAACACTCCTGCGCACTCTCCTGTGCACGCTGCTGCACACACTCCTGCACACACTGCTGCACACTCTCCTGCAAACACTCCTGCACACTTTCCTGCGCACACTCCTGCGCACACTCCTGCATACATTGCTGCATACATTGCTGCGCACACTGCTGCACACACTGCTGCACACACTCTTGCGCATGCTGCTGCACACACTCCTGTGCACGTTCCTACACACACTGCTGCACAATCTCCTGCAAACACTCCTGCGCATGCTCCTGCGCACACTCCTTCCCACACTGCTGTGTATATTGCTGCACACACTCCTGCGCACAGTGCTGCAATGACTCTTGTGCACACTCTTGCTCACAACCCTGCGCATGCTGCTGCACACACTCCTGCATACTCTACTGAGCACACTGCTGCACACTCTCCTGCAAACACTCTTGCGCACTCTCCTGTACACACTGCTGCGCACACTCCTGTGCACACTCCTGAGCACACTCCTGTACACACTGCTGCACACTCTCCTGAAAACGCTCCAGCACATTTTCCTGTGCACACTCTTGCACACACTCCTGCTTACATTGCTGCACACACTCCTGAGCACACTCCTGCACACACTGCTGCACACTCTCCTGAAAACACTCCTGTGCACTCTCCTGAGCACACTCTTGAGCACACTCCTGTGTGCACTGCTGCACACTCTCCTGAAAACACTCCTGCGCACTCTCATGAGCACACTCTTGAGCACACTCCTGCGTACACTGCTGCACACTCTCCTGAAAACACTCCTAAGCACTCTCCTGTGCACACTGCTGCACACATTCTTGCACACTCTCCTGTGCACATTGTTGTGCCCACTCTTGCGCCCACTCCTGCACACATTCTTGCGCAAGGTGCTGCACACACTCCTGTGCCCTCTCCTGCGCACTCTCCTGTGCACACTCCTGTGCACATTGCTGCACACACTGCTGCGCCGACTCTTGCGCGCACTGCTGCGCACATGTTGCACACACTCCTGCGCACACTGCTGCACACTTTCCTGCAAACACTCCTGCACACTCTCCTGCGCACTCTCCTGTGCACCCTACTGCGCACACTGCTGCACACACTCCTGCATACACTACTGAGCACACTCCTGCGCACACTGCTGCACACACTCCTGCATACTCTACTGAGCACACTCCTGCACACACTGCTGCACACACTCCTGAGCACACTGCTGCACACACTCCTGCGCACACTGCTGTACACACTCCTGCATACTCTACTGAGCACACTCCTGCACACACTGCTGCACACACTCCTGAGCACACTGCTGCACACACTCCAGTACATACTCCTGCACACACTGCTGCACACACTCCAGTACACACTCCTGTGCACACTGCTGCACTCACTCTAGCACACATTCCTGTGCACACTCAGAGCCGTTATATAAAAGATTAAAAATTTGCATAGGGGTCCTCGTGATCTTCATTAAGTTTAATGGAAAATGGATGGAGACAACAGATCAACTTTGTAAATAACCTTTGCCACTAGAGTTAAGACAGATCTGAAGAACTCCCTCAGGTGCTTTAGTTAAAACTGTATTAGGGAAATCTCCACATTGTCAAAATATTAGTATGAGGTCGGTTTTTATCTTTGCTGTTGGGTGTTAAGTATCGCCTGGGCTAAGTGCAGAAAGGAATTTTCAGTGGAAATGATTGGACATCTTGAACTAAACCTGCCTGATTTCCTTCCATGTAAAACAGTTGGAAATGAAATAGGAGTTGCTCTGTAATGGGTCTGCTACTTTCCCCTTCAGATTTTCCTCTTTGCTATCTGCTGAATTGATGATTAATGCCTTGATAACCAGACATTGGAGTTTTGGCTCCTTCAAGTGAAACGTATCCCACTCCTTTTTTGGGCTTAGATTGGGAAAACTACTTTGTAGCAAAGAGAAAATAGGAACCTAACTTCAACATTAATCAAAGCTCAATGGCCAGTTCACTGCTCATTACAAACTGTGGAGTTTTGTAACTACGGGGTGGAAATAAAGTTTAATTAATTCTTTTACATAGGGTTATGCTTGTCACATTTTCCCTTGACAAGCACTGACTAACCCAATATCTTGTCATTGTTGTGGGTATGATTGCTGAAGGTGGTTATTAAATTGTGAGGGAAATGCAGAGTCATTAAGCCATGGATTCTGCAGCCAACAACATTTAAGTACAATAAAAAACGATTAGATTTATTTTTCCTTTGCCTTATGATTACCCAGAGATGCTCCAGTTGCTGCTCTGGGAACTATATGGTATCAGACTAACACAATTTCTTAACATAAACACAAGTAATATTTACATAAAGAATGTTATCAAGCCCATTGGACCTGTTTTGATTGATTAATTACTGGGAGGACATCAACACGAGCCCTTCACAAATTATATCAATTGGGGATGGATTCCCAGAACAAACAGAATGTTATTGATGCTTTTTACAGCTTGCCTTTATTTTCACTTATTCCATAAAATGTGTGATCTCATAAAATTGGTGTTTCAACCAAAACATATTAGTGCAGGCTGTAATGTTCAAAAGAGAGGGTCAAAAATGCAATTAGGAGTTTCTCCATTTAGGAGTTTCCAATGGTCAAGTTAGGGGGAGATGCTATTGCAAGTTACTCATCATTCCCACTGTTATTACTGTATTTCTCACTCTGGAGATTATCAAGAGATCCAATATTTGGAGAGTCTCATTAATGTCATTAAACCAGGAGCATATTTTAATTTGTAAAAATCAAGAACAGATCATTATAATATTCTCAAGGGCAGTCAGAAGTGAGCTCTAAATGCTGGTCTAACCGACAATGCCCACATCCCATGAATGAATTTTTAAAATTTACCACTGTTTGTTAGGTAGTAAAGCTGTACATGATTTTGTCAGCTTTATCTGAAGAATGTAATGCATTTTTGCTTACGTTTAAAAAACTGTAATTGTATAACTCAATATTAAGTGCTCCAGTAAAAGATGTGGATTATCCTAAAGATATTCCCTAATTTCAGCAGTCACAAGTCAAAGAAGCTACAAGTATTTACCCAAAGTTTCAGAAACACAGGATCATTATCAATAGATTAATTCAGTGGTTCAGTTTGAAAATGTACAGTTGTTTAGGAAATTATAAATCAATCAGTTATTATTATTTTTTAAGTATCTCACTGGTTTCACTTCCTCTTTGTAAAATCACTGACCACTTTCTGATGTAAATTATTTGGAAAATATAATTGCACAATCCAGTAATTGTTCAATATCTAAATGGAAGTAATTAGATGTTGGAAATGTAATAGCATTTCTAGATGTGTTCAATTTGATACTGGTGGGTGGTTCAATGTTGTTGCCAAAAAGTAAAGTAAAACAATTGGGATATTAAATAATGCTGTAACATATTTTGGTCTAAAATTCCTGCTGTAAATTTGAATTTTATGCAGAATTGGCAGAGTTCTGTTGTGATTATAGCAGGGTTACTTATTGACTTTAAGAAATCAGTTGTAATTGTTGAAATTGTAAATTTATATCATCAATAGTTGCCTTACATTTAACAAAATATTATATTTTCTTAAACAGGAAAAGGAGGAAGAAAAGTTAGAATCATCAGTGCTTCAGCAGCAGAGAAGTCCCCAGGGTTTGAGTGATACGGGTTATTCATCGGACGGTATATCAAGTTCACTGGGTGAAATTCCAGCCATTCTTCAAAGTGAAGATAAAGATTTACTCAAGGAACCAGCTAGAAAAAGTTCAATTTCTCAGGAAAGTAGTCCTTCTAGCCCATCAGATCTTGCCAAGCTGGAAAGTACAGTTCTTTCAATCTTAGAAGCTCAGGCAAATACACTAAGTAATGAGAAGTCAGACCAATACAAAGATCCTTATGGACTTTACACTGACCATGAAAGGGAACGGCACAGACCAAGAACCTTGCCAATTACACCAGAATCTTATAGCTCAGATGAAGAAGACCTTGAAGACATTCAGGAAGAAGATGAGGAAGCTCTGGAAGATCATGGTCATGAAGATACATTAGCTCGAAAAGACTACAGTGAAAGCCATGGTTCTCAGGATGAAGCAGCAGTGAGGAGGCAACGATATGATTCTTTAGAAGACAGTAGTGAAAGTGAGCACTCACCCCGTCCTCATAGACAGAGGAAGATCAGTGTTGGATCATCAAGCAGTGACAGCCAAGGATCTGGTGATGAAGAAGATTTTATTCGAAAACAAATTATTGAGATGAGTGCAGAAGAAGATGCATCAGGATCTGATGAGGATGAATATATTAGGAGTCAGCTGAAAGAGATAAGTGGAAAAGGGCGCCCAGAGAGCAAAGGGCCAACTGTTAAGCACAAACGTCTTTCAAAAAAAAGTAGCACAAGCCATGATGACGATTCAGGGAGGCGCCATTCATGGCATGACGATGATGATGAAGAAGAAATGTATGATGAAAGTCCTGAGTCTAAGTACAGAGAGACTAAAAGTCAAGACAATGAAGAGTTGTCCGTCTCAGCTGGTGGAGGCCTTAGACGTTTTAAAACAATAGATTTGAACAGTTCTATTACAAATAAATATGCAGAAGGTTCTGAGAACAAAAAGGATGGCTTGTACTATGAAGAAGAACCAGAGCTAGAGATGGAGAGCTTAACTGATTCACCAGAAGATAGATCAAGAGGTGAAGGCTCATCTAGTCTGCATGCAACATCCAGTTTTACACCTGGTACTTCACCTACATCAGTTTCATCATTGGATGAAGACAGTGACAGTAGTCCGAGTCACAAGAAGATGCTTGGGGAGAGTAAACAGCAAAGAAAGGCTAGACACAGATCACCTGGTCCTCTGTTGCCTACTATTGAAGATTCTTCTGAAGAAGAAGAATTGCGGGAAGAAGAAGAACTTTTGCGAGAACAAGAAAAACAGCGAGAGTTAGAACAGCAACAAAGAAAGAGTTCAACAAAGAAATCAAAGAAAGATAAAGATGAACTCAGAGCTCAGAGAAGACGTGAGCGTCCGAAAACCCCTCCAAGTAATCTCTCACCAATTGAAGATGCTTCACCTACAGAAGAGCTGCGACAAGCAGCAGAAATGGAGGAGTTACATCGCTCTTCATGTTCTGAATATTCACCAAGCATTGAATCTGAACCTGAAGGATTTGAAATACATCCAGAAAAAATTATAGAAGTACAGAAAGTTTACAAATTGCCAACATCTGTGTCGCTGTATTCTCCTACAGATGAGAATGCTGGTAGTATTATGCAAGAAGTTGATGCTATTAACCAGAAGTCTTTGAAAAGTGCAGATGAAGCATATGAAGAGATGATGCAGAAAGCAAAATTACTTCAGAATCAAAAAGAACCTGATGATGTATTTGAAAAGGAGCCTTTATATGGGGGCATGTTAATTGAAGACTATATCTATGAGTCTCTAGTGGAAGATACTTACAATGGAACAACAGATAACCGTTTTCTTAATACAGGACAGGAGACCAGCACTGCTTTGTCACAAGAATCTGAAAAGAAATTAAGAAGTCCAGATGAAATTTATGAAGAAATAATGAAGAAAACCACTAGTCTCAGTGATCCTGGACATTATTATTACAACCAACCTTTAGATGTAAACTTCCATCAACAGGATTTGCCTTCTACTGTGACTGGTGTGAAAGAAACATTTGTTACATTTCCATTGGATGTCACAGAATCTTCCCCAAAGATAGAAAAACAGTTGTTAGATGCTGATGCTGCTTATGAGGAGCTCATGAAGCGACAGAATGCACTGCTGACTCCTGGAAGCAGTCCAACTCAGCCGAGTACTCCTGAATCACTTGTATCTGCTGAATCAGAGGCTACTGGCAGCTCCTCACGGATATTTACACCTGCTTCCACTAGGGCAAATGGCAAACATTTAACCTCAATACCACTTTCTGGTACAGAACCAGTGCAAATTGCAGCAACAGGTAGTATGGTGCATGCTATCCCTAATGTCACAATTACCCAGCACTTTTCTGTGGAAGATGACATTGAATATGGAGAGCAATATTATGTAGATAACAGAGAGCAATCATATGAAATCACCAAAACAGTCAAAGAAAGCAAACCAGGGACTACAACCAGCAGTATGGCATCAACATCAGTGATACCTACAGCTTTTGCAACTCCTATTAGCACAATTACCTCTACTGTTAGCGTAACTAGCAGCTCTCCAGTTTGCTCCACTGGACCAGTTGATGTATCAAGGACAAAAGATTTTGTTGTCCTTAGTATAAACACAAGTGAAGAAAATTACACTTCAACACAAACAGCCATAAGTACTGTCGAGACTACAACAAGCCCATTAACTTCTGCAACAGGAAGAATTTCTCAAGTATATCCCATTTCAACCATTGGTCCTTCAGCACCAACAGCCATGTCAGACCACGTACTTATTTCTGTGCCTCCTGGTCGAGATAATTCTGAAATTCTCACCTCCGCTACAGTGACTTCAGTTCCAGAAACTAGACAGCTTTTGGATAAACAATCAGCTGTAGATAGTATTTCTGATAAAGCTGCAGTGTCTATGGCACCAATTTCAAAGGGGATTGCGTTCTATGGATCTCCAGGGAAAACACAACCAATACAAGTGGTTACAGGAAAAGAGAAAATTGCAACCACATCATCATTACATTCGCCACTCCCTCCACCACCACCACCTCCTCCTCCTTTACCTCCTTCAGCCTTTCCAAAGCCAGTTATCATCCCAAAGAAGAAACCTGCAGCTGATATCCCAACCTGTAGAATAGGGATCCCTACACACACTAGTGTTGTAACTAGTTTATCTAATACTTTAGATCAGAACAGTTTAACAGCAAATGGAAAAATATTTCATCCAATGCCACCCCCTGTCCCTCCTAAACCAACCTCAATTCCATCAGGATTACCTTTCACCACAAGACCAACAGAGGGAATACGCCCTGCAATCCCGCCTAAGCCTTCATTTGCTCATCTTCCTATAACCGTGCATAGACCAAGCGAATTACAACATAGAGCTTCAACCTCAACTACAACTTTGTCTTTGAACTTGACTTCACCAGATTTCAAACTAATCTCTCCCACATCTCCTATCTCCCCACATTCAAATAAATCTTCTCCAAAGCTAACTATGCATTCCCAAGCTACATATGTAGTAATCACTTTGCCATCTGAACCAAGTACTCCAACTGAATCTGTAACCTGCCAAGCACCTTCCACCCAACCATCTGTATCCCCTTCAAAGCAGCATGGTCTATCATGTCTACCATCAGCCATATCCTTGGCTCATTTTACCAAATCTTTGGAAGCTCAGAAAATAGTTGAAAAGGGAAAAACAGAGACTGTTTATTTTTATCAGAGTTTGGCACAGGGTGTCGTGTCAACAGTCGAACATGGGATATCAACCGACGTCTCGCAGGCCCCAGTTTCAGTGATGTATGACAAAGTACCAAGTACAGGCACAATTAGTGTCGCTATAACCATACCTCCTGAAAGAAAATATCCTGAACAGCCACAATTTCAAGAAAATGGGAGAACACTAGAACACAGAGCACAGTTTACAAGTGATGTGATTGACCTTCGTACTTTGTCAAATTTGGATGCTGATATGACAGATGACGGCATGGATTTGTCTACTTTCTCTATAGATGGGAGAAGACATGCTTTAGTGTTTGATTCTGGTGGCATACGTCATATCAGTGCAGTTCAGCCTGCCATTGTGAATCTAAGTGCAACCAGGCCAGGAGAACAAATTCCAGTTTCAACACTGGCACTGAACACTGGTAGTATGACTGTAGTCACCTGTACAACAACTACAACATTCACTGCAACCACTGACACTTGTGAAAGATATATGGATCTTGGACATGTCGAGTCTATACCACTTCAACTAACAACCAAGATTGATGAAGCAACATGCAGTGTTGCTCACTGTCAGTCACCTGCCACAGGCACAGTAGAAGTACCAATCAACCTGTCTTGTACTGCTACTCCCATTTCAGGTTGGCCTATTATAGAAGCAGTAACCAAAGCCCCTATTAGTACAACAAATGGATGGATAGATGTAGAATCAGAGGTTAAAGCGGTTGATTTAAGCACAACAAAGCCCCATCGGACGATGGTGACAACGGATGAATTAAAATCTGGAATTGTTACTACAATTGTAGAGGAGGAAGACAAGCCTGTAGATCTTACTTCTGGAAGGCGGAATGTTTGCTGTGATATGGTTTACAAGTTTCCATTTGGTCGCAGTTGTTCATCTTTGACACAGCGACCTGTTTCCACCCTACCTGAAGATCGTTATGGCTATAGAGATGACCACTATCAATATGGCCGTGGTGGCTCCCAAGGTTATCGAGGATTTGGAAGCATGAAGCCTTCCATGTCTGATACCAACTTGGCTGAAGCTGGTCTGTTTCTATATAAAAGCAAGCATAGCTTTGACTATTGTAGTAATGGTACTGATGCAGCAGTAGACCTTACAGCAGGAAAACTGACGACAGGTCAGTATGATACACCAACAGATCTTTCCTTAAAATTAAGACTGCATGGGTTCCCTCAACTCATACTGGGCTAATCTTTCTCTTTTGCATCATTTCTAAATCTTATTTTTTTTTTATTTTGATACAGAACTTTAAGCATGTGAAAATGGAATGCAATTTATTTTTGGTTGATCTGTTTTGCTTGCGCACAGCTGGTTGCATGCACTGCATGATTTTTCAGCATTGTTTTTGCTTCAACTGTAATTGCAACTATTAATGATGATGAAGAATTGCATGCAATCTTTGCTTTAATCACCTGGATGGAATGGCAATGATTATCCCCACAAATCAATTTGATTATCTCGGAATGAGTTCTATTTTTGACACTATAATTACAGGTGAATTAATGGACTATTCTGCAGTTTGTACTCAGCCTCAAGATCACCTCAGCAAGGGAACACTGAGCTATCCAGAGACGCGTCAAGTGGTCGCAGACACTGGCACGCCACAGTATTCTCAAGCAAGAATAACACCAACGATAGGAAGCCACTATGGCATGCCAAGTGTTTTACGTTCTTCTGGTGGTGTTGTTTATTCTTCTGTGGCAACTCCAATCCCATCCACTTTTGCGATTACAACCCAGCCAGGTTCAATATTCAGCACTTCTCTTAGTCTCCATGGCAGTGATACAATGCCTTCACTATCAGCTCTGCAGCATATTCAGCCAATGCCCAAGTCTTCTAGTTACTTGACAACGGCTGATATAGGAAGAGAGATGGGTCCTGGGGTTTCTCTAGGTTTAGATACATCGGGGTTTGTACCTAACCTAACAACAATTTCAGCAACGTATCCAGATGCATCATCAGAGGTCAGTTTTATCCAGACTGAAACTGATTACATGCAAAAACATACCATTGACCCTTCCATGGTTGCCAAGCTGTCACCCATTACTTCACCTGTATCTGAAGAAAACAAACATTTATTGATGGAAAGGGAAATGCTGGAGTTTGAGAAGATGAAACAGATACGTTTAGCTGAAGAGCTGGAGCGTGAACGACATGAGATCCAGATATTTCGAGAACAAGAAAAACTCATCGTTCAGCGAGAGCTTCAGGAACTCCAAACAATGAAGCAACAACTCCTATATCAGCAGGAGGAAGAGCGACAAGCTCAGTTTATGATACAACAAGAAACAATAGCCCAGCAACAGATGCAGCTTGAACAAATACAGCAGCTGCAGCAGCAACTGCAACAACAACTTGAGGAGCAAAAGATTCGACAGATATATCAGTACACATATGATCCCTCTGGTTCAATCACTCCTCAGACAACAACAGATCAAGCAATGATAGAATCCCAGTACACAACAGCAGAAAATGGTCAGTTCTGGCATGCTCAGGATGCTAGTACAACAGCTTCAGCCATGATGGGACATGATGTACCACAGACACAGCCATGGTATACTCCTCAGTCAGATGGTATTCCACAGCATGTTCCACAACCCTGCATGCTGAGCTCAGTGTCAGAAATGTCTTTGAAAGACATTGATGTGCGAGAGGCAAGAGCATTGAGAAAGAGGAGCTCCATGCCAAAGTTGCGTGGTCAGTATGGTGACACCCTTGATGGAAATATGCAAGAGCAAAGATCATACAAAAAGATAGTTGACAGTGGAGTCCAGACTGATGATGAGGAGGGAACAGAAAGATGCTACACCAGTAGAAGGAGAAGAACTAAGAAAAGTGTGGATAGCAGTGTTCAGACTGATGATGAAGATAATCAGGAGGACTGGGATATTCCCACCAGAAGGCGAAAATCTCGTGTGGGGAAGTATGCTGATGGTGGTACAGAGGTAGATAAAACAAAGCGCCCGCATTTTGCAAAACTCTCAAATATCGCTATGCAGACTGTAGCTGAGATTTCTGTTCAAACCGAACCTGAGGGTAATATAAGGACACCTTCAATAAGGGCTCAAATTGAATCAAAGATCGAAATTGTAAAGCATATTTCAGCTCCAGAGAAAACATACAAAGGTGAAAGCTTAGGTTGCCAGACAGAAACAGACTCAGATGGACAAAGTCCCCAGTACCTGAGTCATAAGATCATTACAGCCATATCCCCACAAAAAACTGACAAAAAGCGTCCAACACCATTAGAAATAGGCTATTCAAATCATCTTCGAGCAGATTCTTCCTTCAAAGTTGTTCCCTCCCCACCCAAATCTCCGAAGGTATTGTACTCACCAATCTCACCAATGTCCCCAAACAAAGAATTGGAGGCAACCTTTGTGCCCTATGAGAAATCTCCTTCTGTTGACAAAAGCTCGCAGAAACTAATGGCTCCTGAACCACCAAAAAATCAGCCTCTAAGTCCTCGGACCATCAAGGTGATGCAGCGATCCATGTCTGATCCAAAACCACTGAGTCCTACAGCAGAAGAAAGCTCTAGGTTACATTTCCAGTATAGTGACAGCTACTCGGTAAGGAGCCTGCTACTTAATTGTTCCTGATTGTTTGTAGCATGAAACATTGCTTTTAAAACAAGTAGACAGTGGTGAATCTGCTTATGGTACTGTACTTCTGGAAACTATAAGAGTAACACCTCGTATCACTGATAATAATTCAGTTCAGTGTGGATAATATACATAGAAGTGTCATGTGCTCATCACGTAATTTTTCTAGCTCAGTTTGTTGCCTCGTTTATTTGCAGTTTATAGTGCAGGTTTGGCTATAAGTCAGGCCTTGGTTTAATGGACGGACTGGACAATCACAATATAGGTGAAATTTCAAGGGATGTAGCCACTTAAATTTAAATGCTGGCATGATAGGCAAAAATGTTACAGCTTTTAGACAAGTTGAAAATGCACTTTAAACTGTTGGCAAGCTTTGCCAAGGCTGAAGGGTAGATGGAAGAAATGATAGTGTGGAATGATACTAACTCTGGGGAAATTAAAAGAACAGCAGAGACCCAGCCTCCATTTCATGCCTGGCAAAGTGCACATTATGCTGCATGAGGTGTGTCTGAGAAAGGTTACCTTTCTCCTGGTAATTCTGGGTATCTGGTTATTGGCCAGCAGAGCAGCAGTACTTGCAATAAGCCCAAGGCATAAAAGGTAATGACTGACGTATTGTTTCAACATTGCAGCTCTGATACTTGTGTCCTCGCAGCAGGTATGAATAACACTTACAGCCACCTTGAAGCATTGGCACTGAGCTGATCTTGAGCCCTTGGAAACGTGCTGGGTCTCATTGTGCCACCTTCATGCTTGCTCTCCTCCCTGGCAGGCTGTCTTCTAGAATCATTTCAATCACAAAGCGTTTTACTTTCCTTTCACTAGCTGCTTAGCTCAGGAATTTACAGTTTCTAGCAGACAGTTGGTGAAGGAATCAGTTTCATCTCATGTTGATTGAAGCATGTTTCTGGTTCGTTGAAACAGCTTGGGACATTTTTCCATATCAAAGGCACTCTGTAAATGCAAGTTGTTGTCATTATGTAAGAACGTCCTTCCATTGATCCCTTTTTACACCCGTTTCTGTTCTGCTAAATTCCTGCAAATTATTTATTTTTTATTATTCATTCATGGGACTTGGGCTAGGCCAGCATTTATTGCCCTTCCCTAGTTGCCCTTGAGAAGGTGGTGGTGAGCTGCCTTCTTGAACCACTGCAGTCCACGAGGTGTAGGTACACCCTCAGTGCTGTTAGGGAGGGTATTCCAAGATTTTGACCCAGTGACAGTGAAGGAACGGTGATATATTTCCAAGTCAGGATGGTGAGTGACTTGGAGGGGAACTTCCAGGTGGTGGTGTTCCCATCCATCTGCTGCCCTTGTCCTTCTAGATGGTAGTGGCCATGGGTTTGGAAGGTGTTGTCTAAGGAGCCTTGGTGAATTCCTGCAGTGCATCTTGTAGATGGTACACACTGCTGCTACTGTGGGTCGGTGGTGGAGAGAGTGAATGTTTGTGGATGTGGTGCCAATCAAGTGGGTTGCTTTGTCCTGGATAGTGTAAAGCTTCTTGAGTGTTGTTGGAGCTGCACACATCCAGGCAAGTGAGGAGTATTCCATCACACTCCTGACTTATACCTTGTAGATGGTGGACAGGCTTTGGAGAGTCAGGAGGTGAGTTATTCGTCACAGGATTCCTAGCCTCTGATCTGCTCTTTTAGCCACAGCGTTTATCTGGCTAGTCCAGTTCAATTCTTGATCAATGGTGACCCCCAGGATATTGATAGTGGGGGATTCAGTGATGGTAATGCCATTGAATGTCAAGATTCTGTCTTGTTGGAGATGGTCATTGCCTGGCACTTGTGTGGCACGAATGTTACTTGCCACTTGTCAGCCAAAGCCTGGATATTGACCAGGTCTTGCTACATTTGGACATGGACTGCTTCAATATCTGAGGAGTTGTGAATGGTGCTGAACATTGTGCAATCATCAGCGAACATCCCCACTTCTGACCTTATAATGGAAGGAAAGTAATTGATGAAGCAGCTGAAGATGGTTGGGTTGAGGACACTACCCTGAGGAACTCCTGCAGTGATGTCCTGGAGTTGAGATGATTGACCTCCAACAACCACAACCATCTTTCTTTATGCTGGATATGACTCCAACCAATGGAGAATTTTCCTCCTGATTCCAATTGACTCCAGTTTTGCTGGGGTTCCTTGATGCCACACTCAGTCAAATGCTGCCTTGATGTCAAGGGCAGTCAATCTCACCTCACCTCAGGAGTTCAGCTCTTTTGTCCATGTTTGAACTAAGGCTGTAATGAGGTCAGGAGCTGAGTGACCCTGGTGGAACCCAAACTGGGTACAGTGAGCAGGTTATTGCTAAGCAAGTACCGCTTGATAGCACTGTTGATGACCCCTTCCATTGCTTTACTGATGATCGAGAGTAGACTGATGGGGCGGTAATTGGCTGGGTTGGATTTGTCCTGCTTTTTGTGTACAGAACATACCTGGGCAATTTTCCACATAGCTGGGGAGATGCCAGTGTTATAGCTGCATTAGAACAGCTTGGCTAGGGGCGCGGCAAGTTCTGGAGCACAAGTCTTCAGTACTTTTGCCAGAATATGGACAGGGCCCATAGCCTTTGCAGTATCCAGTGCCTTCAGCAGTTTCTTGATGCATCTGCAGCAGGCAGATTGGTGAGGATGAGGTCAAGTATGTTTTTCCCTCTTGTTGATTCCCTCACCACCAGCCACAGTACCCGTCTAGCAGCTATGTCAATTAGGACTCGACCCACTCGGTCTGTAGTGGTGCTACCGAGCCACTCTTGGTGATGAACATTGAAGTCCCCAACCCAGGGTACATTCTGTGCTGTTGTCACCCTCAGCGCTTATTCCAAGTCATGTTCGACATTTGTTTACTCCCTACTTTTCAAAGCCTTAGCTTAAGGCCAAACTTATCAGGATGAGTAAATAAAAGTTCCCAAGATGCTCAGCAAGTTCATTGGGATAAAATTTCCTGACGTTTTTATTTAAATTATCAAAGCAATGTTAATAAAAAATGAGGTATATTTTGCAAGCTCAAAGCCAAGCATTCCAACGTTTATTCCCCTTTAAGCCTCCGCACAGGGATCACCTGTTGCCACATTCAACATTGAGGGGAAGGAATGCAAAAACTGGAATGTTTCATCAGGTTTTCTGAGCTAGAATGAGGCTACAACATGAATGTGTGCAAACAGTCAAGAGTAAAACACACATTCAGTGTAAATCTGCAGCTATAACGGTCTAAAGCCTGCTGCCATCTCTTTTCCATCCATTGTGCCAACTACCCTATTGTGATTATGAAACTCAGTGCACTCAATGAAGTATTCATGAGCACTTTGGGATAGATTTTCAACTGGTCGAGATGACTTGGGGCCCTTTAAAAATGGCAGGTGGGACCCGATTCCAAGATCTCAACTGCATTAATAGTGTTTTTGAATTTTGGGAGTGCCTTTTAAGGGTGCAGACTGGTTCAGATTGTGGGCCCACACCCTGCACTCCTGACCTGCCCATTGCAGAGATTGGCATATCCTAGTCTTCCATTTTCATGGAGCTGGGCCAGCTTTTCAGAGAATTGTGGTTCACAGCCCCTCAGAGGTGTCATGAATCGTGATCTGCATGAGGGAGCCTTTTGAAAGGTAAGTTCTAAAGAAACCCCTCGTGTCGTCATGCGAAGGTATGCCTCCCAGCCACCTCCTTTGGCCCTCATGCTCCCCGATGCCAATGTATGCCCCCACCCACCCCCTATGGCCCCTCATGTACCCCATTCCAAACAATAGCACCTCCATTCCCATTCACCCACTATACACTGCATAGAAGCAATGAACCCTATAGTGACAATAGTATGTATTTTAAAAAGCTTTAAACGAAAAGTTATTTGTGGATAAATTTCCACTTTTTGAAAATATCTCCTTTTACTGTAGCCCAATAAATGTGTCAATCATCCAGACCTTTTAAAACATCAATAGCTGAAATTGTAACCACTTGAAATCTCTTTATCTTGTGGGAATAAACATTGTGAAATTGACGGCATAGATCAGAGAGCCGGAGCTGTCAAAGGTTTTCCCTGAGGTTCATGTGTTTCAACAGGCTAATGGATTTCTGGGCTCTCAGCCAAGCCTCATTATGCATTCTCCACACTTGGTTGGTAGCATACAATGTATAATGGCTGAATGGCTATGGAATTGTCATAGCTCGGCAAGGCAGGCATGAGGCATGAGGGTAATAGGGGTGTGTGGGAGGCATGAGGTGGCCTGGATGAGGCATGGGGAGTGTGTTGGGGTGAGGGGGTATGAGGGATGGAGGGCCTTTTTGTTTTCATTATAACTGGAATGAAATGCCGCAGCATTGAGGATGGCATTTTAAACAGCCCGACTTCACACCCAGCAGCCCCTGTGGATGCCCCTGAGCTTTTCCCTGGGTCTGCTAGCTGTAACCACAGCTCACACCCATCCCCCCACACTAAAGATCCCACCTTCCTGGGCACTTTCTCTCAAGAGGGAATGGCCAAGCTGTGAATTTTTCCCAACTCCTGCTACCAGCCTCAAGGGTGGAAATTCAGGGCTTTATGGTGTATCCTCCTGTAACAAAACCAGCCAACACATTCGGCTGCTTTGTGGCTCAATCCTTACTACCATTCACAATGTGGCCTAAAATTCTTTGAAGGGATCAGTGATGCAATGATATTTTCAGGCCCCATACAGTTTTGTCCCGTTGTTTTCAGGGCAGCATTGATTTCGAACCATTTAAATACAACATATGCATTCAGATGATGTATCATAAGAAGATTCTTTGCAGCAGAGGGAGGGGTGCATGGACACAAAACTAGGCCTGAGCGAGATGTAGATTGAGTGCAGAGTTGCGAATATGGTTCAGGTTTAGAGGGGCAAAGAGATCCTCTTTTTTCTACTTTTTTCAGCTCCATGTTGGTGAGTTTCTTTCCTTGTCTCCAAGTTCGGTGAATGCAGCTTTCTCTTACTTCATCTATGTAAATTATTAACTAACTGACTAATTATATAAATATGGTTGCACAGAAATGGAAGAGCTGGTGGTGTGCCATGACTGCAGCATGTGGGAATCTGTGAAATGCACTGCAATCCCGGACAGCCACACCTGCAGTAAGTGTCTGCAGTTTAGGTAACTTCAGCCTCACATTGCTGAACTGGAGCCTGAGTTGCAGGAATTGTGGAGCAGGGTAGGAAGAGCTAACTGGATAGGAGGCAGTCACTCCATTTAGTTTAGGCAGAAATTTAGAGTTGGTCAATGTTCAGGGGCAGGAGGGTGTAACTGAGAGTCAGGCAGGTAAGAGGAACCAACATGTAGCAATGGAGGAGCCTCGGCCCATTTGTCCAGGTATGAGGGGTCATCTGTGTGGATGAGGAGAAGGACTGCAAAGTGGACGAGTGGACTGACCATGGCACCATGGTGAAGGATGCCAGTCAAGAGGGGGGAATGAAATGGAGTGTGGTAGTGATGGGAGACAGCCAGGGGGATAGATACTGTTCTCTGCAGTTGAGAGCATGAGCCCAGATGGCTGTGTTGCCTGCCAATGCCAGGATTAAGGACATCTGCTCTGGGCTGGAGAGGAATTTGCAGTAGGAAGGGGAAGAGCCAGTGGTCGTGGTCCATGTAGGTACCAACAACATAGGTAGGACTAAGAAGGGGGTTCTGTAGGGTGAGTATGAGTAGCTAGTGACTAAATTAAAAAGCAGAACATCAAGGATAATAATCTCTGGATTATAACCTAAACCATGAGCAAATTGACAAAGGGTAAATAAAATGAATGGGATGAATGCTTAGCTCAAAGACTGGTATGGGAGAAATGGATTTTGATCCCTGGGGCACTGGTACCAGGTCCTGGGGAAAGTGGGAGCTGTACCGTTGGGAGGGGCTTCATCTCAACCATGCTGGGGCAAGTAGGGGGAAGGAATCGTGTGAAGGAGACATAATAAAGTAAGGGAAACCACAAAGTAATAGAGCAGGGCAGCAATTTGGGCAGTGAGTTCCAGAATGTGACAGGAAGGGACAGAGCATACAATTGTAAGAGTGTATCAACAGATAGAGCCAAAAAATGAAAATAAAACAGAGTTTAAGGCGCTGTATCTGAATGCATGTAGTGTTTGGAATAAAGGGATGAATTGTTAGCACAGATAAAGATAAATATGTATGACCTGATTGGCATCACAGAGACATGGTTGTAAGGTGACCATGACAGGGACCTGAATGTTGAAGGGTACTTGATATATCAGAATGAAAGGAAGCTAGGAAGATGTGGTGGGATGGCTCTGTTAATTAAGGATGGCATTAGTTCAGTGCTGAGAGAAGTCCTTAGCTTGAAAGAGCAAGATGTAGAATCAGTTTGGGTAGAGATAAGAAATAGTAATGGTAAGAGATCACTTGTACGAATAGTATAGCATAAGTTACACTTTAGGACAGAAAATATAGGAAGAAATAAGTGGGGTGTTTTTTTTTTAATTTGTTCATGGGATGTGGGCATCACTGGCTAGGCCAGCATTTATTGCCCATCCCAAGATGCCCTTGCTCAGATGGCATTTAGAGTCAACCACTTTGCTATGGGTCTGGAGTCACATGTAGGCCAGGCCAGGTAAGGATGGCAGATTTCCTTCTGTAAAGAACATTAGTGAACAAGATGGGTTTTTACAACAATCATTTCATGGTTATCATTAGACCTTTAATTCCAGATTTTTATTGAACTCAAATTCCACCATCTGCTGTGGTAGGATTTGAACCCAGGTCCTGAGAGCATTATCCTGGGTCTCTGGATTACTAGTCCAGTGACAATACCACTACACCATTGCCTCCCCCCAAGAAAGGTGCCATGATAATCATGGGTGACTTTAATCTACATTTAGATTGAGCAAATCAGAAAATGAGTTCATGGAGTGTTTTCAGGACAATTTCTTAGCGCAGTAAATTCTAGAGGCAACCAGGAAGCAGGTTATCCTAGACCTGTTAATGTACAATGAGACAGGATTAGTCAATAACTTCATGGCAAATGAGCCTCTAGCTGACAGCAATAGAATTTCATGTTCAGTTTGAAATGGAGACGTGTGGATCTGTGATGAGTGTTTGAAACCTAAATAAATGTAACTATGAGAGTATGAAGGCAGAGCTGGATAAGGTGAACTGGGAAACTCAATTAAAAGGCAGCACAGTAGAGTTTGAGTGGCAGACTTTTAAGTAGGTATTTAATAACGTACAGAAAAGATTCATCCCAGTGAGAAAAAAAGACTCTTTGAGAAGGATGCATCATCCGTGGCTAAACAAGGAAGCTTAGGATGGTATTGAGTTAGAAGAAACACTGTACAAATCTGCAAAGCTTAGTGATGGGTCAGAGGTTTAGACAGATTTTAAGAACCAGCAAAGAATGACTAAAAAGATAATAAAGAGGCAGAAAGTAGAGTAAGACAGAAAGCTAGCTAGTAATATAAAAACAAACAGTGAGCGTTCCTATAAGTGTCTGAGTAGAAAAAGGATATCTAAAGCTTGTGTTAGTCCTCTGGAGAGTGAGTCTGGGAAAAATTGATAATAGAAAACAAAGAAATGGCAGAGGTATTTTTGAGTCTGTCTTCACAGTGGAGGACTTTTGAAAACTTCCTAAAGATTCCTGAAAATCAAGAGTTGATAAGGAGGGCTGAAATTAATACAATCATCATCACCAGGGAAAGGGTGCGAGGCAAACTATTAGACCTAAAGGCTGATAAGTCCCCAGGACCTGATGGCCAGTATCCTAGAGTCTTAAAAGAAGTGGAAGCACAGATAGCAGATGCATTGGTTATTATCTGCCAAAGTTCCTTGGGTTCTGGAAAGGTTCTAGCAGATTGTAGAATAGCAAATGTAACACCTCTATTTAAGAAAGGAGGGAGGCAGAAGGCAGCAAACTGTAGGCCAGTTAGCTTAACATCTGTCATAGGGAAAGTGTTAGAATCCATTATTAATAATCATTTGGTAGTACAGACCTTGAGTATTGCTGCAAAAAGAGACATGTCGAAGTTTATCATCTTTCACATTAGGATTCTTAGCAAGAATACCAATATAAGGGGGAAACAACAATTTATACCATATGAGAAGAGAATGCAATTGGTTGACAAGCGGATGCTGATTTGTAGAGGCATTGCCATGTCATCCACCAATTGATGGTGACTGGCAGTCAACTGCCAAGCATTGTTTGAAACTTAAACTAGGCAACTAGACCCCAATTGGTTAAGGAATTACCTTGAGGAAAGAGTCAATGAATGGCTGTCACTTACTTTGTTTAGTTAAAACAGACACAATGTCTGTATGTATTCTTTGTCTGCAAAGAACAGTATTAATATGCGTCTCTTCCACTACACGCAACTGTGCCACACTGCAAGTCTGACTGACAATCTTAACTTGGTTGTCAACCTAGTTCTCAGCACACTGAGGATTATTTAGCAAATGTTGTCCAATCATGGAAGCACATCTAACATTGCGCACTGTATTTTGAATTTTATAAGAATGGATTGATTGCATACGGTCTGTACCTTGCCCATTGCAGCTGGGACAAGCAGTTTGATACGATCCGCCAGTCTTTGGGACGTATGACCTACATACCTGGCATCACACAGGCCCTGAAATTCATACACCACATGAGTCATTTGTGTGATAGGCAGAACGTCTTTCTGGCTTGACAGCAGCATCCTGTTAGTGGTGAATACCACTCGTGTTGCTACTGCATTGTAGCAGCGTGAAACAGCTAGCTTCACCTGTTGCTCAAATTTTTGTGATACCTTCCCCTTCCAGGGTAATCTGAGGTAGACTGAACACTTTTCAAGGCTGAAAGTGACGACCTTAGGCCTGTTCATGAATTTGTGTGATATACAGAGCGAAATGGTCTGATCAGGGTAACCATTATCCTGCAGGATGCCTTTGATGCCCCTATTTCAGCATCAAGCTTGCATGGAGACCAAATAACTTGGACCCTATTCACAAATTTGCCGATAAGACCAATCTTATAGCGTGTGGAACTGTAAGAATCCCAACGTGTATACTGACAAGTGAAGGTTGGGTTGTGGTAGACCGTGGTAGAGAATCCCCTGGCAGATTTCTCAACTAGTACGTCAAGAAAGGGGGGTTCATTTGCTCCATTTCAAATGTGAATTTGAGTGCAGGATGGACCCCATTAAGATATGTAAGGTAATTACTACATGCAGCTGCAGATTTAAATATAGCAATCCACATATTGGAGACATGCGAGGGGTAGGAGGTTAGGTGTCAAAGACACATTTCTCATGGAACCCAACAAAAATATTTGTGAGATCTGGGCCTATGGGGGACCCTATAGCAACACTATCTATTTGGGTATATATGGTTTCATTAAAACTGAACTCAACTGTGTGAGTTGCTGAGTTCATAAGTTCAATGGATACTGATGAATATGGATTTCAGCAAGGCCTTTGACAAGGTCCCACATGGGAGACTTATAAAGAAGGCAAATGCACATGGGATACATGGTAATTTGATAAGGTGGATTCAAAATTGGCTTAGTTGTAGGAGACAGAGGGTGATGACAGAAGGATGTTTTAGTGACTGGAAGCCAGTGGCGTACCACAGGGATCTGTGCTCGGTCCCCTATTATTTGTCATTTATATAAACGACATAGATGACTATGTGGGGGTTAGGATTAGAAAGTTTGCAGATGACACAAAGATTGGCTGAGTGGTTAACAGTGAAGTTGATTGTCTTGGGCCACAGGAAGATATAGATGGGATGGTCAAATGGCCAGATAAGTGGCAGACGGAATTTAACCCTGAAAAGTGTGAGGTGATACACTTTGGAAGGAGTAATTTGAAAAGGAAGTATTCAGTGGACGGTATGACACTAGGAAGTTCTGAGGAACAAAGGGACCTTGGCGCATGTGTCCATAGATCTCTGAAGGTGGAGGGGCATGTTAGTGGGGTGGTGAAAAAGGCACACGGGACATTTGCCTTCATTAATTGAGGCATAGATTACAAAAGTAGGGTGGTCATGTTGGATAAAAGCAAAAAACTGCGGATGCTGGAAATCCAAAACAAAAACAAAAATACCTGGAAAAACTCAGCAGGTCTGACAGCATCTGTGGAGAGGAACACAGTTAACGTTTCGAGTCCATATGACTCTTCAACAGAACTAAGGAAAAATAGAAGAGGTGAAATATAAGCTGGTTTAAGGGGGGTTGGGACAGGTAGAGCTGGATAGGGGGCCAGTGATAGGTGGAGATAACCAAAAGATGCCACAGACAAAAGGACAAAGAGGTGTTGAAGGTGGTGATATTATCTAAGGAATGTGCTAATAGGTGACATCAAGGGTAGAAAGCAGGACAAGCAAGGTACAGATAGCCCTAGGGGAGGTGGGGTGGGGCGAAGGGATCGAAATAGGCTAAAAGGTAGAGATAAAACAAAGGATGGAAATATATTTAAAAATGATGGAAATAGGTGTTCCCTTCGGTCTGTCCGCAAGCATGACCCAGACCTCCCTGTCGCTTGCCATTTCAACACTCCACCCTACTCTCATGCCCACATGTCCATCCTTGGCCTGCTGGATTGTTCCAGTGAAGCCCAACGCAAACTGGAGGAACAGCACCTCATCTTCCGACTAGGCACTTTACAGCCTTCCAGACTGAATATTGAGTTCAGCAATTTTAGATCATGAGCTCTTTCCTCCATCCCCACCCCCTTTCTGATCCTCCTTTTCCCAATAATTTATATGGATTTTTCTTTTCCCACCTATTTCCATTATTTTTAAATGTATTTCCATCCATTGAAGACAGAGAAGACTGAGGGGCGACCTGATTGAGGTGTACAAGATTATGAGGGGCATGGACACGGTGGATAGGGAGCAGCTGTTCCCTTTAGTTAAAGGGTCAGTCACAAGGGGACATAAGTTCAAGGTGAGGGGCAAGAGGTTTAGGGGGGAATGTGAGGAAAAATGTTTCTACCCAGAGGTGGTGATGGTCTGGAATGCGCTGCCTGGGAGGGTGGTGGAGGCAGGTTGCCTCACATCCTTTAAAAAGTACCTGGATGAGCACATCGTAACATTCAAGGCTATGGGCCAAGTGCTGGTAAATGGGGTTAGGTAGGTAGATCAGGTGTTTCTCATGTGTCAGTGCAGACTCGATGGGCCAAAGGGCCTCTTCTGCACTGTGAGATTCTGGTGATTCACACAATGGTGGAAGGTCTAGATCGCCATGATACAGTGCTGCAGCGCAAATATCTCTGGCTTCCTTAAATGGAATTGGTGCATCCTCCATTAATTGGTGCATTCACCATGGCACCACCTCTATCACTCAGAGTCCACTTGCCAACCAATCAACGCTCTCTTCTCATATTGTATAAATTGTTATTTTCCCCTTAAACTGATATTCTTGTGAAGTGTTCTGATGTGTGCAAGACAAAAAGCTTTGACATGTCTCTTTTTCCAGCAATACTCAAGTTCTGAACTACCAAATGACTATTTGTATATCTGAGACAGGGGTACAACAATGCCCAAATTCAGGACAATAACAACATAGTTCGACTTACAGATAAATTAAGAACAAGTAAGCTATCTATTGAACTTCTCCAAGTGCATATTAAACCCAAGGTTATGCTAGTTTTCTTTACCAAACATATCGACAGTGCTAAAATGAGACATAGTCCCATAATTGAGCAATATGTATGCCCGATGAGATTGAACAGATTGGTAACAGGGTTAGTAATTTACGCCGTGCCCTACACTCTGCTTTGTCTGAGGTGCGCAAATTTCTTTCAGTTTAGATTTGATCCGTTTATGCTGCTATATTGTTCAATAGATGATTGCACCATAAACAGTACCCGTTTGAAACATGCCCACACTATAAACTCACTTAATTGGAAGCAGTTTGGCAATGCAATTAATGATGCTGCTAAATGTGTAACAAATCTCTCTGACCATGTACCCTCAGAAAGTGAGGAGTTTGTTCTTTTGCATGGTTTCTATTTTGGTGTGTCTTCATCCAAAATCAAAAGGTAAGAGGTATTTGCTGAGCTCGAACTCCTCTACTCCCAACTAACCTGCCACAAGCCAGTGTCCACTGAAGACACTGAATCCTTGAAAGTGCACCTAGCTGATCTAAAGCACGTATATTGTAGGATTCCAATCGATCTGTCTGATTTTCACATGCAACACGAATATCTTACAGCATTGCGAGGCCTTAAAACCATTCTAGACATACACATCAGTAAACCTGACAAAGGGATGGGAATTGTCTTCGTTAGCAAGTATGACTGTGTCAGCAAAATGCACACCATTCTTAACGACAGGTCCAAATTCATATCTATTGGACCTGACGCTCAACATGACTGGGCAGCCTTGCTCGAAAGGAAGCTAAAAAAACAATTGCTGCACTCGTGTAAGATCGATGAGCTACCACGTGATATTTATGACAGGGTTTGGCCTCACGGTTTGCTATCTCCACCTATGTTGGGCTGCCCAAGACACACAAAAGTATTGTCCCTTTATGCCCCAGCTTATCTATGAGTGGTTCTGCACAACATGAATTGGCAAATGGTAGGGTGAGTTGTTACAAACAGTTTTAAGCAAATTTTCCATATACGCGGTGAAGGATTCCTTCACACTTGCAAAGGCCATACAGGACTTACACATCGATAGCAATGCTGTATCTATATGCTCATTTGAGATTGCTAGCCTATTCAATGTTCTACTTAAGGAAGCCATAGATATTTGCACTGTAGCATTATGTCATGGTGATCTAGACCTAGTGCCGTGTGATATTAAGTATGTAGCCTGTACATCCCAAAGACTGGCGGATCACATCAAACAGTATGTCCCAGCCACTGTTCCCAATAGGCAGGGTACAGACCGCACCCAAACCAGCCCGAACTTGCAAAACTCAAAACACAGTGTCCAACATTAGATGTGATTCCACGATTGCTACAACATTTGCTAAATAATCCTCAGCTGGGCAAGAGTTACGCTAATAACCAATTTAGGATTGTCAATCTGGCTCACAATGTGGCACATATATCAATACTTGGGGCCCTGATCTTTGCAGACAGAAAGAACATGTACACACATTGCTTTTGTTTCAGTTAAACAAAATAAGTGACAGCCATTTGCTGACTCATTCCTCAGGGCATTGCCTTGACCAATCAGGGTCAAGCTGCCTGTTTAAATTTCAAACAATGCTTGGCAGTTAACTGTCAGTCACCATCAGCTGGTGCATTCTCCAGGCAATGCCTCTACCAATCAGAGTCCATTTGTCAACCAATCAGCACTCCCATCTCATACAGAATAAATTGTTGTTTTCCCCTTATATTGATAGTCTTGTGGTGTCCTGATGAGTGCGAGGTGAAAAATTTCAAAGTGTCTTTTTTCAGCAGTAATACATTGTTGGAGAATTTACAGCAGGATACTTAGAAAATCACAATGTGATCAGGCAGAACCAACATAGAAAATAGGAGCAGGAATAGGCCATTCAGCCCTTTGAGCCTGCTCCGCCATTCATTATGATCGTAGCTGATCATCCAACTCAATAGCCTGCTCCCACTTTCTCCCCATATCCTTTGATCCCTTTCGTCCCAAGAGTTATATCTAACTCCTTCATGAAAACATACAATGCTTTGGCCTCAACTACTTTCTGTGATAGTGAATTCCACAGGCTCACCACTCTCTGGGTGAAGAAATTTCTCCTCATCTCAGCCTTAAATGGTTTACCCTGTATCCTCAGACTGTGACCCCCTGGTTCTGGACTCCCCCACCATCGGGAACATCCTTCCTGCATCTACCCTATCTAGTCCTGTTAGAATTTTATAGGTTTCTATGAGATCTCCCCTCATTCTTCTGAGTTCCAGCGAATATAATCCTAACCGACTCAATCTCTCCTCATATGTCAGTCCCGCCATCCCAGGAATCAGTCTGGTAAACCATCGCTGCATTCCCTCTATAGCAAGAACATCCTTCCTCAGATAAGGAGACCAAAACTGCACACAATATTCCAGCTGTGGTCTCACCAAGGCCTTGTATAATTGCAGCAAGACATCCCTGTTCCTGTACTTGAATCCTCTCGCTATGAAGTCCAACATACCATTTGCCTTCTTTACCGCCTGCTGCACCTACATGCTTACCTTCAGTGACTGGTGTACGAGGACACCCAGGTCTCGTTGCACATTCCCCTCTCTCAATTTATAGCCATTCAGATAATAATCTGCCTTCCTGTTTTTGCTACCAAAATGGATAACCTCACATTTATCCACATTATACTGCATCTGCCATGCATTTGCCAAAACATAGTTTTGTGAAAGGAAAATCGTGTTTAACTAATCTGTTAGAGTTTTTTGACAAAGGGGAGCTGGTAGATGTGGTGTACTTGGATTTCCAAAGGCATTTGATAAGGTGCCACATCAAAGGTTACTATGCATGATAAGAGCATATGGTATGGGGGTAACAGATTAACACGGTTAAAGGAATAGTTGGCTAACAGAAAGCAGAGAGGAGAGACAAATGGTTCTTTTTCAGATTGGCAAGTTGAGACTAGTGGAGTGCCGCAGGGATCAGTGTTGGGTCCACAACTATTTACAATGTATATCAATGACTTGGATGAAGAGACCGAACGCATAGTTGCTAAATTTGCCAATGACACCGAGATAGGTAGGAAATTAAGTTGTCAAGAGGAAGTAGAGAGTCTGCAAAGGGAGAGAGACAGATTAAGTGAGTGGGCAGAAATTTAGCTGATGGAGTATAACATGTGTAAATGTGAACTTGCTCACTTTGGCAGGAAGAATAGAAAAGCAGTGTACTATTTAAATGGAGAAAGACTGCAGAACTCGATGGTGCAGAGGGATCTAGGTGTACTTGTCCAGAAATCACATTAAGTTAGTATGTAGGTACAGCAAGTGATTAGGAAGGCAAATGAAATGTCAGTTTTTATTGCAAGGGGATTGGAATATAGAAGTAGAGAAGTTTTACTGAAACTGTACAGGGCCTTGGTGAGACCATATCTGGAGTACTGTGTACAGTTTTGGTCTCCATATTTTAAAAAAGATATAATTTCATTAGAAGCAGTTCAGAGAAGGTTCACTAGACTGACTCATGGGATGAATGGGTTGTCTTATGAAGAAAGGTTGAGCAGGATAGGCCTATCCTTGTTGGAATTTAGAAGAATGAGAGATGATCTTATTGAAACATAGAAGATCCTGAGGGGACTTGACAGGGTGAATACCGGGAAGATGCTTCTTCTTGTGGGAGAGAGGCGACTAAAACTATGGGACATAGTTTAAAAAATAAGAGATTTCCCTCTAAAACCAAGATGAGGAAGGCTTTTTCTCCCAAAGGGTCTTCGATGTGTGGAATTCTCTTTCCCAGAAAGTAGTGAAGGCTGCGTTTTTGAATTTATTCAAGGCTGAATTAGACAAATTTTTTTTAGGCAAAGGAATCAAGGGTTATGGGCGGCAGACAGGAAAGTGGAGTTGAGACACAACCAGATCAGCCATGATCTTATTGAAAGGTGGAGCAGGTTCAAAGGGCTGAATGGCTTTGCCCTACTCCTGTGTTTCCATGTTCCTCGATGTTAAATCCATGCCATTTTCTCTTTTCCTTTCCAACACTCATCTGGTGTTTGTTAGAAAGCAGCAAATGCTGAACAGAGGCATCCCCCTTCTCCAATCATTTAATAAAACAAGTCCCAGACCAGCAAACAGACCAGATTGTCATAATATTGTAGAGCAATGAAACCCATTCACTGTTGTCCCAGTTTGTCCAATCCAGTGTTAAGGGCTTTTCATAAGAATACATGGGCCAAGAGGGCTGCTCAATACATTAACCCCATCTTGTAAATATTGCTCCCGGTCATAAACTTTACCCAATTCAGTTACATTTCTGAAGGAACAATCTGTAACACTTTGCAGAGAATTCCACGTTGGATAATATGAAAATTTATATTAATCTGTGACTGGTTGTGCTCCACTGATAGTATTTCCATAGTTAAAACAGCTGACCAGCTATTGCATCCACACAATAGGGATGGGATTGTAGATCAGTGAATGAAGTGTAGAGGGCAGCAGAAAAACAAACTGACCTTCATTCACAATTCTTCAATCTGTGATTTTGTAAATTGATGGTTCTTGCTGGGAATAGATAATTGCAAAATTTATTCTAGTATTTATTTAATCTATTTGTAATCTTCAAACTTATCCCTCCACCCTGTGGGCATGCTTTCCATCATGGATAACTACAACATTTTCCCATATCTGCTCAACCTGAGTACATCCCTGCTTCAAGATTTGACCACATGTTGGACACAGTCAGTTAAATCACTTTAATTTCTTTGCCAGAATCTCTAAGTTCTGGATCATTTTATGTCACCCACCACGCCCCACCATGTCAGCTGTCGTTTATATCGTTATGGGCTGAAGTGAAACTATTCAGTCGTGTATTGGAGATTGTGGTCATGGTGTGTGATTGCAACCTTCTGTCAGTTTCATTTACCTTTGAACTATTTGCTGCTCCTCCTCTTCGGTTCCCAATTTCATAGGATTACATTGAATTTTTTGTTATAATTCTTTCATGGGATGTGGGTGTCGCTGGCAAGGCCAGCATTTGTTGCCCATCCCTAATTGCCCTTGAACTGAGTGGCTTCAAAGGGCAGTTAAGAGTCAACCACATTGCTGTGGGTCTGGACTCACCAGATAAGGACAGCAGATTTCCTTCCCTAAAGGACAATCGTGAACCAGATGGGTTTTTATGAAAATCAATTATAGTTTTGTAGCCACCATTACTGAGACTAGCTTTATATTCCAAGTTCATTAATTAAATTCAGATTTCACCTTCTGCCGTGTTGGGATCTGAGTCTGAATCATTGCCAAATGCCTATGTATGAGCTCAACTCTCAGTTCTTACCTATGAAATCTTCTTCCATCTTCCCCAGTAAGATCCTAATGCATTGGTTCCATAGTAACTTGCTTGACAAAGCCACAAACTTTGTTACTAGAGGAGATGGATCGAAGCTTAGGGGAGGCAAACAGACAGTCTACGTTTCAATGTTTCGCATCGATGGTGGTAAATCTGTTGAACAGATTGAGCAAGAATACACGGGCAAAATCAAGAGGAAGCTCGTACTTGGAAAAATAAGCAATTGTAAGGTATAATTGAACAAGAGTAGCATGGTACTTTCTGAACTCTGGATCTGGCAGCTGGACTGCAGTGATCTCCCCTGTTCCTATTCTTGCCTGTGCTCCTTTTGCTGCTTCATTCAGTTTGGACTTTCACTGAGATTCGAGATAAATGTTATAGATGTAGAAAACTGTCACTGGGGAAGCCAACATAATCCCACTTTCTGGTGCTGAGAGAGTGTCAGACAGTATTGATGAGAAGATTGAGCAGGAAGGCCAGAGGCAAGCAGCATTAAAGATGGATATCCAGCAAGTGGAGTAATTGGAACAAGCATTAGGGAGCAACAATGGGGTTGGGCGTAGAGACATCAGACAATTCACTGGACTGGCAATTTACAATATGAAAAAAAAATCAGATTCTCCTCAGCAGTTGCTGAACATTTTTAGCATAAAATATTATGTTAAAAAGAGTAGTTCTTGAAAGGGATTAATGCACATCCGGTTTTTTAGCATAGATTTTTTTCACTCCTATATAATCTTCCCAATATGTAGAAATAACACTTAGGGCAGGTTCTATGTTTTGGCTTTTTTTCCCTCCGTGATGAGTTACTGAATGATAAAATGGTTTATATATATAGTATATTTTATAAGACATAACATTTTCAGGCACATATTCTGATGTATCCAATGGAAAAGTATTTCCTTGCAGCTGACTGTACAATCCGTTAAAACATGTAGGGGAGGGAGGGATCTCCCCTCGTCGGGCAGGCCCAGGAGTGACTGCCAAACAATCCACCATCCACAATTGGGCCCCCAACTGCGATTTCAGGCTGGCTGGTCAATTAACGGGAAGCCCGGTGAGAGCCTGAGCACTGCCGGGGTCGAGGCAGGAGGAGGCTGAGCGCTGCAGTCTGCACACGCGCCGATGTACACACACACTGAAACTCCCTGAAGGCACAGAGCTGCCTCAGGGAGCTGAAGGTTTTTAACATGACAAATAAAGATTTGAAAAATAAGGGAAACATGTCCCCACATGTGACTCTGCCCATGAACATGGACATATTGAAAATGAGTTTAAAAATTTTTTATTGTTTTTTTATTCCCTGTTGGAAACTCCATCCTGCCCGTGGATGAGGGTTTGCAAAAAATGCAAAGGCCGCCTGGTCTATTCGCCTGCCCACCAACTGTAAGGTTGGACGGGGAGCAAAAAATTCAACATAATTACCAACTTAAGGGTTTTAATAGGCCTCTTAATTGTCGGCGGACGTGCTGCTGAATCTTGCATGCTCCCACCGACTGAAAGATGGTGAGAGTGCACGATGATGTCGGGATACTTGCTCGATGTCAGCATGCGTTATTTCACGCTTGAGTGTGTCAGGTACATGCCCCGAGCTGAAAATCCATAATCTAGCCATACAGTCATCGAGTTGTACAACACAGAAACAGGCCCTTCGGCCCATCATGTCCATGCCAGCTATCAAGCACGTATCTATTCTAATCCCATTTTCCAGCACTTGGCCCGTAGTCCTGTATGCTGCAGTGTTTCAAGAGCTCATCCAAATACTTCTTAAATGTTGTGAGGGTTTCTGCCTCTACCACCCCCTCAGACCGTGTGTTCCAGTTTCCAACCACACTCTGGTGAAAAAGTTTTTCCTCAAATCCCCTCTAAACCTCCTTCCCCTTACCTTAAATCTATGTTCTCTGGTTATTGACACCTCCACTAAGGGGAAAAGTTTCTTTCTATCCACCCTATCTATGCTCATCATAATTTTGTATACTTCTGTCAGCTCCCCCCTCAGCCTTCTCTGCTTTACAGAAAACAACCCCAGCCTGTCCAGTCTCTTCATAGCTGAAACGCTCCAGCCTGGGCAACATTGTGATGAATCTCCTCTGCACCCCCTCCAGTGCAATCACATCCTTCCTATAATGTGGTGACCAGAGCTGCACACCGTTCTCCAGCTGTGGCCTAACTAGCTTTTTATACAGCCCCTACATAACCTCCCTGCTCTCATATTCAATGCCTCAGCTAATAAAGGCAAGTATCCCATTTGCCTTCTTAACCACCTTATCTACCTGTGTTGCTGCCTTCAGGGATCTATGGACATGTACACCAAGGTCCCTCTGATCCTCTGTACTTCCTAGGGCCCTACCACTCATTGTGTATTCCCTTGCCATGTTAGACCTCCCAAAATGTATAATCTCGCATTTCTCAAGATTAAATTCCATTTGCCACTGCTCTGCCCATCTTACTAGCCCATCTATATCGTCCTGTAATCTAAGGCTTTCCTCCTCATTATTTACGACAGCACCAATTTTCATGTCAGCTGTGATCCTCCTATATTCACATTTAAATTATTAATGTACACTACAAACAGCAAGGGTCCCAGCACTGATCCCTGTGGTACACCACTCATCACAGGCTTCCAGTCGCAAAAACAACCTTCGGCCATCATCCCCTGCCGCCTGCCACTAAGCCAATTTTGGATCCAATTTGCCAAATTGCTCTGGATCCCATGGGCTCTTACCTTCTTCACCATTCTCCCATGTGGGACCTTGTCAAAAGCCTATTTACCATAACTAATTTATACATCACAAGGAAGCATTACTATGCCAATCTGACAATTCTTAAAGGAAACATGTTTTATATCATTTCCTGTCAAGATACACACAATTCTGTTCAGTTTTAAATTTTGCCACATTTATTCAGAATGAAGAATGGAATATTTTAGATGCATTTTAATAATAATACACAAGACTTGTACTTTCATAGAGTAATGAATCAATCACTGAAGAGACACAATTGGTTGATATCGTCAAAGTCAGCAGAGTACTTTTTACATTTTTCATCTCAAACAAAATACTATTTACTTTAAAGAACTGGAGCAGATTAGAGGAATCATTCAATGAAAGTAGTAGGTTCTAATTGTGGAATCATGAATAAGGGTTTCAGTGAAATCTTACTGAAATACTGTAAATGTTTAACTAGATATTTATTACAGCCAAAAACATTCTCGTCCACTTTGAGATGCTTCAGTAAATAGCCTTAAATCATGAATTATTTTGATGTACGAGGATATTTTTTATTAACTGTTCAGCAAAATATTTATTTTGGAAAAGGGTTGAAGTAAAGATAAATATTCATAATGGGTGGTTCATGGTTCATACCCCCTTCTGCTGAGTTATTGAGTGGGTATGATGGGAGTCTGTGCCTATTATTCACCACATACTGACTTCCTGCTGTCTTCAGACTATCTGAAAGAGACACTCAACATCCTCTCAGTTGGAGGAGGACAGTCCAAAAGGAGGGAGCCTGAAAAAAGGAGAAAGTGGGAAACTAGGGAGGGAAAACAAAAGATCTAAACAATGAAAAACGATGCAAACTTTTTAACATCTGTTATATTGTTTTACTTTTGATGGTTGTTGTGCTTATGTGAAAATCAATCTCCACATTGTGATGTTACTTGTGTGTTCAGATAATAAATATACATGTGTTTAAAGAAAACCATTATTTTTCAGTACAAATTCACTGTGTATAATTAAATTTACTTGCATTTTAAAACAGTTATGGAGCAGAAATGAGGCTTTAGACTGACTTAAGATCATTAAAGATCTCGAAATATTTAATTATTCATTATGACCAGACCAATTAAAGAGAGTGATGCATTAAAATGATAGTGTCCTGTAATACACTGTTGAAGTGAAGCCACTCAAGATTACTGTTCTGCATACTATGAAATATATTCATACTCTGTGCCATTATTTAATGTTATGTGAAGTGAGTTTTTACAAAGTAAGCTGTTATTTTAGATATTATGTTCTGCCACATTACATTTAACTATTCCACAGGATCTTAATAGGAACAAAGCATGTTTCATCATTATAGGTTCTTGTTATTTATTTAGCATTGCAGAGTACCATAACTCTATGCCTCATCAGTACCATTTTGTTACTAAAAAATAATTTAGTCTGGAATATGTAACTGTTAGCAGTGCTAAGCAGAACACCAAAGATTCCATGATACTGTTCGTATTGCAACTGAAGTACCATCTGACCCAGGGGTTAATAAGCACACAGTAGGTAACACTTAAATCAATTGCAATGTGGAGAGCTGGCAAATAGTTTTACAATTACTGAGGCATCCAAGCCATTTTGTACTTAAATAATAAATGATCCTTTGGCTCAGTGAAGTATTGGAAGGCAAGCAAACAATATTGCCGACTGTGTTATCAGCAAGCTGCGTATAAGCAGAATGCTGGTGGTAAGGAGACATTAATTTCCCTGCCTTATTCATACCAGTATTCAATAATTATAATATGCAATATTTGCAATAACTGACAAATATGTGTAAGTGGCAACATTTATTGGATTGTTATGAACCCAATAGGGGAGCCCATACTCAGTGACATCAATCTTGGAATTTATGCTTCCAGCAAAATATTCAGTGATAGTTGAGGGAATCGATCATTTTGGAATTTCAGTGTTAAGTTTAATACTGACTGGACATCAGTGAAACCGTGTTCCGGATGTGGATTAGGCTTTACAGGAGGAACAATTGTGCATGGTGTTTTTATGCCAAAGTAACTGCAGCATTCTAGTGGATACAAGAAGACATTGCGAATACTACCATCTTTGTGTATAAAAGGAGTGAAGTCGTTTCATTTGTCTGAGTGAGAGGTGATGTGACTGCTAAACAGTTTTGTGTGTCTGAAGGAATGGGTAGTGCAGAGGAGGGAATTACTGATGGTATACATTTTATTGTCCAATTCAAATGTATTTACATTTTTCCCACATATAATTATGAAAAAAAAAATAGATTATATGAAAGCAGAATATATTCTGTCTAAAACTGTAATATTACAGTTAATTGTACTGAAATTAAATATGAATACTCACACACATGAATATTTATTTTCACAATATTTTGTGTTTAATGTAGGTTTGCAGAAAGATGTAGATTATTATTTCAGTCAGTTCACGACTCATTTCTAAGGCCAGGATTTTCTGCTCCCGATTGCGCAGGTGGGCGGGAGTGGAAAATATCGGGAAATCGCAAATATCGGTTTCACTTCACTGTAAATCCAGTTTTCCATTGTCCGTTCCACCTATCAATGGTGGGCCACATTTCCCACTGCTGCACATTGAGAAGCTAATTCCAGTACATTAGCATCTCCTTATAAGTCCTGCTTGTCGGATCATCCGGGCAGGTCGGTGTGATAGCACGCTGAAGTGTTTCACCAATGTACAAAAGTGACGTCCATCTGGTGAGCTGCACTTCGCTCAGGACTTCAAGGTTTGTTTGTCCACCCTGCTTCGGGCAGGACTTGCAGTCATCAGCGCCAGGCTTCATAGGCAGCACCATATAATTTTTAGGGGCGCTTACGGGAGGTGTCTACCTACCAGACCAGCCATAAGGTGGGGAGGGCTGGGGCTTGTTTGGGGAAGGTAGAGAAGTGGCCTCAAGCAAGGGAAGAGGCTGCAGGGCGAGGGCTGTACTGGGGAAGGAGGGTATCCCAGAATGTGTGTGGGAGTACATGGTGATCTGTACAAGTGGCCTCGAGATGGTGAGGGCTGAGGAGGCAGTCTCCAGAGGAGATGAGGCCAGATGGAGATGTGAGGGTGTGTGTGAGAGAGTGAGTGGTGATGTCCCTTGAGCTGGCAGTGAGTGAGATGCTAGTGAATGTGTGATGGGCTTGTGAGTGTGAGAGTTTAGAGTGATGAGATGGTTGCCTTACCCTGGCAGCAGGATGAGATCATTCATCATCTATCTGCAGTGGATGGCCAACCTCTTCTGTGCAGGATTAGCACTGATCACCACTGCCACCGCCTACCAAGCCGGAGTGATGAGATTGCTGGACCTCCTGTGGCCAGAGCGGGGGCAGAGGACATCACTGCAAGCTCTGAAAGACATTCCAGTGACGGGTCATTGAACCTTTCTTGGCTTTCAGGGCCATGTCTTCATTGCAGCTACAGGCATTGAGAACTGTGTGCAAGGCTGCACTTTAGAAATAGCAGCCTGAGTGAGGAAACAGTGAGGTAATGGTGTGGTGGGCAATTCAGAGGCTGCCCGCCAGCGAGACGGCGTGTTTCCTGAGGTGATTAATGAGGTAGGAAGCAGACGATATGGAGCAAACACCCACCCTTTCAGATCATATCTTGTGCAATTCAGGGAAAGTTCCCCCTTAAGTTAAAGCTTGAATGATTGACATATTTATATCTTGACAAATTATTTGGAGCCTAATTTACCTTCTTTACAAGGGTATAAATATTCCTTGTATAGATGTAAATATTTTTACAATTCCAAAAAAATCAGCTCTTGCTGCCAGGGAAGCATCCTTAGGCCTATTCCTCATTACACCCCTTGTGGACAGACTCCAGAAGCTGGAGCTGTTCTCCTTAGAGAAGAGAAGGCTGAGAGGAGGTTTGATAGAGGCGTCCAATATCATAAGAAGTCGGGACAGAGTAGATAGGATGAAACTGTTCCCATTGGCAGAAAGGTAGAGAAGCAGAGGACGCTATTGACACCAATTTAAAGTAATTGGCAAAAGAATCAGAGGTGACATGAGGAAAACTTTTCTAGACAGCGAATTGTTACATCTGGATTGTACTGCCTGAGAGTCTGGTGGAAGCAGATTCAATCATGATTTTTAAAAAGGAATTGAATAATTATCTGAAAAGAGAAAATTGGCAGGACCACAGGGAAAAGGTGGAGGAGTCAGCCGGGGCAGAGAGCAGGCACAAACACAATGGGCTAAATGGCCTCTTTTTGTATTTCAACCACTCTGATTCCATGATTAGTGCAGCTGAAAATGCTGCAGGAAATGAGCTGGGGAGAGAGCAAAGGGGAACTGCAGCTGTACAAAATAGCTTCAGCTTTCACATGTCAGAATCGTGCACAGTTTGTTTATTCTGCGATTTTTATCTGCAGACTACACAAGGCTTAAAGAATACCCACATTTTAGAATTGTTTGAATTGGATTTGTGCATGCATGGAATTAGTAGTCAAAGCATCATCCCGTGGATCAAAGTGCATTAAACACAAACGCTCCCATTTACTGAAATTGTACCACATTAATGCAGACTGCAAATATTCCCAACTTTACACATAACTTTAAGGCTTAGGTTGATGGAGCAGGGAAAGGAATACATGAAATACATGACAATGAGCCCAACAAAAAAGGGACAAGAGTGCATGGGTTTAATGGCCTTCTATTATCAATAAAGAATGGGGCAAAGCTATAATCCATTCTAAAAGCACCGTTTTAGGAAGACTTTAGAAAGAGAGATGAGACATAATAAAGGAGAGGAGTTTAAGAAGAGATTGTTGGGCTAAGACAACTAAAGGTTCAGTGACTAAAGGTGGAATAAAGAGGTGGCTGAGGGGTTGGTTGACCTACAGTGAAGGCCAGAGTCAGAGAAACTGTAAATGTCAGTTGGCAGGTTGTATTGGAGGAGGATGCACATACAGGGAGAGGACAGGTTGTGAATGTGGAACAGGCATTTTGAATTCAGTGCCTTAAGGATACGGCAGAGAGAGGAGTTGAGATGGACAGGGATTATAAGCGAAGCAAATCTAACCTAAGTTAAGATTAATCACATCCTCTTGTATTATATTGCTGCCGATTAAATAAAAACTTCCTTATGGTAGTTTATTTGTTGCAATCAGTGGTTCTTCTGCCCTTAATATTCTTAAAACTAGAAAAAGTAAAAGAAAAGGCAGTAATTTAAAGACAAGTCATGGCAGGGCAGCTCGACCAAGTGGAATGCTCCTCCTGTGCAATGAGGGAAGTCAGGGACACTTCCAGTGTCCAGGGTGATCACATGTGCATGAAATATCTCCAGCTGCAGCTAATTGAAATCCATGTTTTGGAGCTGGAGCTGCAGCTGGAGTCACTGGAGCATCCGCTTGGATGAGATTTTCGTGGATAGCACGCACAGTGAGGTGGTCACACCGCATGTAAAGAGTGCACAGGCAGAACGTGAATGGGTGACCTCCAGATAGAATAAAGACACTAGGCAGGTAGTGCAGGAGTCCCCTGGGTTCATCTCCCTCACCAACAGATTTTCTGTTTTGGATACTGCTGGGGGAGAAGGTTTCTCAGGGGAATGCTGCAAGAGCCAAGTCCTTGGCACCACGAATGGCTCAGCCACATGGGGGGGAGTTTCCATCTTCATCTCTGATAGGTCCCACTTTTTCCTTAACTAACCTTTTAGCATTAATGTATTGGTAAAACATCTTTGGGTTATCTTTAACTTTACTTGCTAATCTTTCTTCATGCCCTCTCTTTGATTTCCTTATTTCCTTTTTTACTTCGTCCCTGCACTTCCTATATTCGTCTAGGCTATCTGCAGTGCTTAGTTCTTTGTGCCTATTGTACACTTTCTTTTTCTGTTTGATCTTCCCCTGTATTCCACTCGACAACCAGGGGAGTCTACATTTGGCAGTACCACTTTTATTTTTGTAGGGGACCTGTCTACTTTGTACAATTAGGATCTCACTTTTTAGTGCTTCCCACTGGTCCAGTCCACCTCTGCCAAGTCCCTTCTCATTTCTGCAAAATTTGCCTTCCCCCAGTTCAAGACTTTTACTCCAGCCTTATCTCTGTCCTTTTCCATGGTAATGCTAAATCTAACTGAATTGTGATCACTGTCCCCGATATGGTCGCCAACTGTCACTTCATCCACTTGCCCTTCTTCGTTCCCCAAGACTAGGTCTAGAATTGCATCTCCTCTTGTTGGGTTTGTCACTAATTGGTTGAAAAATTTTCCTGAACATACTGCATGAATTTTTCTCCCTCAGTGCCCCTTATATTGTTTGAATCCCAGTTGATATTGGGATAGTTGAAGTCTGCTACTATTATTGCCCTCTTGTTCTTACAAGCAGAAATTTGCCTACATGTTTGTTCTTCTATCTCCCTTTCACTATTTCTCCCTTCACTTCTATCTCCCTTTCACCCCAGTGGCATGTGTTAGCGAGATCAGAAATAGGAGAGTAGACGAGATGAATGCATGGCTGGAGACATGGTGTAGGATGGGGGGAATTTAGATTCCTGACACATTGGGATTGATTCTGGGGAAGCTGGGACCTGTATAAGTTGGACGGGCTGCACCCCAGCAGGACCAGGACCAATATCCACACTGGGGTATTTGCTGGTATGTGGGGGAGGGTTTAAATTAGAGTGGCAGGGGGATGGGAACCTGACAGGGGAGACACAAGAGTAGAAAACAAAAATAGGAATGAAAGACAGAAAAGTAGAAAGCAAAAGTGGAAGGCAGAGAAAACAACGGCTGGCAAAAAATAGGGCCATTGTACAAAAATGATGTAAAAATGTTAAAAAGACAAGTCTAAAGGCACTGTATCTGAATGTAAGGAGCATTCGCAATAAGGTAGACAAATTAACATGATTCAGTGATGGTAATGCCATTAAACATCAGGGGGAATGGTTAGGTTCTCTCTTGTTGGAGATGGTTATTGCCTGGCACTTGTGTGACATGAATGTTACTTAGCACTTGTCAGCCCAAGCCTGGATATAGTCCAGGTCTTGCTGCATTTGGACATGGACTGTTTCAGCATCTGAGAAGTCACGAATTGTGTTGAACATTGTGCAATCATCATCGAACATCCCCACTTCTGACCTTGTGATGGAAGGAAGGTCATTGATGAAGCAGCTGAAGATGGTTGAGCCTAAGACACTACCCTGAGGAACTCTTGCAGTGATGTCCTGGAGCTGAGATGATTGACCTCCAACAACCACAACCATCTTCCTTTGTGCTCGGTATGACCCCAACCTGCGGAGAGTTTCCCTCTGATTCCCATTTGCTAGGGCTCCTTGATGCCACACTCAGTCAAATGCGGCCTTGATGTCAAGGACAGTTACTCTCACCTTACCTCTGCAGTTTAGCCCTTTGGTCCATGTTTGAACCAAGGCTGTAATGAGGTGAGAAGTTGAGTGACCCTGGCGTAACCCAAACTGAGCGTCAGTGAGCAGGTTTTGCTGAGCAAATGTCACTTCATAGCACTGTTGATGACCCCTTCCTTGACTTAACTGATGATCAAGAGTAGACTGATTGGTAATTGGCTGGGTTGAACTTGTCCTGCTTTTTGTGTACAGGACATACCTGGGCAATTTTTCACATAGCCGGGTAGATGCCAGTGTTGTAGCTGTACTGGAACAGCTTGGCTAGGGGCGTGGCAGGCTCTGAAGCACAAGTCTTCAGTTTTATTGCCGGAATATTGTCAGGGCCCATAGCCTTTGCAGTACCCAGTGCCTTCAGCTGTTTCTTGAATCGGTTTGGCTGAAGACTGGCATCTTTAATGCTAGGGACCTACGGAGGAGGCCGAGATGGATCATCCACTCGGCACTTCTGGCTGAAGATTGTATAGAATGCTTCAGTCTTATCTTTTGCACTGATGTGCTTGGCTCCCCCATCGTTGAGGATGGAGATATTTGTGGAGCCTCCTCCTCTATCGAATTGTTTAATTGTCCACCACCCTTCACGACTGGATGTGGCTGGACTGCAGAGCTTAGATCTGATCCATTGGTTGTGGAATTGCTTAGTTCCATCACTGCCTTCGGCGCACAGCTGACTCTGGAGCGTGCCTGCCGGATGAAACATTGTGATACAGCGCAATGAGGTGAGGACGCACACACGACTGAAAAATCCTGCCCAAGGTTCTAGTGAGAAGGGGGAATTGAAAGAAATTAGAATTGCTGAAAAAAAAAGTGCTGGAGAAATTAATGGGACTGAAAGCCAATAAATTCCCGAGACCTGATCATCTATATCCTAGGATACTAAAGGAGGTGGCCATGGAAATATTGGGTGCGTTGGTTGTCATCTTCCAAAATTTGTCAGATTCTGGAACAGTCTGGGCAGATTGGAGGGTGGCAAACGTAACCCCACTATTTAAAAAAGGAGGGAGGGATAAAACAGGGAATTGCAGACCGGTTGCCTGACATCAGTAGTAGGGAAAATGGTTGAGTTTATTATAAAGGATGTGATAACAGAACAATTAGAAAATATCAATGGGATTAGACAAAGTCAACATGGATTTATGAAAGGGAAATCATGTTTGACAAACCTACAGGAGTGTTTTGAGGATGTAACTAGCAGAATAGATAAGGGAGAACCAGTGGATGTGAAGTATTTGGATTTTCAGAAAGCTTTTGAAAAAGATCCACATAAGAGGTTAGTGTGTAAAATTAAAGCAGATGAGATTGTGGGTAATATATTGGCATGAAATGAGAATTGGTTAGCAAACAGGAAACAGACAGTGGGAACAAATGCATCTTTTTGGGAATGGCAGGCGGTGACTCGTTGGGTACCGCAGGGATCAGTGCCCAATATATCAATGATTCAGATGAGGGAACCAAATGTAAATTTTCAAGTTTGCTGACAATGCGAAACTTGGTGGGAAAGTGAGTGGCACGGAGGGTGTTAGGAAGCTTCAAGGTAATTTAGAAGGTTGAGTGAGTGGGCAAATACAGATCATTTATAACTTGGATAAGTGTGAAGTTATCCACTTTGGCAGGAAACACAGAATGGCTGAATATTATTTAAAAGGTGATGGATTGGGAAATATTGATGTACAAAGGGACCTGGGTGTCCTTGTATACCAGCCACTGAAAGCAAGAATGCAGGTGCAGCGAAGGTTCACTAGACTGATTCCTGGGATTGTCGTAAGAGGAGAGATTGGACCAACTAGACCTGTATTCACTGAAGTTGAGAACAATGAGAGGGGATCTCATTGAAATGTATACAATTCTGACGGAGTGGGACAGACTGGATGCAGGGATGATGTTTCTTCTGGCTAGGAGGTCTAGAACAAGGGGTCACAGTCTCAGGATACAGGGTTGGTCATTTAGGGCTGAGATGAGGAGAAACATCTTCACTCAGAGGGTGGTGAACCTGTGGAATTCTCTACTACAGAGGCTGTGGAGGCCAAGTCACTGAATATAGTTATGAAGGGAATAAACAGATTTCTTGACTTTAAAGGTGTCAGGGAGTATGGTGAGAGAGCAGGAGGAGTTCAGCATTGAGATAAAGGATCAGCCATGATCATACTGAATGGTGAGGCAGGCTTGAAGGGTCGAATGACCTACTCCTGCTTCTATTTTCTATGTTTCTAAGGTGTACCACAGGAACCAGTGCTGGGGCCTCAACTTCTTACAATTTATATAAATGACTTGGATGAAGGTATAGTTGTTAAATTTGCTGATGATACAAAGATAGGCAGGATGGTAAGTTGTGAAAAGGAATTAAGGAGGCTACAAAGGGATATAGACAGGTTAAGTGAGTCAGCAAAGATCTGTCAAATGGAGTAGAATGTGGGAAAATGTGAAATTGTCCATTTTGACAGGATGAATAAAAAGGAAGCTTATTATCTAAGTGGTGAGAGATTGTGGAGCCCTGAGGTGGAGAGGGACCTGGGTGTTCCAGTGCATGAATTGCAAAAGGCTAGTCTGCATATACAGCGAGTAATTAGGAAAGTTAATAGATTGTTATCATTTACTGTGAGGGGAAGTCAATACAAAAGTAGGGAGTTTATGCTTCAGTTGTACAGGGCACTACTGAGACCACATCTGGAGTACTTTGTACAATGCTGGTTTCCTTATTTATGAAAGGATATAAATTAATTGGAAGTGGTTCAGAGAAGGTTTCCTCAATAATACCTTGAACGGGTGGGTTATCTTATCAGGAAAGGTTGGATGGGCTAGATTGTATCCGCTGGAACTTAGAAGAGTAAGAGGTGACTTGATTGGAACATATAAGATCATGAGGGGTGTTGACAGGGTGGATGTGGAGAGGATGTTTCCTCTTGTGGGAGAATCTAGAACTAGGGGTCATTGTTTAAAAATAAGGGGTCGCTCATTTAAGACAGAGATGAGGATATTTTTTTTCTCTCAGAGGGTAGTGAGTCTTTGGAACTCTCTTCCTCAAAAGGCAGTGGAAGCAGAGTCTTTGAATATTTTTAAGGCAGAGCTAGATAGATTCTTGCTAAGCAAGGGGGGTGAAAGATTATCAGGTAGACAGGAATGTGGAGTTGAGGTTAAAATCAGGTTAGCCATTATCTTATTGACTGGTGGAGCAGGCTGAAGGGGCCAAGTAGCCCCTATTCCACTCCTAATTTAACTGTGTGTTGGCATGTATGTATTATCTAAGGTGTATTCATTTTATCAAAATGGCACTAAAGGTTGTGGCATTCATGAACTGAATAAAGTAAATGTTTACTGACAATTTACTGGATACAATAGCCTACCAACAAAAAAAGAAACAATTCTGATTAACCCTTTACAACACAGGTCTTACTGATTGTGAGTGTGGAATCTGCCAACTTGCACTCCAAAAATGTAGGTGACTGATACCAAGGATATGGGATTGATGCAGTGGATTTGAGATTGATATTGGATTGGTACAGTGGATATTGGACTGATACTGGATTGATACATAGATTTGGGATTGATGTAGTGGAGATGGGATTGATACAGTGGGTATGGGATTGATATGGGATTGATACAGTGAATATGGGATTGATACAGTTAGTATGAGATTGATATGGATTGATACAGTGGATATGGCATTAATGCAGTGTATATAGGATTGATATAGTGAATATTGGATTGGTACAGTAAATAAAGGATTGAAATGGATTGATGCAATGGATATGGAATTGATACAGTGAATATGGGAATGGTATGGATTAATACAGTAGATATGGGATTGATACAATGGATATGGGATTGATACAGTGGGTATGGGATTGATATGGGATTGATACAGTGAATATGGGATTGATATGGATTGATCTAGTAGATATAGGATATGTACTTTGGATATGGGGTTGATATGGATTAATACAGTGGGTAAGCCTTTGATACAGTGGATATGGGATTGATACAGTAGAAATTGGATTGACACAGTGCATATGAGATTAATATGGATTGATATTGTGGATATGGCATTAATACAGTGAAGATGGGATCGATACACTGGATATTGAATTGGTACAGTGAATAAGGGATTGATGTGGATTGATATAGTGAATATAGGATTGACACAGTGAATCTGGGATTGATACAGTGGGCATGAGATTGATATGGGATTGATACAGTTAATATGGGGGTGATACAGTGAATATGGGATTGATACAGTGGATATTGGATTGGTACAGTGAATAAGGGATTGATGTGGATTGATAAAGTGAATATGGGATTGGTACAGTAAATATGGGTTTGATACACTGGATATTGGATTAGTACAGTGAATAAGGGATTGATGTGGATTGATACAGTGAATATGGGATTGATACAGTGAGTATGAGATTGATATGGATTGATACAGTGGGTATGGCATTAATACAGTGAATATGGGATTGATACAGTGGATATTGGATTGGTACAGTGAATAAGGGATTGATGTGGATTGATAAAGTGAATATGGGATTGGTACAGTGAATATGGGTTTGATACACTGGATATTGGATTAGTACAGTGAATAAGGGATTGATGTGGATTGCTACAGTGAATATGGGATTGATAGAGTGAGTATGAGATTGATATGGATTGATACAGTGGATATGGCATTAATACAGTGAATATATGATTGATACAGAGGATATTGGATTGGTACAGTGAATAATGCATTGATGTGGATTGATGCCATGAATATGGGATTGATATGAATTGATACAGTGGATATGGGATTGATACAGTGAATATGGGATTGGTATGGATTAATACAATAGATCTGGGATTGATACAGTGAAAGTGGGATTGATACAGTGGATATGGGATTTATGCAGTCAATTTGGGATTGATACAGTGAATATATGATTGATACAGTGGATATGAGAATGATGTGGATTGAAAGTATGAATATGGGATTGATATGGATTGATACAGTAGATCTGGGATTGATACAGTGCATATGGTATTTATATAGTGAATATGGGGTTATTATGGATTAATACAGTAGATCTGGAATTGATACGGTGAATGTGGGATTGATACAGTAGTTATGGGGTTGATACTGGATTGATACAGTGGAAATGGAATTGATACAGTGGATTTGGGATTGATATGGGATTAATACAGTGGATTTGGGATTGATATAGTGGATTTGGGATTGATATGGGATTGATACAGTGGATTTGGAATTGTTATAGGATTGATACAGTGGATTTGGGATTGATATAGTGGATTTGGGATTGATATGGGATTGGTACAGTGGATTTGGAATTGTTATAGGATTGATACAGTGGATTTGGAATTGTTATAGGATTGATACAGTGGATTTGGAATTGTTATAGGATTGATACAGCGTGCTGAATTCTGTGGAGAGGTCTGAGGTCCCACTGCTGGGGTATGAAGCAGGTACTGCTGCCGTTTGTGAGGTCAGTGACCATGAGAAAGCGACCTTGAGGTCACCAATTAATTGCCAATAGGCAGAGAAGCCAACCTATCAGGGAACAGAGGCTGTAGTATAACTAGAGTGTTGCCTGCACTATAGGCATTACAGTTTAGGAAGGATGTGAAGGTATTGGAGAGGCAATACAGAAAAGATTCACAAAAATGGTTCCAGTGGTGAAGTACTTCAGTTATGAAGATAGATTGGAGAAGCTGGGACTGTTTTAGAACTATAGAAAGTTTATGGTGCAGAAAGAGGCCATTCAGCCCATCATGTCAGTGCGGACAAGAAAAAAGATGAAAGAGGAACTAACTGTTCATTTTAATCCCACTTTCCAGCACCTGGTCCGAGCCTTGCAGGTTACAGTGTTTCAGATGCAAATCCAGGTCAACTTTTAAATGAGTTGAGCATTTCAGCCTCAACTGTCAACTCAGGTAGTGAATTCCAGATGCCCACCGCTCTCTGGGTGAAAAGGTTTGTCCTCATGTCCCCTCTAATCTTTCTACCAAAAACCTTAAACCTATGCCCCCTGGTAATTGACCCTTTAGCTCAGGGAAACAAGTCTGTCCTCTCTACCCTATCTAGACCCATCATAATTTTGTACACCTCAATTAGATCACCCCTTAGCATCCTCTTTTCTAAGGAAAACAACCCTAACCTATCGAATCTCTCCTCGTGGATGCAAGTTTCAAGCCCTGGCAACATTCTTGTAAATTTTCCCTGTACTCTCTGCAGGGCAATTATGTCCTTCCTGTAATGTGGTGACCAAAACTGTACGCAAAATTCCAGCTGTGGCCTAACCAGTATTTTATACGGTTCCACCATTACATTCCTGCTTTTGTATTCAATACCTCGTCCAATAAAGGAAAGCATTCGATATGCTTCCTTTACCACTTTATCCACCTGCCCTGCCACCTTCAGGGACCTGTGGACATGCATTCCAAGGTCTCTCACTTCCTCAACCCCTCTCAATGTCCTCCCATTTAGAGTATTTCTTTGCTTCGTTTGCCCTCCCTAAATGCATTACCTCACACTTTACTGAATTGAATTCCAATTGCTACTTCTCCACCCACTCAACCTAACCCTTGATATAAATTCTGGAGACCATACCTATCCTCTTCCCTATCAACTACACGGCTAATTTTTGTGTCATCTGCAAATTTCCCAATCATACCTCCTCTGGAGGTCCCCAGCATCATAGATGTCAGTCTTCGGCCAATTCAATTCAGTCCACATGACATCAAGAAATGACTGAAGGCACAGGAGAGTGTGAAGGTTATGGGCTCTGAAAATATTCCATCAATATTACTGAAGACTTGTGCACCATCCCTAGCCAAGCTGTTCCAATACAGCTACAACACTGGCATCTATTTGGCTATGTGGAAAATTGCCCAGGTATGTACACAAAAAGCAGGACAAGTCCAACCAAACCAATTACTTCCCATCAGTCTGCTCTTGATCATCAATAAAGCAATGCAAGGGGTCATCAACAGTGCTACCAAGGGCATTTACTTAGCAATAACCTGCTCACTGATGCCCAGTTTAGGCTCTGCCAGGGCCACTCAGGTCCTAACCTCATTACAGCCTTGGTTCATACATGACAAGAGAGCTGAACTCCCGAGGTGTGGTGAGAGTGACTGCCCTTGACATCAAGGCAGCATTTGACCGAGTGTGGCATCGAGGAGCCCTAGCAACACTGGAGTCAATGGGAATCAGGGGAAAAACTCTCCATTGATTGGAGTCATACCGAGCACGAAGGAAGATGGTTGTGATTGTGGAGGTCAATCATCTCAGTTCCGGGATATCACTGCAGGAGTTCCTCAGGGTAGTGTCCTCGGCCCAACCATCTTCAGCTGCTTCATCAATGACCTTTTTCCATCATAAGGTCAGAAGTGGGGATGTTCGCTGATGATTGCACAATGTCCAGCACCATTCACAATTCCTCAGATACTGAAGCAGTCCATGTCCAAATGCAGCAAGACCTGGACAATATGCAGGCTTGGGCTGACAAGTGGCAAGTAACATTCGCGCCACACAAGTGTCAGGCAATGACCATCTCCAACAAGAGAGAATCCAACCATCGCCCCCGGATGTTCAATGGCATTACCATCACTGAATCACCTACCATCAACATTTTGGGGTTACCATTGACCAGAAACTGAGCTGGACTAGCCATATAAATACTGTGACTACAAGAACAGGTCAGAGGCTAGGAATCGTGAGACGAGTAACTCACCTCCTGACTCTGCAAAGCCTGTCCACCATCTACAAGACACAATTTAGTTAGGAGTGTATTGGAATACTCCCCACTTGCCTGGATAAGGGCAGCACCCACAACACTGAAGAAGCTTGACACCATCCAGGACAAAGCAGCCGCTTGATTGGCACCACATCCACAAACATTCGCTCCCTCCACCACCGACCCACAGAAGCAGAAGTGCGTACCATCTACAAGATGCACTGCAGGAATTCACCAATGCTTATAAGAATATAAGAACATAAGATGGCATTAGATGATTATTTGAATAGAAACAAGGTGCAGTGGTACAGGGAAAAGGCAGGGAAATGGCACTAGGTCATAATGCTCATTTGCAGACATGATGGGCTGAATGGCCTCTTTTGGTGCCATTAAAATTCTGTGATTCTGTGAAGAAATAGGAACAAAAGTAGACCATTCGGCCCCTCGAGCCTGCTCCGTCATTCAGTAAGATCATGGCTGGTCTTCTAGTGTTTCCATTTCCACATTCTCATCTAACCCCAATAACCTTTGATCCCCTTGCCCAACAAGAATCTATCTACCTCTGCCTTAAAAATATTCAATGACCCCACCTCCACCATCTTCTGAGGCAGAGAGTTCCAAAGCTCTGAGAGAAAAAAATTCTCCTCAGCTCTGTCCTAAAAGGTTGACTCCTAATTTTAAAACAGTGCCCCCTAGTTCTGGACCCACCCACAAGAGGAAATACTCTTTCCATGTCCACCTTGTCAAGGCCATTCAGGATCTTGTATACTTCAATCAAATCACCCCTCACTCTTCTAAACTCCAGTGGAAATAAGCCCAGTCTGTCCAACCTTTCCTCATAAGACAACCCACTCATTCCAGGTATCAATCTAGTAAACCTCCTTTGAACCAACTCCAATGTTCCTTCCACAGCACCATCCAAACACACGACCACTACCATCTAGCAGGACAAGGGCTGCAGGCATATGGGAGCACCACCACCTGGAAGTTCCCCTCCAAGCCACTCACCACCCTGGCTTGGAAATATATCGCCATTCCTTCACTGTCACTGGGTCAAAATCCTGGAACTGCCTTCCTAACGGCACTGTGGGTGTACCTACACCATATGGACTGCATGTTATGGCACAGCCGATGATATATGCTGAGTTATTCAAATCCTGAAGGGAAACTTGAAACAACTATCACAATTTGTTTTGCAATTTGTATAAATTTTGAGATGTGAGCCTTGAATTCAGTAGTAATAAGACCACCAAGTCTTATAGGTTTTTACAAAACTAAATTAAACATTTCTTAATAAGATAAATGATTTAGAACACATACATAGATTCAAAAATTACTACTATGATAACTCCTAAATCCCCTACTTAATCTGACTCCTAGATAAACTTTTGTTAAGACAACAGTGAGACACATAGGGCAGAATTTTCGGCCTGTTGGGGGGGATGTGTGGACGCGGGTTAAGGTGGCCGGGTTCCCAATTGGCGCCCCCAAGCAGGGGCACATCGCCATTTTACATTTTACCCAGTGTGACATCCGCCCGGAAGCGCTGTGCGCTCCCTGTGTTGGGGAGAGGCAGGGGCTGGGGGTGGAATTCCCTGAGCAGGTTTAGGCACTCGAGCATGTGGGTGGAAGAGCGCACAGATCTCCCTGAGGAAAAGCGCTGCCTCAGGGAGATCACTTCAGCTTTAAAAACTGTGCTGAACGGAGAAGAAAAATTATTGCCATATCCCCTCATGTGTCACTGTCACATCTGCTGGGACATGTCAATTACTTGAATTTTAAAACTTAATGAACATTTTTAAAACCCTCATGAAACCTCATCCCGCCCGACATGGATTATGCTTCATGATTTCTTGGCTCCCAGCCTGCCCGCCAACCTTAAGGTTGGAAGGGCAGCCCTGACAACAACCTCAATTAGGTAATTAACAGGTCTTAATAGGCTTTTGACAGTTCGGCGATCGTGCGGCCGATTCAGCTGCGCCCCTGCCGAACTGAAAATCTAAATGACGCACAGTGACATAAGGACACACGCCTGACATCACCCCGCGTCATTTTACGGATCAGCGTGTAGGTCCCACCCCTGCACGCTGACTGGGAAATTCTGCCCATAGATTTTAAAAACTTAGGCAAGGTGACACACAATATCCTGAACCAGTCAAATTCAAAGTGAGTTTTCTTAACTTCAGTTCTATGAAGACAGCAGCTTGAGGCTTAGATGCTGAAGGCTTTTCACACTTGTAAGATCTTAAAAATACCTACCCTTACACAAAGTCTTTGCTCCTTTATACATATTTTCCCCTTTGAATGCAAATTCCCATTGTTTCACTATGTCTTTGGACTTTACCTTACTGATCCTAAAAACTCTCATAGCACTAAGTTTTACCAAAAATCTTTGGGGAAAATAAACACACTTGTTTCTGAACTTCATCTGGCCAGGTGTCACATTTCACCCCTCCTTTGAAAACAATCTAGACTAGTTTATTTAAAAATGCAAATGTCCTTATACACCTTACATTCTAAACTTCCCACATGTTTACCATGTTTACATCAAAGTCTTCAGACCAGCTGCTCTTAATCCAATTAAGTCTCTCTCTCTCTCTCTCTCACACACACACACACACACACACACACACGCACACACACACACGCACACATACCCTATTTTACAATAAATTTCAATGACATTATGAGAATTATTATATCTTTTTGACACTGCAGCAGTTCAAGAAGGCAGCTCACCACCACCTTCTCAAGGGCAGTTAGGGATGGGCAATAAAAGCTGGCCCAGCCAGTGAAGCCCACATCCCTTAAATGAATTTTGAAAATCCCGTTTCCCTCATGATTGTAATTTTACCAGGTTCCTCTCCCCCCTCCACCTCTTGATTTATAGCTATTACTGGGATGTGTTTTGTATCCTTAATAGTGAAGACAGAAGCCGCCATTTCCTAATTATCTACTATTACCTCCCCATCCTCACTCTCTAAAGAACCAACTCTCACTTTACCTATTATTTGCTTTTTAAATACCTGTAGAAACTCTTGCTATCTGTTTTTATATTTCTAGCTAGCTTCCTCTCATACTCTAATTTCTTTCTCTTGATTAACCTGGAGGCTTGACAATTCTTCCAGATCTCGTTCTTGTCACGTTTGGATGAGTTATGGGCTCAGTTAGTTTGGGAGAACTTTATTGGTTCAATGTTGGAATCATAGAATTCTGTGTTTCTGGCACTTGGTTGCCTCCATCTGATTCATTTAAATGTAAAGTAGGAGGTTGGCCTCGAGGGATGAGAAGGAGTCTGTTCCTGTTCCAGCTGACTGTGCCTGCCAGGGTATGTATCAGGTATGACCTTGGTTGATCATTGTCTCTTCAGACAATGACGCTTTCTCTTTCGAGATCCCTGATCCAAACCCTGTCATCTTTGTGTAACTGGGATAGGTTTCTAGTGCAATACCTCTTATTGTAGGCGGAAGCCTGTCACTGTCTGCTGGATTTTCTCAGTCCTGAACCTTTGGTAATCCTTAGTTGGCAACACTGGGATTAATTTCTTTGGCAGCACTGGGAGTTGAGTGCAAAGTTTCCTGCCATCAGGAGCTCTGATGGAGCCAATCCATGTTGCAGCAGAGTGGATCTATATGTTAGTAATGCCTTAGGGAAGTCTTTGTTTTCTCACACAGGTTTTAATGGGGTGTGGACACCTCTTTCTGCCTCACAGTTAGATTGTCAATACTTGGGGAACTGAGAAGGTGTTGACAGCCATGACTCATGGCAAATTGAGTGAAACATTTATTTGTGAATTGCAGACCATGAATGGACACCGGATAGCCATTGCTCATAAACACTCTTTTCAAGGAGCTAACAGCTGTCTTTCTGATTGTCATGTGTAACTGCTTCAATTCGATCCATTGGGACAAGTAATTAACCATGATGAGGAAGGACCTGCCATTAAACATGGGGCAGAATTTTGCCCTTGCTGGGCAGCTTGGAGGTGGGGGGGTGGTGGTGGTGGGGGGGGGGGGGGGGTGGTGTGGCGGGGGAGGTGGGGGCCAGTCAGGAAGCCGACCACTGCCCGCGATCGGGGCCGGACCGTGGTTTCATGCTGGCTGGCCAGTTAAGCTCAGCGCTGCCTGTGTGGGTGGGAGAGGAGGGCGAGCGGGCTGAGCAGGGAACTTCAGGCATGCATACGAGTGAGTGCTTGAAAATCTCCCTGAGGCACAGAGCTGCCTCAGGGAGATGAAGAGTTTTCAAAATTAGAAATAAAGATTTTAAAAATGTTATCAAATACATTCCCACTCATGTGACTTGAGTAGAGACTTGTTATGAAATTTTTAAAAATTATTTTATTTTTATCTGATGTTGAAAACCTCATGCCGCCCGTGGATGAGGTTTCCAAGAAAATGCAAAGGCCGTTTAGATTAATTATCTTTTCAATGGCCTTAATAGGCCTTTTAATTGTCGGCACATACGCTGCCGATTCCCGTGTAGCCCACCGACAAAAATATTGCGTGACTGCATTTGACACCGGGATGCTCACCCGACATCAGCGCACATCATTTAACTCTCGAGTGGGTCAGGTATGTGCTTGCTCACCGAGGTAAAAATTCTGCCCATGAGTAACTCCATTCCCAAACATTCCCAAGGCCTGGTGGGGAACTGTGTAGGGATAATGGGATCCACTCTGGACAGGTTTGTGCAGTGCACACACCTGGCAGCTGAGGCCATTTCTTCAATGTCCCTTGATGTTCCCGGTCTACACACTGCAGACTGGGCCCAGGCAGGACACTGCAGGTTCGGCCCAGCCTCCATGCCACAGGCTGGGCCATGCTCTGCACTTTGCAATGCCCTGTTGGCCTTGATGGATTCGTTGGAATCTCCAGCTGAAAGAAGACTAGAATGACCAACCACTCGTTAAAAATGAGCAGATCATCTATCATGGTGGTGTTTCTGCTGTTCAAACCAAACTTTCATGACGTTGTCAGTGGGCCCATGCTGTAGCCACTCCTGTTGACGGGAATGACGGACGTAGACACACTCCTCATCTCACAAATGTTCCTGGCATCTTTTCTGAAGCTTTCCTGAGGTAACCTGCCATTGTTTTCTTAGCAGTTAGGAATATGTCATAAGCTCAATGACTAGGTTGATATCATGTGTTGCAGGAAGGTTGCCTGTGGCTCTGGATAGTCCATCTGCAGTCATTTGATGTTCCCTTGAACATAAACCTTCTCATATGCAAATCCCAAGCAGAGTCTCTGAATTCTGGGGGGCACATTCGCAAGTTCCTTCCCGTCTAACAGTGAAACTGGTTGTTTATGATACGTTTCAATGGCAACTTTCAGGCCAATCATGTAGTCAGAGAACTTCTCATGTGACTTTGAGAGCTTCCTTTTCAATAACAGCATATCACACCTCTGTGACTGACAGTCCTCCAGATGTGTAATACAGTTCCTCCTGGAATAAAACTACCCCTAATCCTGTGGAGGAGGCATCCACTGCTGTTGTAAGGGGTGGGGATGGGTTGTAGTGAGCCAGGATATCAGGTGAGAGCCGCATGTCTGATGTGACCAAACACTTGCTCTTGGTGCACATCCCAGGCCTTGCTCTTTTTTCAGAAGGTGCCAGGCAGGTTCTCTGTGACCTGTGCCAGGCTGGGCAGAGATCTCGCCAACTGCTTCACTATCCACAGGAATCTTTGGAGGTCTGGAATAGATGATGGTGTTGGGAATTCACTGATTGCCTTCGTTTTATGTGGGTCTGTCGTGATGCCATTGCTGCTGCCAATCATCTGTTCTAAGAACCGAATAGGGATGTCAGCTTCCATTCAGTGTCAGCCCTGCTTCCTGCTCTAAGACAGCCATGAGCCTTCTGTTGTGTTTTTAGTGGTTGCACTGTGGACCAGGACATCATTCATGTGGCAGGTGACACCCTTCAGCCTTTGGAAGATGGCCAACATTGTGCGTTGAAAAATCTTGAGTGCCGAGGTAACGGGAATGGCAAATGGTTAAAGTGGAATCTGCCAAACGGGGTGATGGAAGTAGTCAGCGATCTGGACGTATCACCTAGTGCAAGTTGCCAGAAGTCACTGTTAGCATGGAGCTTCAGAAACACTGTGTCGGGCTGTCACCCACTGAGGACATTGGGTAGACTTCTCTCGCCACTGCTTGTTGAGTTGTGTCAGGTTGACACAGATATGAATGGACCTGTTTGGCTTTGGTACCATCGCGGAACACCATTACATTGGCTGAGTGATGGGGGAGATGACCCTCATTTTGGTCATCTCGTCCAGTTGTTGTTGCACTTGCTTCATAAGCGGCTGTGGTATATTCTGTGGTGTGAACAGGCACGCGGGCTTGGACTCCTCTCTCAGTGTAATACTGTATGCTGTCTTCAGTTGCCCCAATGCAAATCTTTAATTAGGAGGCAATTATTCAGTGAATCTTTTAAGATTTTATGCCTCCAAACACAGGCAGTAGTTTAAACTGATACTTGGGATATATAAGTATTTTATTAAATGTATAGTTTAACTCATGAAACTACTCAGTATAACTTCAGTGATATTTATAAACTCAAAACCTAGTTAGTTAAATGTGATAAAGGTGGCAAGACAGTTGATGTGTTGCAGCTGTGGCATGTGGGGTCTGGTAGACACCAGTGTGATCCACATTTGAAGTAAATGTCTGCAGCTCAAGAAGTTTGGTTCAGAGTTGGTGATCTGGATTCTGAGCTTCGGACAATTGTGATGCATTAGGAAGGGGGAATGTCACCTGGACACCTTGCAGGAGGTAGTCACGCCTCTTAGGCTAGATACTTCAGATTTGGTGCATGGTCAGAGACAGGTGGATGTGACTGTAAGAGAGAGCCAGATATGGGCATTCAGAAGGTAGCAATGAAGGCGCCTCAGATCTTGCAATTGTCCACCTTCCAAATCCGCAACCTCTACCACCTAGAAGAACAAGGGCAGCAGATGCATGGGAACATTAGCTGCAAGTTGTTCTCCAAGCCACTGATCATCCTGACTTGGAAATATATCACCATTCCTTCACTGTCACTGGGTCAAAATCCTGGAACTCCCTTCCTAGTAGCACTGTGGGTGTACCTACACCACATGGACTGCAGCGGTTCAAGAAGGGAGCTCACCACCACCTTCTCAAGGGCAGCTAGGGATAGGCAATAAATGCTGGTGATGCCCACATCCTGTGAATAGATAAAATAAATACAGGTTTGAGGTTCTTGCAACTTGTTTGGATGAGATCAGGGATGGCAGGGAGGATGAGCAAACTGACTACAGCACTGTGGTAAGGGGCTGTTCAACTGGGGGGAGTAAAAAGAAATGTAGTAAGGGACAGTATAGTCAGTGGAATAGATACTGTTCTCTACAGCTGAGAAAGTGCATCCGAAAGGTTGTGTTGCCTGCCCTGTGCCAGGGTTAAGAACATCCCCTCAGTGCTGGAGAAGAACATGGAGCGGGAGGGGAGGAATCCAGTGGTCGTGGTCCATGTGGGTACCGATGACATAGGTAGGACTAGGAAAGAGGTTCTGCTGAGGGAGTATGAGCAGCTAGGAGCTAAATTAAAAAGCAGAAGCACAAAGGTGATCATCTCTGTATCACTACCTGAGTCACAAACAAATTGGCGTAGGATCAATAAGATCAGAGAGTTGAATGCTTAGTGCAAAGACTGTTTTGGGAGAAATGGGTTTTGATTCATGGATTATTGGCAACAGTACTGGGGAAAGTCAGAGCTGTACCATTGAACTGTGCAGGGTTCAGTGAATGGCGAATTGTATAACTAGGGCTGTTGAGAGGGCTCTAAACTAAATTGTGGTGTGAGGGATCATATGAGGGGAGATTTGGAAAGTTAAAAAGGAAGGGCAGGATGATAGTGCAGTGCAGCAATGCAGGTAATGATAACTCATGTGAAAGGAAGGGGCAGAGAGTACAAACATATCAGTGCACCTGCAAATAAGGTCAGAATAGGAAAAATGGTAAAAAGACAGAAATAAAGGCTTTTTATGTGAATACTCACAGCATTCAGAACAAAATGATGAATTGATAACAGAAATAGAAATAAATGAGTTTGATACGTTAGCCATTACAGAAAAGCCTAGTCTCAGTATCTCCAGCAGGAATACAAATAAGGCCACATCACGTGGGTTCTTTAATGTGAATCTGAACAATTCTTTATTCATTAAGCCAGACCCCTGCAAGGCCATGGTGTGCCATCCCATGGACCTTTATCAGGGTCCAGAAAGATTTCTTTGTTTTAGCAGTTTCAGCTGAAACTGCATTTTCCCAGGCGAGAGAGGTTTTCAACTTATACAGTGATTTTCATTAATACTTAACTAAAATCTAATTTAACTAAAATCTAATTTAACTAAGCCTGTTTACATAGGTAAGAGTGTTACAATTTTACATTCTGTTTGAGGGTGAGAAATTTGGGTCTAAGACTTGTGTCTAAAACTTAAATTAGGGCAATCACAAGGGTAAGACAGAGTTGACTAAAGTGTAATGAAAAAATGGGTTAAAAGACTGTATAGAAGCAGTAGTCAACATTTAAGGAGATATTTCTTAACTCTCAACAAAGATATATTCCATTGAGAAAAAAAGAGTCCATGAGAAGGATGTACCATCCGTGGCTAAGTAAGGAAGTTAAGGATGGTATCAAATTGAAAGAAAAGATGTACAATGCTGCAAAGATTAGTGATAGCCCACAAGATTGGGAAAATTTAACAAACCAGAAAAGGATGACAAAAACAAAATTGGAGGAAATGGAATATGGGAGAAAATTAGCGAGAAATATAAAAACGGAGAGTAAAAGATTCTTCAAGTATATAAAAAGAGTAGCCAAAGTTGGTCCCTTAGTGGTTGAAACTGGGGAATTAATAATGGGAAGAAAGGAAATGGCAAAGACTTTGAACAAATATTTTGTATCTGTCTTCACAGTGGAATAAATGTAAATCCACAACTAATGTCTTGAACTTAAATAAAGGCATTTACAAGCATATGGGAATGAAGTTGGCTAAAGCGGACTGGACAAATAAGTTAAAAATGGAAAAAGGTAGAGAAGCAATGGTAGATATTTAAGGACATATTCCACAATTTCAAAGATATATTCCATTGAGAAAGAAAGGCTCTGTTAGAAGAATGTACTATCAATGGCTAACTAAGAACGTTAACGGTATATTAAAATTTAAAGAGGCATATAATGTTGTAAAGGTTAGTGGTGGCCAAAAAATTGGGAACATTTTAGAAACCAGCAAAGGGTGAAGAGAAAAATAATAAGGAGGGAGAATTTGGAGTATGAGAGAAAACCAGCAGGAAATATAAAAATAGACAGTAAAAACTTCTACAAGTATATAAAAGGAAAAGAATAGCTAAAATGAGTGTTGGACCCTTAGAGGGTGAGACTGAGGAATTAATAATAGTAAACAAGGAAATGGCAGGGACTTTGAACAAATACTCTGCATCTGTCTTCACAGTAGAAAACATGAAATGCATCCCAAGAATAGTAGAAAATCAAGAGGCAAAATAGAGGGAGGAACTCAAAACAAATACAATCACTAGAGAAAAAGCACTAGGAAAACTAATGGGACATAAGACTGACAGGTCCCCTGGACCTGCTGGGTTGTATCCTGGGCTCTTAAAGTAACTATATAGTGTATGCATTGGTTGTAATCTTCCAAAATTCCTTAAATTCTGGAAAGGTCCCAACAGATTGGAAAACAGCATAATATGATACCGTTGTTCAAGAAAGAAGGTAGACAAAAAGCAGGAAACCATAGGGCAGTTCGTTTCTGCCATTGAGCAGATCCAAGTATCCATTATTAAGGAGATAGTACCAAGACATTTAGAAAACCCTAACTATCAGTAAGAGTCAACATAGTTTTGTGAAACGGAAATCATGTTTGACAAATTTGTTAAGAGTTATTTTTGAGGATATAACAAGCAGGGTGGATACAGGGGAACCAGTATTTGGATTTCCAAAAGGCATTTAATAAGGTGCCATATAAAAGATGTTATGATCCTTGGTTAGAAACAAGTTGTTGGCGAGATCCAGTGAGGGACCAATAATATTTTGTTTAAAGTAGACAAAGTTTATGATCCAGGCACTTACTAAGTGAACAAAGTCACAAGATTCCACGGGTTTTGATCAAACAAAATAAACTTTACAAGTTCATAAAGATAAAATAATTTATAATATCTAATCTTAAACACTAACACTCAGGGTGAGTATGAGGTACATGTGAATTATCAGGCAAACTGTTGACAAATATAGCACACTGCAGAATAAATGCCAAATGCAACCAAAACAGATTCCATGGATTTCTCAATAACCCACCTAGACATCTGTTACATTGTGGGCCAAATAATCTCACTGAAACTCTGTCTTTCTCACAAGGGTTTCCAATCTCCATATTCGAAGATCTCACTTTGGAATTCTCTTCAAAAATCACTCCCACTTGGACAGCTTCAATGAAAGCCCGCCCTGCAGGGTTTAGTCTTACCTTCCAAGATTCCTTTCCTGTGGACTCCCAAGTATTCACTCAAGAATCACCTTACAAGTAGAACACCACTGCTCCAAATGGGCACCTTTGCTCCAATGGCCTGCAGAATGGAGTCACCAATCTCCAGCTGCCTTCTCAAAACCTAGGGCTTCTATTGAACCCTCTTTGACTATCAGGGCTTCTCCCAAACTCACTTCACTTAAACATCAGCTCCCCACAGCTACTTCTTTAATTGGAGACTGTTTCTCCTTTTTTTTAACTCGACTAGGACCTGTTCCTGTACCCCTGTCTCTTGCTCCCGCCTCTGGACATCCTTGTGACCTCTCACTGTCCCCCTCCCTTGTCTCTTATCTCTGGGACATTTCCTAGAATCTCCTCTCTGTTTTAGGGCCTTCTGCCTGTCCCTGTCCCTTGACCCTCTTCCTGGGACACTTTATTGACTGTGGTGCTCCACACCCAGTTACCTGACCCATGTTTTTGCATTGTTCGTTTTTTCCTATGCCCAGACATGCAGGGCCTGTCCTGGCCCTGAAGAACGTGAAATATCCAAACTGCACATGTGCGGCCAGTTCCCGCTGGCACATGTGCGGGAGGCTTGATGTTCATTGGGAATTGGAGTTACGACCTCCAAGGTAAGTTTGGGTTTCTTAAGAAAGGTTGCTGCACAAGATAAGACCCATGGTTTTTGGGGTGATTTATTAGAATGGATAGAGGATTGACTAACTAACAGGAAACCGAAAGTCAGGATAAATGCATCATTTTCAGGTTGGCAAACTGTATCAAACGGTAATCAATGGAGTGCCACAGGGGCCTCACCTATTTACAATCTATACTAATGACTTGGATGAAGAGACCAACTGTACTGTGGCCAAGTTTGCTCATGATACAAAGGTAGGTGGGAAAGCTGTGAGGAGGATACAAAGAATCTGCAAAGGGATCCCGTGAAAGAATAAAAAATACAGATAAGTTAAATGAGTGGGCAAAAAAATGACAGATGAATTACAATGTGAGAAAGTGAGCTTGCCCACTTTGGCAGAAAAAACAGAAAAGCAAAATATTATTTAAATGGAAGGGGACTGCAGGATGCTGCAGAACAGAGGGAGCTGGGTATCCTGGTACATGAATCACAAAAAGTTAGCATACAGGTACAGCAAGAAATGAGGAAGGCACATGGATTGTTGGCTTTTATTATAACGGGGATGGAGTATAATAGTAAGGAAGTCTTGCTACTGCAGTACAGGGCATTGATGAGACTGCAAGTGGAATACTGTGAACAGTGTTGGTCTCCTTATTTAATGAGGAATGTACTTGCATTGGAAGCAATTCAGAGAAGGTTCACTAGGCTTCTTCCTGGAATGAAGGTTGGTAGGCTGGAATTTAGAAGAATAGGTAACCTTATTGAAACATACAAGATGTTGAGAAAACTTCAGAGGATAAATGCTGGGAGGATGTTTCCCTTTGGGAGAATCTAGGACTGGGGGTACAGTTTAACAATCAGGGGTCTCCCACTTAAGATGGAGATTAGAAGGAATTCCTTCTCTCAGAGGTTCATTAATCTTTGGAACTCTCTCCCCCAGAGAGGATGGAGGCTGAGTCATTTAATATATTCAAGGCTGAGTTAGCCATATTTTTGATCAACAAGAGAGTCACAGGTTATGTGGGACAGACAGGAAAGTAGGGATAAGGTCATTATCAGATCAGCTATGATCTTATTAAATGGCAGAGCAAGCACAATCAGCTGAATAGGCTATTCTTGCTCGTATTCCTTTTTAAAAATTCTTTCAGGGGATGCAGGTATCACTGGCTAGGCCGGCATTTATTGTCCATCCCTAATTGCCTTTGAGAAGGTGGTGATGAGCTGCCTTCTTGAACCGCTGCAATCCATGTGGTGTTGGAACACCCACAGTGCTGTTAAAGAGGGAGTTCCAGTGACAGTGAACAAACTGTGATGTGTTTCGGATGGTGAATGAGTTGGAGAGGAACTTCCAGCTGGTGGTATGGCCATGTATCTGCTTCTAGATGGTATAGGTCTTGGGTTTGGAAGGGGCTGTCAAAGGATCCTTGGTGAGTTGCTGCAGTGCATCTTGTTAAATGGTACACACTGCTGCTACTGTGCATCAATGGTAGAGGGAGCGAATGTTGAAGGTGGTGGATGTGGTGTCAGTCAAGCCGGCTGCTTTGTCCTGGATGATGTCAAGCTTCTTGAATGTTGTGGGAGCTGCACTCATCCAGGCAAGTGGAGAGTATTCCATCTGACTTGTGCCTTGTGGATGGTGGACAAGGCTTTGGGGAGTCAGAAGGTGAGTTACTCTATGCAGGATTCCTAGCCTCTGACCTGCTCTTGTAGCTACAGTATTTATATGGCTAGTCCAGTTCAGTTTCTGGTCAATGGTAACCTGCAGGAGATTGATAGGGGGGGACTCGATGATGGTAATGCCAATGAACATCAAGGTGCAATGGTTGGATTCTCTCTTGTTGGAGATGGTCATTGCCTGACGCTTGTGTGGTGTGAATGTTACTTGCCACTTGTCAGCCCAAGCCTGGATTTTGTCCAGGTCTTGCTGCATTTGGACATGGACTGCTTCAGTATCTGACGTTATGATGAAAGGGAGGTCATTGATGAAGCAGCTGAAGGTGGTTGGACTGAGGACACTACCCTGGGGAACCCCTGCAGTGATGTCTCTTAGGACTCGGCTAGCTTGGTCAGTAGTGGTGCTACCAAGGCACCCTTGGTGATGGACATTGAAGTCCCCGTTCCAGAGTACATTCTGTGCCCTTGCCACCCTCAGTGCTTCCTCCAAGTGATGTTCAACATGGAAGAGCACTGATTCGTCAGTCGAGGGAGGGCGGTATGTGGTAATCGGCGGGAGGTTTCCTTGACCTGAAACCATGAGACTTCATGGGGTCTGGAGTCGATATTGAGGACTCCCAGGGCAACTCTCTGCTGACTGCATACCACTGTGCCACCACCACTGCTGGGTGGTGATGGTGGTGTTTGGGACATAATCTGTAAGGTATGATTCCGTGAGGATTACTATGTCAGGCTGTTGCTTGACTAGTCTGTGAGACAGTCTCCCAATTTTTGGCAATAGTCCCCAGATGTCAGTAAGGAGGACTTTGCAGGGTTGACAGAGCTGAGTTTGCTGTTGGCATTTCTGGTGCCTAGGTTGATGCTGGGTGGTCCATCTAGTTTCATTCCTTTTTTGAGGCTTTGTAACAGTTTGATACAACTGTGTGGCTTCCTAGGCCATTTCAGAGGACATTTAAGAGTCAACCACATTGCTGTGGGTTTGGAGTCACATGTCACCAGACCAGGTAAGGATGGCAGATTTCCTTCCCTAAAAGGAATTACAAGAGTTTTTACAACAATCGAAAATGGTTTCATGGTCATCATTAGACTTTTAATTCCAGATTTTTATTGAATCCACAGGATTCAAACCCAAGTCCCAAGAACATTGATCCATGTTTCTGGATTACTAGTCTAGCGACAATACTACTATGCCATCATGTACACATAGGTCAACAAATGACTACTATAATAACTCCTCAAACACCTAATAACCTTGGCTTCTAATTACACCCCCATTAAGGCAACAGTAAAAAAAAAAAAGATTTTAAACAGATTCAGGCAAGTCAACACAATCCCCTGGACAGTTGAACTCAAAATGGATTTTCCCAGCTTCGGTTTCTGTAGACAGCAGGCTTGATGCACAAATATTGGAGGCTTTTCACATTTCTATTGGATCTTACAATGCCCTCCCTGACACATAGTCACATTCTCCTTTATACATCTTTCCCTCTTTTAATGTAAATTCCATTGTTCCCATATGTCTTTGGAACTTTACCTTCCTCATAATATAAATGTATACACGGTGCTAATATTGTCAATAACCTTTGGGGAAAATAAACACTGCTTGGCCTAACTTCTCATTGAAATTTAAACTGCCCTGATATATCTTAAAATGCAAATTCTCCTAGTTTTACATTCTAAGGCTTCAGCCATGTTTACATATTTAGCATTTCAAATCTAGCTTCTTTTGATGAGTCAAAGCCTCCATACCAGCTGCTTCCAATTCAATTAAATCCCACACACACAGTGAAACTATCCAAACCCCACTATTAACCTGCTTTTCAATAAATCACAAGCATGAGAATGATCATATTTTCATTACACCCCCACCTGACGAGAAAATGAACCATCATAATTTAAAAAGACGGCTTCATTTTCTTAACCCATCGTACACTACTTCTTATACTTATCTATATACCCACATTATTACATTACCATATGCATGCATTAACACAACAATATGTTATATATATATTTATTTATATTTATATATATATATATATATATCCTTGACATCAACAGAAGTCATTTCAGCCCAGTGTCCATGTTTTAAATGTCCAATGTCCCTTTGAGCTTTAAACTCTCCACAATACATCTGCAATTACATTTTCTCCTCCAGCGACATGTATAATCTGTAGATTAAGTGGTTGCAGTAATAAACCCCATCTGAACAGCCTAGCACTTTGGTGTCGAAATTTGTCCAGAAACTTGAAAGGATTGCAGTCTGTATAAACAATTGTTTCTGATGAATTGTTTACAATGTAAATCTCAAAATGCTGCAATGCTAACACCAAACCCAAAGTTTCCTTTTCAATCATTGAATATCTTCTCTGTTCTACATCCAACTTCTGTGAGAAATACACTATCAGTTTCTCAATTCCAGTTTCACCTTCTTGCAACAGTATGGCCCCAATGCCTATATCACTTGCATCAGTAGACAACTTAAATTGCTTGGCATAATTGGGTCCTGCCAAAACTGGTGTTGTAGTTAATACAGTTTTTAAACTGTCAAATGCCTCCTAACACTCCAGTGCCCATTGCTACTCTGCTAAAATTTGGTATAAATTTCCGGTAAAACCCACTCATGCCCAGAAATCTCAAAACTTCTCATTTTGTTGTAGGCACTGGGAAATCCACAATAGCTTTGACTTTCACATCTCTTGGAGCCATCTTACCATGTCCAATGATATGGTCTAGATATATAAGTTGCGCTTTTGCAAATTCACTTTTAGCCAAGTTCATCACCAAATTAGCTCCTTGTAGCTGACAAAATAACTCTTCCAGATGTTGTAAATGCTCCTCCCATGTTTGACTGAAAACTATCAAGTCGTCAGTATAAACAGCGCAATTGCTCAGTCCTGCAACTACTTTGTTTGTCAGTCTTCGAAATGTCGCAGGTACATTTTTCATACCAAATGGCAGTGACTTTAAACTGACATAGTCCATCCGGCATCCTAAAAGCCAATATCTCCTTTGCTATATCCAATAGCGGTACTTGCCAATATCCTCTCAGCATGTCAATCTTTGTGATAAAGTTTGATTGTCCCACTTTCTCGGTGCAATCTTCTAACCATGGTGCTGGATATTAATCCACTTTTGTCACTGCATTAACCTTCTGATAGTCCACACTAGTTGGGGGTCTATAGACTACACCGAGCAATGTAATTACACCCTTTTTGTTCCTTAGCTCTAGCCAAATTGATTCTGTCCTTTAACCCCCTGGGACATCCTCTTTCTGCAGCACTGCAATGCTCTCCTTAACCAATACCGCCACCTCTCCTGATTTCCTCCCTTCCCTATCTCTTCTGAACGCCTTGTACCCGGGAATATTTAACACTCAGTTCTGCCCTTCCTTGAGCCGGGTCTCTGTTATCAGCACAACATCATTTTTCCACATAGCAATCTCCTTTTTGGCATCTAATCGGCCCTACTCCTTTTACCACCGTTTTACTATTGATGTGCTTATCGAATACTTTGGGATTTCCTTTTATGTTAGCTGCCCGTGTTTTGTTTCATAATCCCTCTTTGTTTCTCATATTTGCTTTTTCACATTCCTTCTGAACCTTCTGAGCTTGTTTCTCAGTTGTATTTGCTACCTGACACCTGTCGTAAGCACATTTTTTCTTCTTTAACTTAATTTCTATCTCCTTTGTTATCCAGGGAGCTCTGGATTTGTTTGTCCTGCCCTTCCCTTTTGAGGGAACATGCCTTGACTGTGCCCAAACCATCTCCTCTTTGAAGGTAGCCCATTGTTCAGCTACTGTTTCTCACACCAACCTTTGGTTCCATCAGTCTATCCAACCCAGCTCCGTTCTTGCCCCATTGAAGTCCACTTTGTGCCAGTTGATTATTCTTACTCTGGATTGACCAATATCCTTTTCCAACTAATCCTAAACCTTATGATACAATGATCATTGTCCCCTAAATGTTTCCCCACTGTCACTTGATCTAATTGTCCCACCTCATTCCCAAGAACCAGCTCTAGCAGTGGCTCCTTTCTTGTTGGACTAGACACATTCTGCTGTAGGAAATTCTCCTGAACACAATCCAGGAATGCTTGTCCCTCACTGCCCCTTACACTAACACTATCCCAGTCTATATACGGGTAATTAAAGTCCCCCATTATAACTACTCTATGATATTTATACGTCTCTGTAATTTCCTTGCAGATTTGTTCCTCTATATCCTTCCCACTAGCTGGTAGTCTATATATTACACCGAGCAATGTAATTCCACCTTTCCTATTCCTTAGCTCTAGCCAAATCAATTCTGCCCTTGAATCCTCTGACACATCCTCTTTCTCCAGAACTGCAATACTCCCCCTAACCAATACCATCACTCCTCCTCCATTTTTCTCTTTCCTAACTTTTCTGAACACCTTGTAACCAGGAATATTTAACACCCAGTTCGGCCCTTCCTTAAGCCAGGTCTCCGTTATCGCCACATTATCATAATCCCACAAGGCAATCTATGCCTGTAACTCCCCAATTTTATTAACTATACTCCCTACATCCACATATATACAGTGTAACCCTGATTTAGACTTCATCACTTGCTCCCTTACTCCGAATCCATCTATTAACTCACTATTCTCTATTTTAGTGCTATCTGCCTCTCCCAGCATTCCGTGCACCCTGATATTACTCTCTAATATTCCCTCCTGATTCCCACACCCCTGCTGAATTAGTTTAAACCCTCCCCAATAGCGCTCTCAAAATGCCCCACAAAGAACTCAGTCCCAGCTCTGTTCAGGTGTAACCCATCCGATGTACAGGTGTCATCTCCCCCAGAGCCAGTCCCAGTGTCCCAGAAATCTAAAGCCCTCCCTCCTGCACCATTTTTCCAGACACACATTCATCTATCTTATTCTCCTATCTCTGTACTCACTGGCACATGGCACTGGGAGCAATCTAGAGATTACTACTTTAGAGGTCCTGCTTGCCAATCTTTTACCTAGCTCCCTAAATTCCGATTGCAGGACCATATCCCCCTTCCTACCTATGTTAGTATCAATGTAGACCATGACCTCTGGCTGTTCTCCCTCCCCCACAAGAATATCCTGCAGCCGCTCTGTGACCGTAGCACCAGGGAGGCAACAAACCATCCTGGAGTCACATTGACAGTTGCAGAGATGCCTATCTGATCCCCTAACTAAAGAATCCCCCATCAGTGCTACCCTTCCACTCTTCATCCCCCCATCCTGTACAGCTGAGCCACCCATGGTGCCATAGGCTTGGCTCTTGCTGCACTCCTCCAAGGACCCATTCCCTCACCAATATCCAGAACGGAAAACTGGTTAGTGAGTGAGACTCCTGCACTACCTGCCTGTTTCTCTTGGACTGCCTGGAGGTCACCCATTCCCTATCTGCCTGCTTGCCCCTAACTTGTGGTGTGACCACCTCTCTGAATGTGCTATCCACGTAGTTCTCTGTCTCACGGATGCACCTCAGTGACTCCAGCCGCTGCTCAAGCTCTGAAACACGGAGTCAAGCTTGTGCAGCCGGTGACACTTCCTGCACATGGGGCTGGTCTGGGTCACGAGAAGTGTCCATGTCTCCCCACATGCCACAGGACAGGCGTTCCACTTGCTAAGCTGTCTTGCCATGCCTTAACCTTAAACTTTTAAATCACTTAAACTTTTAAACCTTACCAAAAAGTACAGTTATAACTTTATTCTAAACTTTAGAAAATGAATAAACCTTAAACACTTACTAGATACTCACCAGATACTCACCAAACAGCTAGCTTCTTCTCCAACCAATCAAATTGCTTCTTTCTTGTGATGTCACAATTTGTTTTCTTCCGCTCTCCTTTCGAACTCTGCGTGGGCCAGTCCTGAGCTGCTGACAGGTCAGCCCCTTCCACTGCTCTTCCCCAAGGTGAGGGATGCAGGCCATGCTCCCTGGGCTGTATTTATTCTCTCCCCGCTCCGTGTATCTCCCGCAGGTCCTCCTCTCCAACTGCTCTCCCCACAGGTGACCTTTCTCAAAATATAAATCTTTTCATGACACTAATATTGTCGGTAACCTTTGGAAAAAATAAACACACTGCTTGTCCTAGCTTCTCTTTGAAATTTAAGCTGCCCTGATTCATCTAAAAATGCAAATTCTCCTCACCTCACATTCTAAGACTTCAGCCATGTTTATGTATTTAGCATTTCAAACCTAGCTTCTATCGATCAGTCAAAGCCTCCAGACCAACTGTCTCCAATTCAATTAAATTACACACAGTCATTGGTACAAACTCCACTATTAACCTACTTTTCAATAAATCATAACAATATTATGAGAATTATTATACTTTCATGACCGCCTGCTTCAGTATCTGAAGAGTTACAAATGTTGCTGGACATTGTGTAATCATCAGCGAACATCCCCATTTCTGACATAATGATGAAAGGAAGGTCATTGATGACATAGCTGAAGAGGGTTGGGCTTAGGTTACAGTCCTGAGGAACTCCTACAGTAATGTCCTGGGACTGAGATGATTGGCCTCCAATTGCCATTCTTCCTTTTTTCTAGATATGACTCCAATTGTCTTTGACTTCAATTTTGCCGGGGTCCTTGATACCGTATTCAGTCAAATGCTGCCTTGATGTTCAGACCCTCACCTCTTGAGTTCAGCTCTTTTATCCAGGTTTGGACCAAGGTTGTAATGAGGTTGATCTGAGTGGCTCTGGTGGAATCCAATCTGAGAATTGGTGAACAGGTTTGAATAACTGCCACTTGATAACACTGTCAACAACATGGTCAATCACTTTGCTGGTGATGGAGAGTAGACTGATGGGGTGGTAATTGGTCAGGTTGGATTTATTCCTGCTTTTTTGGAACAAGACATACCTGAGAAATTTTCCACATTGTTGTTTATTTGCCACTAGTGTAGGTGTACTGGAGCAGCTTGGCTAGGGGCACAGCTAGTTCTGGAGCACAGGTTTCAGTAATTTACTGTTGGGACCTTGTCAGAATCATAGCTTTTCTATGTCCAGTACCATAAGCAGTTTCTTGATAAAGTGGAATGAATCAAATTGGCTAAAGACTGACATCTGTGATGCTGGGGACCTCAGAAGGAGGCCGAGATGGATCATCCACTCCGCACTTCTCACTGGAGGCAGTTGCAAATGCTTCAGCCTTGCCTTTTGCACTGATGTGCTGGGCTCCTCCATCATTGAGGATGGAGACATTTCTGGAGCTTCCTCCCCTAGGTAATTGTTTAATTGTCTATCACCATTCATGACTAGATGTGGCAAGACTGCAGAGCTTAGATCTGATCTGCTGGTTGTGGGATAGCTCTGTATATTGCATGCTGCTTCTGCTGCTTAGCATGTAAGTAGTCCTTTGTTGTATTTTCACCAGTTTGGCAATTCTTTTTTAGGTACGCCTGGTACTGGTCCCAATCCCAATGGTTTTGGTAGAATAGGGGATATGGTGGGCCATGAGAACACAGCTAATGGTTGAAAACAATTCTGCTACTGTTGATGCCCTACAGCATCTCATGGATGAACCAGTTTTAGGCTGCTAGATCTGTTCAAAATCTATCCCATTTAGCATGGCATTAGTGCCCAACACGATGGACACCATCCTTAGTTTGCAGACAGAACTTTGTCTCCACAAGGACTGTGCAGTTGTCACTCCTAACAATACTGTCATGGACAGATACATCTGCACGAGGGAGATTGGTAAGGGTGAGGTCCAGTAGGTTTTCCCCCTCTTGTGTCTCTCTTCACCACCTGTCAGAGGCCTAGTCTGGTAGATATGGACTGAAGGACTTGGCCAGCTCCAAGCCACACTTGGTGATGGGCATTGAAATCCCACACCCAGAATATGTCCTTGTCACTCTCAGTACTTCCTCCAAGTGGTGTTTAAAATGGAAGAGCAATGATTCATCAGCTGAGGGAGGGCAGTAAGTAATCAGCAGGAGGTTTCCTTGCCCATCTTTCACCTGATACCATGAGACTTCATGAGGTCTGGAGTCAATGTTGAGGACTCCAAGGTCAATGCCCTTAAATGTATACCACTGGGCCACTATCTCTGGTGAGTGTGGTGATGGGACAGACATACCCAGGGATGGCAATGGAGGTGCCAAGGTCATTTCTTTAAATTCATTCATGGGATGTAGGTGTCATTGCCTGGCCAGCTTTTATTACCCATCCCTAATGCAGACGACACTAAGGTTGGAGGAGTTGCAGATAGTGAAGAGGATTGTCAAAGGATACAACAGGATATAGATCGGTTGGAGACTTGGATGGAGAAATGGCAGATGGAGTTTAATCACGATAAATGCGAGGTAATGTATTTTGGAAGGTCTAATACAGGCAGGAATTACACAGTAAATGGCAGAACCCTTAAGTGTATCGACGGGCAGAGGGATCTGGGTGTACAGGTCCACAGGTCACTGAAAGTGGCAATGCAGGTGGATAAGGTAGTCAGGAAGGCATATGGCATGCTTGCCTTCATTGGCAGGGGTATTGAGTATAAAACCTGGAAGTCATGCTGCAGCTGTATAGAACCTTGGTTAGGCCACACTTGGAATATTGTATGCAATTCTGGTCGCCACATTACCAGAAGGATATAGAGGCGTTGGAGAGGGTGCAGAGGAGGTTTACCAGGATGCTGCCTGGTCTGGAGGTTATTAGCTATGAGAAGAGGTTGGAGAAACTCAGATTGTTCTCACTAGAGTGACGGAGATTGAGGGGCGACTTGATAGAAGTTTACAAAATTATGAGTGGCATGGACAGAGTAGATAGTCAGAAGCTTTTTCCCAGGGGGGGAGGGTCAATTACTAGGGGACATAGATTTAAAGTGAGAGGAGAAAACTATAGAGGAGATGTGCGTGGCAAGTTTTATATGCAGAGGGTAGTGAGTGTCTGGAATTCGCTGCCAGAGGAGGTGGTGGAAGCAGGTACGATAGTGGTGTTTAAGAGGCAGCTTGACAAATACATGAATAGGATGGGAATAGAGGGATACGGATGTTTTAGTTGATGGGCATTATGATCGGTGCAGGCTTGGAGGGCCGAAGGGCCTGTTCCTGTGCTGTACTTTTCTTTGTTCTTTGTTCTAATTGCCCTTGAGAAAATGGTGGAGTCCTTGCGGTGTAGGTACGCCCACAATGCCGTTAGGGAGGGAGTTCCAGGGTTTTGGCTCAACGATAGTGAAGGAACGGCAATATATTTCCAAGTCAGGATGTTGACAGGCTTGGAGAGGATCTTTCAGGTACTGGTGTTCCCATCCATCTGCTGCCCTTGTTCTTCTAGATGATAATGGTCTTGGGTTTGGAAGGTGATGTCTAAGGAGCCTTGATGAGTTCCTGCAGTGCATTTTGTTGATGGTACACACTGTTGCCATTGTGTGTCAGTGGTGGAGGGGGTGGATGTTTGTGGAAGGGGTGCCAATCAGACGGGCTGCTTAACTAAGGGTGGTGTCCAGCTTCTTGAATGTTGTTGGAGCTGCACTCATCCAGGCAAGTGGAGAGTATTCCATCACACTCCTGACTTGTGCCTTGTAGATGGTGGACAGGCTTTGGGGAGTCAGGAGGTGAGTTACTCACCGCAGGATTCCTGGTCTGTGACCTGCTCTTGTACCCACAGTTTATATGGTTAGTCCAGTTCAGTTGCTGGTCAATGGTAACCCCCAGGATGTTGATAGATGGGGATTCAGTGATGGTAATGCAATTGAATGTCAAGGGGAGATGGTTAGATTTTCTCTTGTTGGAGATGTTTATTGCCTGGCACTTCTGTGGTGTGAATGTTACTTGCCACTTGTCAGCCCAAGCCTAGATATTGTCCAGGTCTTGCTGCATTTGGACATGGACTGCTTCAGTATCTGAGGAGTCATGAATGGTGCTGAACATTGTGCAATCATCAGCAAAGATCCCCACTTCTGACCTTACAATGGAAAGAAGGTCATTGATGAAACAGCTAAAGATGGTTGGGCCGAGGACACTACCCTGAGGAACTCCTGCAGTGATGTCCTGGAGCTGAGATGATTGACCTCCAACAACCACAACCATCTTCCTTTGTGCTCGCTATGACTCCAGCCAGTGGAGAGTTTTCCCCCTGATTCCCATTGTCTCCAGTTTTGTTAGGACTCCTTGATGCCACACTCGGTTAAATGTGACCTTGATGTCAAGGGCAGTCATTCTCATATCACCTCAGGAGTTCAGCTCTTTTGCCCATGTTTGAACCAAGGCTGTAATGAGGTCAGGAGCTGAGTGGCCCTGGTGGAACCCAAACAGGGCGTCAGTGAGCAGGTTATTTCTAAGCAAGTGCCACTTGATAGCACTGCTGATGACCCCTTCCATTACTTTACTGATGATGGAGAGTAGACCGATGGGGCGGTAATTGGCCAGGCTGCATTTGTTCTGCTTTTTGTGGACGGGACATACCTGGGCACATTGCTGGGTAGATGCCAGTGTTGTAGCTGTACTGGAACAGCTTGGCTATTGGCGCAGCAAGTTCTGGAGCACAAGTCTTCAGTACTATTGCCGGAATATTGTCAGGGCCCATTGCTTTGCAGTATCCAATGCCTTCAGCCGTATCTTGATATCACATGGAGTGAGTCGGATTGGCTGAAGACTGGCGTCTGTGATGCTGGGGACCTCCAGAGGAGGCCAAGATGGATCATCCACTCGGCACTTCTGGTTGAAGATTGTAGCAAATACTTCAGCCTTATCTTTTGCACTGGTGTGCTGGGGTCCCCCATCACTGAGGCTGGGGATATTTATGGGGCCTCCTCCTCCATTGGCTGTAAGGTATGATTCGGTGAGTATTACAATGTCAGAGATAAAAACAAAAGAACTGCGGATGCTGGAAATCCAAAACAAAAACAAAAACAGAATTACCTGGAAAAACTCAGCAGGTCTGGCAGCATCGGCGGAGAAGAAAAGAGTTGACGTTTCGAGTCCTCAGTTCTGTCGAAGGGTCATGAGGACTCGAAACGTCAACTCTTTTCTTCTCCGCCGATGCTGCCAGACCTGCTGAATTTTTCCAGGTAATTCTGTTTTTGTTTTTGATTACAATGTCAGGTTGTTCCTTGACTCGTCTGGGAGGGCTTTGCAGGATCTACTGAGCTGGGTCTGCCATTGTCATTTCTGGTGTCTGGGTCAATGTCAGGTACTCCATCTAGTTTTAGTCCTTTTTGACTTCTCCATCGCTGTTTGGTATAACTGAGTGCAACCCGGAAAGCTGCCTGCAAAGGAATTAAGGAAGCCCCTCCAACCTACGCAGAGTAAATTCTTAACTTGCCTCTTTCAACATTTTCTTTTGCTGCATTGTCTGTAAAGGGAGCGTGAACTGAGCCCTCAGTCTCCCCTAACATATTTAAAGCTGCAGCAAAAAACAATTTCAACAGTCTACAACTTAATCACTTTAATCACATCCTGATGCTCTAAGTGCATGACCCAAACAACATCAGGAGCACTGCATAATTATTTAAATAACTGGCCTTCAGAAAATACTGGGATGCCCCCTTCAAGCACCCAAGACCTGCTTGTGTCCTATCGGAGAATTTTCACTATCGTTTGTAAACAGGGTACTGTAGTGAGAGGATTTCTGATGTGGATTTGTGCTGATTTATTTAAAGAATGTGTGATGGATTGGGGGTTCTGCATAACAGTTCCTGCCATCAGGTAAAAGTTATGTAATTGGTGACAGATTTGTTGCAGGGTACCCTGATTTAAAGTCCTTCATATCTCCATTTATTCAAGCGTCCTGGAATTGAACATTAGGAAAGCATTCTGCAGTGTGACAGAGATAACAAGAAAATACCACTAAATTTTACTGAGGTCACCTCATTACAAATTTACTACATTTGCAAAAGTGATATATTGGGTGCATTTGCTGGTTCAAACCAGTTTGGAGAGAAGCGTTTGAACTCAAACTGTACATTGTGCACCGAAGCAGCATCAAATGGCTTTCATTCTCTGTTTCATGGATACAAATTACATCAATATTAAAATCTAACAATGAGTTTAATGCTTTATAGTTAATAGGACACCACAGTCTTTTTGTTACCTAGAAATTACTACTGCATAATACCATAAGACATAGGAGCAGAAGTCGGCCATGCAGCCCATCGAGTCTGCTCTGTCATTCAGTGAGATCATGGCTGATCTGATAAACCTCAACTCCACTTCCCTGCCTTTTCTTTGTAACCCTTGATTCCCTTACTGATTAAAAATCTGTCTCTCTCAGCCTTGAATATACTTAACAACCCAGCATCCACAGCCCTCTGTGGTGAAGAATTCCAAAGATTCACTACATTCTGAGGGAAGGAATTCCTCCTTATCTCTCTCTTAAATGGGTGATCCCTTACTCTGAGATTATGCCCCCTGGTCCTAGACTTTCCCACAAAGGGAAACAACCTCTCAGCATCTACCCTGTCAAGCCCCCTAAGAATCTTACATGTTTAAATAAGGTCACCTCTCATTCTTCTTAACTCTAATGAGTACAGGCCCAACCTACTCAACCTCTCCTCATAAGAAAATCCCTTCGTACCTGGGATCAACCTAATGAACCTTCTCTGGACTGCCTCTAATGCCAGTATATCTTTCCTGAAATAAGGGGACCAAAACTGTTCACAGCATTCTAGTTGTGGTCTAACTAGTGCCTTGTGTAGTTTTAGCAAGACTTCTCTATACTCCATTCCCTTTGAAATAAAGATCAAAATTCCATTTGCCTTCCCTATTACCTGCTGAACTTGTATGTTAGCTTTTTGTGATTCAAACACAAGGACCCCCAAATCCCTCTGTCCTGTAGCTTTCTGCAGTCTTTCTCCATTTAAATAATATTCAACTCCTCTATTCTTCCTGCCAAAGTGCATAACCTCAAATTTTCCCACATTATATTCCATCTGTCACATTTTTGCCCACTCACTTAACCTGTCTATATCCCTCTGTAGACTCTTTGTGTCATTCTCCCTGTTTGCCTTCCCACCTATTATTATGTCATTCGCAAACTTGGTGATAGTATATTCACTTCTCTCATCCAAGTCATTAATATATATTGTAAATAATTGAGGCCCCAGTACTGATCCCTGTGGCACTCCACTAGTTACAGGTTGCCATCCTGAAAATGTCCCCCTTATCCCAACTCTCTGTCTTTTATTAATTAGCTAATCTATCCATGCTAATATACAACCCCAAAACTGTGGGCTGTTATCTTAAGTAGCCTTATGTGCAGTACCTTTTGTAAATCCAAATATATTCCATCTACTGGTTCCCCTTTATATATCCTGCTAGTTACCTCGTCAATGAATTCTAATAAATTTGTCAGGCATGATTTCCCCTTCATGAAGCCATGTTGATTCTGTTTGATTATATTATGTAATTCTAAATGCTCTGCTATCACATGCTTTATAATAGACTCTAACTATTTCCCAGTGATGTTAAGCTAACTGGCCTTTCATTAGCTGTTTTTTTGCCTCCCTCTCTTTTTGAATAAGGGTGTTACATTGGCAGTTTTCCAATCCTCTGGGAATTTTCCAGAATCTAAGGATTCTTGGAAGATTACTACCAGTGCATCCACTATCTCTGTAACTACTTCCTTTAATATCCTAAGATGCAACCCATCAGGTCCAGGGGACTTATCGGCCTTTAGTTCCATTAGTTTCCCTAGTTCTTTCTTTCCAGTGATAGTTATTGTATTTATTTCCTCCCCCTTCCTTTGCCCCATGATTATTTAGCATTTTTGGAATACTATTAGTATCTTCTACCGTGAAGACTGATGTAAAATATTTATTCAACTCCACTGCATTTCCTGGTCTCCCATTCTTATTTCCCCAGCCTCATTCTCTTAGCGTCCAATATTCACTTTGGTCTCTCTCTTTTTTATATATATTTAAAGAAAACTCATTCTGTCTGTTTTTATGTTACTTGCTAGTTTACCCTCAAAGTTTATTTTCTTCCTCCTTATTTTTTTTTTGGTCACCTTTGGTTGGTTTTTAAAAACTTTCCCAACCCTCTGGTTTACCATTAGGCTTTGACACGTTGTATGTCTTTTCTTTCAATTTGATACTATGCTTAACTTCCTTGGTTAACCATGGTTGGTTTATACCCTTCGTAGAATCCTTCTTCCTGACTGGGATATATCTTTGTTGTGAGTCATGAACTATTTTCTAAAATGCCCGCCATTGTTCATCAACCATCTTTTCTGCTAAACTCTTATCCTAGTCCACTCCAGCCAACTCCACCTTTATTCCTTCGTAATTACCCTTCTTTAAGTTTAGCACAGTTGTTTCTGACCCAAGTTTCTCACTCTCAAACTGAATGCTAAATTCTACTATATTATGGTTATTATTTCCTAGGGTATCTTTTACTCTAAAATCATTTATTAAACCTGCCTCATTACACATTACCAGATCCAAAATAGCCACAACAATTGTTCTAGGAAACTGTCCCAATGTACTCAGTATGCGGTCAGGAAGTGTTTATCCTACTGGACGAGTAATTCCAGACAGCTGACCCAGAAGTGTGAGTTCAGATTCCACCACCGCAGCTGGGGAGTTTAAATTCAATGAATTAAATAAATCTGGAATGAAAATCTAGTCTCAGTAATGGTAACTATGAAACAGCTGGATTGTAAAAAAACTCATCTGATTCACAAATCCCCTTTAAGGAAGGATATTTGCCGTCCTTACCCAGTCTGGCTTGTATGTGACTCCTGACTCAAACCAATGTGGTTGACTCTTGACTGTCCTCTGAAGTGACCTCGCAAGGCACTCAGTTATGTAAAAACACCATGAAAATCTCTATTTCACATAGACTGCAACAGTTAAAGAAGGAGGCTTACCTTCACTTTCTCAAGGGGATGTAGTGATGGGCAATAAATGCTATTCTTATCTTTATTCCGACTGAATAAGTAAAAACATGGATGTGAAGTATCAGAGCTCCTGATTGTTCTTCAAACTGGAGTCTGATTGGAAAATTCCAGCCAGTCTTCTTTAATAAGATGTACCAAGGCTCTTAACAAGCCTTATCAGCCAACCACCATCAGGGACAGGTGGTCCTGCCAGCCCCAAATCCACATCGCAAAAATGGGCAGCACCAGCATTCAGGCACCATCTGCCTCCATTCCCACCCCTAGCAGATCCTGAAAATTCAACCCAATGAGTCTGCAAAGAGAAGTAGACAGCTTAGGTGAGTGGACAAAAAAAGTTTTGTAAAAATTCTTTGTGGAATTATATGTTTTTTGTTTCAAATTAATACTATCATTAATTTCCTTAGTGAGCCAGAAATGGTGCACCCTCTCTTAGAGTCTTTCTTTCTCACTGGAATGTATCTTTTCTGAGTATTCTGAAATATCTCCTTAAATGCCTGACACTGCATCTCCACTGACCAATCGCTTAACCTAATTTGGCAGTTTACTATAGCCAGCTCTGTCTTCATGCCCTCAAAATTGCCCTTGTTTAAGTTTAAAACACTACCCTTAGTTTCACCCTTCACACCTCAAATTGAATGTGAAATTCAATCATATTATGATCACTGTTACCGAGGAGCACCTTCACTATGAGTACATTGTTTAATCCTGTCTGATTGCACAATACCAGATCTAGTATAGCTGGCTCTCTAGTGTGTGTTAAAATGCGCTGCTCTAAGAAACTGTCCCAACAACACTCTATGAACTCATCATCCAGGCTACCTTTGCCAATCTGATTTGTTCAATCTATATGTAGACTAAAATAACCCATGATTATCATTGTACCTTTCTCAGCCCCTATTATTTTGTCCTGTGTACCCTGTCCTGCAGTGTGGTTACTGTTAGGGGGCCGAAAAACCACTCCCACAAGTGACTTCTTACTTTTACGATTTCTCATCTCTACCCAGACTGATTTTACATCTTGATTTCCAGAACTAAGGTCATCTCTCTCTATTGTACCAACATCATCCTTAATTAACAGAACAATAAAGAGTGCAGGAGTGCATGCCAGGAGCAGCACCAGGCATACCTAAAAATGAGGTGTCAACCTGGTGAAGCTACAACACAGGACTACCTGCGTGCCAAACAGTATAAGCAGCAAGTGATGGAGCCAAGTAATTCCGCAATCAATAGCTCAGTTCTAAGCTCTGCAGTCCTGCCACATCCAGTCGTGAATGGGATGGACAATGTTACAGTAGATGGTGAATACCAAGCTGCTCAAATCCCAGAGGGAAGCTTGAAACAGCTGCCGTAACAGTTTTTCCAATATGTGTAGTATGAGGAGCGGTTCTGAAATCAGGAAATTATATCTCTGCCTACTTGTGATGATTTTATAGTAAACATTTAGTAAAAGAATTAAGAAGAACAATTAAAATGCAATTATTTTTAAACACATGAATGTCTTCACACAGGAAACAGACCTTTAAAACAATTCCACAAATCTTAACTACCCTCAGAGCTAACCTTTCCCTTTTCTGTTGAGCAATTATCCTTATAGATTTTAGAATCTATAGAAGTCCAGTAATTTTTACCATACAGTGCTTTTTCCTTGGGGTGTCCTCTGAGGCTGACAGCAACTGGTTCTTTCAGTCTGGCCTTGTTCACACTGTCTTCTGAGAGATCTGACCAGCTACCCCCCAACCACACCACCACCCCCCCACCCCCCCGCACCCCCTGCCAGACATAGGCTTCAGTATGTCCTTAAATGAATTCCTTCACTTTGATTTCTCTATTATCTCAACCAGTCATTTCAGAAATGCTTTCTTCCCAAAATTGATTTAATTGTTCTTTACTTTAGCTCTTGGACCTGTAAGATCAAAGTTACCCTATCTTTACCCCACTTCCTTACAGCTTTTTACAACTTGCATATACCCACTTTGAACTAAATCAACTTAATTCAAAACTATTCCTCTTATTGTTTTATGTAAAACTCTGATTGAAGTACCTCTTGGCTCATTAACATATCAAAACCACTTCTTACCGTTGACTTTAGACCCTTGTTGTCAGTATAGTTCTTAATCCAGCCTGACATAAAAAAACATGCCCGGGTTATTTCCAGAGAAAAAAATTACTATTTCTTGTTTTTTTGTCAACAATTAAACAATTCACTGGAGGAGGAGGAGGAGGAGGCTCCACAAATACCCCCATCCATAATGATGGAGAAACACATCAGTGCAAAAGATAAGGCTGAAACATTCACAACAACCTTAGAAGTATCGAGAAGATGAACCATTTCAGCCTCCCCTGGAGGTCCCCAGCATCACAGATGACAGTCGTTGGCCAATTGGATTCACTCCACATGATATCAAGAAACAGCTGAACGCACTGGATACTGCAAAGGCTATGGGCCCTGACAATATTCCAGCAATAGTACTGAAGACTTGTGCTCCAGGACTTGCTGCGCCCCTAGCCAAGCTGTTCCGGTACAGCTACAACACTGGTATCTATCCGGCTATGTGGAAAATTGCCTAGGCATGTTCTGTATACAAAAAGCAGGACAAATCCAACCTAGCCAATTCCTGCCCCATCAGTCTACTCTCGATAATTAGTAAAGTGATGGAAGGGGTCATCAACAGTGCTATCAAGCAACACTTGCTTAGCAATAACCTGCTCACTGATGCCCAGTTTGGGTTCCGCCAGGGCCACTCAGCTCCTGACCTCATTACAGCCTTAGTTCAAACATGGACAAAAGAGCTGAGATGAGAGTGACTGCCCTTGACATCCACATAGCATTTGACCAATTCTGGCATCAAGGAGCCCTAGCAAAACTGGAGTCAATGAGAATCAGGTGGAAAATTCTCCACTGGTTGGAGTCATACCTAGCACAAAGGAAGATGGTTGTGGTTGTTGGAGGTCAGTCATCTCAGCTCCAGGACATCATTGTAGGAGTTCCTCAGGGTAGTGTCCTTGGCCCAACCATCTTCAGCTGCTTCATCAATGACCTTCCTTCCATCATAAGTTCAGAAGTGGAGACGTTCACTGATGATTGCACAATGTTCAGCACCATTCACGACTCCTCAGATACTGAGGCAGTCCATGTCCAAATGCAGCAAGACTTGGACAATGTCCAGACTTGGGCTGACAAGTGGCAAGTAACATTCACACCAGGCAATGACTGTCTCCACCAAGAGAGAATCTAACCATCACCCCTTGACATTCAATGGCATTATCATCGCTGAATCCCCACTATCAACATCCTGGGGATTACTGTTGACCAGAAACTGAACTGGACTAGCCAAATAAATACTGTGGCTGCAAGAGCAGGTCAGAGGCTGGGAATCCTGGGTGAATAACTCATCTCCTGACTCCCCAGAGCCTGTCCACCATCTACAAGGCACAAGTCAGGAGTGTGATGGAATACTCCCCACTTGCCTGGATGAGTGCAGCTCCAACAACACTCAAGCTTGACACTGCCTAGGACAAAGCAGCCCCGCTTGATTGGCACCCCTTCCACAAATATTCACCCCCTCCACCACCGACGTACAGTAGCAGCAGTGTGTACCATCCACTAGATGCATTGCAGAAATTAACCAAGGCTCCTTCGGCTGCACCTTCCAAACCCATGACTACTACCATCTAGAAGGAAAAGGGCAGCAGATAGATGGGAACACCACCACCTGGAGGTTCCCCTCCAAGCCACTCACCATCCTGACTTGGAAATATATCATCGTTCCTTCACTGTCACTGGGTCAAAATCCTGGAACTCCTTCCCTAACAGCACTGTGGGTGTACCTATACCACATGGACTGCAGCGGTTCAAGAAGGCAGCTCACCACCACCATTTGAAGGGCAATTAGAGATGGGCAATAAATGCTGGCCTAGCCAGCAATGCCACATCTCTTAAATGAATGATAAAAAGCTACCCGTCCACCTTTTCCTAGCTTCTTGCCCTTACTAAATGTCATGTACCCTTAAATATTCAGGCCCCAGTCTTTGTCACCCTGCATTATTGTCTCTGTAATGGCTATCAGATCATGCATATTTACTTCTTTTTGTGCTGGCAATGCCTCTGTTTTGCTATGAATGCTACACACATTCAGATACAGAGCCTTTAGTTCTGTCTTTTTACTATTCTTGTAACCTCTGCTGGTGCACTGTTAGGTTTGTATACTCTGCCCCTTCCTGCTACACTCGGATCATCATTTCCCTTATTGCTACCTTGCTATTTTGCCTTACCTTCTCTTTTTAATTGATCACATCATCTCAATCCTGATCCCTCATGCCCCACTACTTAGTTTAAAGCCTTCTCTACCACCATAGTTATACAACCCACCCAATACATTGGTCCCAGCACACTTCTGGTGAAGACCATCCCAACAGTACACCTCCCACTTTCCCTGCATTGCTGATGGAATTTTTCTAACCCTCTTTTGTGTCGCTGTTACACAGTCCTGGTCTCACTGCAGTACAAAGGTTTAGCTTCACTTACAATTGACCTTTGGGCTGGCCATATCTTTTCTGGATTTTTCAGATGATCATTGGACAGATCTGATGTGTTCAGAAACAAAGAGAAAATGCTGGAAAAACTCAGCAGGTCTAGCAGCATCTGTGGAGAGAGAAACAGAGTTAATGTTGGGAGTCCATATGACTCTTCAGAGCTTTTATCTGATGCATTCAGTCTGTCGAGGCCTTCATTACCCTCAGTAATTTTAATTTTAATAGTGTACTTATCTGCTTCGGGGATATTGAGGTTCAGAAAACACAGCTCAATATATTGTTGTAACAAGGTAAATTCAGATCGAAGATCCGTTGTCCTCCAATTCAGTGTTAGAAATTTTGCAGTTGCTCTTTAAATTCTTGCAGGAATTTTAATGCTGTCTGGAACTTTGTGCATCAATGCAAATTACTTCCAACTCTTTTAGTGAGTTTAGCTCTGAGTTGCATTACCTTTAATGGCCACTGCCTTAGCTGGCCTCAGGTTACTATTTGACTGCAGTGGTGGCGCTGTTGAGCTCCGTCTGATTTTTCCCAGTTCTAGCTCAATGCTTCACCCATGAGACAATGTTTTGGACAGGAAAATTACTGCAGACTTCAAAAATGAAAACAAAAGGTAAAAACAAAACATTTTTACAGATTTCTAGCTGTTACTGGATAGATTCTACTCCCAGCCCAGACTGCAGCTTTAACATAATGAATTCTTCTGTCTGGAAGAAGTGAGGCCAACTGCAGTCTGCTATTTAATTTCTGTTCCTGCTTAAACTTCACAACAGATAGACTTTTACTATTTAAGCTTTCCCAAATTCAAACGATCTTACTGGGACCCAGTGTCTGCTGGCTGGAGTGAGGTGTGATCCCAGAACAGAGGTACAGTGTGTAGAATCCCTACAAAGCTGCAGAATCCTTATACATGGTGAGTCTTGATACTTGTTTCACAGTCATGCCAGCTCTTTTCTTCTACTGCACATGAATGATTGAGCCTTGTATATTGTGCAGTCACAAAAAAATTCATCCCTTACTTCAGTTGCGTAGATAGATTGGAGAAGTTAGGACTGTTCTCCTTGGAGAGAGGAGGCTGAGAGGAGATCTGATAGAGGTATTCAAAATCATGAGGGGTCTGAGTAGACAGGTAGGATCTGTCCCCACCTCATGAAAGGATCGAGAATGAGAGGGCACAGATTTAAAAGAGTCTGCAAAAGAAGCATATGTGATATGAGAAAAAAAACATTTTCACGCAGCTAGTAGTTCAGGGCCTGGGCTACAGAGTCATAAGGCAGAATTTTCCCGTCGGCGATTTGTGGGCGGGGCCAGCTCGCCGAGGGGAAAGTGACGCGGGATGATATCAGGAGAAACCCCCGACATCATCTGGGGGCGGGGCCCGCTCGCCGAGGGGAAAGTTTCGTGGGATGACATCAGGAGGAACCCCCGACATCATTTGGGGGCGGGGCCCGCTCGCCGAGGGGAAAGTGACGCGGGATGACATCAGGAGGAACCCCCGACATCATTTGGGGGCGGGGCCCGCTCGCCGAGGGGAAAGTGACGCGGGATGACATCAGGAGGAACCCCCGACATCATTTGGGGGCGGGGCCCGCTCGCCGAGGGGAAAGTGACACGGGATGACATCAGGAGGAACCCCCGACGTCATCCCAGGCCGTTTAAGTATTGAGGAAGGCGGGTGGACAGCGAAATTAGCTGTCCGCCCGCCAACCTGTCTATAGCCAATTAAGGCCATTCACAGGATAATTAAAATAATTAAAGACCTGCCCATCCAATCTTAAGGCTGGCGGGCAGGCCAGGAGACCTAGCAGGCTTCTGAAAAAACATGAAACCTCACCCACTGGAAGAATGAGGTTTCATGTTCATGTTTAAAAACTTTAATAAAGTTTATGTGCTTCTTATTAACATGTCCCATCTCGTGTGACATTGTCAAGACCCTATCTATTCTAGTCCCATTTTCCAGCACTTGGCCCATAGGGTTCCTGCATCTACCACCCCCTCAGGCCGTGTGCTTCAGATTCCAACCACCCTCTGAGTGAAAAAAAATGTCCTCGATTACCCTCTATACCTCCTGCCCCTTACCTTAAATCTAAGCCCCCTGCTTATTGACTCCTCCACTAAGTGGAAAGGTTTCTTTCTACGTACCCTTTCTATGCCCCTCATAATTTTGTACACCTCAATCAGGACCCCCCCCCCCCCTCAGCCTTCTCTATTATAAGAAAAACAACCCCAGCCTATTTAGCCTCTCTTCATTGCTGAAACGCTCCAGCGCAGGCAACATCCCAGTGAAACAAAAATAAAAATACGTGGAAAAACTGGGCAGGTCTGACAGCATCTGCGGAGAGGAACACAGTTAACATTTTGAGTCCACATGACTCTTCATCAGAACTAAGTAAAAATAGAAAAGAGGTGAAATATAAGCTGGTTTAAAGGTGGATGGGACAGGTAGAGCTGGATAGAGGGCCAGTGATAGGTGGAGATTGCCAAAATATGTCATAGGCAAAAGGATAGAGAGGTGTTGAAGGTCGAGATATTAGCCAAGAAATATGTTAATAGGTGACATTAAGGGTAGAAAGCAGGACGAGCAAGGTACAGATAGCCCCAGTGGGGGTGGGGTGGGCGGAAGGAATCGAAATAGGCTAAAAGGTAGAGATAAAACAATGGATGGAAATACATTTAAAATAATGGAAATAGGTGGGAAAAGAAAAATCTATATAAATTATTGGAAAAAAGGGGGATTGGAAAGGGAGTGGGGTTGGAGGATAGAGTTCATGATCTAAAGTTGCTGAACACAATATTCAGTCCAGAAGGCTGTAAAGTGCCTAGTCGGAAGATGAGGTGCTGTTCCTCCAGTTTGTGTTGGGCTTCACTGGAACATTGCAGCAGGCCAAGGATGGACATGTGGGCATGAGAGCAGGGTGGAGTGTTGAAGTGGCAAGCGACAGGGAGGTCTGGGTCATGCTTATGGACAGACCGAAGGTGTTCCGCAAAGTGGTCACCCAGTCTACGTTTGGTCTCTCCAATGTAGAGGAAACCGCATTGGGAGCAGCGAATGCAGTAGACTAAATTGAGGGAAGTGCAAGAGAAATGCTGCTTCACTTGAAAGGAGTGTTTGGGCACTTGGACGGTGAGGAGAGGTGAAGTAAAGGGGCAGGTGTTGCACCTTCTGCGGTTGCATGGGAAGGTGCCATGGGAGGGGTTTGAGGAGGAGTGGACTAGGGTGTGCTGGAGGGAAAGATCCCTGTGGAATGCTGCCGGGGGGGTGGTGAAGGGAAGATGTGTTTGGTGGTGGCATCATGCTGGAGTTGGCGGAAATGGCAGAGGATGATCCTTTGAATACGGAGGCTGGTGGGGTGATAAGTGAGGACAAGGGGGACCCTATCATGTTTCTGGGAGGGAGAGGAAGGTGTGAGGGCGGATGCGCGGGAGATGGGCCTGACACGGTTGAGGACCCTGTCAACCACCGTGGGTGGAAAACCTTGGTTAAGGAAGAAGGAAGACATGTCAGAGGAACTGTTTTTGAAAGTGGCATCATCAGAACAGATGCGACGGAGGCGAAGGAACTGAGAGAATGGAATGGAGTCCTTATAGGAAGCGGGGGTGTGAGGATCTGTAGTCGAGGTAGCTGTGGGAGTCGGTAGGTTTGTAATGAATATTGGTGGACAGTCTATCACCAGAAATTGAGACAGAGAGGTCAAGGAAGCGAAAGGGAGTGTCAGAGATGGACCATGTGAAAATGATGGAGGGGTGGAAATTGGAAGCAAAATTAATACATTTTTCCAGGTCCAGATGAGAACATGAAGCAGCACCGAAGCGATCATCGATGTACCGGAGAAAGAGTTGTGGAAGGGGGCCGGAGTAGGACTGGAACAAGGAATGTTCCACATACCCCATAAAGAGACAGGCATAACTGGGGCCCATGCGGGTACCCATAGCCACACCTTTTATTTGAAGGAAGTGAGAAGAGTTTAGGGAGAAACTGTTCAGGGTGAATCTCCTCTGGACCCTCTCTAGTGCAATCACACCCTTCCTATAGTGTGGCGACCAGAACTGCACACAGTACTCCAGATGTGGCCTAACTAATGTTTTACACAGAAACAAAAATAACTGGAAAAACTCAGCAGGCCTGACAGCATCTGCGGAGAAGAAGACAGTTAACATTTCGAGTCCATATGACTCTTCATCAGAACATTATGTTTTACACAGTTCCATCATAAGCTCCCTGCACATATATTCTATGCCTCAGCTAATAAAGGCAAGTATCCCATATGTCTTCTTAACCACCTTATCTACCTGTCCTGCTGCCTTCAAGGATCTATGGACATGTACACCAAGGTCCCTCTGATCCTCTGTACTTCCTAGGGTCCTACCATTCGTTGTGTACTCCCTTGCCTTGTTAGTCCTCCCAAAATGTATCACCTCACACTTTTCAGGGTTAAATTCCATTTGCCACTGTTCTGCCCCTCTGACTGGCCCCTCTATACTGTCCTGTAGTTTAAGGCTTTCCTCCTTGTTATTTACCATACCACCAATTTTCCTGTCATCTGTGAACTTATTGATCATATCTCATACATTCATGTCTAGATCATTAATGTACACTACAAACAGCAAGAGACCCAGCACCAATCCCTGCAGTATGCCACTGGACACAGACTTCCAGTTACAAAAACAACCTTCGAACATCAGCTTCTGTCTCCTGCCACAAAACCAATTTTGGATCCCATTTGCCAATTTGACCTGGATCCTTGGGCTCTTACCTTCTTGATTAGTCTCCCATGCGAGATCTTGTCAAAAGCCTTACTGAAGTCCATGTAGCCTACATCAACTGCACTACCCTCAACTCCATACCTAGTCACCTCCTCAAAACATTCAATCAAATTTGTTAGACATGATCTCCCCCTGACAAAGCCATGCTGACTATTCCTTATTAATCCCTGCCTCTCCAAGCGGAGATTAATTCTGTCCGTCAGAATTTTTTTCCAGAAGTTCGTCTACTACTGACATTGGACTCACTGACCTATAGTTCCCTGGTTTATCCCTACCACCTTTCTTGAGTAATGGTACCACATTCACTGTCCTCCATTCCTCTGGCACCTCTCCTGTAGCCAGGGAGAATTTGAAAATTAGTGTCAGGGCCCCTGCAATCTCCTCCCTTGCCTTCCACAGCAGCCCGGGATACATCTCATCTAGCCCTCGGGATTTAGCCACTTTTAAGCCCATTAAAACTGTTAATACCTCCTCCCTCTCAATGCTAATTTGTTCATGTATATCACAATCCTTCTCCTTGATTTCTGTACCTATATCCTCCTTCTTTATAGTGAATACAAATGCAAAACACTAATTTAAAACCTAACCTATGTCTTCCAGCTCCTCACACTTTGATCCCTAATGGGCCCTACTCTTTCCTCTTGCTCCTAAAATACTTATAAACCGCCTTTAGATTTTCCTTTCTTTAACCCGCCAGCGTTTTTATATGCCCCCTCTTTGCTCTCCTAATTTCTTCCTTAAGTAACCCCCTGCACTTTCTATACTCCTCCTGGACTTCCGCTGATTTGAGCCCTCAGTATCTACCATAAGCTTCCCTTATTTTCCTTATCCAACCTTGTACATTCCTCAGCATCCAGGGTTCCCTGGACTTGTTGGTCCCACCCTTCACCTTTACAGGAACATGTTGGCCCTGAACTCTCACTATTTCACTTTTGAATGACTCCCACTGGTCTAATGTAGACTTTCCTACAAGTAGCTGCTCCCAGTCCACCTTGGCCAGGTCCTGTCTTATCATATTGAAATCAGCCTTCCCCAATTCAGGACCTTTATTTCTGGTCCATCTTTGTCCTTTTCCATAACTACCTTAAACCTCACTGAGATTATCACCAAAATGCTTCCCCATTGACTCTTCTCCCACTTGCTCAGCTTTGTTCCCTAAAATTAGGTCCAGCACCACCCCCTCTCTTGTAGGATTTTTTATGCGCTGGCTTAAAAATCTCTCCTGGATACATTTTAAGAATTCCGGCCCCTCTAAGCCTTCCACACTTTGTCCATCCCAGTTAATATTGGTGAAGTTGAAATCCCTGACTATTATTACCCTATTATTTTTATACTTCTCTATATCTGCCCTTCTATCTCTCCCTGACTGTTTGGGGTCTGTCATACACCCCCAGCAATGTGCTTGCCCTCTTTTTGTTTTTAACTTCTACCCATATGGCCTCAGTTGAGGAAGCTTCTAAGATATCACCCCTCCTTATTGCAGTAATTGACTCCTTGATCAATAGTGCAATGCCACCTCCTCATTTACACTCCACCCCCCTCCTCCCGCAGTCTTGCCTGAAGATTCTATATTCCAGAATATTGAGCTGCCAGTCCTTCCTCTCCTTCAACCTTCTCTCCGTGATAGAAGTGATATCATATCTCCATGTATTAGTCAACACCCTCAACTCATCTGCCTTACTCGTAAGACTCCTTGCACCAAAATAAATGCCACCCAGCCTTGCCATGCTATCTTGTGTCTTAACCTGACTATATACACTCTGCCTTCCAGAATGGCTTGGTTTTTCTTCTATACTTGTCTGTGCACCACCTCCTATACTGAAGGTGCATCACCCCCTCCACTCCATATCCCATCCCCTTGCCAAATTAGTTTAAAGCCCCACCAGTAGCAATAGCAAACCCCCTCACAAGGATGGTGGCCCCATTCTTGTTCAGGTGTAATCCTTCAGTCTTGCACAGGTCCCACCGTCCCCAGAAACAGTCCCAGTGATCCAGGAATCTAAAACCCTCCCCACTGCACCAACTCCTCAGCCACGCATTCATCTGCTTTATCTCCCTATTCCTGTACTCACTAGCACGTGGCGCCAGGAGTAATCCAGAGATTATAGCCTTTGAGGTCCTGTTTTTCAATCTGCCACCCAGCTCCCTAAATTCTTTCTGCAGGACCTCATCCCTCTTTCTTCCTATGTCGTTGGTACCAATGTGAACCACAATCTCTGACTGTTTGCCCTTCCTCTTCAAAATGCCCTGCATCCTTGATCCTGGCCCCAGGGAGGCAACACACCATCATGGAGTCACGTCTGTGGCCGCAGAAGCACCCGTCTGTACTTCTCACTATTGAGTCTCCTACCACTATTGCTCTTCCTCTCATTCTCCTCCCCTCTTGTGCAGCTGGGGTCTGGCTGCACTCCCCAGAGGAACTGTCACTCTCACTATTTTCTAACACAGAAAAACTGTTCTTGAGTGAGATACACTCAAGGGCTTTCCTGCCTGCTTGCTTCCCTTCTCCTGACTACTGTCACCCATTACTTTTCTGACTGTACTTCCTTAAGTTGCAGGGTGACCGTGTCTAGAAACATGCTAACCACATAACCCTCAGCCTCATAGATGCACTGCTGTGCCTCCAGCCAATGCTCAAGCTCTGAAACCCGGCGCTCAAGCTGATAAAACTAGTGGCACTTCCTACACACGTGGTCATCCAGACTGCCAGAAGCGTCTTAGACTTCCCACATACTGCAGGCCATGCATCACATGGGACTGAGCTCTCATGCCACACCTTTAGTTAAAATACTCTTAACCTAAATTTAAGCCAAGTAGAAAATTATTTAAGTTTCTTTTTTAAAAAAAAGAAGCTAGAGCTCTTACCTTTCCTTAATGTAGCTTTAAAGTAGAGAAAAACAACTTACCCACTACCTACCAATCAGCTCTCTGCTTGCACTGACGCCACCCTCGTCAGCCTTTTCAAATTCAGGTGGGGTTCCTGTTGGGGTTAGCTACTGCCCCAACCGACTCGATCTGGGCCTTGACCCTCAGATTTTTGTTGAAAAGCTCTGCTGGTGCCGTTCACCCCCAGGTTCGCTCCGACTGGCTCCAAAATCAGATCTAATGAGAAATGCAGTCAACAGGATTCAAACATACCTAGGGAGACCCCAATGGATTCCTAATCCATCACCTTAACCACTCAGCACCTGAGAGTGTGGTGGAGAAAAGTTCAATCGAGGCATTCAAAAGGGAATTAAACTGTTATTTGAAAAGGAGAAATGTGCAGAATTATGGGGAGTAGATTGGGGAATGGAATTGCTCATTTGGAGAACCAGTGCAGACATGATGGACAAATGGCCTCCTTCTGAGCTGGAACAATTCTGTGATTCTGTGGAAAAAAGAATGTTTGCTATTCTTATTTCCAAGGGTAAAACCTTGCACAAAGCTATTCTGAAAATAGGTTTTCGTAAAGAGTTTAAACCTAGAACATCGGCCCATTCTTTTTTGCAGATGTTGACAAGTCGACCATGCATTTCCAATATTTTCTGTGCCTGATTTTGGCCAGCTGTTGTTTTTGCTGAGAAACTGGTGAGGCACTATTTTCTGACCTAGTGAGGCACTATTTTCTGACCTGGTGAGGCACTATTTTCTGACCTGGTGAGGCACTATTTTCTGACCTGTGCTGCAGTCTGGTAAAGTTTTACTGGTAATACAAAGTCAGAACATCGCTGGTGTTTTACCGGTATTTGTTGTTTAGCAGTTTCTATTTGACTTTTAAAATTAAATGAACTAAATCAGTTAATAGCCTATATTTGGATAGACACATTGATATGCATTGTCTGCTTTCCACCAATAACTGAACTTGTAACTTATGACCCTGTTTGCTATGTTCTCATTTTGTGTTTAGCGTTAATAATGTCGATTCTTAATGTCTTTATAAGATAAGTATAATTTCACTTTTCGTATCTTAAGGTAGCTAAAGATCCTTAGGTCTTTAAGCCCAGGATTCCATTATGGAAATTCTGCAGATTAATATTAATGGAGGACACCAGAGAAAGGTATGGAAAGGAAGCAAAAAAAATCAATTGCAGCATGGAAAGCACCAAATGAATTGCATTCCAATGCTGCTGTGCAGTGATGAGGAAAGTAGTTTCCTGCCTGATGGCCCAAATTAATCAGCAAGTCACTTATCGATGAGAACAAGGATTAAATTAAATTGGGGAGACCGAAGGCACCTTTGCAGCTAACTTCCTTAACTTCTGTTCCCTTCATGTATTCATGTTTACATTTTCTCTAGATGGGAATTAGTTCATTTGGTTTTAATTATGGATTGGTTTGATACCTCTTTTAGTCATAGATATCACACCATTTCTATGCTTCTATTTCCTTTATTTTGCTGAACATTCACATTGAAATAAATACTTCAATGCTGAAACTATCCTCCAATCCCATGGTGTAATTTCACAATTTAAATGCCCCATGTATACCAGGTAAAAATACCACTCACATGCTGAATTGGTGGGTGTTTAATTGATAGGGGGTCAATGTTACAATAGATTTCACATGTTAAAGTTTATTTTGTGGAATGAGATTGACTCTTTTCAGTCCAGTACTGGCCCCAGAAATATTAAAATGCTTAGTTGTGGACAAAAAGTTAAAATTAACAAAACTTGCAGAAAATCTTTTCATTGTAGTTGTGTGTTGATCAAATAAATATGCTGAACAGTCAGCAGCTCTTAGCTATACCTTAACTAACTTAATATACATTAGCTCCTTCGAGTTATTCAGTTGATTCATTACACTATAAGCTCTTGGGTCAAAGGTAAAGGAATATAACCAATGAATGTTTACTGCACCTACTGGTTTTAGACTGGCCTGATTAAAGAGTGTTGACAATATGGGACTAAAAATCTGAGCAGGACACGAATCATTATATTGGCACATTGTACCACAATCTACCCACTGGAAACCTCAACCACTGACCATGGTGAACCCTTAAGGGTTACAAGTTCCTCATTACCCTATCAATGATGGACACTCATGCTGCTTGGGTCACATCTGAGGCAATCCTGGAACTCCGCCCCTAAAAGCACTGTGGGTGTACCTATACCACATGGACTGCAGCGGTTCAAGTGGCAGCTCACCACCACCTTCTCAAGGGCAACTAGGGATGGGCAATAAATGCTGACCCAGCCAGTGACGCCCACATTCCATGAATGAATTTTTAAAATTTACCCACCCACAGAGGCTGTAAACCACAGCACTTATTGATGGTTTGGATTGGGGGTGGGTAAGGTGGTGGCTTGGGTCTCCCTGCCTATCTGGAAAGGCAAAAGAGGTGCCCCTTAATCCACATGTTGAAGGGACCCAGCTGCAAATGAAGAACAACATTTTCTTGAATCCACATGGGTCCAGGTAACCCAGGCCTGTGGCTCACATCCACCATTAGACCATTGTAGTTTCATGCAGCTACTGAGCAGTGACATAGGTAGAGGTGCTGGTATAAGGAGTCCCCAAGTCATTGATCTTATTGGAATGTGTGGAAGTTTTGCAAGTCTTAACTCCAGTGTGAGGCTGAGTTGATGCAAATCCAGGTTCAAGGGTAATCCCCAGCTCTTCAACCACATTTACACTCGAGTTACTTGGCTTTGCCAGATGTACTGTTTTGGCATTTGAAAATTAAAGGGCTCTTCATGTTAATTTTAAGAAAAGATAACTAATAAAGCATATTATGTTTCTCAGACACCCCAAAGCACTTTAGGTGCAATGAATTGTTTGGAAGTTTAATAAGCAAGTGTAACGCACTGATCATTTAATCTACTTTTAGTGGTGTTCATTGAGTTAAGAATATTGGTTAGGGCACCAAAAGAATTTACTTCTCTTTTTAACGTAATAAACATTTATCTAAACTACTGAAATGGGGTCTTGGCTTAATATCGCATTCAGAAGACATTATCTTGAACAATATAGCACTCCTTCAGTACTAGTTGAAAGTGTGTTATGACTGATGCAGTTGGTAAAGTGGAGTTATTTAAAAATCCCAGAGGGAAACTTTAAACAAATGTCATAACCTATAATTTTAAGTGTGTTTGTGATGCAACTTTAAATTCAGGAATCAGACCACCAGCTCTTGAGACTTTACATTAAACTAACTGAAACATTTTATTAATTTACACAGATTAAAATATATATACACAATGCTACAAATTGCTATTATCATAACTTTTAACAAATCCCCAAACTAATCTCCGTTAAGGCAACAGCAACCCATAGACTTAACCAAACACCAGGCAAAGCATTTTTACCTTACAAATTCAAAATGAGGTTCTTTTCACTTTGGTTCCTGTGGTGCCAGTTGGAGTCTTGCAACTGCCTTTTGATCTCACATTACCTCTGCTCTGCACACCCAAAAACTACTGAAGTTACACTTACCAGCCCCATTGAATGTTAATTCTCATTGTAGCAACACGTTCTGAACTAAACCTCTCTAACAATTAAACCCCTTTCATAGTATCAATTTTATTAGTAATATAAACATATTGTTTGGTAACTGCTTGAAAGGTGTCAGTTTTCACCTCACTTCTTGAATGCTCTATTCAAAAAATGCAAATGCACTCTATCAACATATCAATACTAGTACACATCAAAGCACCCAGACTAGCTGGCTTTAATCCAATTAAAACACACCCGCAGAATAAACCTCGATTTTTAAAAGAATAATATTTTCCAAAATATTATATATATTTATAGCTTCATGACAAGTGCCAGCCTAAATTTTGCGCCCAAATCTTGAATTGGGACTTCACCCCATAACTTTCAAAGGGAAGCACATTACTAGGTGTCCTCAGCTGAAACGTAGATATCATATTGGTAGAAAATTGTCCAGAATAACTCAAGTGCTGTATATATTTTAAGGGTGAAATGAGAAGATGTAAATAAACATAGTTGATAACTCCCTTAATGTTGCTTATTTGTGACTTGCTAAGCACATTGCACTACCACCTTCTCAAGGAAAACTTGGGATGGGTAACTGATGGTGGCCATGTCAGCAATGCTCACATCCCATGTACTAATTGAAAGAAAGGTCATTTCATAATCTGTGGATAAGAACTGTTAAATACGGTGATTACATTCTCTTCAATCTGAAGATGCACTGGGCTCAAATCCAGCTCATGACAATAAGCTGGAAGTATCTTCTGATTAGTGTCTGTTAAGATTCATTAATCAGTGGAGGACAAGTGGCTTTAGCTCCATCCAGAAATTATAAACATTACAGCAAAGAAGGAGGTCATTTATCACACTGGGCCTGTGCCAGAATTGTTCACAGGCAGTTATCTACTCCAATCCCATTTTCCTACCCTTTTAATATTCTTCTCTTTCAAGTGCTTATTCAACTCTTCAAGTGCAGCTTTGGCTCTGCTTCTTCTCCCGTTCTTGAACAGGACTGTGATATTTGCCACCCTCCAACTTGTTGGCTCATTTCTCATTGATGAATACTTTTGGAAATTTATGTTTAGCATCTCTGGAATCTTCCTCCTAATCACCTTCAGTAGTCTGGAGGCATAACATCTGGGCCTGCTGACTTTTCTACTTTTAACCCTGTTGTCATTTTCAGTATGCTTTCAGAATATTTATTTCCAGTTTTAACTTCTCTGCATTCTCCTGGTGCAGAGTAAAGGGTTAATGGTTATGTTAATCAGACAATGATGTTAATGATGAGTTAAACATCACAACAAGGTCAGATGACCAAGAGGCTACAAGAGAAAAAGGCACAGAATCGCTTGTGTCCAGAGAACAATGTACTTACCATGAGGTCTTTGTAAATAGTAAAAAATACATAGTTTCAGGAAAAACTATTTACCGACTATCACCATGTCACTCATAGAGTAAGTGAAACCCTATCAAAATATAGCGGCAGTGCTGGAGGCCGAGCTTAAGAAACTGAGGCCACAGATTGGTAACCCACAGGAACAGCCCAACTTCACAATAAAGAAGGACAAAAATAAAATGTACCTTGGAAGGGGACAGTGAACCATATATGATGTCAGCAGCAATCGATCAGCCACTACCTTTTCCACAGCCCTTCCAGCACCTCAAGGGTTTGCAGCAAGTAAACAATGGGAGTTCTGGAGGCGACAGTTTGAAGGGTACCAAATAGCTTCAGGCTTACAAGTGAGGGCACAAAAACACCAGGTTTGTACCCTTTTATACACAATTGGAGTCATAGCTGATAATGTTCTGGCGAGACAAGGAGCTGAGGAGACTTTGACATCCTACAAGGAGGTTCTGAGAGCTTTTGATAATTATTTCAGCCCTGAGGAATCTGGTCATTGAACAGGCGAGATTCAACCAAAGGAGTCAAAGGCTGGGTGAACCATTGAGTCATTTATTAACGACCTGTATCAACTGGCCAGTAGTTGTGGCTATGCAGCATTAAAGCATGAGTTAATTTGCGACCACACTGTACCTGGCGTGCTCGATGACGTGCTATTGCACCTTTTGCAAAATAAGGAGGATTTAACATGAGAGAAGGTCGAACAGTTTGCAAGGCAGAGTTGCAATAGCAGAATCATGGTGTGCTTCGGGGAGATGTCGCAGCTCGGGAAGAATTGATCCAATTTAAAGACCCAATCCCAGGAGCCCTGCCCAGTGAATAGCCCACAAAAAAGCCAGCCAAAACCACCAAAGGGGAGGGAAGAACCTTTTCACCTATTCTAAAATGTTCCAGATACAGTGCCAGCAAGCAGCGTTGCCACGGAGATTACCCAGCAGCGCAAGCTGAATGCTTCCACTGTGGCAAGACCAGACATTTTATATGATTCTACAGATCTAAATCACAATTAAAGAGAAGAGACCGGAAACAAGCTTCTAACAAGTCTAAAGTACAGGAAACTGGAAATAAAGACATTCATCATAAAGATTTCCTAGGAGAAATAAAAGATCCCAATAAGCAGTTCTGGAATTCAAAGGATACAGAACGGAATTTAAACTGGAGCACAGCCTGGGTTCACAATCTTATCAGACAATCGCTAAGATTCCACAAAGGATACAGCGTTTCTGACTAAGAATCAAGTATAACTCTACAATAGGTTACATTCCAGGGGAAAGTCCGACAACTGCCAACACGCTGTCGAGGGCTACAGTCAACCAGGCTACACAAAATCATAGAAACATATGAACATAAAAACTAGGAGCAGGAGTAGGCCATTCAGCCCTTCGAGCCTGCTCCGCCATTCATTATGATCATGGCTGATCATCCAACTCAATATCCTGCTCCCGCTTTCTCCCCATACCTTTTGATCTCTTTCACCCCAAGAGCTATATCTAACTCCTTCTTGAAAACATACAATGTTTTGATCTCAATTACTTTCTCTGGTAACAAATTCCACCGGCTCACCAGCCTCTGGGTGAAGAAATTTCTCCTCATCTCAGTCCTAAGTGGTCTACCCCGTCCTTGGACTATGACCCTTAGTTCTGGACTCCCCCACCATTGGGAACACCCTTCCTGCAGCTACCCTGTCTAGTTCTATTAGAATTTTATAGTTTTCTATGAGATCCTCCCTCATTCTTCTGAACTCCAGTGAATATAATCCTAACTGACTCAATCTCTCCTCATATGTTAGTCCTGCCATTACAGGAATCAGTCTGGTAAACCTTCACTGCACTCCCTCTATAGCAAGTACATCCTTCCTCAGATAAGGAGACCAAAACTGCACACAATATTCCAGCTGTGGTCTCACCAAGGCCTTGTATAATTGCAGCAAGACATCCCTGCTCCTGTACTCGAATCCTCTGGCTATGAAGGCCAACATACCATTTGCCTTCTTTACCGCCTGCTGCACCTGCATGTTTACCTTCAGCGACTGGTGTACAAGGACACCCAGGTCTCATTGCATATTCCCCTCTCTCAGTTTATAGCCATTCAGATAATAATCTGCCTTCCTGTTTTTGCTACCAAAGTGGATAACCTCACATTTATCCACATTACACTGCATCTTCCATGCCTTTGCCCACTCACTCAGCTTGTCCAAATCACACTGAAGCATCTCTGCATCCTCCTCACAGCTCACCCTCCCACCCAGCTTTGTGTCATCTGCAAATTTGGAGATATTACATTTAATTCCCTCATCTAAATCATTAATATATATTGTGAATAGCTGGGGTCCCAGCACCGATCCCTGCGGTACCCCACTAGTCACTGCCTGCCATTCGGAAAAAGACCCGTTTATTCCTACTCTTTGTTTCCTGTCTGCCAACCAGTTTTCTATCCATCTCAATACGCTACCCCCAATCCCATGAGCTTTAATTTTACACGCCAATCTCTTATGTGGGACTTTGTTGAAAGCCTTCTGAAAGTCCAAATAAACCACATCCACTGGCTCCCCCTCATCAACTCTACTAGTTACATCCTCGAAAAATTCCAGTAGATTTGTCAAGCATGATTTCCCTTTCATAAATCCATGCTGACTCTGTCCGGTTCTGCCACTGTTTTCCAAGTGCTCAGCTATTAAATCTTTAATAATGGACTCTAGAATTTTCCTCACTACCAACATCAGGCTGACTGGTCTATAATTCCCTGTTTACTCTCTGCCTCCCTTTTTAAATAGTGGGCTTACATTAGCTACCCTCCGCTCTGTAGGAACTGTTCCAGAGTCTATAGAATCTCGGAAGATGACCACCAATGCATCCACTATTTCTAGGGCCACTTCCTTAAGTACTCTGGGATGTAGATTACCAGGCCCCGAAGATTTATCGGCCTTCAATCCCATCAATTTCCCAACACCATTTGACATCACTTGACATTCACCACTAAGGTGGAAGCATATTCTTCATCAATAACAAGTACCCTATCAGCCTCTGCAAACAATCTCAGAGAGATCAGAGAAGCCCAACTGAAGGACACAGAATGTAGCCAGGTCAGAACATACTGCCAAGATGGTTGTCCTGAATATGTCCCAAGCAAACAGGTGTTAAGATAATACCATGAATAACAAAAACATCTGACAATTGTCAATGGCCTTCTAGTCTTCAATGATGGGTTAATAATTTCTCAAGAGGGATGTGAGAAGACATTCTTCAAAAACTCCACAGTGGTTATTACTAATTACAGAGCACTGGCACCACAATCGGTATGGTGCCCAGGAATTTTAATATCCATTGAAGAACTTATTTCGACATGCCAGACTTGAGCCACCAAGAGCCAAGAATCAAAAGAACCTTTACTACCATCAACATTCCCTCCAGACCTTGTCAAAGGCTAGATGGATCTGTCTGACATCAGAGGGAAAATCTACCTTGTGATCATTGACTATTACTGTCACTGGTTAGAAATCAGCAGACTCCATACCACAATTGCAGAAGCTGTGGTAAAAGCTTTGTAACAAATTTACTTTCCCCATGGTATTCCAGATGAAGTATTCTCTGACAATGGTTCACAATTTCTGAATGAACATTCCTGACAACTCACAGTGGAACATGGATATCAACGTGTGACCACTTTGGCACAGCATCACAGGCTAATGGAGAAAAGGGGAACATAGGAACATATGAGTTGAAGCAGGAGGAGGCCATTCAGCCCCTCAAGCCTGCTCCACCATTCAATAAGATCATGGCTGATCTGTTTGTGGCCTCAACTCAACATTCCGCCTACCCCGGTAGATTTTTGACAAACAAGGGAGTCAAAGGCTATCTACCTCTGTCTTAAAATCATTCATTGACCCTGCCTCCACCGGTCTATGGGGAGGAAATTCCAAAGATTCACGACCATCTGAGAGAAAAAAAAATCCTTCTCATCTCCATCTTAAATGGGAGACCCCTTATTTTTAAATTGTGTCCCGTAGTTCCGGTCTCTCCCACAAAGTGAAACATCCTTTCAGCATCCACCCTCTCAAGTCCCCTCAGGATCGTTTATGTTTCAATAGGATCACTTCTCAATCTTCTAAACTCCAATGGGTACAGGCCAAGCCTTTCCCCCTAAGAAACCACCCTCTCCCCACCCCCCTTCCCAGTATCAGCTGAATGAACCTTCTCCAAATTGCTTCTAATGCATTTATATCCTTTCTTAAATCAAGAGACCAAAACTGTACACAGTGCCTCAGATGTGGTCACACCAGTGCTCGGTGGAACTGTAGCAAAACTTCCCGGCTTTTATATTCCATCCCCCTTATAAAAAACAACATTCCATTTGCCTTCCTAATCACTTGCTGCACCTACATACTAACTTTTTGTGACTCATGTACCAGGACACCCAGATTCCTCTGTACCTCTGAATTCTGCAATCTCTCTCCATTTGAACAACATGCTGCTTTTCTATTCTTCCTGCCAAAATGAACAATTTCACATTTTCCCACATTATACTCCATTTGCCACATTTTTGCCCATTCACTTAACCTATCTATGACCCTTTTGTAGACTCCTTATGTCTTCACAATTTAGTTTCCTATCTATCTTTGTGTCATCAGCAAATTTAGCCATCATGCATTTGGTCCCTTCTTCCAACTCATTGATATAGATTGTAAATAGTTGGGGCTTCAGCACTGATCCCTGTGGCACTCTACTGATCATGTCTTGTCAACCCCAAAAATGACCCATTTATACCTACTCTCTGTTTCCTGTTAGCTAACCAATCATCTATCTATGCTAATGTGTTACCCCCTACACCACAAGCTCTTACTTTGTGTAGTAACCTTTGATATGACACCTTGTCAAATGCCTTCTCGAAATCTAAGTACAGCACATCCACAAGTTCTCCTTTATCCATGTTGCTTGTTACTTCCGCAAAGAACGCCAATAAATTACTCAAACATGATTTTCCTTTCACAAAAACATGTTGACTCTGCTTGATTGCATTGATATTTTCTAAGTATCTGCTATAACCTCCTTAATAATAGATTCTAGCAATTTCCCACTGACAGATGTTAAGCTAGCTTGCCTGGAGTTTCCTGATTCCTGCTTCCCCTTCCTTTCTTGAATAGAGCACTCACATTTGCTATTTTCTGATCTGATGGGGCCTTTCCAGAACCTCAGGAATTTTAGAAAATTAAAACGAATGCATCCACTATCTTAGCAGAAATTTTCTTGAAGACCCTGGGATACAGTTCATCAGGAGCTGGGGACCCGCTAGCTTTTAGTTTAAATAATTTTCCCTGGTGATTGTAATAGTTTTAAGTTCCTCCCTCCCTTTCATTTCCTCGTTCACAATTATTTCTGGGATTTTATTTATATCCTCGACAGTGAAGACAGAAACAAAATATCTGTTCAACTGATCTACCATTTTCTTATTTTTTTTATTATTCATTCATGGGATGTGGACTTCGTTGGCTAGGCCAGTGTTTGTTGCCCATCCCTAGTTGCCCTTGAGAAGGTGGGGGTGAGCTGCCTTCTTGAATCGCTGCAGTCCTTGTGGTGTAGGTGCACCAACAGTGCTCTTAGGGAGGGAGTTCCAGGATTTTGACCCAGCGACAGTGAAGGAACGGCGATATATTTCCAAGTCTGGATGGTGAGTGACTTGGAGGGGAACTTCCAGGTGATGGTGTTCCCATCTATCTGCTGCCCTTGTCCTTCTAGGTGGTAGTGGTTGTGGGTTTGGAAGGTGCTGTCTAAGGAGCCTTGGTGAATTCCTGCAGTGCATCTTGTAGATGGTACACACTGCTGTCACTGTGCGTCGATAGTCAAGAGAGTGAATGTTTGGGATGTGTTGCCAATCAAGTGGGCTGCTTTGTCCTGGATGGTGTCAAGCTTCTTGAATGCTATGGGAGCTGCACTCATCCAGGCAAGTGGAGAGTATTCTATCACACTACTGACTTGTGCCTTGTAGATGATGGATAGATTTTGGGGAGTCAGGAGTTGGGTTACTCATTGCACTATTCCTAGCCTTTGACCTGCTCTTGTAGCCACAGTATTTATATGGCTAGTCCATTTCAGTTTCTGGTCAGTGGTAACCCCCAGGATGTTGATAGTGGGGGATTCAGAGATGGTAATGCCGTTGAATATCAAGGGGCGATGGTTAGATTCTCTCTTGTTAGAGATGGTCATTGCCTGGCACTTGTGTGGCATGAATATTGCTTGCCATTGTCAGCCTAAACCTGAATATAGTCCGGGTCTTGCTGCATTTGGGCATGGACAGCTTCAGTATCTGAGGAGTTGCAAATGGTGCTGAACATGGTGCAATCATCAGGATAATGCAAGGAAGGTCATTGATGAAGCAGCTGAAGATGGCTGGGCCGAGGACACTACCCTGAAGAACTCCTGCAGTGATGTCCTAGAGCTGAGATGACTGACCTCCAACAACCACAACCATCTTCCTTTGTGCTCGGTATGACTCCAAGCAGTGGAGAGTTTTCCCTATGATTCCCATTTTGCTAGGGCTCCTTGATGCCACACTCGGTAAAATTCTGCCTTGATTTCAATGGCAGTCACTCTCACCTCTTCTCAGGAGTTCAGCTAATTTTCAGTTATTAACTCTGCATTCTCACTCTCTAGAGGACCAACGCTCACTTTACTTACGCTGATCTTTTTAAAGACCTGTAGAAACTCCTACTATCTGATTTTTTAATAATTCTAGCTATCTTTCTCTTGTCCTCCTCCCTACTCATTAATCTTTTAATCATTCTATGCTGTGTTTTATAGTCTGTCCCATCTTCTAACCTGCTACTCCTCTTTGCTGAATTAAACACTTCTTCTTTCAATGTGATACTATCTTTAACTTCCTTAGTTAGCCACAGATGGTGTGTTGTTCCGTTAAAGTCTTTCCTTCTCACTAGAATGTATCTTCTTTGCATATTCTGAAATATCTCCTTAAATGTCTGCCACTGCATCTCTACTGACCTATCCCTTAACATAATTTCCCAATTCACTTCAGCCAGCTTTGTCCCAAACCTTGGAACCCCGACAACCAACACAGCTGTCACCACTCCTGCTTTTGGCTGCGGGAAACTGTTTCTAACCCCCAATCGTACCTTCTGCAACCACCATTACATTCATGTTAGCGCCCCCTACTTGAATGGCTTCCTGTACCACGGTACCATGATCAGTTTGCTCGTCCACCCTGCAGCCACCGCTTTCATCCATACAGGGTGCAAGAACCTCAAACTAGTTGGACAATTGTAAAGTTTGAGGCCCCTCCACTTCTACCTTCTGGGTTGCCATACCTGCCCGACTCGTGGTCACAACTTCATGTCCCTGACCACTGACCAAATCAGAAGATCCTATTCTGAGGAGTGTGACTGCCTCCTGAGACAAAATGTCCAGATAGCTATTGGCCTCCCTTATGCATTGCAGTGTCTGCAGCTTGGCTTCGAAGTCAAAACTGCTCCAGCCGCAGACACTTTCTGCACAGATGTGTTTGTCCTGGGCTTGACCGGGTAGATGTTGAGAAGATGTTTCCACTAGTGGGGCAATCTTGCACTAGGGGACGTAGTTACAGAATAATGGGATACTGAGATGCAAGGGAATTTCTTCTCTCAGAGGGTAGTGAATGTCTGGCATTCTCTACCTCAGAGAGTTGTGGAGGCTAGATCACTGAAAGTATTTAAAGAGGAGGTAGATAGATTTTTGAAATATCGGGGAGTTGAGGGCTATGAGGAGCTGGCACGAAAGAGGAGTTGAGGCCTGGGGCAGGTCAGCCATCATCTTATTGAATGGCAGGGCAGGCTTGAGGGGCCGAATGGCCTACTTCTGCTCCTATTTTTTATGTTCTTTCTTAAAGGTCAGATAGCAGAACAAGGGTCAGCGCTTTCTGAAAGCAAAATCTGAGAACAAGTTGCAGACTGGCTTGTGGAAGGTTGTGTGGGGGGAGGGGAGAAGGGTGGAAAAATCAAAATGGAGGTCAGAGTTCATGTCCTGACGTTGCTGAACTCAAAGGTAATTCCAGAAGATGTAAAGTGCCTAATCAATTTGCCAATGATATGAAGTTAGGTAGGAAAGTAAATTGTTAAGAGGAGGAAAAGAGTCTACAAAGGGATTTGGATGGATGAAACGATGGGCACAGATTTGGCAGATGGAGTATAATGTAGGAAAATGTGAACATGTCCACTTTGGCAGGAAGAATAGAAAAGCAGTACACTATTTAACTGAGGAGAGATTGCAGAACCCGGTGCTACAGAGGGATCTGGGTGCCTTGGTGCATGAATCATGAAAAGTTTGTGTGCAGGAACACAGGTGATTAGGAAGCCAAATAGAATGTTATCATTTATTGCAGGAGAATGGAATATAAAAGTAGGGAAGTTTTACTCCAGCTGCAGAGGACCTTGGTAAGGCTACATCTGGAGTATTGTATACAGTTTTGGACTCCTTACTTGAAAAAGGATAGGATTGCAGTTCAGAGATAAGTCTATTTCAGTTTTCCTGGCTTTGGGACAGAACTCTAACTCTAACTGCTTAGCTACACTCTTTAACTCTTCGAAAGATAGAACACTTAAACTATCCCAAATTATTAAGATAATTTTGGTTGGTATAGTAATGCTGTGAACCACTAGAGAAGTGTTTGAACAAAGTAATCACCTAGAGATTAACCACGTACAGTATTAGTCTCCTTATTTAAGGAAGGATGTATATACGTTAGAAGCAATTCAGAAAAAGGTTTACCAGACTAATACCAGGAATGGGTGGGTTGTCTTATGAGGAAAGTTTGGACAGACTAGGCTTGTATCCGCTGGAGTTTGGAAGAGTAAGAGGCGACTTAATTAAAACATATAAGATCCTGAGGGGTCTGGACAGGGGGAATGTGGAGAGGATGATTCCCCTTGTGGGAGAATCTACAACTAGGGGTCACTTCTTACAAATAAGGGATCATTCATTCAAGACAGAGGTGAGAATTTTTTTCTCTCAGAGGGTTGTGAGCCTTTGGAACTCTCTTCCTCAAAAGGCTGTGGAAGCAAAGTCTTTGAATGTTTTTAAGGCAGAGTTAGATAGATTCTTGATCAACAAGGGGGTGAAAGGTTATCGGGGGTGGGCGGGAATGTGGGGTTGAGGTTACATTCAGATCAGCCATGATCTTATTGAATGGTGGAGCTGGGTCGAGGGGCCGAGTGGCCTACTCCTGCTCCTAATTTATATGTTTGTATGTTCGTAATTTAGCTCCTACTTCCAATTCCACTGGTTGTCTGTGGTTTTAAATCTCGATGTAAGCCCCCAAATATCTATTACAACTAAGCCTGGAGAGGTGGATAAACTCCTCTTCCCCACTCATAGGCCGGAATTTTACCCTAGGCAGGCAGGCGGAATTGGCGGGACCACGATTTCACGTTGGCTGGCCAATTAAGACATCCCCACCTGTCAAGACCCTTAAAGATCTTATATGTTTTAATCAAGTCACCTCTAACTCTTCTAAACTCCAGCGGATACAAACAGGTTTTTCCAGGTAATTCTGTTTTTGTTCCAGCAGATACAAGCCTAGTCTGTCCAACGTTTCCTCATAAGACATCCCACCCATTCCTGGTATTAGCCTAGTAAACATTCTCTGAATTGCTTCTAATGTATTAACTTCCTTCCTTAAATAAGGAGACCAATACAGTGAAACGCATCCTCCCAATGGTTGGGCAGGGACGGGGTTCAATCAGCTGCCGGGTCCAACGGTGACCTGGTGGCTGGTTTAAAAATGGCACAGGGAGCTCTTTGAAGGCTGACAGGGAAGAACGTATCTTCTGTGTTGCGAACACCGAAGCTTTGGCCTCAAGTGCAGCTGAAGACGTCAGGCAGGAGGCAGGCCAGGTGGACACGCGGCTCCTCAGTTTTCAGACCAGTGCCTCGCGGTCCTCCTGGAGGAGGTGGCTGCCAGGAGGACACCCTTGTCCCCAGAGGTGGGAGGAGGAGGCCACCGCACCTCACCAAGAGGGCATGGGAGGAGATGGTAGCACAGGTCAGCAGCCACAATGTTGTGCGGTGCACATGTGTGCAGTGCTGTGAAAGGTTGAATGAACTGCTGCACTTGGGAATGGTGAGTACCGTGTTGGCATGGAGCAGTGTGTCGAAGTGTTAAGGTCTGGCCGTCCCCCTCTGGAGCTCAGGGGTATTAGAGTCCGAGTGTCAACTGTCAATGATGCCGAAGCTGGCCATGGGGGTGAGCCCTGGCTGCTTGGCCTGTGTGCCTTGGAGCTCGAGGGCCACGACTCGCATCTGCCCTGTGAGCTGTTCCTTAGCTGGGGTTGGCCAGGCTGCAATGGTGCTGCAGGTAGAGAGTGGACTCATCAATGCCCCACTTCTTTTCAGGAGAAGATGACCCATAACAACGTTGAAAGGCCGCGGACAGCGAGACCCTCCAAACCTCCGAATCATAACCAGATTCGAGCAGGAACCCTTGGAACTGGAGAGGCACCATGTACCTCGGTCAGCCGGCCACAGAGAGGCTGGGGTGTCAGACGAAGGTAAGAGTGCAGTGCACTGAGGTGAGAGTTTCGGATGGTGCAAACATTCTTGTGTAGTCTCATCATTGCTGGGAGCCTCAAAACTGGATTCCCCATTGATCATTGAAAGACGATGGCACCATGATTGAGATCTCCATTGTCTTACCAGGGTGCCTGGCATGCAGTGACAGTGTGATGACTTTAACTCATGACATGTCCTTGTTCTCCCTTAGATTCACCAGCACACACTCAATTGCAGGACCCCGAAGACCCACCCCTGATGCCAGAGGACTACCAGAATCCAGATGCATCTGCGTCACACCCGCTCTCTGAACCAGGCATCATTGCAGATACCAGCACCTTGATGGGCATTAGATCCTTGGCTAGAATGTTGGAGCACAGCGGTGAGGGCAATTCACACTCGCTTGAGGAGCAGGTGGAGGCAGAGAGTACCCAGGGTGCCGACGGTCAGAGGACTGCTGGAGACCAGGATGAAGCTGAGTCGAAGGCTGATGATGAGCCCCTGGAGTCGTCCATCAGGCGGCAGATGCTGGATGTCCAGTGAGATGTGCGGGAGAATCTGGCAGAAATCCACGAGGGTCTGATGCCATGGTCTCAGTTGTGGAGAAGTCCATGCGGAGCATGAGCACTGCATTGACTCTCATGGCCGAGTGCACTGCCTCCTGCATTGAGAGAGTGGCAATTCTCATAGAGAGGCAGCTCCAGGGACAGATTGAGGGGTTCCTGGGGTTGTGCTCGGACCTGCAGACCTCATGCATGCAATGGCCTCAGGTGGTTAGTGTCAATGTGGGATTTGGATGAGGCACCCAGTATCCCAGCTAGGTGCCTGTTCATCAGTGGTGAGCAGGAGAGTCCAGAGTGACCTCACGTTGGCGAACGAGCTGCCTGTCGTCTCTACAGGCTCCCCTCAGGGTGCTCGGGGTGACAGCAGCAGCTCCTCCGCCCCTCTGCCAGTAACCGTGACATCTGGTGAGGCTGCAGTGACTGGGGAGATGCCAGCCATGGCACTGGCCGCTCCCTCCCAGACGGGGCCAGCACAGGCTCCACTGGCCAGAGGACAACTGCCAAGGTCATCAAGGTCAACAAGACACCAGAGTGAGCAGCCTGTCTCCAATGCTGGTGCCAGCGAGGGGGTGCACCCATGATGTAGCACCCATAAACTTAAGTTTAAGGCACCATGAGCACAAGACGGACAGGTCAGGGGTGATCTTCTGTTCTGCCATGTTTTGTTTAGGTTTTCTGATCTGGGAATTAAGACCAGAGAAGATTATGTCAATTTTTTTGGATTGTCAAAATGAGATAAATTTTGTTTTGTCCTAATGGCCTGAGTACGCTTCACCTTTTTATTTTTTTGGTGCAGGGTACGCCAGTATGTAATGTTGGACATGGATGACACTAAACTTTATTGCACAGGCACTGAGTGTTCTTTGGGTTCAAATGAAAGGGTCATTTTAGACACCCGGGATGGAGGCAGCAGCCCTGGCATGAGGTGGAAGCTGATCTTTGGCAGCCCAGCTGAAGGAACGTTGGATCAAGGTGTCCCTGGTGTCCCTGCCTCCCTGGAGGATACAGAGGTCTGTCTTCACATCCTCAGTATTCTCCTCAGTGTGCTCCTCACCATGCTCCTCTTCTGACTCACCACTGGATTCATCCTCTGTGGTCTGTGGAGCTGTGTCAAGATCCTCTTCCTCCAGTGGGTCCCCCCTTGTCAATGCCAGATTGTGGAGAGTGCAGCATATAACCACTATCAATACCCCCTACTGCTCTGGGGCGGTATTGCAGTGCTCCACCTGCTGGCACTTTGATGGCCACGTGTGTACAGTCTATAGCACCCTAGACGCAGGGGAAGCCAGCAATGGCCGCGGAGCCTCTGGCTCACTCAGCCTTCACGGGATGTGGGCTTTGCTGGTTGGGCCAGTATTTATGGCCTTTGAGAAGTTGGTGCCAACTGAGAAGCCATTTTAGGGGGAATTTTTTTATCAGAATCAGCCACATTGCTGTGGGTCTGGAGTCACATGTAGGCCAGGCCAGGTAAGGATGGCAGGTTTCCTTCCCTAAAGGACATTAGTGAACCAGAAGGGTTTTTACAACAATCGACAATGATTTCATGGTCATCATCAGACTTTGAACTCCAGATTTTTATTGAATTCAAATTTCCCTATCTGCCATGGTGGGATTACCCTGAGTCTCTGGATTATTAGTCCAGCGATAATATTACTACATCATCCCCTCCCCTTAAACCTGGCTGACCTTGTCCATACGGTAATGAATAAAGGTCAGTACCCACCAGAACAGAGCTTCTGTCACCAGCTTGCTGCCTCTGTGGACAGCTGATTGGGAGACTCCACACAGATTCCCCAACTGAGCCCTGGAAAGAGCCAGAGACATAGAAGTTTAGGGCCACTGTGACCTTCAGAGCCACTGGCATGGGGTGTCCACCCAACCATTGGAGCTGATCTCAGGCCCAATCATCTGAGGTCACAGTCTCCCTGGAGAGACAGAGTCTCCTTTGCACCTGAGACATATTGAGGTTGCTACATCACCACCTGTAAACCCTGGCAGCAGGATAGTGGCGTCTTCTGAGGCCCCTTCCGCCTTGGACTAGCTGCTGACCCTGCGCCCCTTGTGCCTGCACCTCTCCTCCCACAGGTCCCTCCCCTGGTAGCTTCATTGATTTTCTGCTGCTGTCTATGTCTTACCTTTAATAAACCATGTTTGTATTCTATAGCCTGAATTACACTGCCTGATAAAGTATTTACTCTTCTGCTATCAAAAGTCTAGGAGATACAAGAGGATTTGTGCCAACTATCAGTGATCTAATTGCAGAAACAAGGGTCTCTATTCAATATCTAGGCAATATTACATTACCAAATATTGTGTGAATGTCATAGTTGTTTTTGTAGGAAGAAAGGGCTCAATTGTGACAGCAATTGTTCACATTTAAGCATGAGAGAAATTTAAAACTAGAAGAGCATAAGGAAAGAGAAACTCTTTCCCTTCTCTTTCTCTATTTCTAGGGATTGGTTATCAACAAATATTGACCATGAGCCCAGAGACTCCCACAGCTACCTCAAATATACTTCCTCACACCTTGCTCCCTGTAAGGGTTCCATTCCATTCTGGCACTTTCTTCATCTCCATCGCTTTAGCTCTGATGATGCCACCTTCCACACCAGCTTTTCTGACATGTCTTCCTTTTTCCCAGACTGAGGATTCCCCCCCCCAACATGGTTGACAGGGCCCTCAGCTATGTCTGAGCCATTTCCTGCACATTTTCACTCATCCCTTCCCCTCATTCCCAGAACAAAGTTAGGGTTCCCTTTGTCCCCACCTTCCACCCCACCAGCTACTGCATTCAGTGGATCCTCTGCTATTTCCAACATCTCTAGTGTGATTTTACCATCAACCCATCTTTCCCTTCCCCTCCCCTTTCAGCATCTTGAAAGGAACATTCCCTCCATGACACCCTGGTCCACTCCTCAGTCACACCTAACACCCTGCCCCTTTCCCACAACACCTTCCCATGCAAGAACAGGAGAAGCAACACCTGCCTTTTCACCTCCTCTCCTGCATTTGCTGCTTACAGTGTGGTCTCTACAATGGGAATGACAAATGCAAACTGGGTAACCGCTTTGCGGAACACTTCCACTCAGCCCACAAGCATGATCCAGATCTTCTGATCACCAATCATTTTAATTCTCCACCATGCTCTTCGGTGTACCTCAATGTCCTCGGCCTCCTGCAGAGTTCCAATGCAGCTCAATGCAAGCTCAGGGAACAACACCTTATTCTTCGATTAGGCATTTTTCAGTCTTCTGAACTCAACACTGTGTTCAACAATTTCAGACCATAATCTCTGCCCCATTTCTTTCCTTTTCTTTGTATGTTTCAGTCTTACACTTGTTTGTGTTTTTGGATGGCAGCTGTTATCACTCTGCATTCATACCTCCTCTTGAGGCTTCTTTTATCATAACACCATAAGCAGGTATGGAGCAGAAGTAGGCCATTCAGCCATTTGAGTCTGCTCTGCCATTCAATGAGATCATGGCTGATCTGATAACCCTCAACAACACTTTCCTGCCTTTTCCCTATACCCCATGATTCCCTTACTGATTAAAAATCTATCTCAGCCTTAAATATACTTATCACAGAATCACAGTGCAGAAGAGGCCCTTCAGCCCTTCAAGTCTGCATCAACACCCGAGAAACACCTGACCTACCTACCTAACCCCATTTACCAGCACTTGGCCCATTGCCAAGTGCTCATCCAGGTACTTTTTAAATGAATTGAGGCACCCTGCCTCCAGCACCATCCCAGGCAGCACATTCCAGACTGTCACCACCCTCTGGGTAAAAAAGTTTTCCCTCACATCCCCCCTAAACCTCCTGCCCCTCACCTTGAACTTGTGTCCCCTCGTGAATGACCCTTCAACTAAGGGGAACAGCTACTCCCTATCCACCCTGTCCATGCCCCTCATAATCTTGTACACCTCAATCAGGTCACCCCTCAGTCTTCTCCACTCCAATGAAAACAACCCAAGTCTATCCAACCTCTCTTCGTAACTTAAGTGTTTCATCCCAGGCAACATCCTGGTGAATCTCCTCTGCACCCCCTCCAGGGCAATCACAACCTTCCTATAATGTGGTGACCAGAACTGCACACAGTACTCCAGCTGTGGCCTCACCAAGGTTCTGTACAACTCCAACATGACCTCCCTACTTTTGTAATCCATGCCTCAATTGATAAAGACAAGTGTCCCAAATGCCTTTTTCACCACCCCACTAACATGACCCTTCATGGCTATTAGGGCTTAACTTTACATGCCGAACAGCCTACAAAGTAAAATGCACGTAGCCTTCAGAGATCTATCAACACACATGCCAAGGTCCCTTTGTTCCTCAGAACTTCCCAGTGTCATGCCGTTCATTGAATACTTCCTTGTCAAATTATTCTTTCCAAAGTGTATCACCTCACGCTTTTCAGGATTAAATGCCATCTGCCATTTATCTGCCCAGAATATTATCGACCCAGCCTCTACAGCCCTCCAGATTCACTACCCTCTGAGGGAAGAAATTCCTCCTCATCTCTGTTTTAAATGGGCACCCCCTTACACTGAGATTTGTCCTAGATTCTCCCACAAGGGGAAACAACCTCTCAGCATCTACCCTATCAAGCCCCCAAAGAATCTTATGTGTTCCATTAAGCTCGCCTCTCATTCTTCTAAACTCCAATGAGTACAGACCCAACCTACTCAGCATCTCCTCATAAGAAAATCCCTCCATACCGGGGATCAACCTAGTGAACAGTCTCTGGACTGCCTCCAATGCATCTTTCCTTAGATAAGGGGGCCAAAACTGTTCACAGTATTCTCGGTATGGTCCAACTTGTGCCTTGCAAAGTATTAGCAAGATTTTCCTATTTTTATACTCCATTCCCTTTGAAATAAAGGCCAACATTCTATTTGCCTTCCCTATTACCTGCTGAACTTGTATGTTAGCTTTTTGTGAATCATGCACGAGGACCCCCAAATCCCTCTGTGCTGCAGCTTTCTGCAGTCTTTCTCTATTTGAATAATATTCAGCTCCTCTATTCTTCCTGCCAAAGTGCATAACCTCATGTTTCCCCACATTATATTCCATCTTTCAAGTTTTTGCCCACTCACTTAATCTGTCGATATCCCTCTGAAGATTCTTTGTCCTCATCACTTGCTTTCCCACCTATTTTTGTGACTTCCATTGGCGATAGTATATTCACTTCCCTCATCCAAGTCATTAATATATATTGTAAATAAGTGTGGCCCCAGCACTGATCCCTGTGACACTCCACTAGTTACAGGTTGCTGTCCTGAAAATGCCCCCCTTATCCCAACTCTTTGTCTTCTACTAGTTAGCTAATCCTCTATCCATGCTAATATACAAATGGGATTGGGGGTAGTGTATTGAGATGGATAGAAAACTGGTTGGCAGACAGGAAACAAAGAGTAGGAATAAACGGGCCTTTTTCTGAATAGCAGGCAGTGACTAGTGGGGTACTGCAGGGATCGGTGCTGGGTCCCCAGCTATTCACAAGATATATTAATGATTTAGATGAGGGAATTAAATGTAATATCTCCGAATTTGCAGATGACACAAAGCTGGGTGAAAGGGTGAGCTGTGAGGAGGATGCAGAGATGCTTCAGTGTGATTTGGACAAGCTGTGTGAGTGGGCAAGTGCATGGCAGATGCAGTATAATGTGGATAAATGTGAGGTTATCCACTTTGGTAGCAAAAACAGGAAGGCAGATTATTATCTGAATGGCTATAAATTGAGAGAGGGGAACGTGCAACGAGGCCTGGGTGTCCTCGTACACCAATCGCTGAAGGTAAGCATGCAGGTGCAGCAGGCGGTAAAGAAGGCAAATGGTATGTTGGCCTTCATAGCCAGAGGATTCGAGTATAGGAGCAGGGATGCCTTATTGCAATTATACAGGGCCTTGGTGAGACCACACCTGGAATATTGTGTGCAGTTTTGGTCTCCTCATCTGAGGAAGGATGTTCTTGCTATAGAGGGAGTACAGTGAACATTTACCAGGCTGATTCCTGGGATGGCGGGACTGACATATGAGGAGAGATTGAGTTGGTTAGGATTATATTCGCTGGAGTTCAGAAGAAAGAGGGGGGATCTCATAGAAACCTATAAAATACTAACAGGACTAGACAGGGTAGATGCAGGAAGGATGTTCCCGATGGTGGGGGAGTCCAGAATCAGGGGTCACAGACTGAGGATACGGGGTAGACCATTTAGGGCTGAGATGAGGAGAAATATCTTCACCCAGAGAGTGGTGAGCCTGTGGAATTCACTATCACAGAAAGTAGTTGAGGCCAAAACATTGTATGATTTCAATAAGAAGTTAGATATAGCTCTTGGGGCGAAAGGGATTAAAGAATATGGGGAGAAAGCAGGAGCAGGCTATTGAGTTGGATGATCAGCCATGATCATAATGAATGTCGGAGCAGGCTCGAAGGGTCGAATGGCCTACTCCTGCTCCTAGTTTCTATGTTTCTATACTACCCCCACACCATGGGCTCTTATCTTATTAAATAGCATTATGTGCAGTACCTCATTGAATGCCTTTTGGAAATCCAAATATATTCCATCTACTAGCTCCCCTTTAATTATCTTGCTTGTTACCTCCTCAAAGAATTCTAGTAAATTTGCCAAGCATCATTTCCCCTTCATGAAACCATGCTGACTCTGCTTGATTATATTATTTAATTCTAAATGCTCTACTATTATATCCTTTATAATAAACTCTAACATTTTTCCAGTGAAGGGTGTTAACCTAACTGGCCTATAGTTACCTGTTTTTTTTTTGTCTCTCTCCCTTTTTGAATAAGGGTGTTACATTGGCAGCTTTTCAATCCTCTGGGACTTTTCCAGAATCTAAGGATTTTTGGAAAATTACTACCAGTGCGTCCACTATTTGTGTAGCTACTTCCTTTTATATCCTAGGATGCAACTCATCAGGTCCAGGGGACTTTGCAGCCTTTAGCCCCATTAGTTTCCCTAGTACTTTTTCTCTCATGATAGTTACTGCATTTATTTCCTCTCCCCTCTTTATTTAGTATTATTTAGTATTTTTGGAAAGCTATTAGTGTCTTCTGCCATGAAGACTGATGCAAAGTATTTATTCAACTCCTCTGCCATTTCCTGACTCCTCTTTATTATTCCTCCAGCCTCATTCTCTAAGGGTCCTATGTTCACTTTGGCTTCTCTCTTCCTTTTTATATATTTAAAGAAGCTCTTACTGTCTTTTTATGTTACTTGCTAGTTTACCCTTAACATTTATTTTCTCCCTCTTTATTATTTTCTTGGTCATCTTTGTTGGTTTCTAAAACTTTCCCAATCCCCTGGTTTACCACAAACCTTTGTCACATTAAATGTTTTTTCTTCCAATTTGATATCATCCTTAACTAGCACAAAGGAAGATGGTTGTGGTTGTTGGAGGTCAGTCATCTCAGCTCCAGGACATCACTGCAGGAGTTCCTCAGGGTAGTGTCCTTGGCCCAACCATCTTCAGCTGCTTCATCAATGACCTTCCTTCCATCATAAGGTCAGAAGTGGGGATGTTTGCTGATGATTGCACAATGTTCAGCACCATTCATGACTCCTCAGATACTAAAGCAGTCGATGTCCAAATGCAGCAAGACCTGGACAATATCCAGGCTTGGGCTGACAATGGCAGGCAACATTTGCGCCACACAAGTGTCAGGCAATAACCTTCTCCACCAAGAAAGAATCCAACCATCTCCCCTTGATGGTAAATGGCATTACCATCACTGAATCCCTCACTTTCAACATCCTGGGGGTTACCATTGACCAGAAACTGAACTGGACTAGCCATATAAATACTGTGACTACAAGAGCAGGTCAAAGGCTAGGAATTGTGTGATGAGTAACTCACCTCCTGACTCCCCAAGGCCTGTCCACCATCTACAAGGCACAATTCAGGAAAGTGATGGGATACTCCCCACTTGCCTGGATGAGTGCAGCTCCCACAACACTCAAAAAGCTGGACACTGTCCAGGACAAAGCAGCCCCGCTCGATTGTCACCACATCCACAAACATTCGCTCCCTCCATCACTGATGCACAGTGGCAGTAGTGTGTACCATCTACAAAATGCGCTGCAGGAATTCATCAAGGGTCCTTAGACAACACCTTCCAAACCCATGACCACCACCACCTAGAAGGACAAGGGCAGCAGATAGATGGGAACACCACTGCCTGGAAGTTTCCCTCCAAGTCACTCACCATCCTGACTTGCAAATATATTGCCATTTCTTCTCTGTTGCTGGGTCAAAATCCTGGAACTCCCTTCCTAACAGCACTGTAGGTGTACCTACACCACAGGGACTGCATTGGTTCCAGAAGGCAGCTCACCACCACCTTCTCAAGGGCAACCAGAGATGGGCAATAAATGCTGGCCCAGCCAGCAAAGCCCACATCCTGTTAACGATTAAAGAAGACTTCCTTGGTTAACCATGGTTGGTTTATCCCCTTCCTCGAATCCTTCTTTCTCACTGGCTTATATCTTTGTTGTGAGTCTTGAGCTGTTTTCTTAAATGTCTGCCATTGTTCATCAACCATCTTTTCTGCAAAACTCCTTTCCCAGTCAACCCCAGCCAACTCTACCTTATTCCTTTGTAATTACCCTTATTTAAGTTTAGCACAGTTGTTTCTGACCCGAGTTTCTCACTCTCAAACTGAATGCTAAATTTTACCATGTTATGGTCACTGTTTCATCAGGGATCTTTTGCTCTGAGATTATTTATTAAACGTGCCTCATTACACATTATCAGATCCAAAATAGCCTGATTCTTGGTTGGATCCACAGCATATTGTTTTAAGAAACTGTCCCAAATACACTCTATGAATCCTGGCTTGTGTCTACCTCTGCCAGTTTGATTTTCCTAATCTACATGAAGATTAAAGTCACCCATGATTAATGTACTGCCTTTTTTACATGCCCTCATTATCTCCTGATTTATTCTCTGTCCTACAGTGCAGCTACTATTAGTGGGCCTATAGACTACTTCCACCAGTCTCTTCTTCCCCTTGTTATTTCTTACCTCCACCCATATCGATTCAGCATCTTCTAATCCACGATCATTTCTTGCTATCGTACTTATTCCATCTTGTACTAACAAAGCTACCCCACCACCCTTTCCTTCCTGCTTGTCCTTTCAAAAGGTCACATAGCCCTGAATATTTAGCTCCCAGTTTTGATCTCCTTGTAACCACATCTCCATAATGGCTATAAGATCATATCCATTAACCTCTATTTGTGCTGTTAATTCATTTATTTTCTTCCGAATACTTCGTGCATCCATGTTGAGAGCCACTACCTTTGCCTTTTTACTAGTTTTTCCTCCTTTGACCCTATTTGCTGCTTTTTTTTATGTTTGTACATTCTGTCCCTTCCTGTCACACTCTGGGTATCATTACCTAAGTAGCTGCCCTGCAATGCTGCCATATCCTTTTGCTTTGTAAGATTATATATCCCCTTTCCAGAATCCTACCCCCCACCCCCCTATTTAGTTTAACCCCCCCCCCCCCCCCCCGACAGCCCTTGTTAGTTGATTCAGTTGGACACTGGTCCCAATAAGGTCTCTCCTTAGTTATACCATTACCACTCTCTTTGGCTCTTCAGCACCAGCTCTGTTGTCATTTAATGTCTTCCATATTCCAATATTACGACCAGTCCCAGAGGGGTAAATGAATTCCTCTTTCCTACTCCTGGGGCGGAATCTTTGTCTTGGAGAGCAGGGGTGGGGCCCCCTCGCCAAGGCGTAAAGTGACGCAGGGTGATGTCACCGCACGTCATTTAGATTTTCAGTTCGGCAGCTGAGCAGCCAAGTCAGCTGTGCACCCGCCAAAGTGTCAGAGGTCCATTAAGGACATTTACATATCAATTAAACTAATAAACGGAGCTGCCCGTCCAACCTTAAGGTTGGCAGCAGGTGAAGAGCCTGGGCGGCCTTCACATTTTTCATGGCGCCTCATCCACAGGTGGGATGAGGTTTCATGAACGTTTTTAGTGTTTTAAAAGTTTTTAATAAAATTAGTGGACATATCCCAACTCGTGTGACAGTTTCACATGAGGGGACATGTCCTTAAAATGTTTTGTTTATCTTTAATCAATGTTTGAAAAGTGAAACTAATCTCCCTGAGGCAGCTCTGTGCCTTAGGGAGGTTTCTGCACTCTTTACGTGCATGCACAAAGGAGCACACTCCCGACTCAGGGAACCACCCCCTCCCCACCTGCATAGAGATCACACAATGCTTCTGGGCATGCATCCCGCTGGGCAGGCCTTAATTGGCCCACCCATGTAAAATGGTGGCGCGGACCCAGTCCGGGGCACTGATCAGGTCCGTGCCAACCCCTGCACAACACCCTCCCCCACGAGGGGAATATTCTACCCCTGAGGTTGGCTATAACAGAGTTTGAATTTTTAAAAACTTCTGATTTTTTTTCCAAGTCTGTGTATACTTCACTGTATTGAAAGCTGTATGAAGAAATAAGCCAGCCAGATCTCTTGATTTAACAAGTAAGGAGATAGTTTTATTGTTAAAAACTCACTAAGTAAAAGTATAAGATGTACTAAAAAGGTAAAAACAAAGCCAGAATCCATATGCACACACATTAGTATGCAAAACAGACCAAGCTACAGGGTGGAGAAGGTGGAATTGATAAGAGTTAAAGCCCAGAAAAAAAAACAGAAATATACATCGCAATATTCCTTTGTTGGTCTTGAAATTCCAGTGGGATTGCGGCGATGTAACGATGTAAGCTCATTATTTTCCCGGAGACTATTTCTTTTAAACTGTAATCTGTCATTTTCCAAAGTTAATGTTATGACACTTGAATTTCCTTTCTATCAAAATTTTCTATCTCTGTAACATATTCCAAATGTAACAAAGATAGGGCCCCGAACTTAAGAATAGCAGGGAGAGGGAGAGATGATGTTACTTTCTTTAGACTTAGTTTTTCTATATCTCTGCCAGAAGGCAAGATGGCTACTGTGTTATGTGACTAGCTTTCACTGCTAAGTCATGGTCCAACGACAAAAGTTAATAAGGTTTACCCATCAGATAGTGACTAAGTTCCAAATATCAAGGGGTGTCTCCCACAGGACAGGCAACTAATCTCCTTCATCCTGTTTAGCCATAGAGACAGTCATAAAGTGACTGAATATTAATGCTTCAGTTAATCAACCCTTGAGTGCGTCAATCTTCCAAGGTGGGACCTTTGATAAAATAAAGCGAAACTCATCAGCACCTCTCCTAATCTATTGCCTGTGTTGATCTTTCAACTCTATGGAATGGAATGTGGCCACACGGTAATGTAAATTAGAAACTTTTTTTTTAAAAAAGTCAGTGGGCTGGATTTTACCATCGGCGAGCAGGGGTGGGGTCCGCTCGCTGACGCGTAAAATGACGCTGGATGACGCGGAGTGAAGTTGGGCGGAACTCCCAACGTCACCACGCCCCATTTAAATTTTCAGGAAGGCGGGAACAGCTGCACGCCTGCTGACCTGTCAGTGGCCAATTGAGGCCATTGACAGAGCAATTAAAGTAATTAGTGGACCTGCCCATCCACCCTTAAGGTCCCAGACCAGGAACCCCGGCGGGAATTAGAAAAAGCATCAAACCTCATCCACCAGCGGGATGAGGTTTCATGTAGGGTTCTAAAAATTGTAATAAATTTTTTTTGGAAATTATGAACATGTCCCAACTCATATGACATCATCACGTGTGGGGACATGTAAGGGAAATTTTATTTTTCTATTTTTAATATTTTTTAATGTATAGCTGATCTCCCTGAGGCTGCACTTAGCCTCAGGGAGGTGAGTGCGCGAAAGAGCGCACTCTCGATTTTAGGAATCCCCCACCCCCCACCACCCACACAGGGAGCGCATTGCACTTCTGTGTGGTCCTCACGCTGGGCGGGCCTTAATTGGCCCACCCAAGTAAAATGGTGTCGGGGGGGGGAAGTCAGCCCAGTGTCTTTGCTTGGCAAAAGTCCATTTAAAGAAGTTGAATATACATCTGACCAATTAATTGAAATTAAAGATTAATATTTCTCAGTGTACACTACACACTATTGTGACATTGTCCTTTTAACTGTCCTTCCATCATCCTTTTTTCCCACCCTCCCCTATTTCTGATTAGGCCACAATGAGAGTGTTCCATCCAGTTCTGGTCGCCACACTTTCAGCATGAGATGAGGGACCCCGAGAGGGTGCAGAGGAGATTTACCAGACAGTTTCTAGAGATGAGGGAATTTATCTCAAAGTTAGGCTGGAGAAGCTGGGGAGCTCTTCTTCGAGTAAAGAGTTTTGAGGGGGGATTTGATGTGGGTGCACAAGACCTTTGGTTTGAATAAGGTGGTCAAAGAAAAGCTCTTGCCATTAGCTGATGGGGCAAGAACTAGGGGACAGACTTTCAAATGTTAGACAAGAGATACAGGGAGGAAAGCATGGAAGAACATTTTATTCAGTGAGTGGTAATGACCTTGAAATTGCCTCACTCGGTGTTACCTGGAACTCACTGCTACAAGGATGGTGAAAGTGGAGATGATGAATGATTTCAAGAAGAAACTGGACAGGCACTTGAGCACTTACAGGACTACGAGGGTAGAATGGGAGAATGGGATTCGTTGGATTGCTCTTCAGAGAGACAATATGGACTCGATGGGTTGAATGGCCTCTTCCTGTTAGATTATGGCTCCATGATCTGAAACATGAATTTTGTTTCTCTCTGAACCTGCTAAATATTTCTAACATTTTCTGTTTTGATTTCAAATTTCCAGCATCCACAGTATTTTTCCTTTGTAGAAGTAAGGATATGCTCAACACTCTCCTGAACAAGCATAAAATGTACTTTTGGTGCTTGTTGTGTTTAAGTGTACGGTTTTATCATTTTTTGTTTGGATTTTAATCTTTTGGTGGCTATTTCTTCACCATTACAAACAATATTGATTTGAGTATTTCATTTTTGTTTCAGGCCAAAGGTTCTCAAAACACTACACCAGTCGGTACTCAGAAAAAAGTGAAGAGAACTCTTCCTAATCCTCCTCCGGAGGAGGTTGGTGTCACTGGGAGCCAAGCGACATTTTCCACTGTCAGCTCTGTTTCCCGCAGGAGAGTTTGCAGGACCAACACCATGGCCAGAGCTAAAATCCTGCAGGACATTGACAGGGAATTGGAACTTGTGGAGAGAGAGTCTTCCAAACTCAGGAAAAAACAGGCAGAACTAGATGAAGAAGAAAAAGAAATTGATGCCAAATTACGATATTTGGAAATGGGAATCAATCGAAGAAAAGAAGCTTTGTTGAAGGAGAGGGAAAAAAGGGAGCGTGCCTATTTGCAGGGTGTGGCTGAGGAAAGAGATTATATGTCAGACAGTGAAGTAAGCAACATAAGAGAGACCAGAATGGATGGACAGTGTGGATTGGAGAGACCTAGGACTGCACCACAGCCAGATTATGATCAATTTCTGTCACCTCAGACCCAGTCACAGTCTCAGTTCGCAACCACTCCAAGCCATTATACACAGTACCAGTACTCTACTCCTCAACCAGCCCAAACCCAAACTCCATTTCAACAGCAGTCTCCTTACCAAGAACAGGCTTTGTATCATCAACAAGTTTCTCCTTATCAAACCCAACCTACATATCAGGCTGTCCCCACTATCACTTATCAACAGCAGCCCTCCCCCTCACAAACCCAGCCAACAGCCTATCCACATCCATCACAAATGATGCTGATTCAACAAAAACCAAGGCAGGCAACAATTGTTGACCTTGAGCCCAAAATAACTACGAACTATGAGGTGATCCATAATCAATCTCTTCTCATGGCTTCCACTTCTGCAGACAGTACATATGCAGTACCTCACTTGAGTAGCAAGTACAGTAATTTAGATCTTAGAATAGGGCTGGATGAAAGGGGCACCATGGCAAGCAGTCCAATGTCAAGCATTTCTGCAGAATCTTATTATGCTGATCTAGAGCATCATGCTCCTCGGAATTATGTTCTGATTGATGACATTGGTGAACTCACTAAAGGATCTAGTTCCCTTACTACCGGATTCAATCTTCATGATTTACAAAAGGAAGTACAAAAGAACGAGCGTCTGCTTCGTGCAAGTGAAGCACGAAGAACTGGGGACGTGAAAGATTTTATTGGGCCATTGCAGAGCTCAGCACGGTTACACCCCTATGGAAAAGCAGATGAAGATACCATGGAGGATCCTTATGAATTAAAGCTGTTAAAGCAACAAATCAAACAAGAGTTCCGCAGAGGCACTGAAGGTTTGGAACATCTTCCTGGCCTTCCCCAATACTACCATGGTGAAAGCAGCTACAGGCACTTTCCAAAGTCTGAAAAGTTCAGCATAGGCAGGCTTACTCTTGAAAAGCAGGCTGCAAAGCAATTGCCGCCATCTATTATTTACCAAAAGCAAAGCAAACACAAAAAACAGTTGCTGGACCCCAAATTCTCCAAGTTTATGCCAATTCAAGAAGCCAGAGATGTAGAGGCTGACTTTACTAGCTATATGGGAACTACATCAGCAGTTACTGGTGCTACCTCTCGAGCAAGGCTTATTCAGGATGACATAACGTTTAGCCTAAGAAAGAATATCCGTGACCAGCAGAAGTTTCTTGGGCCAACTATCAGATCTACATTAGATGATGAAATTGACAAAGCATACACCAGTGGAACCAGATGCAGGCCCTCATCAGTTTATGGACTTGATTTAACAATCAAAAGAGACCCTTCCAATGCATCTCTGCGGATAAAAGGTCAGGAAAATGATCCATTAGATATTGCCTATGCACATAGTACTCCTTCTGTACGAACAAAGCCATCCAGTTTACCTATTAGTCACAGTAGAGGGAGAATTCCCATAGTAGCCCAGAATTCAGAGGAAGAAAGCCCCTTAAGTCCTGTTGGACAGCCAATGGGAATGGCTCGAGCAGCAGCAGGCCCATTACCACCAATATCTGCTGATACAAGGGAACAGTTTGGTTCAAGCCACTCACTGCCTGAAGTACAACAACACATGAGAGAGGAGTCACGGACACGTGGATATGACCGTGACATAGCATTTATTATGGATGACTTCCAACATGCCATGTCAGACAGTGAAGGTAAAATGGGACTCAGGATGTTGTGTTATCATCAACAGAATTTCCCTTCTCTGCATGTATATAATTTCTGTTCATTCCTTATGGACTCTCTTGTTCTTGCTTGTACTTTATTTTCATTTGTGTATTTGTGCGTATCTCTGCAGAGAAATGTTTTCTCATGCAAGCATGTTACAAACATTAGAGATTTCATTTCACACTGAGGATTTCCTGTCAACCATTTCAAGTAAGGAAGTTAGAATGTTAATGAACTGCGAACATTTCCTTCAGTTGAATGTGTATGATGTTATTTACTCTATGATATTGCTTACCTGGAAAGATTTTGTGAGGAACATTTTTTTTCAATTTCATTTATAATTTCATTTTTTTGTATGTGAAACAGTCGACATTTCATTCCTGTTAAAACCATTCCCACTTATTAGCCCAAGTATTGTGCAGCCATAAGGAAATTAGTAGCATTCTTACTGTAATATCAGTCTGTACTGTAGGATGTCAGGATTTCTTTTACTCCTATATGATAATTTAATAAAAATGGGGAAGCTGTCTTAAAAACTTTCTACAATATTTATTTTAAACAAATGATGAAGAATTAGAAAATGTTGGAAGAGTTGTGTTTTGATCATTTTGAATTGCAGTTTAACTAGGCTAACGAAGATGAGATTCTGTCGATTTATTTCTCGTTTATTTATTTTTATGTTTTGGAGTTGGCTACCCTGAAGATGCCTATGTGCAGTGCCTAACAACTAAAACAAATAGAATACACAAATGTGTCTGACTTCTCAAATAAGGAATGCTCTCTGTGCTATAGTTTTAGCATGGTAGCTGTATGCAACAGTGAATGGCATCAGTCAGTGGGTGATGCTGCTGTGTTACAGTTTACTCAGGGAGTCCAAGTTGCTGTAGCAGTATACAATTTTTCATGCATGTTGTAGCCTGGAGCTATGGATAGTGATGGTAGAGGCTCCAGTGTTCTTTCCATCACATGGCTGATCAGGAATCTCTCCTGCTCTTACCACCCTCCATTGGCATGTGTTGGAAGGATTTGCAGGGCTGCATTAAGAATTAACTTTCCTCGATCATCAAGTCCTGGGGTGGCTTCTGGCTCAGGGGCAGGGACACTACCCACTGCACCACAGTTCTGGCAATATTATCAATGTCACAATCTCTGTATGTTTAATTATTATAAAACTCCACTCAAAATATTCTTCTCAAGAGCAATTGAGGATGGGCAATAAATGTTGGCCTAGCCAGCAACACCCGTATCTCGTGAACAAATATTTTTTTTTAAAAGTACGAATGAGAAAGTAGAGTACAGAGACACACAAAGTTTGTTTTTCAATTTTAAGGTTATTGTCCAAAAAAGAGTTATATAGATTTCTGATTAATTTTATTGTGAATACATTTTCATTTAAAGATGCTGCTGCTAATTGATTTCAGAAGGGGTCACTGCAATTAGAATTCTTGATGTCCTTCATCACATATAAATAAAAACAAGATTATCTGAGAAACCAAACTATTCTGATATTGCTTTTTTTCTTTCTTTTTTCCCTTCTCTTGCTTTATATCAAACAGGGGTGTGCACAGCACTGAAACAATTAACTGAGCCCAACCAAACTAAGTTCATTGAAATGAATTGTGAGTTGAATGATTTGGTTGGACTTTCAGCTTTGTTAAATTGAGTTTGCTAACTGTTGAAGGAGCACTGAGTGACATTACAAGGCATGGTCACTGGTTCTTGGGAAGATTTGTATATTAAAAATACCACAGGAAACAAAAGGCAAACCTACGTGTATTATTGTTGCTAGGCTTTTAATTTCAGCTGTTCATCTCAACAATTAAGATGCTTCATGTTATAACTGAGGATTTAACAGCTTCAGATGGACAAAAGTAAATCCAAAACCAAACTCTATTAGTATGTTGTCCAATTTCTTGGCATAGAGCTGTTTTTTGAGATCTGACCTCTGTAAAATAATTTCCCTCAAAAGGTTTGGGGCAGATTTCTCACATTATTGTCAATAAGTGGAAGATCTAGCCCTTGATCAGTCAGGCAAAGTCTATGATCCTGTAAATCGATATGGACCAATAGAAGAAGTGAGCTAACCAGCTGTTTTTCATTCCAACTATTTTATCCTTATCTTGTCCAGTTTCTTGACCCTTGGTTTTGAAACTAAGCAATGCATGTTTCCCAGAATCTATGGCAAAATTTATGTTGTCTTGATTAGTTTCTATTTCCTCCTCACGGCTCTGAAAATGATTGACTCAATTAAGATATTTTAGGCCAACTAACATGGCTGTAACCCCAGATGATGAAGGTTCTTTTTTATTTAGCTTTGACTTTATATTTTACAGCTAGCTATATAAATCATTCTGAACAAACAACCTTCACGCAAAAATTTGACAAGTAGAAATAATGGGGCATTCATAGTATTCCTGCTATTAAAGTTCAGAAAACTATCTAATGATTTCAACATCAGATGGTTTGCACACCTTTAGCCTCTAGTTAATAAATCTGTGATATGTTTACAAATTGCCTTCCTACTCTTCAATTGCACTTTCTATGGATTGTCATAATCTGGTTGTAATCTTGCATGAACGTATTGAAAAATGCATAGACTTGCATGCTGCAGTGGCCAAATAGCACATATGCTGTCCTTTCCTGGCAGCAAGCTGCAATCCTGAACTCCTGTTGTCTGACATGGAGAACTGACATTTCCTTGATTTTCAAAGCATATCATCTGCGTCGTGAAGAAACAGATTGGTTTGACAAGCCACGTGAGTCTCGCCTTGATGATGCACCTGCCATTAATCGCAAACTTCCAGAGAAGTTAACCCACTCAAGGCAATCAGAACAGCAGTCTACAGAAGTGAGAAACCATTTTGTAGTTTTAATTTTTGCATTGATCCTTATTATTCATGATTAAATATGAATTAGAAGTATTCTTTGCTAATTTTGCAGCTCCCATTGAAAATACAATGTATGATTGATTTACCTTTCTGCAGTTTTGTACCAGAGATCCTAATGGATGATAGACTATTATATTTAGAAAATATTATATCACAGAATTCTAATGGCGCAGAAGGAGGCTATTCGGCCCATCATGTCTGCACTGGCTTTCCAAATGAGCATTATGACCTAGTGCCATTGCCCTGCCTTTTCCCCATACCCCTGCACATTGTTTCTATTCAAATAATCATCCAATGCCCTCTTGAATTCGGTGATTGAACCTGCCTCCGCCACACTTCCAGGCAGTGCGTTCCAGACCTGAACCACTCGCTGTGTGAATAAGTTTTTTCTCACCTCACATTTGTTTCTTTTGCAAATCACTTTAAATCTGCGCCCTCTTGTTCTTGATCCTTTTATAATATAATCCAATATTTTAGCCCAGAACTTACCAATAGCAGCATTAGTATAATTTTTCTAACATATTAATATGATATTCCTCTGCTTATCTAAAATAAATAGTGCAAAGGGTAGTGGTTGTGTTGCTGGAGCAGTAAGCCAGGGCTTGGAATAATAAACTAGACGACGTGAATTCAAATACCACAATGGCAGATTGAGAATTGCCACTTATTTCTGGAAGTAATAGGCTGTTGGATTGTCAAAAAAACTCTGATGTCCTGTAGGTAAGGAAATCTATCACCCTTACCCAGCCTGGCCGAAAAGTGACTCTAGCCTCACACTGAAATACCCTTTGAAGTGACCAGGCAAACCACTTGTATCATCACCGTCCCATGGCAACAAGATAGGAATAACTAGCAGCCTTACCAGTGACACTGCATTGCAAGAATAAATTGGATAAAATTATATCCCTGTGGGGAGAGATCAGTAAAGGCTGGGGGGGAGGTGGCGGTTGGGGGTGGGAGGGGAGGGGGGTGGTGCGGGTGCAGATTTTTTGCAAAATATTCTTTAGTCTGTGTTAAAGGAAAATGTGAAATGCAGCCTCACTGGATGGAGGCTGCACCGCACTGTGAGAAAATACAGCAAAAGGAATAAGAACCCAATGGTTTAGCATCCCGATACATTTCATTCTGGGGCAAAAATGCTGAACATATTAACAAATCCAAACTCCCTGCCAGAAAATGATAATTTACCATCAATATTATAAGATCATAAGAACTAGGAGCAGGAGTAGCCATTTGGCACATCGAGCCTGCGCTGTCATTCAAGAAGATCATAGCTGATCTAATTGTGAACTTAACTCCAATTTCCTGCCTGTCCCCTATAACCCTTAACTCCCTTGTTGAGCAAAAATCTGTCTAACTCAGCCTTGAACATGTTCAATAACCCAGCCTTCCTCCCTGGGGAAGAGAATTCCAAAGACTAAGACCCTTGTCACCTCTGTCTTAAATGGGAGACCTCTTATTTTGAAACTGTGTCCCCTAGTTCTAGATTCTCCCACAAGGGAAACATCCTCTCATCATCTACTCTGTAAAGCCCCTTAAGGATGTTATATGTTTCAATAAGATTACTTCTCATTCTTCTAAACTGCAATGAGTAGAGACCTAACTTTTCCACGTCCTTCATCCCATGAATCAGCCAAGTGAACTTTCTCTGAACTGGCTCCAGTGCAGGTATATCTCTCCTTAAATAAGGAGACCAACACTGTACCCAGTACTCCAGGTGTAGTCTCACTGATGCCCTGTTGTAACATGACTTGCTTTATACTCTGTAAAGGCCATCGTACCATTTGACTTCCTAATTGCTGCATCTGTATGTTCACTTTTTGTGATTCATGTACATGGACACCCAAATCCCTCTGTATTGAAGCATTTTGCAGTCTTGCTCCATTTAAATAATATTCTGCTCTTGTATTCTTCCTGCCAAAAGAGACAATCGCACAATGTTTCACATTATATTCCATCTGCCAATGTTTTTCCCACTCATTCAATCTATGTATATCCATTTGGACACTCTTTTTATCCTCCTCACAACTTGTTTTCCTACCTATCTTTGTACTACCAGAAAACTTAGCCACAATACAGTCGGTCTCTTCATCCAAGTCATTAATATAGATTGTAAATAGTTGAGACCCCAGCACTGATATTTGTGGCACTCCACTAGTTACAGTTTACCATTTATCCTGACTCTCTCTTTCCTGTTAGTTTGCCAACCCTTGCTCCATGATAATGCATCATCCCTAACAACATGAGCTATTAATTTGTACAATAACCTTTTATGTGGCCCCTTTCCAAATGGAAACCCAAGTGCATTACATTTACTGGTTCCCCTTTATCTGCCCTGCGTGTTACATCCTCAAAGAACTCTAATAAATTTGTCAAATGTGATTTCCCTTTCACAAAACCATGTTGACTCTGCCTGATCCTATTATGATTTTCTAAATGTCCTGCCTCCTTAATAGCAAATTATAGCTTTTTCCCAATGACAGACCTTAGGCTAACTGATCTATAGTTTCCAGCTTTCTGTCTCTACCCCCCCCCCCCCCACCCCCCCATACCCTTTGTTGAACAGAGGTGTTGCATCTGCAGTTTTCCAATCCATTGGGACCTTTATGGAATCTAGGAAATTTTGGAAAAAATATTGCAGTTAGTTCCTAAAGAAACATTCCATCACTTATAAATATATTTTTGTGAATGTATTTACATTCACTTTTTCTCTGTTTTCCCATCTCTTGATGGGTTTAGATTATCATTAAACAGTAGACATAAAGAGTATTTGATAAAAGTAATATTTAACTAGCTTTGTGATGAAAATCAATATGGTGCAGCAATAGCTTCCCTTGGAGAACTATATATGTGTTGTGGTTTGTTGATTGAGCTTAATTGGTTGTCATTTCTTCAGGAAGACATGATGGTCTACACCTTCATGAACAATCCCTCTTGTCCTTCTTGAATGTCTTCAGCTTTTGACATGTTTGACCACACCATCCTCCTCCAATGCCCCTTAACCATCACCCAGCTCATGGACTGCACTAACCTGGCTGCTCTATATCATAGCTGGAGAATCACCTGCAATGGCTTCTCTTCTCATTCCTACACTGTTACCTTTGATGTCTCTCAAGGATCTATCCTTGTCCACTCTCATTTCTCATCAACATGCTGTTCTTTGGCAGCATTGCCTAACTCTGCCCCTGCCTCAGCTTATCTGATGTTGCATCCTTCATTCATGGCTTCCTTCCCTCTACTTGATTATTCCAACATGCTCCTGACTGACCTCCCACATTCTTCCCTCTATTAGCTTGGGGACATCTAGAATTCTGCAGCTCAAGTCCCAACTCGCACCAAGTTCCATTCACTCCTGTGCTTGCTGGTTAAGTAATGCCTTGATTTTAAAATTCTTTTACTTGTTTTCAAAACTCTTCATGGCCTCACCATCCCCATCCCTGTAATCTCCTCCAGCCTGAAAACTTTCCCAGCTATTTGTGCTGCTCTAATTCTGTCTCTTGATCAACCCCAGTTGAATTGCTCCAATACTGATGGCTGTGCTTTCAGCTGCCTGAGCACTAAACTTTGGAATTCCCTCCCTAAACCTATGCACCTCTTTACCCGACTTTCAGCCTTTAGGATGCTCTTTGAAATCTACTTCTTTGATTAAGCTTGTGACCATCTGCTCTAATACCTCCTAATGTAGCTCGGTGTCAATTTATCTTCTGTAATGCTCCTGTGAAGCACCATGGGACATTTATTACATAAAGGCGCAATATAAATGCACAATGTTGTTTTTACAAACATTTTTCTTCCTTATGTTCAAATCTTTCTCCAAATTGATGAATGTATTTCAAGAAGAATGCATTAAACCATAAAAATTGGTTCTTATTTTCTAGGTTGGTGTGAAGCCTATTCAGTACAACTTTCCACATGCTCGGGTCAAACTTCAAAGGGATCTAAAGGACCAGACAGTATCAGGTAGATGAACATTGTCTTCTCTCCCTCCTCCTCCTCTTGTGTCTTTTTCCAATGACTCCCTGCATGCCCTGTTTGTCCTGCTATCATTTGGTTGTCTATTGCATTTTCACTTGAGACACATATATCGAAGCTATATGTTAAGGTATTTGGCTGCAATATCGGGAACATATCTATATTATTTTTCTGTTAATAGCCTTTAAAACCAAAGCTAGAGTCCTTCTATCATGTAAAGTTACAATGTTCTTAATATTTCAAGAGAAGGTTTCAGAGAAGGTTTACCAGACTAATACCTGGAATGACTGAGTTGTCTTATGAGGAAAGGTTCGACAGATGAGGCTGGTTTCCATTAGAGTTTAGAAGAGTAAGAGGTGCCTTGATTGAAACATTTAAGATCCTGAAGGGTTTTGACAAGGTGGATGTAGACAGGATGTTTCCTCTTGTGGGAGAATCTAGAACTGTTTAAAAATAAGGGGTCTCTCATTTAAAACAAGATAAGGCAATTTTTTTTCACTCAGAGGGTCATGAGTCTTTGGAACTCTCTTCCTGAAAAGGTGGTGGAAGCAGAGACTTTGAATATTTTTAAGGCAGAGGTGGACAGATTCTTGGTAAGCAAGGAGGCAATAGGATATCGGGGGTGGGTGGGATGCAGATTTCAGGTTACTATCAGATCAGCCATGATCTTATTAAATGTTGGAGCAGGCTAGAGAAGCTGAATGGCCTACTCCTGCTCCTTGTTCATATATTTGTTCATAAGTTTCTTCCTACATCAAGTTCCCTATGTAACCTTATTGGGAAAAAAACTATTTTAATTGACATTTGTGGCTTGAGAAACATTTAGCTACTGCTAGGCAGGAGGCTTCAGTCAAGTTTCACCAATGACATTACAGTTATGTTACAAATTTACAAAAAAAGTGATCACCTAATGAGGAAAGGTTGAGAAGGTTGGGCCTATGCTCAAGAAGCTATGATGCCCATTTCTTAAAATGGAACAGTCCAATGGAAAGCCAGGTGTGTTGTTCAATAAAGTTTCCAAAAATTTGCTGATACAGTTAAATCTGTCCATTTCATCCATAAAAGTAGTTTTTTAACAATTGCAAACTTGGAAGACTGCAATATAAAGGGATTGATGAGCATTATTCCATTATCTTTGGCGAAAAGTGATGAAAGAATGGAGGTAAGATGAAAACAAAGGAGCCAAATTAACTTTCCTTCGAAAAGGTAATTTGTTGTATTTATTATCATTAAGATATTCAGGCCGTGCTTTGGCTGTAACACATAACATTTACGCATTTTGTATTTGCAACTTAATGTAGACAATTATGTAACAGCAGTGATTATGGTATATTGAAGAAAACAAGGTAGTTTCTCCAATTTTGTTCAGATTTATTCTAAATTCATTAACCTTGCAAGAATAATGACAATTAATGGCCATAAATACAAAGGACTGTGAATTAATAAATGCAAATCAACTGTATCATATTTTGTTGCAATAAATAGTTAGTAATTGTATATTGACAAGCATTGGAACAGTCAGTGCACTGGTGATTTTGTAGGTTGCATTACCGAGAGAGATGAGGTTTGACAATTTGATATTTTTTATAAACAGCGTTGCAATAATAGGCTGCTTCATGGATATACACAGATATGGATAACTCTAATTGCATCACTATCATTTCTTCACAGTTTTAAATGACTTAGTACTCTTTAAAGCGAAGAATATGGAAGGTTCAATAGGTCAAAAAAGGTGCATCAAGAACTCCAATTTTGTGAGTGAGACATTAGAAAGTGCAATGCAATACACTCCCTACATTACCACTGATACACCTCAAACTGAATCTAGGGACAGTTCCATGCACACAGCACTGACTCTTGCAACCCCTAGTATCTTTATTATGCAATATTTTTCACTACAAGCATTTATCATCCTTTTAATACACTGTGTGGAGAAGCTTAGAATCACTGACAGCAACTCCTGGATTTCCACATTCAGCTGCACATGGACAGACTCAAAAGTTGCTGTCAGTTTCAGGTAAGTAATGGCAGCAAAACCATTGACAGTTCCACTCTCATTATTACAAAGCCAGAGACTGTAGTCAGCTTGACCAGAAGTTAAAGTCTGACTTGGAGGCAAAACTACTACTAACAAAACAAACTCACTCTAATCTGACACTGATGAGAGAATCTGATTTTGCAGCCTGGATTCTCATGGAGTCAGGGAGGAAGGAAGTGGCAGAAATGGCAACCATAACCTGATACCCGGATTCCTGACCCCATTCCCGGAGGGGGGGGCGGGGTGTTCTGATTTTCAACAGTGCCTTTTAAGGATGCAAGCTGGCTTGGGTTGCAAGTCCGTACCCTGCATTCCTGACTTGGCTGACTCCATTGCATAGATAAGGATATCCTAGTCAAGAACGCACAATGAGTCTTGGCTGAGAGCCCACAAACAGTTGAGCCCCAGGCCCTCTGATCTCTTCTGTCAATTGCACAATTTTATTTACACAAGATAAAGAGGTTTCAAGTGCTTGCAGTTTTAACAATTGACACTTTAAAAGTCCTGGATGATTAACATGTATATTGGCCTATAGTAAAAGATTTTTTTTTAAGAAAGCAAAAAGTTATGAATGAATGAATGACTTTTTAAAGGCTTTTTTTACGCATCCTATTGCCACTATAGGGTTCACTGTTTCTATACAGTATAATGGGTGAATGAGTATGGCAGTGTCATAGCTTGGCATGGAAGGCATGAGAGACCAAAGTGGGTGGCTGGGACTTAGCTTGGCATGGAGGTATGAGGGGTCAAGGGGGATGGGTGAAGGGACATAGCTTGGCTTGAGGGGTATGAGGGGCCATTGGGGGGGGTGGGGTGGGGGGGGGGAGGTGAGTGGAGGGTCATGAGGTGGCATAGATGGAGCATGGGAGTGTGTGGGTGTGAGGGGCTGTGAGGGTAAGGGCTAGAGGGCCTTGTATTTTTCATTATAACTGGGACAAAGTCCTACAGCACCAAGGTGGGACTTTTAAAGAGCCCACTTTGACACTCAACAGCCCCTAAGGCTGCCTCCAAACACTTTCCTGCATCAGCTGGTCCAACTGCAGCCCCCACCCTCCTCCCCCCTTGAAAATTCTGCAGAATCATCAGCATAGAGCAAATTTCCGATGTTTTGTCTCGGATCTCAGGCAAGCAAGGCTGAACAGCTTTCCATCAATTCTGATATGTAAGTAGACACTCTCTGTAGGTAACCTGAAGGCACAGGTCAGCAGCAAAGAGGAAAATATGCCAAAGAGCGTTAACATCAGAACACAACCATGTTTGACCCCACTGCAGACCTCCGAGGGTTCCAATTTCACCCTGTCACAGCTGACTGTACCCATCATGTTGTCATGGAAAGAAGAGATCACATTGAGCAGTTTTGGTGGGCAGCCAGTTTTCTCTAGCAGCTGAGACTGTCTCTGCTCTCATGGTCGATGCCTTGGTGAGACTGATGAAGGTAATATATAGCAGGTCTCCTTTGTTCACAGCACTTCTCTTGCAGCTGCTGGGCTGAGAAGATCATGTCAATTGTAGGTCTTCCAATTCTAAAACCAGACTGGGATTCAGCATAGATGTGTTCAACCAGGATCTGCATTCTGACAAGGGCAATACAGCAAATAGTTTTCCCACTATGCTCAGCAAGGTGATGCCTCGATAGTTCTTGCAATCACTGTGGCTGCCCTTGTTTTTGTACAGAATCTTTGCATCATGCATGTCCTAGGGCACTGCCCCCTCCCTCAAGCAGAGACAGAGAATTTTATGTAGATGTGCAGGAATTCCAGTTTTCCATGCTTAATGAGTTCAAACAGTATAGCATCAGCACCTGGAGCTGTGCCCATCGCAAGTGAGTCAATAGCCTTGATAAGCCCCCCCACTGTGTGCTCGATATCCAGCTCTGCCATGACAGGCAGGCTTTCTATGGTGTCCAGCGCTTCCTCGGTGACTGTGTTCTCCCTAGAGTACAACTCAAGGTAGTGTTCTGCCCATCTCTTCAACTGTTAATTGCAGTCGGTGATGACCTCCCCTGCCTTTGTTTTCAATGGAACTGTTTTCTTCACTGATGGACCTATTGCTTTTTGATCCTTTCATACCTGCCCCAACCATTCCTTGTATCAAAGGACATCAGTATATTATGGCAAAATTGTAACCAGTAGCCAGGTTGGTGGGTTGTCTCCCTGGTGTCAGGATCAAGGATGTCACAGAGCAGCTGCAGGACATTCTTTTGGGGCAGGTGAACAGCCAGAGGTTGTGGTCCACAATGGGACCAATGAAATAAGTAGGAAAAGAGATGAGGTCCTGAAAGCAGATTTTAGGGAGTTAGGAAGGGAATTAAAAAGCAAGACCTCAAGAGCAGTAATCTCAGGATTACTCCCAGTGCCACGTGCTAGTGAACATAAGATTGGGAAGATTGAACAGTTCAACACCAAGCTGGAGAAATGGAGTAAGAGGGAAGGCTTTAGATTTCTGAGGCATTGGTTCCGATTCTGGGGCAGGTAGGACCTGTACAAGAAGGATGGGTTACACCTTAACAGGACAGGGACTAGTGTCCTCATGGGGAGGTTTGCTAGTGCTGTTGTGGAGGGTTTAAACTAGATTGGCAGGGCGATGGGAACCTGAGGGGAAATTCAGAGTGGAGAGGAGAGGAACTGGCAATGGGAAGTAGAGAAGTATCAACTGATAGCAAGGGTATATCAGAGATATATATCAAGGTAAATAGAATACTTTGAAAGTTTGATAGGAATATAGGAGGCTATGATAAGTCATTAGATGGAGTCAGGATAAGTGGGAAAGTAAAAAGGCCTAAATCAGGGGCTCTGTGCATGTATGTGAATGCATAGAGTGTGGTTAATAAGATTGGTGAACTGCAGGCACAGGTTGACAAATGATATCATTGCTATAACAGAGACTGGGCTCAAAGAAGGGTAGGACTAGGCGTTAAATATTCAAGTCGTTTAGGAGAGACAGGAAAGGACAAAAATGTGGGGAGAGTGGCAATATTGATTAATGATGGTGTTACACTACTGGAGAGAGAGGATGTTCCAGAGGGGTCAAGGACGGAATCTCTCTGGCTAGAGGTAAGGAATGTAAAGGGTGCAATAACATTGATCAGTGTAGTATATAGACCACCAACTAGTGGAAGGGATGTAGCGAAACAAACTTGCAAAGAAATTACAGGGAGGTGCAAGGATTATAGAGTAATCATAATGGGGGACTTCAATTATCCAAATATAGATTGGGATAGGAATAGTACAAAGGGACAAGAGGGGCGAGAGTTCCTGGAAAGTGTATTATCAGTAAATCTCTTTTTTATAATCTGTTGCTGATTTGTAGACTGAAACTTAATGTTTAAGCAACAATTTAAGTAAACAGCAATTCAGTTATCTCCATTTGAGAGGTCAGGCGCTGTTGGACCTGGTTCTGGGGACTGAATTGGCCCAAGTGGATCAAATATCAGTGGGAGAGCTGCTTACTCTCTAACAGCACTGTTGGCGTACTTTCACACCGCACATTGCAGTGATTCAAATGACAGCTCACCACCACATTCTCTATGGTAATTGGGGTGGACAAGAAATGGTCACCTTGCCAGTGACTCTCTCACCCCATGAATGGGTGAAAAAAACAGCCCACCAATTATTTATTTAAAACGTATTTGTTTTCCTCCAGATTAGCTTGTGCAGTTCACCTGAGATTTTCTGAATTTTTGGTTAAACTAACAGCTGTAATCATTCCATGGTCCAATGTGCTTCTCATCAGCATCCATCATTTGCATAGAAATCAAGGCACACATTTGTGCTTTTTCCTAAATCAGCTATAGCACACTGGATTTAACTGCTGCTGTTCCAGATGTTTTCTGCTTCACACATTTTCCAGTTTGCTCGTGCTGAACGGATGCTATTTTCAGGTAATAGGTTAGACAATGGATGCAATTGCCAAACAGCCTGAAATGCTGGAGAAAGAAATATTTAACCTAAAATATCTGCATGTTAAAGTTTTTAAATGGTTTCTTTATTTTAGGTTACCAAAGTTGTGAGAGTGCAAAAGGCGCCCTCATGAAAGTGAGGAGAGGGAAAACAGGAAGCCAAAGGCCAATTTACCTGATATCAGTCATCAGGATAGTACTGGAATGTATTATTGTGAATGTCGTAACAATGCACTTACAAAATCAGAGTCTGATCAAGCAGTCAACATGGTTTTTAGAAAGGGACATTGGGTTTGACAAATTTATTAGAGGTTTTTGAGGATGTAACTAGTAGGGTAGATAAAGGGGAACCAGTAGATGTTGTATACCCGGATTTCCAAAAGGCATTCGATAAAGTGCCATAGAAAAGGTGAATAGGCAAGATAAGGGCTTATGGAGTTGGGGTAATATATTAGCATGGAAAGAGGATTGGTTAATGGACAGGAAACAGTGAGTGGCCATAAACGAAGAATTTTCACGTTAGCAGGCTGTGAATAAATAATCGTTTGGCAGTACAGAACTTGAGTATTGCTGAAAAAAGAAAACAACACTGTGTCCATGTGCTCATTTGACATTACTAGCCTATTCACCAATGTTCCACTTAAGGATTTGCACTACAACACTATATCAAGGCAATCTAGACCCACCACCATTGCGTGAATCAGTATACATTGAGCTTATAAACTCGGCAACACGCACAGTTGAGTTCAGTTTCAATGACACCATATATACCCAAATAAATGGTGTTGCCATCGGATCCCCTCTAGGTCCAGTTCTGACAAACATCTTTGTTGAGTTCCATGAGAAACGTGCCTTCAAAGGAACGACACCTAACTCCCTACCCCTCGCATATTTTCAATATGTGGATAATCCGTTTGCTATGTTAAAATCCACAGCTGCATGTAACATTTTGCTTGCATGTCTTAATGGAACCTGCACTCAAATTCACCTTTAAAATGGAGCAAATGAACTCCCCTTTCCTTGACGTACTAGTTGAGAAATCTGCCAGGGGATTCTCTACCACGGTCTACCACAACCCTACCTTCACTGATCAATATATGCCTTGGGATTCTTACATTTCCACACTCTGTAAGATTGGTCTTGTCGCCAATCTAGTAAACAGGATCCAGGCCATTTGCTTACCATGCAAGCTTATAGTTGAAATAGGGCACATCAAAGACATCCTACAGGATAATGGCTACCCTGATCAGATCATTTCACACTGTATATCATGCAAACCCATGAATGGGCTTAAGGCTGTCACTTTTGGCCCTGTAAAATGTCCAGTCTACCTCAGATTACCCTGGAAGGGGAAGGTATCTCAAAAATTTGAGCAACAGGTGAAGCTAGCTGTTTCACGCTGCTACTATGCAGTAGCAACACGAGTGGTATTCACCACTAACAGGATGCTGCTGTCAAGCCAAAAAGATGTTCTGCCTATCACACAAATGAGTCATGTGGTGTATGAATTTCAGGGCCTGTGTGACACTAGGCTGGAGGCTGTATGTCCCAAAGACTGACAGATCATATCAAACAGTCTGTTCCAGCCACTGTTTGCAACAGGCAGGGTACAGAACCTACCCAACCAGCCTGTGCTTGAAAAACACAAAGTACAGTGTGCAACATTAGATGTGATTCTGCAATTGAACAACGTTTGCTAAATAATCCTCAGTGTGCTAAAAATTACACTGACAACCGATTTAAGATTGTTAGGCAGGCTCACAGCGTGGCGCATTTGCATGTAGTGGAAGCCACATATATTAATACACAGGGCCCTGTTCTTTGCAGACAGAAAGAACATGTACACACATTGCACCTGTTTCAGCTAAACAAAATAAGTGCCATTCGCTGACTCATTCCTCAGGGCACCGCCTTGACCAATCAAGGTCAAGCTAACTGGTTTAAATTTCAAACAATGCTTGTCAGTTACCATCAGTGGTGCCCTCCCAATGGCAACACCACTTGCCAATCAAACAGCATTCTTTTCACTTACAGTATAAATTGTTGTTTTTCCCTTATATCGGTATTCTTGTGGGTGTCCTGATGAGCGCAAAACAAAAAGCTTAGACATGTCTCTTGTTTTCAGCAAGGTTATGAATAGTGGAGTGCTGCATGGAGCAGTGCTGGGGCCTCAGCTATTTACAACCTATATTAATGACTTATCCAAAAAGACAGGGAGCAATATATCTAAGTTGGCTGACAGTATAAAGCTGGGTGAAAATGTGAGTTGCGAGGAGGACACTGAGAGGCTGCAAAGAAATAGAGACAGGTTAAATGAGTGGGCAATAAGATGATAGATGGCATATAAAGTGGGCAAGTTTGAGATGATTCGCTTTGGGCATAAGGATAGAAAAGCAGGATATTATTTAAAAGGTATGAAACTCATAAAAGTTGATGTTCAGAGAAGTTTGGATACACTTGTGCAAGGAACACAAACAGTTAGCAAGCAATTAAGGAGGCAAATTGTATGTTGGCTTTATTGCAAGGGGATTACAGTAAAGGAATAAAGAAGTCTTGCTACAATTGTACAGGGCTTTTTTAAAAATGTATTCTTTCATGGGATGTGGGAGTCACTGGCAAGGCCAGCATTTGTTGTCCATTCCTAATTGGCCTTGAATTGAGTAGCTTGCTCATTGCCATTTCAGAGGCAACAAGATTGCTGTGGGTCTGGAGTCACTTTTTATTTTTTTTTTATGGGACGTGGACACTGCTGGCTAGGCCAGCATTTGAATTGACCATCCCTAGTTGCCCTTCAGGAGGTGGTGGTGAGCTGCCTTCTTGAGCCGCTGCAGTCCATGTGATGTAGGTATGCCCACAGTGCTGTTAGGGAGGGAGTTCCAGGATTTAGATCCAGCGACAGTGAAGGAACAGCGATATATTTCCAAGTCAGGATGGTAAGTGGCTTGGAGGGGAACTTGCAAGTGGCGGTGTTCCCATGTCTGCTGCCCTTGTCCTTCTAGATGGGGTAATGGTCGCAGGTTTCAAGGGGCTGTCAAAGGAGCCTTGGTGAGTTGCTGCAGTGCATCTTCTAAATGGTACACACACTGCTGCTCCTGTGCATCAATGGTGGAGGGACTGCATGTTGGAGATGGTGGATGCGATGCCAATCAAGTGCACTGCTTTGTCCTTGATGGGATCAAGCTTCTTGAGTGTTGTAGTAGCTGCACTCATCCAGGCAAGTGGGGAGTATTCCATCACTCCTGACTCGTCCCTTGTAGATGGTGGACAGGTTTAGGGGAGTCAGGGGATGAGTTACTCACTACAGAATTCCCAGTTTCTGACCTGCTCTTGTAGCCACAATATTTATATGGCTAGTCCAGTTCATTTTCTGCTCAATAGTAACCCCCAGGATATTGACAGTGAGGGATTCAGTGATGGTGACCACTCTGATCACCAGGCTTAAGAATCTCCAAATCAAACTATTGAGAAATCCACATTGGTCCATGATACTCCTTTCCTGATAGAACATGAGTCACTCATCTAAGCACAGAATATGTGGCAGATAAATTGCAAAAGATACCATTTAAGATCCCCAATCATGTATAATATTTCTGCTGGAGTTTACACAGCTAAAACTGAGCAGTTTACCATAACAAGGAGATAGTGGGGTGATGGTAATGTCACAGGCCTAGTAACTCAGAGGCCCAGGATAATACACTGCAGACATCTGTTCAAATCCCACCAGCTGGTGCAGTTAAAATTTGGTTACTAAACCTCGACTAGAAAGCTAGTCTCGGTGATGGTGACCATGACAATTATCATTGATTGTTGGAAAAACCCATCTGGTTCACTAATGTCCTTTAGGAAAGGAAATCTTCTGTCCTTACCTGGTCTGGCCTCCATGTGGCTTGAGACTCACAGCAATGTGGTTGACTCTTAACTGCCCTCTGAAATGTTCAGTTCAAGGGAAATTAGGGATAGGCCAGTGAAGCCCACATCCCATGAAAGAATAAATAAAGCACATTGACAAGATTGCTATTGCTTGTCCAGCTAGGATCTACTTATATATTCAACTGTTGGTTTTCAGGTTTCTTTGGAGCCGAGTGACAAATCCAAGCTGCCAACCTCCAGCTCCAGACGGCTCCCACATGGTCTACCCTTCCGGCCCGTCTGACTGGTCTACCCTTCCGGCCCGTCTGACTGGTCTACCCTTCCGGCCTGTGTGACTGGTCTACCCTTCCGGCCCGTCTGACTGGTCTACCCTTCCGGCCCGTCTGACTGGTCTACCCTTCCGGCCCGTCTGACTGGTCTACCCTTCCGGCCTGTGTGACTGGTCTACCCTTCCGGCCTGTGTGACTGGTCTACCCTTCCGGCCTGTGTGACTGGTCTACCCTTCCGGCCCGTCTGACTGGTCTACCCTTCCGGCCCGTGTGACTGGTCTACCCTTCCGGCCCGTCTGACTGGTCTACCCTTCCGGCCTGTCTGACTGGTCTACCCTTCCGGCCTGTGTGACTGGTCTACCCTTCCGGCCTGTGTGACTGGTCTACCCTTCCGGCCTGTGTGACTGGTCTACCCTTCCGGCCCGTGTGACTGGTCTACCCTTCCGGCCCGTCTGACTGGTCTACCCTTCCGGCCCGTCTGACTGGTCTACCCTTCCGGCCTATCTGACTGGTCTACCCTTCCGGCCCGTCTGACTGGTCTACCCTTCCGGCCTGTGTGACTGGTCTACCCTTCCGGCCCGTCTGACTGGTCTACCCTTCCGGCCCGTCTGACTGGTCTACCCTTCCGGCCCGTCTGACTGGTCTACCCTTCCGGCCTGTCTGACTGGTCTACCCTTCCAGCCTGTCTGACTGGTCTACCCTTCCGGCCCGTCTGACTGGTCTACCCTTCCGGCCCGTCTGACTGGTCTACCCTTCCGGCCCGTCTGACTGGTCTACCCTTCCGGCCCGTCTGACTGGTCTACCCTTCCGGCCTGTGTGACTGGTCTACCCTTCCGGCCTGTGTGACTGGTCTACCCTTCCGGCCTGTGTGACTGGTCTACCCTTCCGGCCTATCTGACTGGTCTACCCTTCCGGCCTGTGTGACTGGTCTACCCTTCCGGCCTGTGTGACTGGTCTACCCTTCCGGCCTGTGTGACTGGTCTACCCTTCCGGCCTGTCTGACTGGTCTACCCTTCCGGCCTGTGTGACTGGTCTACCCTTCCGGCCTGTGTGACTGGTCTACCCTTCCGGCCCGTGTGACTGGTCTACCCTTCCGGCCCGTCTGACTGGTCTACCCTTCCGGCCCGTCTGACTGGTCTACCCTTCCGGCCCGTCTGACTGGTCTACCCTTCCGGCCTGTGTGACTGGTCTACCCTTCCGGCCTGTGTGACTGGTCTACCCTTCCGGCCTGTGTGACTGGTCTACCCTTCCGGCCCGTCTGACTGGTCTACCCTTCCGGCCCGTCTGACTGGTCTACCCTTCCGGCCCGTCTGACTGGTCTACCCTTCCGGCCTGTGTGACTGGTCTACCCTTCCGGCCTGTGTGACTGGTCTACCCTTCCGGCCCGTCTGACTGGTCTACCCTTCCGGCCCGTCTGACTGGTCTACCCTTCCGGCCCGTGTGACTGGTCTACCCTTCCGGCCTGTGTGACTGGTCTACCCTTCCAGCCTATCTGACTGGTCTACCCTTCCGGCCTGTGTGACTGGTCTACCCTTCCGGCCTGTGTGACTGGTCTACCCTTCCGGCCTGTGTGACTGGTCTACCCTTCCGGCCCGTCTGACTGGTCTACCCTTCCGGCCTGTGTGACTGGTCTACCCTTCTGGCCTGTCTGACTGGTCTACCCTTCCGGCCTGTCTGACTGGTCTACCCTTCCGGCCCGTCTGACTGGTCTACCCTTCCGGCCCGTCTGACTGGTCTACCCTTCCGGCCCGTCTGACTGGTCTACCCTTCCGGCCCGTCTGACTGGTCTACCCTTCCGGCCCGTCTGACTGGTCTACCCTTCCGGCCTGTGTGACTGGTCTACCCTTCCGGCCTGTGTGACTGGTCTACCCTTCCGGCCTGTGTGACTGGTCTACCCTTCCGGCCTGTGTGACTGGTCTACCCTTCCGGCCTGTCTGACTGGTCTACCCTTCCGGCCTGTGTGACTGGTCTACCCTTCCGGCCTGTGTGACTGGTCTACCCTTCCGGCCTGTGTGACTGGTCTACCCTTCCGGCCCGTCTGACTGGTCTACCCTTCCGGCCCGTCTGTCTGGTCTACCCTTCCGGCCCGTCTGACTGGTCTACCCTTCCGGCCTGTGTGACTGGTCTACCCTTCCGGCCTGTGTGACTGGTCTACCCTTCCGGCCTGTGTGACTGGTCTACCCTTCCGGCCCGTCTGACTGGTCTACCCTTCCGGCCTGTGTGACTGGTCTACCCTTCCGGCCTGTGTGACTGGTCTACCCTTCCGGCCTGTGTGACTGGTCTACCCTTCCGGCCTGTGTGACTGGTCTACCCTTCCGGCCCGTCTGACTGGTCTACCCTTCCGGCCCGTCTGACTGGTCTACCCTTCCGGCCCGTCTGACTGGTCTACCCTTCCGGCCCGTCTGACTGGTCTACCCTTCCGGCCCGTGTGACTGGTCTACCCTTCCGGCCTGTGTGACTGGTCTACCCTTCCGGCCTGTGTGACTGGTCTACCCTTCCGGCCTATCTGACTGGTCTACCCTTCCGGCCCGTCTGACTGGTCTACCCTTCCGGCCTGTGTGACTAGTCTACCCTTCCGGCCTGTGTGACTGGTCTACCCTTCCGGCCTGTGTGACTGGTCTACCCTTCCGGCCTGTGTGACTGGTCTACCCTTCCGGCCCGTCTGACTGGTCTTCCCTTCCGGCCTGTGTGACTGGTCTACCCTTCCGGCCCGTCTGACTGGTCTTCCCTTCCGGCCTGTGTGACTGGTCTACCCTTCCGGCCCGTCTGACTGGTCTACCCTTCCGGCCTGTGTGACTGGTCTACCCTTCCGGCCCGTCTGACTGGTCTTCCCTTCCGGCCTGTGTGACTGGTCTACCCTTCCGGCCTGTGTGACTGGTCTACCCTTCCGGCCTGTGTGACTGGTCTACCCTTCCGGCCTGTGTGACTGGTCTACCCTTCCGGCCCGTCTGACTGGTCTACCCTTCCGGCCTGTCTGACTGGTCTACCCTTCCGGCCTGTGTGACTGGTCTACCCTTCCGGCCTGTGTGACTGGTCTACCCTTCCGGCCCGTCTGACTGGTCTACCCTTCCGGCCCGTGTGACTGGTCTACCCTTCCGGCCTGTGTGACTGGTCTACCCTTCCAGCCTATCGGACTGGTCTACCCTTCCGGCCTGTGTGACTGGTCTACCCTTCCGGCCTGTGTGACTGGTCTACCCTTCCGGCCTGTGTGACTGGTCTACCCTTCCGGCCCGTCTGACTGGTCTACCATTCCGGTCTGTGTGACTGGTCTACCCTTCCGGCCTGTCTGACTGGTCTACCCTTCCGGCCTGTGTGACTGGTCTACCCTTCCGGCCCGTCTGACTGGTCTACCCTTCCGGCCCGTCTGACTGGTCTACCCTTCCGGCCCGTCTGACTGGTCTACCCTTCCGGCCCGTCTGACTGGTCTACCCTTCCGGCCCGTCTGACTGGTCTACCCTTCCGGCCTGTGTGACTGGTCTACCCTTCCGGCCTGTGTGACTGGTCTACCCTTCCGGCCTGTGTGACTGGTCTACCCTTCCGGCCTGTCTGACTGGTCTACCCTTCCGGCCTGTGTGACTGGTCTACCCTTCCGGCCTGTGTGACTGGTCTACCCTTCCGGCCTGTGTGACTGGTCTACCCTTCCGGCCTGTGTGACTGGTCTACCCTTCCGGCCCGTCTGACTGGTCTACCCTTCTGGCCCGTCTGACTGGTCTACCCTTCCGGCCTGTGTGACTGGTCTACCCTTCCGGCCTGTGTGACTGGTCTACCCTTCCGGCCTGTGTGACTGGTCTACCCTTCCGGCCCGTCTGACTGGTCTACCCTTCCGGCCTGTGTGACTGGTCTACCCATCCGGCCTGTGTGACTGGTCTACCCTTCCGGCCTGTGTGACTGGTCTACCCTTCCGGCCCGTCTGACTGGTCTACCCTTCCGGCCCGTCTGACTGGTCTACCCTTCCGGCCTGTGTGACTGGTCTACCCTTCCGGCCTGTGTGACTGGTCTACCCTTCCGGCCTGTGTGACTGGTCTACCCTTCCGGCCTGTGTGACTGGTCTACCCTTCCGGCCTGTCTGACTGGTCTACCCTTCCGGCCTGTGTGACTGGTCTACCCTTCCGGCCTGTGTGACTGGTCTACCCTTCCGGCCCGTGTGACTGGTCTACCCTTCCGGCCTGTCTGACTGGTCTTCCCTTCCGGCCTGTGTGACTGGTCTACCCTTCCGGCCCGTCCGACTGGTCTACCCTTCCGGCCTGTGTGACTGGTCTACCCTTCCGGCCTGTGTGACTGGTCTACCCTTCCAGCCTATCTTACTGGTCTACCCTTCCGGCCCGTCTGACTGGTCTACCCTTCCGGCCTGTGTGACTGGTCTACCCTTCCAGCCTATCTGACTGGTCTACCCTTCCGGCCCGTCTGACTGGTCTACCCTTCCGGCCTGTGTGACTGGTCTACCCTTCCGGCCTATCTGACTGGTCTACCCTTCCGGCCTGTGTGACTGGTCTACCCTTCCGGCCTGTGTGACTGGTCTACCCTTCCGGCCTGTGTGACTGGTCTACCCTTCCGGCCTGTCTGACTGGTCTACCCTTCCGGCCTGTGTGACTGGTCTACCCTTCCGGCCTGTGTGACTGGTCTACCCTTCCGGCCTGTGTGACTGGTCTACCCTTCCGGCCCGTCTGACTGGTCTACCATTCCGGCCCGTCTGACTGGTCTACCCTTCCGGCCCGTCTGACTGGTCTACCCTTCCGGCCTGTGTGACTGGTCTACCCTTCCGGCCTGTGTGACTGGTCTACCCTTCCGGCCTGAGAGACTGGTCTACCCTTCCGGCCTGTGTGACTGGTCTACCCTTCCGGCCCGTCTGACTGGTCTACCCTTCCGGCCCGTCTGACTGGTCTACCCTTCCGGCCCGTCTGACTGGTCTACCCTTCCGGCCTGTGTGACTGGTCTACCCTTCCGGCCTGTGTGACTGGTCTACCCATCCGGCCCGTCTGACTGGTCTACCCTTCCGGCCCGTCTGACTGGTCTACCCTTCCGGCCCGTGTGACTGGTCTACCCTTCCGGCCTGTGTGACTGGTCTACCCTTCCAGCCTATCTGACTGGTCTACCCTTCCGGCCTGTGTGACTGGTCTACCCTTCCGGACTGTGTGACTGGTCTACCCTTCCGGCCTGTGTGACTGGTCTACCCTTCCGGCCCGTCTGACTGGTCTACCCTTCCGGCCTGTGTGACTGGTCTACCCTTCCGGCCTGTCTGACTGGTCTACCCTTCCGGCCTGTGTGACTGGTCTACCCTTCCGGCCCGTCTGACTGGTCTACCCTTCCGGCCCGTCTGACTGGTCTACCCTTCCGGCCCGTCTGACTGGTCTACCCTTCCGGCCCGTCTGACTGGTCTACCCTTCCGGCCTGTGTGACTGGTCTACCCTTCCGGCCTGTGTGACTGGTCTACCCTTCCGGCCCGTGTGACTGGTCTACCCTTCCGGCCTGTGTGACTGGTCTACCCTTCCGGCCTGTGTGACTGGTCTACCCTTCCGGCCTGTCTGACTGGTCTACCCTTCCGGCCTGTGTGACTGGTCTACCCTTCCGGCCTGTGTGACTGGTCTACCCTTCCGGCCTGTGTGACTGGTCTACCCTTCCGGCCTGTGTGACTGGTCTACCCTTCCGGCCCGTCTGACTGGTCTACCCTTCCGGCCCGTCTGACTGGTCTACCCTTCCGGCCTGTGTGACTGGTCTACCCTTCCGGCCTGTGTGACTGGTCTACCCTTCCGGCCTGTGTGACTGGTCTACCCTTCCGGCCCGTCTGACTGGTCTACCCTTCCGGCCTGTGTGACTGGTCTACCCTTCCGGCCTGTGTGACTGGTCTACCCTTCCGGCCTGTGTGACTGGTCTACCCTTCCGGCCTGTGTGACTGGTCTACCCTTCCGGCCCGTCTGACTGGTCTACCCTTCCGGCCCGTCTGACTGGTCTACCCTTCCGGCCCGTCTGACTGGTCTACCCTTCCGGCCCGTCTGACTGGTCTACCCTTCCGGCCCGTGTGACTGGTCTACCCTTCCGGCCTGTGTGACTGGTCTACCCTTCCGGCCTGTGTGACTGGTCTACCCTTCCAGCCTATCTGACTGGTCTACCCTTCCGGCCCGTCTGACTGGTCTACCCTTCCGGCCTGTGTGACTAGTCTACCCTTCCGGCCTGTGTGACTGGTCTACCCTTCCGGCCTGTGTGACTGGTCTACCCTTCCGGCCTGTGTGACTGGTCTACCCTTCCGGCCCGTCTGACTGGTCTTCCCTTCCGGCCTGTGTGACTGGTCTACCCTTCCGGCCCGTCTGACTGGTCTTCCCTTCCGCCTGTGTGACTGGTCTACCCTTCCGGCCCGTCTGACTGGTCTACCCTTCCGGCCTGTGTGACTGGTCTACCCTTCCGGCCCGTCTGACTGGTCTTCCCTTCCGGCCTGTGGGACTGGTCTACCCTTCCGGCCTGTGTGACTGGTCTACCCTTCCGGCCTGTGTGACTGGTCTACCCTTCCGGCCTGTGTGACTGGTCTACCCTTCCGGCCCGTCTGACTGGTCTACCCTTCCGGCCTGTCTGACTGGTCTACCCTTCCGGCCTGTGTGACTGGTCTACCCTTCCGGCCTGTGTGACTGGTCTACCCTTCCGGCCCGTCTGACTGGTCTACCCTTCCGGCCCGTGTGACTGGTCTACCCTTCCGGCCTGTGTGACTGGTCTACCCTTCCAGCCTATCTGACTGGTCTACCCTTCCGGCCTGTGTGACTGGTCTACCCTTCCGGCCTGTGTGACTGGTCTACCCTTCCGGCCCGTCTGACTGGTCTACCCTTCCGGCCTGTGTGACTGGTCTACCCTTCCGGCCTGTCTGACTGGTCTACCCTTCCGGCCTGTGTGACTGGTCTACCCTTCCGGCCCGTCTGACTGGTCTACCCTTCCGGCCCGTCTGACTGGTCTACCCTTCCGGCCCGTCTGACTGGTCTACCCTTCCGGCCCGTCTGACTGGTCTACCCTTCCGGCCCGTCTGACTGGTCTACCCTTCCGGCCTGTGTGACTGGTCTACCCTTCCGGCCTGTGTGACTGGTCTACCCTTCCGGCCTGTGTGACTGGTCTACCCTTCCGGCCTGTGTGACTGGTCTACCCTTCCGGCCTGTCTGACTGGTCTACCCTTCCGGCCTGTGTGACTGGTCTACTCTTCCGGCCTGTGTGACTGGTCTACCCTTCCGGCCTGTGTGACTGGTCTACCCTTCCGGCCTGTGTGACTGGTCTACCCTTCCGGCCCGTCTGACTGGTCTACCCTTCCGGCCCGTCTGACTGGTCTACCCTTCCGGCCTGTGTGACTGGTCTACCCTTCCGGCCTGTGTGACTGGTCTACCCTTCCGGCCTGTGTGACTGGTCTACCCTTCCGGCCCGTCTGACTGGTCTACCCTTCCGGCCTGTCTGACTGGTCTACCCTTCCGGCCTGTGTGACTGGTCTACCCTTCCGGCCTGTGTGACTGGTCTACCCTTCCGGCCTGTCTGACTGGTCTACCCTTCCGGCCCGTCTGACTGGTCTACCCTTCCGGCCCGCCTGACTGGTCTACCCTTCCGGCCCGTCTGACTGGTCTACCCTTCCGGCCTGTGTGACTGGTCTACCCTTCCGGCCTGTGTGACTGGTCTACCCTTCCGGCCTGTGTGACTGGTCTACCCTTCCGGCCTGTGTGACTGGTCTACCCTTCCGGCCTGTCTGACTGGTCTACCCTTCCGGCCTGTGTGACTGGTCTACCCTTCCGGCCTGTGTGACTGGTCTACCCTTCCGGCCCGTGTGACTGGTCTACCCTTCCGGCCTGTCTGACTGGTCTTCCCTTCCGGCCTGTGTGACTGGTCTACCCTTCCGGCCCGTCCGACTGGTCTACCCTTCCGGCCTGTGTGACTGGTCTACCCTTCCGGCCTGTGTGACTGGTCTACCCTTCCAGCCTATCTTACTGGTCTACCCTTCCGGCCCGTCTGACTGGTCTACCCTTCCGGCCTGTGTGACTGGTCTACCCTTCCAGCCTATCTGACTGGTCTACCCTTCCGGCCCGTCTGACTGGTCTACCCTTCCGGCCTGTGTGACTAGTCTACCCTTCCGGCCTGTGTGACTGGTCTACCCTTCCGGCCTGTGTGACTGGTCTACCCTTCCGGCCTGTGTGACTGGTCTACCCTTCCGGCCCGTCTGACTGGTCTTCCCTTCCGGCCTGTGTGACTGGTCTACCCTTCCGGCACGTCTGACTGGTCTTCCCTTCCGGCCTGTGTGACTGGTCTACCCTTCCGGCCCGTCTGACTGGTCTACCCTTCCGGCCTGTGTGACTGGTCTACCCTTCCGGCCCGTCTGACTGGTCTTCCCTTCCGGCCTGTGTGACTGGTCTACCCTTCCGGCCTGTGTGACTGGTCTACCCTTCCGGCCTGTGTGACTGGTCTACCCTTCCGGCCCGTCTGACTGGTCTACCCTTCCGGCCTGTCTGACTGGTCTACCCTTCCGGCCTGTGTGACTGGTCTACCCTTCCGGCCTGTGTGACTGGTCTACCCTTCCGGCCTGTGTGGCTGGTCTACCCTTCCGGCCCGTCTGACTGGTCTACCCTTCCGGCCTGTGTGACTGGTCTACCCTTCCGGCCTGTGTGACTGGTCTACCCTTCCGGCCTATCTGACTGGTCTACCCTTCCGGCCTATCTGACTGGTCTACCCTTCCGGCCTGTGTGACTGGTCTACCCTTCCGGCCTGTGTGACTGGTCTACCCTTCCGGCCTATCTGACTGGTCTACCCTTCCGGCCTGTGTGACTGGTCTACCCTTCCGGCCTATCTGACTGGTCTACCCTTCCGGCCTATCTGACTGGTCTACCCTTCCGGCCTATCTGACTGGTCTACCCTTCCGGCCTATCTGACTGGTCTACCCTTCCGGCCTATCTGACTGGTCTACCCTTCCGGTCCGTCTGACTGGTCTACCCTTCCGGCCCGTCTGACTAGTCTACCCTTCCGGCCCGTCTGACTGGTCTACCCTTCCAGCCTATCTGACTGGTCTACCCTTCCGGCCCGTCTGACTGGTCTACCCTTCCGGCCCGTCTGACTAGTCTACCCTTCCGGCCTGTGTGACTGGTCTACCCTTCCGGCCTGTGTGACTGGTCTACCCTTCCGGCCTGTGTGACTGGTCTACCCTTCCGGCCCGTCTGACTGGTCTACCCTTCCGGCCTGTGTGACTGGTCTTCCCTTCCAGCCTATCTGACTGGTCTACCCTTCCGGCCTGTGTGACTGGTCTACCCTTCCGGCCTGTGTGACTGGTCTACCCTTCCGGCCTGTCTGACTGGTCTACCCTTCCGGCCTGTCTGACTGGTCTACCCTTCCGGCCTGTGTGACTGGTCTACCCTTCCGGCCCGTGTGACTGGTCTACCCTTCCGGCCTGTCTGACTGGTCTTCCCTTCCGGCCTGTGTGACTGGTCTACCCTTCCGGCCCGTCTGACTGGTCTACCCTTCCGGCCTGTGTGACTGGTCTACCCTTCCGGCCTGTGTGACTGGTCTACCCTTCCAGCCTATCTGACTGGTCTACCCTTCCGGCCCGTCTGACTGGTCTACCCTTCCGGCCTGTGTGACTGGTCTACCCTTCCAGCCTATCTGACTGGTCTACCCTTCCGGCCCGTCTGACTGGTCTACCCTTCCGGCCTGTGTGACTAGTCTACCCTTCCGGCCTGTGTGACTGGTCTACCCTTCCGGCCTGTGTGACTGGTCTACCCTTCCGGCCTGTGTGACTGGTCTACCCTTCCGGCCCGTCTGACTGGTCTTCCCTTCCGGCCTGTGTGACTGGTCTACCCTTCCGGCCCGTCTGACTGGTCTTCCCTTCCGGCCTGTGTGACTGGTCTTCCCTTCCGGCCCGTCTGACTGGTCTACCCTTCCGGCCTGTGTGACTGGTCTACCCTTCCGGCCCGTCTGACTGGTCTTCCCTTCCGGCCTGTGTGACTGGTCTACCCTTCCGGCCTGTGTGACTGGTCTACCCTTCCGGCCCGTGTGACTGGTCTACCCTTCCGGCCCGTCTGACTGGTCTACCCTTCCGGCCTGTCTGACTGGTCTACCCTTCCGGCCTGTGTGACTGGTCTACCCTTCCGGCCTGTGTGACTGGTCTACCCTTCCGGCCCGTCTGACTGGTCTACCCTTCCGGCCTGTGTGACTGGTCTACCCTTCCGGCCTGTGTGACTGGTCTACCCTTCCGGCCTATCTGACTGGTCTACCCTTCCGGCCTATCTGACTGGTCTACCCTTCCGGCCTATCTGACTGGTCTACCCTTCCGGCCTGTCTGACTGGTCTACCCTTCCGGCCCGTCTGACTGGTCTTCCCTTCCAGCCTATCTGACTGGTCTACCCTTCCGGCCTGTGTGACTAGTCTACCCTTCCGGCCCGTCTGACTGGTCTACCCTTCCAGCCTATCTGACTGGTCTACCCTTCCGGCCCGTCTGACTGGTCTACCCTTCCAGCCTATCTGACTGGTCTACCCTTCCGGCCCGTCTGACTAGTCTACCCTTCCGGCCTGTGTGACTGGTCTACCCTTCCGACCTGTGTGACTGGTCTACCCTTCCGGCCTGTGTGACTGGTCTACCCTTCCGGCCTGTCTGACTGGTCTACCCTTCCGGCCTGTCTGACTGGTCTACCCTTCCGGCCTGTGTGACTGGTCTACCCTTCCGGCCCGTCTGACTGGTCTTCCCTTCCAGCCTATCTGACTGGTCTACCCTTCCGGCCCGTCTGACTAGTCTACCCTTCCGGCCTATCTGACTGGTCTACCCTTCCAGCCCGTGTGACTGGTCTACCCTTCCGGCCTGTGTGACTGGTCTTCCCTTCCAGCCTATCTGACTGGTCTACCCTTCCGGCCTGTGTGACTGGTCTACCCTTCCGGCCTGTGTGACTGGTCTACCCTTCCGGCCTGTCTGACTGGTCTACCCTTCCGGCCCGTTTGACTGGTCTACCCTTCCGGCCTGTGTGACTGGTCTACCCTTCCGGCCTGTGTGACTGGTCTACCCTTCCGGCCTGTGTGACTGGTCTACCCTTCCGGCCTGTGTGACTGGTCTACCCTTCCGGCCTGTGTGACTGGTCTACCCTTCCGGCCTATCTGACTGGTCTACCCTTCCGGCCTGTGTGACTGGTCTACCCTTCCGGCCTGTGTGACTGGTCTACCCTTCTGGCCTGTGTGACTGGTCTACCCTTCCGGCCTGTCTGACTGGTCTACCCTTCCGGCCTGTCTGACTGGTCTACCCTTCCGGCCTGTGTGACTGGTCTACCCTTCCGGCCTGTGTGACTGGTCTACCCTTCCGGCCTGTGTGACTGGTCTACCCTTCCGGCCCGTCTGACTGGTCTACCCTTCCGGCCCATCTGACTAGTCTACCCTTCCGGCCTATCTGACTGGTCTACCCTTCCGGCCTATCTGACTGGTCTACCCTTCCGGCCTGTGTGACTGGTCTACCCTTCCGGCCCGTCTGACTGGTCTACCCTTCCGGCCCATCTGACTGGTCTACCCTTCCGGCCTTTCTGACTGGTCTACCCTTCCAGCCTATCTGACTGGTCTACCCTTCCAGCCTATCTGACTGGTCTACCCTTCCGGCCCGTCTGACTAGTCTACCCTTCCGGCCCGTCTGACTGGTCTACCCTTCCGGCCCGTCTGACTAGTCTACCCTTCCGGCCTATCTGACTGGTCTACCCTTCCAGCCTATCTGACTGGTCTACCCTTCCAGCCTATCTGACTGGTCTACCCTTCCAGCCTATCTGACTGGTCTACCCTTCCGGCCCGTCTGACTAGTCTAGCCTTCTGGCCTATCTGACTGGTCTACCCTTCCGGCCCGTCTGACTGGTCTACCCTTCCAGCCTATCTGACTGGTCTACCCTTCCAGCCTATCTGACTGGTCTACCCTTCCGGCCCGTCTGACTAGTCTACCCTTCCGGCCCGTCTGACTGGTCTTCCCTTCTGGCCCATCTGACTGGTCTACCCTTCTGGCCAGTCTGACTGGTCTACCCTTCCGGCCTGTGTGACTGGTCTACCCTTCCAGCCTATCTGACTGGTCTACCCTTCCGGCCCGTCTGACTAGTCTACCCTTCCGGCCTGTGTGACTGGTCTACCCTTCCGGCCCGTCTGACTGGTCTTCCCTTCCGGCCCATCTGACTGGTCTACCCTTCTGGCCAGTCTGACTGGTCTACCCTTCCGGCCTGTCTGACTGGTCTACCCTTCCGGCCTGTCTGACTGGTCTACCCTTTCAGCCTAACTCAGGTATTGATTTTTCCAAGCCTGCTAACATTTTCCATAAGCAGATGTGCCTGCTTGGAGAAAGCTTTATGGCTATTATACTCTGCTTACTTTGCCACTAACCAGTTGTCGTCAAATGATCGCTAGTTAAACATTGCACTGCGGATGAGTGTGGATTTAAGTCCTTGAATAAACTGGCGTGAGTTTCAACAACAACGAGTTTTCTTATTTCGAGAGAAAGTAGGTATGAAAGCCTGGAGGTAAGAACATGCCTTTTTATACTGTAACTTCAGATAGTGCCTTACAACAGAGGCCAACCCATCCTTTAATAGAAAACATTTTCATCAATGACTTGATGAAGAATTGCTTTAGCATGGCAGAGAAACTACAAGGAACAGTTTGCATAATGCCAGAAATCCTGGTCCTCGACACATCGAATTTATTGCTGTACAATGAATATATTATCTGCTTGTGCTAAGCTATAAAGACAGAAGATCAAGGTGGGCTGGAAGTGCAAGCTAATTACTAACCTGTGGCTTAGCGCTCCCCACATCGGCACTCTGGGCCCACATCTGAATTAAGCAAAAACAGAATTACCTGGAAAAACTCAGCAGGTCTGGCAGCATCGGCGGAGAAGAAAAGAGTTGACGTTTCGAGTCCTCATGACCCTTCGACAGAACTTAAGCAGCAAGTCTTGTCTATTTGTTAATAAGGAACTGAAAGCTTGTTTGAGCTTTCCAGCATTTTTGTTTTTGTTTGATTTCCAGCTTCCACAGTATTTTGCCTTTATGTAGATAGATTCTTGTTAGACTAAGGTTATCGGGGTTAGATAAGAATGTGGAAATTGAAACACAGGAAGATCAGCCATGATCTTATTGAATGGCGGAGCAGACTCGAGGGGCCGAATGGTCTACTCCTGTTCCTATTTCTTATGTTCCTATGTTCTTAGAAAATCTAAAAGGAATGAAACTGGACAGACCAATGCACCAGGAATGACAATGGCAAACCCAGCCTTGTAAACCTTGCAAATGCCTCCTTCTTAACATTCGGGACTTGTGCCAAAATTGGGAGTTGTGAGGAGGATGCAAAGAGTTTTCAGGAAGACGTGGACAGGCTAGGTGAATGGGATACAACATGGCAGATGGAATATAATGTGAATAAGTGTGCAGTTGTTCACTTTGGTAGAAAAAAATGACAGAATATCTCTTAAATAGTGCGAGGTTGTGAAGTGTGGGTGTCCAGTTTGGTGTCATCAGCACATTTGGAAATATTACAATTAGCCCCCACATCCAAATCATTTATATAAATTGTGAACAGCTGTGGACCCAGCACTGATCCTTGCTGTACCGCACTATTAACAACCTGCCATCCAGAGAATGACCCATTTATTCCTCCTCTCTGTTTTCTGTCTGTTAACCAATTCTCAATCCATACTAGTATATTTCCCCCAATCACATACAGTCTAATTTTGTTTACTAACCTCCTGTGTGGGACCTTGTCAAAAGCCTTTTGAAAATCCAAATACACCAAATCCACTGGTTCTCCTTTATCCATGCTACAAGTAACATCCTAAAAAAAAATTCCAACAGGTTTGTCAAGCATGATTTCCCTTTCATAAATCCATGTTGACTCTGCCCAATTTTACTATTCTTTTCTAAATTTCCAGTTATTACATCCTTTATAATAGATTCTAACATTTTCCCTGTTACTGACATCACGCTCCCTCTTCTTCTCTTCTTAAATAGTGGGGTTACATTTGCTACTTCCCAATCTGCAAGAACCTTCCCAGAATCTATAGCATTTTGAAAGATAACTGCCATTGCATCCCATCTGGCAATTGCACTGGAGACTTGTGCTCCAGAACTAGCTGCACCTCTAGCCAGGCTGTTCCACTCCAGCTACAACACTGGCATTTATCCGGCAATGTGTAAAATTTTCAAGGTATTTCCTGTTCACAAAAATCAGGGCAAATCCAACCCAGCAAATCACCGCCCCATCAGTCTGTTCATCAGCAAAATGATGGAATGTGTCATTGACAGTGCTATCAAGCAACATTTACGCAGCAATAACCTGCTCATTGACGCCGAGTTTGGATTCTGCCAGTCCCACTCAGTTGTGATCTCATTTCAGCCTTGGACCAAACATGGATTAAACAGCTGAACTGAAGAGGTGACAATGACTGCCCTTGACATCAAGGCAGCATTTGATCTTGTGTGGCATCAAGGAGCCCTAGCAAAACCAGTTTCAATGGGAATGAGGGGAAAATTCTCCACTGCTTGGAGTCATAGGAAGCCATAGCACAAAGGAAGATGGTTGTGGTTGTTGGAGGTCAGTCATCTCAACTCCAGGACATCACTGCAGGAGTTCCTCAGGGTAGTGTCCTCAGCCCAACCATCTTCAGCTGCTTCATCAATGACCTTCCTTCCATCATAAGGTCAGGAGTGGGGATGGTTGCTGATAATTGCACAATGTTCAACACCATTCACGACTCTTCAGATATTGAAGCAGTCCATGTCCAAATTCAACAGGACTTGGACAACATTCAGGCTTGGGCTTATAAGTAGCAAATAACATTTGTGTCACACAAGTGTCAGGCAATGACCTTTTCCAACAAGAGAGAATCCAAGCATCTCACCTTAACATTCAATGGTATTATCATAACTGAATCTCCCATAATCAACATCCTGGGGGTTACCATTGACCAGAAACTGATCTAGACCAGCCATATAAATACTGTGGCTACTAGAGCAGGTCAGAGGCTAAGAATCCTGCGACGATTAACTTGCCTCCTGACTCCCCAAAGCCTGTCCACCAGCTACAAAGCACAAGTCAGGAGTCTGGATGAGAGTGCAGCTCCAACAACACTCAAGAAACTTGACAGCATCCAGGACAAAGCAGCCCGCTTTATTCAGCATTCATCCACCACTTTTAACATTCACTCCCTCCACCACCGACGCACAGTAGCAGCAGTGTGTGTACCATCTACAAGATGCACTGCAGGAATTTGCCAAGGCTCCTTAGACAGCACCTTCCAAACCCACAACCTCCACCATCTAGAAGGACAAGGGCAGTAGGTGCAGTTAGATGCAGTTAGCCAGCTGCAAACGGAGTGCAGCCAAGTAACTGAGTGAAGACTTGGAGTTTGGTAAGGGGGAGTTTGAAGTGTTAATTTTGTTTTTAAATTTTGCACTTAAAAAATCTAATCTAGTCTGTAATTAGCAGTAACTGGAAAGTTCCAGGTTCTTTCTTTCTAAGTTCTTTCTTTCTGACAGGTTAGACCAGGTAAACTCACTCTCAGCTGTCGGAGCTGAGTAGTTACTTAGCTAACTGGTTGCATCTGGTTACTGTAGCCCCAGTTCAGTTTACTATAAATTCAGGGTTCTTTAGTGCAGCCTTGGCAAACAGAGTGCAGCTGCCTAACTGAGTGAAGACTTGGAGTTTGGTGAGAGGGGAGTTCACTGAAGCGGGGGGGTATGTATTCATTTCCTCTTTATCTTTCTCACCCCATAGAAATTGGTTCTTGCTCTACTATAGGGAAAGGAGTTAACTGCTTGGTGAGTATTTGGTAAGTGGGTAAGTTCCATTATATCCCTGAAGTTTAAGCTAGTACACAATTTGGTTGGAAAGTTAATCAAATATATAAGAAAGCAACATAAATAAGTGATTAATATAATTAAGTAATTATTTAAAACACATTAAGGATGGCAGGACAGGTGATGTATCAAGGCTTAAGCATGTGGGAGCTCCTGGATAACAGGTCTGCAGTAAGTAGCTTTGTATCTTGAAGAAGCTCAAAGTCACTGAGCTGGAGGCTGAGCTGCAGACACTGTGATGCATCAGGGAGGGGGAAAGTTACCTGGATGCTTTATACCAGGAGGCAGTTACATCACTAGGATAGGGTCTTCTGATTTGGTCAGTGGCCAGAGACAGGAGGGTATGACTGAGAGTGAGGCAGTTAAGGGGACCCAGAGGGCAAGAGTGCAGGAATATGAGGGTCAGCAATTATCCAACAGTCTTGAGGCTCTCTCAGCTTGTTTGGATGAGAGTAGGGGCTGCAGGGTGGATGAGAAAACTGACCATGGCACCGTGGTACAGGAAGGCATCCAATGGGTGGAGCAAAAAGGAATGTAGTGGCAGTAGGGGACAGCATAGTAAGGGGGATTGACACTGTTCTCTATAGAAAAGAGCGAGACGACTATGTTGCCTACTTGGTGCCAGGGTTCAGGTTATCTGCTCAGGGCTGGAGAGGATCTTACTGTGGTGGGTGGGGGGTGGGGGGGGGTGGATTATGTGGCCATTGGTATCAATGACAAAGGCAGAATGAGGAAGGAGGCTCTGCATGGTCAGTATGACAAGCTAGGTACTAAATTAAGAAGCAGAACCTCTAAGGTAATAATTTCTGGATTATTACCTGAGTCACATGCAAATTGGCATAGGACAAATAAGATGAGAGAAATGAATGCTTGGTTTAAAGGCTGGCGTGGGAGAAGTGGGTTCCGGTTTGTGGGACAGTGATACCAGTACTGGGGAAAGTGGGAACTGTACCGTTGGGACAGTCTACACCTGAACCGTGTTGGGGCTGGTGTCTTCGTGAGCTGCCTAACTAGGGAAGTAGAGAGAGTTTTAACCTGAAGAGGAGGGGCAAGAGATCAAATTTGGGAAGATGTAGTAAACCAAAGAGTAGAGACAAGGCAAGAGAGGCAGGTATTAATATGGGAAATGATAAACAGACTGTGACAGGAAGGGACAGAGAGTACAAATCTAAGAGCCAATCAGCAGATGAGGCTAGACACTACAAAAATAATAAAAAGACAAATCTAAAGGCTCTGTTTCTAAGTGCCTGCAGCATTTGAAATAAAACAGATGAACCGATAGCACAAATAGAAATAAATAAGTATGACCTGATAGCCATTACAGAGACATAACTGCAGGATAACATAGATTGGGACCTGAATATTGAAGGGTATGTGACATTTGGGAAGGACAGGAAGTTAGGAAAAGGTGGGAGGGTGGCTCTGTTAATTAATGATGGTTTTAGCACATTAGAGAGGGATAATCTAACTTCAGGAATCCAGGATGTAGAAGTGATGTGTGTTGAGATGAGGAACGATAAAGGCAAGAAGTCGCTTGTGAGAGTGGTGTACAGGCCCCCGAATTACACATTAGGACAGAATATTAAGGAAGAGAAAACGGGAGCTTGCCAGTAAGATACAGCAATAATCATGAGGGATTTAAATCTACATATCGACTGGAAAAATCGGATGGGCAAAGGTAGCGTAGATGAGGAGGTTATGGGGATAGTTTCTGAGATCAGCATATTCTGGAGCTTAAATGTAGCCAGGGGTACCAGGATACCTAAGAGTTTTTGCACAAAGTGAAAATGACACCATTTGTATTCCATTCCCCGAAAAAAAAAGATAACTATCCTTAGGGACTTCGGCTGTCTTCAAACCCTACTTGTAGCAAAGATTGCAGAGATGCCACCTGAAAGCAGAACAAATACCACTGTGTTGATAAAAGGGCTTACTGGCAAATTCTTGAAAGCCACCTTTGTAAAAATTTTGACGTTTCGAGTCCTCATGACCCTAGTTCTGTCGAAGGGTCATGAGGACTCGAAACGTCAACTCTTTTCTTCTCCGCCGATGCTGCCAGACCTGCTGAGTTTTTCCAGGTAATTCTGTTTTTGTTTTGGATTTCCAGCATCCGCAGTTTTTTTTGTTTTTATCTTTGTAAAAATTTACCTGCCGAGTAAGTTGGTGCCCTGGCCTGTGACGGTTATGGTCGTCAAAAAACAAGTGATACAAAACTTGGTGAGAATGCGAGCGATGAGGAGGATGTTAAGAGGCTTCAAGGTGATTTAGACAAGTTGAGTGAGTGAATGGGCAAATACATGGTAGATGCAGTATAACGTGGATAAGTGTGAAGTTATCCACTTTGGTAGGAAAAACAGAACAGCAGATTATTATTTCAATGGTGATAGATTGTGAAATGCTGATGTACAAAGGGACCTCGGTTTGCTTGTACACCAGTCACTGAAAGCAAGCATGCAGGGGCAGCAAGCAGTTAAGAAGGCAAATGGTATGTTGGCCTTCATTGCGAGAGGACATGAGTACAGGAGCAAGGATGTCTTACTGCAGCTGTACAGGGCCTTGTTGAGACCACAGTTGGAGTATTGTGTGCAGTTTTGGTCTCCTTACCTAAGAAAGGATATACTTGCCATTGAGGGAGTGCAGCGAAGGTTCTCCAGACTGATCCCACGGATGGCAGTATTATTGTATGAGGAGAGATTGGACCAACTAGACCTGTATTTACTGGAGCTTTGAAGAATGAGAGGGGATCTCGTTGAAACATATAAAAGTGTGACAGAGCTGGACAGACTGGATGCAGGGATGATATTTCCTCTAGCTGTGGGTCTAGAACAAGGGGTCACAATCTCAGGATATTTGGTCGACCATTTAGGACAGAGATGAGGAGAAACATCGTCACTCAGAGGGTGATGAACCTGTGGAATTCTCTGCCACAGAGGCTGTGGAGGCCAAGTCACTGAATACATTTAAAAAGGAAATAGAGAGATTTCTAGACTCTAAAGGCATCAAGGGGTATGGGGAGAAAGTTGGAGTATTGTGTTGGGATAGAGGATCAGTCATAATCATATTGAATGGTGGAGCAGGCTCAAAGGGCCGAATGGCCTACTTCTGCTTCTATTTTCTATGTTTTTCTATGTTTCTATGTCCCGAGTTCACCAATGCAGGGGTTGAACTGTTGCTGGGCAGTGACTTAGCCAGAAATGCAGCATTGTATCCAGAGCATCCAGAGCAGTCCATGGAGACGGGGGATGCTTGGGGGAGCAAGCAAAATTCTGCTCGGCTGCAGAAAGCTGAAGAAATCCCTAAAATTTTACAGTGGACAGAGAGCCAGGAAGGATTACAAAGGTTAAGGAAAAGCCAATAGAATTAAAAGGGGCGAGGTTATAGTCCACCAAATTTAAAAAGGACAGGGTAGAGCCTGTAGAATTTAAAGTGGTCAAAATAGCACCAGATGAAGGCAAAAATACTTGAATAAAAACAGCAGAGGTTGAAGGAAATGCATGAGAGCTGTGGTTGGCCAAAACCTTCCAGCAGAATTTAAATAGGGATCAAGAAAGTTCCCAAGCAGTGAGCGAGAGAGATGCCTCACCTAGTCAAAGTACCACAGAGGAATGCCGCAGAAACTGGACAGCCGATTGTGAGCAGAATTGTTCAAATGGACATTGGACAGATTGGAGAGAAGCCCATTCCTGAAGTAGAGGAAAAAGGGAAGATGACACACCCTAAGCCAAACAGCACTTGTTAAAACCACAAGGGCAGTCAGTGTAAAATTTCCCTTTAAAGAATTAAAGGGTCAAGTTCAAATTTCAAATCTCACCAAACCCAGAAATTCAACTGAAGACAAGGTGTGAGAGGTGAGCCCAGATACCTTACAAGGATTTAAAAACACTTCACCATCCATGATCACCCTAGAAATAAGAATTATCAAGGCACCAGAACCTGACCTATCTAATCCATGGGTTATAGAAGTGGACAGTGATGGGTTAAAAGCTGTACAGGAAATACAACCATGCAGTCCAATAAATTTGTTTCAGTACAAATATTTCACTTCAGCAGCCTGTGAATGGAGCTCCTTCCAGGACTGCAGAGGCAATCTTGAATCTCCACTAACCTCACAACTCATCGGAAGCCACATGCCTGTTGACCTTGAAGTTCTCAAAGGACCATAACCAGATGCTAATGAAAATTCTACCCTTCTAGACAACACCTAGCATCTTCCCCATGGAGACATCCATACACACACACGTGGGCACCACTTCATCAGAGAACAGGCGGACACATTTTCCAACTTGTGTGCCACTCTGCTGATGGCTTCCAACAGCTCTGTAGGATGTTCCCACACCTCCTGCTGAGTCTCCAAGATGAGTTGGAAGGCCAAATCTAGAGGCTCATCATCTGACTCGGACCTCACAGATGCCTGATCCTCTGTAGTCATCCAAGTGCCAGGGAGCTCGCATGAACCTGCCTCCTGCTGCTGCTGTGTGTCCATGCAGTGACCACCAGATTGTGAATCTGAGCCTGCTCTAGATCTAGGTCTCACCATGGTGCATGTCTCTGCGCTGGTGGAGGGTGAGGGTAAGCACTGTGATGGGTCTTCCAGGCTGCTTATTACCAGCTCTTCAATGGAGGAGGTGTCCCCTTGGCTGGAGGTGAGGGTGTGAATGAAGCTGAGGGACTGGCTGGCTGAGGGTGTTGGTCGCTTGGCAGAGCTCCCTGTGAACCAAGGCAGAGATAATTAGTGCATGGCAACAGAAACAAAAACAGGAGAGAGAGCACTCACAGTTGCATTGAGAGAGGGATAATGTGGTGCAGGATCCTCACTGGGGTGTTTGCCACCAACCTCACCATCACCGCAGGTACGGTTCACATCCTCACCAGTCAGCGCGATGTCAAAGTGAGTGAGGGGCCTAATGTGGACCATTCCACCCCGGGCCTGGGACCTCTCCTGCTGATGTGAACCAGCATCTCCTCCATAAACACAGATGGAGAGAGTGTGAGCAGGACACATGGCATTGCGTGGAATGTTTGTGTGGTAAGCGGAGCCATGGACAGGATGAGGAGGCGAGTTTGAGAGGGTCTGAGCCTGATGGAGATGTGAGGGTGTGTGTGAGAGTTAGTGGTGTTGTCCCTTAAGGTGTGAGATCCCTGTGGATGTGTGATGGGTTTGTGAGTGTGTGAGTTGAGGGTGATGAGAAGAGTCAGTTACCCTGGCGGAACGGAGATCATTCATCAAGCGGCACTGGGTGGCTGTCCTCTTTTGCAGGACATTGGCACTGACCACACTGCCACCGCCTCCCGTGCTGGATTGGTGATGCCACTGCCCGTCACAGAGTGGGGGTAGAGGATATCACGGCGGGCTTCTACTGCGTTGAAAAGTCACTCGAGGGACGTGTCACTGAAGCGGGGGGGGGGGCACTGGTGGGAGTGGTGGGGGTGGGGGGTGGGGGGTGGGTGGCTGCAGCCTTTTTCCCTGTCAGGGCCACCCTGTTTTCCATGTGAGAGTCCCTGGGCTGGAAGTGCTGAGATGTGTGTGCGTGGGTGCCCTGTAAACATGGTGCCCGGTGAGGTGATGGCGAGTGGGTGAAATGGAAACGTGTGTTTCCTGGGAATGCATAATCCATGCGGCGAGTTTGGGACAAGGTGGTGTGAAAAGCCGCCATTGAGTAAAACGTCATTTTACCCACCTGTTCCCACACTTTGTGCAAATCTGGGAAGATTCCAACCTTCCAGACCGTTCCTTTAATGCTGCATGTCTGCCTGAAGTGTGGCAGTAGTGTTAAAGTTTCTAAAGGCATATTTTCATTGCGTTAGTCAGCTAGTTTGAAATGGTACCTTTTCCTTTAGTTTGATGTATCAGTTTCCTGTTAATTAATGTTTGATCTATTTTGATTTTAGGTTTTTTGTTACTCTCAAAATCTTAAAAGTGAAACCTTGCCCTTTGGTTCCTTTCCATTGGCCCCTTTGGAAACTTATCTCCTTTTAAAAAGTTACCAATCCCCACGTGACTGGAACAGAAATAAGAGCTGTTCCCAGTGTTATGACTGTCAGGAAGATATAATAATGTTATTGGAATTTATTGTAAAATAGTGGTATCTTTCCTGGGGCAACTGCAGATCAAGCAGGCGAACTCTATGGGTGGAATTTTCTGGTAGGCCGTGTGCATGGAAGATATGGCGGGACCCACTTCACACAGTGTGAAGACAGGTCACGATCTTCTGCTCAGCCCACCGATGGTGGTCGAGTTTCCCACCAGCGGTTAGCAGGGAGCTAATTGTAATACATTAGCATATCATTAAAAGGCCATCCTGCCAGGCTCTAGGAACCCACCATATTGTCTGTCCACATCGACGGGAAAGCACATCGACATGTTTCACAACAGCACACAGGCCAGGTGGACCCTTCACTTTAGGGGAGCTGAGGTGAGTGAGCAGCAGCGTTCTCCATAGCTCACCCATTGTTTACAGGACTCAGGGGTGCCGGGGCAACTGATGCCGGACCCCAGAGGCAATGTTGAGGGATGTAGGGGAGTGTCTGAAGGTAAATGCTGTCTAACCTCGGAGGCAATTGCTGAGGGAGGAAGGGTGGTCAAGTGCTGCCCTGGTGCTGCACCCCGCGCACAAGCAATCGCAGGGTAAGCGAGGGGAGTGGCTACACATTGGGACTACCTGTATAAACGGGCCATGCCTCTGCAACTGAGACAGATCTGACGCAGCCACAGTGATATGAATGGGGTCGGGCTTCTAGCCTGGCCACCTATGTAAGCATCGCAGAGGCATCAAAGAGCCACCAAGCGCTCCATACCTTACACAGTCCGCAGAGGGTGTCACACATCATCATTGTCTGCTGCACCTTTATAACCTGGTGCTGCCAAAAGTGATGAGCTGGCTGAGGAGGAGATGGAGGAGCTGAAGGTCTCCTCTGATGAGGAGGACGCTGACAGGGATGAGGGTGAGGGAGTCCTCGAAGGTGACGATTAAGAGGATGAGGCCTTCACACTGGTCAGATGAGGCAGGCGCACTCGGGAGGCCCTCAGAGCTACTAGATATGTGGAGGATGATGACAACATGCAGTGAAGTGTCCCCGTAGATCCTCACATTGCATCTCTGAACGTTTGACTCCAGTCTGGCTTATGGCAGTGCCAATACCCTCTTTGAGAATGCTCCTGTCAGGGAGATGCAGTGGAGATCCTAATAGTCACTTGATTGCAGAAGGATGATGACCAACATGCAGTGAGGACACTCCATAAATCTTCACACAGCCCCTGTCTGGCCGAGGACAGCTCGCTTACCCTCCATGATCAGGGCCATCTCAGAGACGCAGCTGATGCTGTGTCCACCTTCAGCGCCTCAGCCCTTCAGGAGCTGGTGCACAGCATCACTGGTCACAGATGCTGGTGTGATGGGGGCCAGCCCCATCTTAAAGTGCTGAGAGCACGCAGAGAGAATGATGGAACTCTGTGACGCCTGCCCACTACATTCTGGCAACAATGACAAGCACTAATGTGTCCAGGGAGTGTGAGGGTGGACCATCACTTTGATCTGAAGGTTACACACTGCACAGGGAAGAGGCCTTGGACTGAGACACCTGCCTTTATCTTGTGCAGGAACCAAGGTTTCACATCTGAGTGACAGGTTCACTGCTCATCAGAACAAGGAGTCATAGGCAGGAAGATATTCATGGAAGTTTATTGTCAATAGTGAACATTATGTACAAGTGATTAACACCTATGCCCAGGCTGTGCAACCTCCAAAAGAGTTACATCTCCTTAACTGTCCTAACCCTGCCGCTACGTCTTGGTGCTCCCTGGACATCTACAACAGAGGTGATGACTTTGGCAGGCGTCCTCTGGAGGGCTGAAACTGAAGGGCCCCGGCCTGCTTTCGGGGCCCTGTTGGGTGGCAGTGGCACCCTCCTTGACCTGTGGAGCTGGATCTGCAGAGGTGACAGGAAGAGGGGAGTCAGATGGGCCAGTCACTCCCAGGGTCACCTGGGTGGATGGCCCCGGGGTGTGCACCTGGTGATCCTCCTCCCTATGGGTGCTCGAGGGCCCCAGGCTGACTCCTTGAAGAGCAGGGGTAGCAGGAGTGAGATCGAGCTGCCCGGCACCCCTCTTGCATACACACTGTTGGAGGCCAACTATGGCATCAGTGATGGAGTTGAGCCCGAGCAGCAGTGCAGGAGTGATGTCCTGGACCAAGGTCTCCATGGTGGCTGCCATCCTGCCAGTGTTGACCTCAGTGTGTAGCAATGCTGGCACTATCACCTCAGCCTGAAGATGGACAGGCTCCTCCATCGTGCCTTGCAATCTGAGGAGTGTAGCGGACATCCCTTCCTAATGTTCCCGAACTTGTCTTTGCAGTTCCAGCAACTGTGACATGACCGAGTCCAGAGGCTCATCATCTGACTCAGACTCAGTAACAATCTGGTCTCCAGCAGTCCTCCGAGTGCCGGGAACCTGGGAAGTCTCTGGCTCCGCCTGCTGTGGATCAGAAAGTGTGATTTGCTCATCAGATTGGAATCCCGAGGCTGCTCTGAAGCTGGGTCCCACTGAGGTGTGTCTCTGCGCTGGTGGAGGGTGTGGGTGAGCGCTGTGATGGGACTTCAAGGAGGGTGCCTCCAGATTCCTCTTCAGAGGTTTCTTCAGGGCTTGATTGAAGGCCCTGGGTCATGGACTCTGTCGGCTGTTTGGCAGATGTGCCCGTGAAAGCAAGGGGAGATAATGAGTGCATGACAGTGGCCTGTGAAAGAGGACACATCACTCACAGCATGGTTGTCTGATGGATGTTGCACTGCTGGATCCTCACTTGGTAGAGCAGCACTGACCTCACTGTCAGCACAGGACCGGTCCCAGTCATCGCCGGCCAGCTGGATGGCTCTGTTTTCAAATTCTGTGAGAACTTTGAATTCCAGCATCCCTCCATCTGTCTGCAACCTTCCCCTCCTGTTGTGAGCCAGTTTGTCCTGCACGGATAGAGATGGGTAGAGTGTATCAGGACTCCTGCCGGACCAGGTGTTAAGTATGCCTGGCCTGTGTGGGTGCTGAGTGATCCCATGGATAGGATGAGGACAATGATGGTGTGTGTGAGAAAGTGAATGGCGATGTCCCTTGAGCTGGCAGTGAGTGAGGGCCCTGTGTGTGTGTGATGGGTTTGTGAGTGTGTGAGTTGAGAGTGATGAGAAGAGTGACTTACCCAGGCAGAACAGAGGAGATCATTCATCCTCTTGTGGCACTGAGTGGCTGTCCTCTTCTGAAGGACGTTGGCGCTGACCACCGCCTCCCAAGCCTGGTTTGTGACATTGCTGCCCATCATGTGGCCAGAGCTGGGGGTAGAGCACTTTTTGGGGGGAGCCTCCACACTCCAGCAGTGGCTCAAGGGACCTGTCGTTGAAGGGGGGGGGCTGCAGTCATTTTCCCTTTGCTCCCCATGTCTCCTGGGCAATGGTGATGAGCTGGTGGTGATCTGCGCTTTGCTGGCAGATGCCTTTTAAAGATGGCGGCCGGCGTGATGCAACAGTGGGTTGATGGCGAGCGGGCGAATGAGAGCCCACTCACCATGGAAACAGCTTGTTTTGTGAAAGTGAATATACAATGAGGTGGGCTCGGGAAGATACAACGTGAAAACCCGGCATTTTCATGGGTGGGTAGGACTCCATTGTATCTGCCCAGGACTGCGTGTGTGTGTGTGTGTGCGTGCATGTGTGTGTGTGTGTGTGCGTGTGTGTGCGTGCGTGCATGTATGTGTGTGTGTGTGCATGCATGCATGTTTGTGTGTGTGTGTGCGTGCATGCATGTGTGTGTGTGTGTGCGTGTGCGTGCGTGCATGTGTGCGTGTGTGTGTGCGTGCATTTGTGTGTGTGTGCGTGCATGTGTGTGTGTGCGTGTGTGTGCGTGTGTGTGTGTGTGCATGTGTGTGCGTGCACGTGTGTGTGTGCATGCGTGTGTGTGTGTGTGTGTGTGTGCGTGCATGTGTGAGTGTGTGTGCATGCGTGCATGTGTGTGTGTGTGTGTGCGTGTGTGTGCGTGCGTGCATGTGTGTGTGTGTGCGTTCGTGCATGTGTGCGTGCATGTGTGTGTGTGTGTGCGTGCATGAGCGCGCGTGCATGTGTGTGTGTGCGTGCATGCATGCGCGTGCTTGCGTGTGTGTGTGTGCGTGCATGCATGCGCGTGCTTGCGTGTGTGTGTGTGCGTGCATGCATGCATGTGCTTGCGTGTGTGTGTGCGTGCATGCATGCACGTGCTTGCGTGTGTGTGTGCGTGCATGCGCGTGCTTGCGTGTGTGTGTGTGTGCGTGCATGCGCGTGCTTGCGTGTGTGTGTGTGTGCATGCATGCGTGTGCTTGCGTGTGTGTGCGTGTGCGTGTGTGTGTGTGCATGAGTGCGCGTTCGTGCATGTGTGTGTGTGTGCGCACGTGCGTGTGTGTGTGCGTGCATGCGCAAGTGTGCGTGCATGTGTGTGTGTGTAAAAAAGGACATGTGCATTGTTAAATACCCCAGACCAGAGCGTTGTCAAAGGAATAGTGACATGTGTAACCTAGCCAGGTGATGTTTAGAAACAGTCAGCAGAATGTTAGGCTTGGTGGGCGGGTGCACACCCGACCCTGCTGAGTTTAACATGACGCGCAATGATGTTGGGTGAGCGTCCTGACGTTATCACGCAGTCTGATGGTATTTCATTCAGACGGACTGTGTGGGAGTTGGCATTGCACCCAGCAACAATGAAAAGGCCTGTTAAGGCCATTAAAAGGTAATTAAATTCAGATTTACACTGTCTGTCCAACCTTACAGTAGGTGGGCATGCGAAAACACCAAGTGGCCTTTGCGCTTTTTAGGAAACCTCATCCACGGGCGGGATCAGGTTTCCTAAAGCAAATAAAATTCAAGTAAAAATATTACACTTGAATGAAAAATATGTCCCTGCTCATGTGACAGAGTCATATGAGGGGACATGTTTTATGACATTTCTAGTTTCATTATTATTTTTATTAAATAGCATGGAGCTGCCTTAGGGAGATTATACAACGCTCACTCGTGCACATGCGCAAAGCTTGTGCTCGCTCACCTTCCCCATTGCACAGGTAGTGCTGAGTACTGCCACTGGCATTTCACGTTGGGCGGGCCTTAATTGTCCCACCGGTGTGAAATTGTGTTGCAGTGCCATCACAGGCGGTGGTTGGCTTCCCAGCCACCACCATTGAGCTTGCACACCAAGGGCAAAATTTTGCCCAGTGTGTTTATTTTTCCCAAAGATTACTGGCAAAATTAGTACTATGATAAATGTTTATGATTAGGAAGGCAAAGACGAAAGACATAATGAAATAATGGGAATTTGCATTCAAAGGGGAAAATATGTATAAAGGAGCGAAGTCTGTGTGTAAGGGTAGGCATTTTAAGATCTTACAAGTGTGAAAAGCCTTCAGCATCTATGCCTCAAGCTGCTGTTTTCAAAGGACTGAAGTTAGAAAAACTCTCTTTGAATTTGACTTGTTCAGGGTATCATGTTTCTTTCCCTGGGTCTTTTAAAATCTATGTGTCTTACTGTTACCTTAACGAAAGTGTAACTGGAAGTCAGACTGATTAGGGGATTTAAGAGTTATCATAGTAGTAATTTGTCAATCTATGTATGTATTTAAAATAATTTCTCTTATTAATAAATGTTTAACCTAACTTTGTAAAAACCTATAAGACTTGGTGGTCTTATTACTACTGAATTCAAGGCACGCATCTCGAAATTATACAAATTGCAAATCAAGTTGTGACAGTTGTTTCAAGTTTCCCTCTGGGATTTGAACAACTCAGCATTTACCATCAGCTGTGCCATAACAGTAACAGAAAACTTACATGGGTCATTTTAATTCTTTGTTAGCCTCAATATGGGTGCTGCTGTTGTGCTGGGTGTGGGTGTTTGTTTGATTCCATTTATTTTGTTCCATTCCCATTGCTTCCAAAATCTTTCTTGCAATAGCTTCACCTCCCGCTGCCCTTGGACCCTTATTTTCCTTGGTTACATTTTGTTCATCATGAACACTACCACCCACATAAAAGCTGAAAATGCAACAGCAGCATTAACTTTCATTTAGAAAGTACTTTTAATGTAGAAAAACGTCCCAAGCTGCTTTGTAGAGGTGTAACAAAAAGAGTCAAGTCAATGAAGGAAATATTAGGAGGAGTGATTGAAAAGTGGATAAAGATCTTGATTTATAGGAATATCTTGAAAGGGGAAAGATAGAGAGGCTGAGAGGTTTAGGAAGGGAATTCTGATGTATGAGGGCTGAGGCAGCTAACAACATTGCTTTCAATGATGGGCAGAGGGAGGAAAAATGCACAAGTGGTCAGAGTATATAGAGATACAGCAATGTTGTATGGCTAGAAGAGGTTACAATTACAGAAAAGTACAAGGCCATTAAGTATGTGCGCGACAACTTTAAATTTGAAGCATTGAAGAACCAAGGTTCAGTGTAAGTAAACAAGGATAAGGGTGATTTGTGAGCAGGACTTGGTGCAGGATAGGATACAGTCAGCAAAGTATGGATGAACTGAAGTTAACAGAAATTGGAAAATGGAAGCCTCACTTGGAACCCATTGAAATAATTAGGTTAAGAGATAACTAACATTGTGCAGGGTTCAGTGGCTGATGATTTGGGGAGACAGGTGAGTAATGTTACAGTGATGAAAGTGGGCAGTCTTTGTGATGGAAATCTTATGGGGTCAGCTTATGGTTCAATAAGATGCCGAGGTTGTGAAATGTCTGTTCTAATCTGAAAAACTGGCCTAGCAAGGTATGGAATTAGTGGTAAAGGTAAGGAGGTTGTGTTAGAATCTGAAGTCAATGACTATTTCTTCTTAATATTTCAATGAAGGAAATTGTGCTTCATTCTAGACTGCAGATTGAATGTTCAGTCCGAAAACAGAGAGGTAGAGATGAGGTTGAGAGAGGCGATGGAGAGGTAAAACTGACCATCCTCAGTGCACATGTGGAAGCTGACTCATTATCATCAGCTGATGTCATCAAAGGCCGAAATGTAGATGAGGGAGAGGAGTGGGAGTCAAGTATACATTCTTGGAGGAGCTGGAGTTTCAAATGCCATATCCTACCTATCACCTCAAAATACCTTCACTCTGAACTCACTCATACTGCAACAGAAATCCTTATGCATGCTTTTGTTACCTCCAGACTCTTGCCGAGTAAATGATTGCGGAGGTAGGGCTCCCACTATGTGGCACAACGTTTTATGGCCAAACCCCCATAATACCTTCTAACAGATTTGTTTAGTATGAAATTCCACTAACTGTTCCTTTGAAAAATGTGGTCCCAAAACATTTACTGTTTCTCATTGTTAATATCTATTATTTATTGTTATTTCAGGAAATGGCCTAGGAATCAGGATTATTGGTGGGAAAGAGATTCCAGGACGAAATGGAGAGATTGGTGCTTACCTGGCCAAGATCTTTCCTGGGGGATCTGCAGAGCAAACAGGCAGTCTCACAGAAGGTAAATGAACTCTTCCTAATTCTACTGAGAAACCTTTAATTCATTCAGTCAAGATATGGCAGAATCCTTGTGTCCATATCATGATTTTTCTTTCATTGAGTCAAAGATCTTTTAGGTCTGATATAATATTTCTGGACTCTGGTTTGGTGTAATATGTACCTTTGTTTTTTTTTGCACTGAGGCACCCTTTACCATCACAAAGACAATTTAACACCATCATTGTCTCACCGGGTGTATTACCCACATACCCTGTTGCTATGCTGTGCTTGATTCCCATAGGAAGTTTGCTCCTTGAAAGAGTTGGTACCTTAATGCACAACACTTTGGTCTGGATTTTCAAATGCTGGTGGGCTCAGGACTCCCTGTGGATGCAATTTAAAGATCACAGTTCCAGGAGGCATATCTTCCAGAACAGGGTACAATTTTCAAAATCCAGCCAATGAGGAGGGAACGAGGCACCCGCTTACAGCTAATTAGAAGCCCATTGAGCTCCTTGGGCAGGAAGTTCATTGGCTGGGGTGGTCGGGACTGCAAATTTCAAAATGGATTCCAGTGAGCCTGAACAGCCTAGTGCATGTTAATGCACAGCAGTAGGGTTCAAACGGGGAAGAGCTAAAAATATGTTTGTATTACACGAAAAATCTGTACGTGAGGACTCTTGCATTGGAAGTGTTCATTTGTTTCATGTTGGCAGTATGACCACTTCAAGTTAATGCTACTGACCCTCTGAGGAGTTGCCTGCTTTCACTGGCATACCCCATCATGGCTGCCATCTGTCGTTGTTGCTGATATCAGGCAGGCAGTTGCTGACCTCCTTGAGGTACTCCATGCCAATAATTGGACACCGAGCTTGCCTTCTTTCCAATTAGGGAATTTGTATTTAAAAATAAGATCATGAGAGTGACGTAGCTGAGGTGTCACTTTGAAAATCTAGCTCTTTATCACAAAAGAAAACAATAAAAAAAATGCAAATATCACAGGAAAATTTCCTTTTCAAGAGTTATTATTTACATTTAACATTGGTAAAAGCCCACTTGCAGTAAAAACTCTTATTGGAACAATCAAAAGTTATACTTGTGTTTTTTTTGCTAACAGCTTCTGTTTCTGCCAATTGGGAACTCTGTCTAATTGATGAAACTACAATAGTAAATGGTTAATTAGGTGTTCACTCAATTTTTAAAAGCCGCTTTGCAGTACAGAATTTGAGTATTGCTGAAAAACTAGAGACACTGTCAAAGATTTTCATCTTGCACTCATCACAACAGATGCAAGAGTACTACATTTCAAAGGGAACAACAATATATACTGCATGAGAAAAAGGAAGCTGATTGGTTGGCAAATGCACTCTGATTGGTCAAGTGTTGTAATGGAGAATCAGCCAGGGAACATTTATCCCCCCCAAGCTTTTGTTTAAATTCAAACGAAGCAGGTCAACTCTGATTGGTGAAGGCAGTGCCATGGAGAATGTAACAGGGAACAGTTGTTCCCCAAGCTTTTGTTTGATTGAAAATGTGCAACGCTTGGATGAATTCCTTTTGCCTGCAGAGGACTAGGCCCTGCATATGAATATATGTAGCTTCTTGATGCCGAAACAGGGTGTATTAAAGCTTTCCTGTGGGATAATTCTTACCCCGACCAGATCATTCCTCTTTGTATATTGCGCAAGCTCATGAATGGGCCTAAGGCTGCCACTTTCAGTCCTGAAATTTGAAGTACCTCACATTACTCTAGAAGTTTAACATGTCTCAATAATTTGAACAACAGGTAAAGTTAGCCATTTCACGCTGCTACTATGTAATAGCAACACAAGTGGTGTTCTCCATGAACGAGATAGATTGGAGAGGCTGGGACTCTTTTCCCTGGGGAAAAGAAGGCTGAGAGGAGACTTGATCAAGGGATTCAAGCTCCTGAGGGGAATGGACAGGGTAAATAGTGAGAAACTGTTCCCACTCAAGAGAATACCAAAATGAGAGGGCACAGATTCAAAATAATTCACAAAAGGAATAAATGTGATGTGAGGAAATACTTTTTTACCCAGAGGGTGGTTGGAGTCTGGAACAAACTTCTTGAGAGGGTGGTGGGGGCAGGTTCGATTGAAGTATTCAAAAGGGAATTAGATTGCTGCTTGAAAAGAGAGAATGTGCAAGGTTACAGGGATAAGGCAGGGGAGTGGGACTAGGTGGAATGTTGTCTCAGAGAGCCAGCGAAGACTCAATAGGCCGAATGGCCTCCTTCTGCACTGTAAAGATTCGGTGATACTATGTGATGCCAAAAAGATGTTGTGCATGCCACAAAAATAAATAGTGTGGTAAATAAATTTCAGTGCAGCTGTGATGGTAGGAATGAAGGCTGTTATCACAATGGATGGTGGGTCATATCCCTTCGGCTATTCACAACAGGCAGAGAACTGACCATATTCAACCAGCCCGTGCTTGCAACACTCAGACATAGTGTCTAACATTAGATGTGATTCCATGATTGGACAGCAGATCTTTTTTTTCTTACTGAACAATCACAAGTGTGCCAGTAATTGCATCATTAATCAAATTAAGATGATCAGTCAGGCTCGTAATGTCGGGATCAGGACTTACACTTGCTAGAAGCTATATATATTCATATGTCAGGCCCAGTCCTCTGTGGGTAATAAGGAATATGTCCAGTCATTGCACCTTTTCAATTAAACAAAAGCTTGGAGGACAACTGTTCCCTGGTGGATTCTCCATAGCAATGCCTCGACCAATCATAGTCCACTTTCCAGCCAATCAGCTCCCTTTTTCTCATGTAGTATAAATTGTTGTTCCCTTTGAAATTTGGTATTCTTGTGTCTATCCTGATGAGTGCAAGATGAAAATCTTTGGCAGAGTGCCTCTTTTGTCAGCAATATTCAAATTTTGATGTAGAAAATTGCCTGTAAGTTATCCTAGTTAACCTAGTGAATCAATGCACCACCTCGTTTAATGGAGACCAGTGGATCTGGAGGTTTTTGCTGAGTTGGCTGATCGTCTTTCGGAGGCCTCATCACTCTGGAAAAAAAGAGGAAAAAAATAACTAAGGTCCTTGCTCTTGATTGCTAGATTAGCCTTACTAGAGTCAGACAGTTTATATTTAAGGGCAAGGTTTTACTCAGATAAAAAGATGGTCACTTGACCGAACTATCAAGAGTTAGGGTTCAGGCTGCCTGTACGAAATCACCTATATCTCAGTGTGAGTCAGCTGTGACAAACTGGAGTATTTTTTTAAAATATGAAATAAAAACAGAAAATGCTGGAAATTCTTAGCAGGTCTGGCAGCATAACGTTTCAGGTCAGTGACATTTCATCAGCAGTATTTTATCCGTTGTTTTTATTTCTTTTTTCTTTACTGCATCTTCAATTTTAAATTAGGTTTAAGACTCAAAATTTAAATGACACCTTTATTTAAAAGCAAGCTTATCTGTAGTGTTCTAAATTAACCCCTTGAGGAACAGCATTGGATCTCTGTGAACACTATCATTACAAAACATATCAAAAGCGAATGGCTCATATCTACCAAGGTCCAGATCGTCAAGCTTGGGGAGGCGGGTGGGAGACCCTTGATCAAGGGCACTCAATGCCTCATCGAGGGTCCCAGTATTGGCCAAGGGGGTGGTGGTGTGGGGGGCTGGGGAGAGGAAATCCTTGGGGCAGAATTTTACGACAATGGGATTTTACGGGTTTAGAATGTCTGGCCTCATTTTACAGCCCCATCCCCACTGAAGCAGGGCCGTAAAATTCTGCCCTTAGACTTTCTTGCAACCCCCGGCACCCACCTAGCCAGCAATCCCCAACCACAATCCCCATCCTGCCCTCACTCACCCGTGGCCTCTGTCCCTCACTGAGCCTCGGCCTCGGGTGGGTGATTGCCAGCAGTTGCCACCATTTCCCTGGTGGCACTGATGGCTTCTAATTGGCTGGCTGTTCTCAGGGTGGCAGGCAGGAGGGGTATTTCTGTCCCCAGGAGCCTTGATCCTGGGGAGGGTCCGCCACTAGCCACTGATCTGACCGGCGCGTAATATAGCAAGTCTCCCCCAAAGGAGGCAACACAAGGCTCTTCAGTCGGTGGGTGAGACCCCAACTGCCTTGATTAATTTCCATCCTTAGTTTAATGTCAGGAAGAACGTGAAGTGCATTTTTTTTTAAATTGTGTTCTGAAGACCTGGTCAGCCCTAACAAAGCTATAGTAATTGTCCTTTCTGGTTGCTCTGAGAAGATGTTAATGTACCTTCTCTTTTTGGAGTACTGCAGTTAATATAGCAACAGTGTTCCCACAGTCCAGTTAGATAGGGAATTTCAGAATGTTGACCCAATGAAAGGATGCCCAATAATATCCCCGTTGGAATGATATGTGATTTGGACTGAAAGCTACAATTGGTCATCTTCCTACGAGATTGTTGCTCTTGTCCTTCCCCACAAAGTAAGCTGAGCAACTTGTTGCTATGCAGAGGTGATGCAGAGAGTGGATATCAGGTTCAGCGATGTGGCAACATCCAAATGGACTGCCCTGTCTGGAATGTTGAGTTTAATGATTGTTGTTGCAGCTGTATCATCCAGGGGGCTTTCAAGATATGGAAAGTGCTCACCATATTCCAGAGTCTCTCCTTCAACATATATAGGAGATGGAATATTTGGCTGAACAGGTGTGGGTTGATAAAAGAGTTTTGTTTTGGCAATATTCAAGAACGGGCCGAGTTTCTTGAATGCAGAATTGAAGAGATTGAGAGTGCCTTGTAAATCTGGTGCAGTGTGGGCAGTGACACTGCAGTCACCCGCAAACTGCAGATCATTTATGTCCGTGCTGGTGCTATGACCAGGGTGGGAGGAGTGCACAGTTTCTCTAGCCTCACTACTCCACAGGTCACATCGTAAGTGTAAATGTTTTATTCATTCACCAAAATGGCTAATTGTTTACTTTTGCTGTTAGATCCAGAATAAAAGAAACTTTAACCAAGCTTCTTTCAATAAACTCAGAATTATTGCTTTATTGTGAAACAAAACTTATTTTTAAAAGCAAGTTGCAAAAATTGGTTCACACAATTTGTAACCTGGAAGTGAAACGATATACACCTTTAAATCCCAACACACACACACACACAAAGGACAAAGCAAAAAGGACAAAGCAAGCAGAGGTTGACATTTAAGGGAAAAAAAGCACCTTTTGGCCAATGGGAAACTGTATGAAAAGGGATAACATTTGAAGAGTTTTGATGCTGTCGATCTGGTGTTCTTGCATGCGAAGATGGATCACTGGATGTAGTAGTTGTCTAGAAGTTCCTTCCAAAGGAGCTTCGGTGTGGAGGAGAACGGAGTGGAATTAATGTCCTTGGGATCCCTGTCTCTAGGCCTGTATTCACTGGTGTTTAGAAGAATGAGAGAGGATCTCATTGAAACATATAAAATTCTGACAGGGCTGGACAGACTGAATTCAGGGATGTTGTTTCAGCTAGCTGGGGAGTCTAGAACAAGGGGTCACAGTCTCAGGCTATAGGATAGGCCATTTAGAACTTAGGTGAGGAGAAATCTCTTCACTCAGAGGGTGGCAAACCTGTGGAATTCTCTAACATACAGGCTGTGGAGGCCAAGTCACTGAATATATTTAAGAAGGAAATAGAAAGATTTCTAGACTTTAACGGCATCAAGGGGCATGGGGAGAGAGCAGGAGTATGGTGTTGAAATAAAGGATTAGCCATGATCGCATTGAATGGCAGAAAAGGCTTGAATGACCTACTCCTGCTCCTATTTTTTATGTTTCTATGTTTCTCTCGTCTCAGCTTCTCAGGTTTCCAAATTCAGACGAGTTATAATGAGATGAAAATTTCTAGCTGGATACCGATAGCCACATGGAATTTTAGTCAAGGCAGATAGAGAGCAAGTTGGGCAATGTTCTCCTATTCTGTTTATTCCCAAAACTGAGTCCAAAAAAACAAGTTCAAAACAGAAACTCATCTCAGTCAGGTGGAAAATCATCAGGACCTCACAGCCTGAAATAAATGTTTTTTTTCCCTCCAGTAATTAAAGCTCAAGTGAACCATAGTTCTTATCTCCTCAGGTTCCTTCCGGGTCATTTAGCTGAAGTCATGTGACTTCTTGGAAAAGGCAGTTTGCTCACAGTCCAATGTGAACTTATAACCTTTTAAAAAAAGCCCAGGTGAATTCCCAAGAAAGTGTCCAAGTAAATTCCATGTCCTTCCAATTAAAAAAAACATATGTTTCTTGGAGATATGTATTCATAACACCGGCCAGTTTAATTTTGGTATGGAGGTGACTTGGATTAAAGAATTTTCCATCAAGACAGCATTTAATGCTCACACCAGAGGGCAGTTGATTGTTTGATGGGGGTGAAAATGGGTGAATAATGTGCAGATGACACAAGGTTTGGCCGGGTGGTTAACAGTGAGGTTGAGTGTCTTGGGCTACAGGAAGATATAGACAGGATGGTCAAATGGGCAGATAAGTGGGAGATGGAATTTAACCCTGAAAAGTGTGAGGTGATACACTTTGGAAAGAGTAATTTGACAAGGAAGTATTCAATGAACGGCGTGGCACTAGGAATTTCTGAGGAACAAAGGGACCTTGGCGTGTGTGTCCATAGATCTCTGAAGGTTGAGGGGCATGTTAGTGGGGTGGTGAAAAAGGCATATGGCAAACTTGCCTTTATCAATCGAAGCATAGATTACAAAAGTAGGGAGGTCATGTTGGAGTTGCATAGAACCTTGTTGAGGTCACAGCTGGAGTACTGTGTGCAGTTCTGGTTGCCACATTATAGGAAGGATGTGATTGCACTGGAGGGGGTGCAGAGGAGATTCACCAGGATGTTGCCTGGGATGAAACATTTAAGTTATGAAGAGAGGTTGGATAGAATTGGGTTGTTTTCGTTGGAGCAGAGAAGACTGAGGGGTGACCTGATTGAGGTGCACAAGGTTATGAGGGGTGACCTGATCGAGGTGTACAAGATTATGAGGGACATGGACAGGGTGGATAGGGAGCAGCTGTTCCCCTTAGTTGAAGGGTCAGTCACAAGGGGACATAAGTTCAAGGTGAGGGGCAGGAGGTTTAGGGGGGATGTGAGGAAAAACTTTTTTACCCAGAGGGTGGTGACGGTCTGGAATGCACTGCCTGGAAGGGTGGTGGAGGCGGGTTGCCTCATATCCTTTAAAAAGTATCCGGGTGTGTACTTGACACGTCATAACATTCAAGGCTATGGGCCAAGTGCTGGTAAATGGGATTAGGTAGGTAGGTCAGGTGTTTCTCACGTGTCAGTGCAGACTTGATGGGCCAAAGGGCCTCTTCTGCTCTGTGATTCTGTGATGAACCATGAGACTTCCGAATAAGGTCAGGAGTGAAAGAAAACAATATGTCAAGAAGGCTCTTTCCCTCCCATAGCAAGCTTGCACTCTTTTCCTAAAATGTAGCTGGGGTTGGCATTCAGGTAGGAGGCAGGAAAATTTGCCCATTTTGAACACACTACCCCTCCATGCTGCCATGATGTAAAGTGACCAGCCAGGTAAAGGCCTGGGCAGACATTTCAAGTCATAGTTACAGTGATAAAAGCAAAATACTGTGGATGCTGGAAATACGGAAAAAAAACAGAAAATGCTGGAAAACCTCAGCAAGTCTAAAAGCATCTGTGGAGGGAGAAAGAGAGTTAATGTTTTGAGCCCGTATAACTCATCTTCAGGGCTGAACAGTTATACTCAATAGTTACAGAAACTGGGAGCCAGAAAACAGCCTCCTCACTCATTTTTTTCTCCATCTTTCACCACAATATCATAAAGCTCAGTCCTGCTTCTCAATGAGACTAAATTATTTAACTATTCCTTGTAACTAATGTCAATATTCAGGGCTGAGGAATGGACAAGCACGTATAACATTTCTCTTCACTTTCTGGTATGAGTAGGAGAGAGAAGATTGCAGACGGCAACTTGCGCATATCAGAAAAAGGTTCATACACCATAACCACAATGAGCAGGATTTTCCTGTGTGCAGGAGTTCCTCAGGGTAGTGTCCTCAGCCCAACCATCTCCAGCTGCTTCATCAATGACCTTCCTTCCATCATAAGGTCAGCAGTGGGGACGTTCGCTGATGATTGCACAATGTTCAGCACCATTTGCAACTCCTCAGATACTGAAGCAGTCCATGTCCAAATGCAGCAAGACCTGGACAATATCCAGGCTTGGGCTGACAAGTGGCAAGAAACATTCACACCACACAAGTGTCAGACAATGACCATCTCCAACAAGAGGGAATCCAACCATCATCCCTCGACATTCAATGGCATTACCATCACCGAATTCTGCCTGAGCAACATCCTGGGGGTTACCATTGACCAGAAACTGAACTGGACTAGCTATATAAATACTGTAGCTACAAAAGTAGGTCAGAGGCTAGCAATCCTGTGATGAGTAACCCACCTCCTGATTCCCCTAAGCCTGTCCACCATCTACAAGGCACAAGTCAGGAGTGTGTTGGAATACCCTGTCTGGATAGGTGCAGCTCCCACAACACTCAAGTAGCCCTGCTTGATCGGCACCACATCCACAAACATTCAGTCTCTCCACCACCGATGAACAGTAGCAGCAGTGTGTACCATCTACAAGATGCACTGCAGAAACTTACCAAGGCTCCTTGGACAGCACCTTCCAAACCCACGACCACTACCATCTAGAAGGACAAGGGCAGCAGATATATGAGAACACCACCACCTGAAAGTTCCCCTCCAAGCCACTTACCATCCTGACTTGAAAATATATCGCCGTTCCTTCACTGTCACTGGTTCAAAATCCTGGAACTCCCTTCCTAACAGCACTGTGGGTGTACCTACACCACACGGACTGCAGCGGCTCAAGAAGGCAGCTCACCACCACCTTCTCAAGGGCAACTAGGGATGGGCAATAAATGCTGGCCCAGCCAGGGAAGACCGCATCCCGTGAATTAATGAAAAAAGCCTCAAGATTCAGCATCGGGATCTAATTGGAGGGTCTGAGCCTGCACTTGCTGGGAGCCAGACAGAGGGACTGTTTTCCCAGAAGTAAGTTTAAAATTAAATCTCAGAGGGATAAATTCAACAGGGCCCTCTGATCGGAGGGGAAACCCCTCCAAATGATTCATTCGGGCTGCAGGGGTAACCTTTATTCCCAGCGGCATCCCTTTGGAACATTGAACCTTGGGCTCTGATGGTCCCCTGGACAGCAGTAGGGAGCTGCCTCCATTCTGATGGGACAAGGAGCCAGTCCACTGTCAGCAGAACCCTGGCAAGCCCGAGCCATAAAGATGTAGTTTGGCTGCGTGCTGCCTGCCAGTTTATCCCCAGCCTGGAAAGCTCTTCAGCAGGTGGAAGGTGTTGGGGAGCCATGGCCCTGTGGCTAATCACTATTTTTAAAAAATTCATTCACGGGATGTGGACATCACTGGCTGGGCCAGCATTTATTGCCCATCCCTAATTGCCCTTGAGAAGGTGGTGATGAATTGCATTCTTGAACCGCTGCAGTCCCTGTGGTGTAGGTACACCCACAGTGCTGTTAGGAAGGGAGTTCCAGGATTTTGACCCAGTGACAGTGAGGGAACGGCTCTATATTTCCAAGTCAGGATGGTGAGTGACTTGGAGGGGAACTTCCAGGTGGTGGTGTTCCCATCTGTCTGCTACCCTTGTCCTTCTAAGTGGTAGTGGTCGTGGGTTTGGAAGGTGCTGACTAAGGAGCCTTGGCGAATTCCTGCAGTGCATCTTGTAGATGGTACACACTGCTGCTGCTGTGCGTCGGTGGTGGAGGGAGTGAATGTTTGTGGATGTGGTGCCGATCAAGCGGCTGCTTTGTCCTGGACGATGTCCAGCTTCTTCAGTGTTGTGGGAGCTGCACTCATCCAGGCAAGTGGGGAATATTCGATCACACTCCTGCCTTGTAGATGGCGGACCAGCTCTGGGGAGTCAAGAGGTGAGTTACTCACCCAGGATTCCTAGCCTCTGACCTGCTCTTGTAGCCACAGTATTTATATGGCTAGTCCAGTTCAGTTTCTGGTCAATGGTAACCCCCCGGATGTTGATTATGGGGGATTCGGTGATGGCAATGCCATTGAACATCAAGGGGCAATGGTTAGATTCTCTCTTGTTGGAGATGGGCATTGCCTGACACTTATGCGTCATGAATGTTACTTGCCACTTGTCAGCCCAAGCCTGGATATTGTCCAGGTCTTGCTGCATGTGGACATGGACTGCTTCAGTATCTGAGGAGTTTCAAATGGTGCTGGACATTGTGCAACCATCAGCAAACATCCCCACTTCTGACCTTATGATGGAAGGAAGGTCATTGGTGAAGCAGCTGAAGATGGTTGGGCCGAGGACACTACCCTGAAGAACTCCTGCAGTGATGTCCTGGAGCTGAGATGACTGACCTCCAACAACCTCAAACATCTTCCTTTGTGCTAGGTATGACTTCAACCAGTGGAGAATTTTCCCCCTGATTCCCATTGACTCCAGTTTTGCTAGGGCTCCTTGATGCTACACATGGTCAAATGCAGCCTTGATGTCAAGGGCAGTCACTCTCACCTCACCTCGGGAGCTCAGCTCTTTTGTCCATGTTTGAACCAAGGCTGTGATGAGGTCAGGAGCTGAGTGACCCTGGCGGAAACCAGACTGGGTGGCAGTGAGCTGGTTATTGCTAAGCAAGTGCCGCTTGATAGCCCTGTTGATGACCCCTTCCATTACTTTACTAGGAAGCGAGAATAGACTGAAGGGGCGGTAATTGGCCGAGTTGGATTTGTCCTACTTTTTGCGTTCAGGACACACCTGGGCAATTTACCATATAGCTGGGTAGATGCCAGTGTTGTAGCTGTACTGGAACAGCTTGGCTAGGGGCGCAGCAAGTTCTGGAGCACAAGTCTTCAGTACTATTGCCGGAATGATGTCAGGGCCCATAGCCTTTGCAGTATCAAGTGCCTTCAGCCATTTCTTGATATCAGGTGGAGTGCACTAACAACATGGTGGGTGCACACTAACAACACGGTGGGTGTACACTAACAACACGGTGGGTGTACACTAACAACACGGTGGGTGTGCACTAACAACACGGTGGGTGTGCACTAACAACACGGTGGGTGTACACTAACAACACGGTGGGTGTGCACTAACAACACGGTGGGTGTGCACTAACAACACGGTGGGTGTACACTAACAACATGGTGGGTGTACACTAATAACATGGTGGGTGCACACTAACAACACGGTGGGTGTACACTAATAACACGGTGGGTGTACACTAATAACGTGGGGGGTGTACACTAACAACACGGTGGGTGTACACTAACAACATGGTGGGTGTGCACTAACAACATGGCGGGTGTACACTAACAACACGGTGGGTGTACACTAACAACACGGTGGGTGTACACTAACAACACGGTGGGTGTGCACTAACAACATGGTGGGTGTACACTAATAACATGGCGGGTGTACACTAATAACGTGGGGGGTGTACACTAACAACACGGTGGGTGTACACTAACAACATGGTGGGTGTGCACTAACAACATGGCGGGTGTACACTAACAACACGGTGGGTGTACACTAACAACATGGTGGGTGTGCTCTAACAATACGGTGGGTGTACACTAACAACACGGTGGGTGTGCACTAACAACATGGTGGGTGTACACTAATAACATGGCGGGTGTACACTAACAACTTGGGTGTGCACTAACAACACGGTGGGTGCAGACTAACAACACGGTGGGTGTACACTAAGAACACGGTGGGTGTGCACTAACAACACGGTGGGTGCAAACTAACAACACGGTGGGTGTACACTAACAACACGGTGGGTGTACACTAAGAACACGGTGGGTGTGCACTAACAACACGGAGGGTGTACACTAGCAACACTGTTTTCCCTAACCCTGTCTATTTGCTTACTATGTTTGTGAAACTCTCTGTGATGTTCACTACACTACAATTAAACAAGAATTGCACTGGTTTCAAATTATAGGATGAAGGATCATCAACATTCAGATCCATTGTTTTTGTTGCATCAGTAATGATATAAAATACTTCAGCAAAATGGCTTTGTATAATTTGCGGTGATATCAGTTCTAAACTGGAATTGAAGTAAAAATGAGCATTTGATGTAAAACTGTGATTCGTTCATAAAGGTTGTGAGTCATTCAAATGTAATTGAATAAGGTTCATCTCAGAGAACAACATTTTAGGATGCTAGTATATGAATATTTTATATTTTGAAACATTATTTAAATGAAGCTGCTTAGCTGCAAAAAGATGACTCAGAACCTGTTTTTGAAAACTCTCCATCACTGAGGATTCCTCTCACCTCAGGCAGGATTTTAACTGCAGGGGTGATAAACAGAAGTCACAGCCATTTCTGCCCCCTGAGGTACCAAAACATTCAGTCCTGCTGTCTGTCTGTTGCAGATCAATTGATAGAGCTTGATTGCTGTGATTGGTCAGCAACTCTATTATCATTCAACTGTACAACTATCAGGATAAAAGAGGGTAAACTGAATGAACTAAGGTTTTTTGGTTCTGGTGAAGAGTCATACGGACTCGAAACATTAACTGTGTTCCTCTCCGCAGATGCTGTCAGACTTGCTGAGTTTTTCCAGGTAATTTTGTTTTTGTTTTGAATTTCCAGCATCTGCAGTTTTTTGCTTTTATCAAGGTCTTTTGGGTCCAGCTGTTTCATGTTCCTTGCTGCTTCTATGGGCTTTGACCATTTAGTGATTCCATTGTGTATTTTGACACCTCCCTTTCACCAAAATGTACAGGCAGGGCTGACACTGACAGTGGACACATTCATAACTTTCACGATTGCCATGGCAACCACCCCGACACATGCAACTTGGTGGAAATGTAAAGCCCAATGCAGACACATTTGTCTTGATACAGGTAAAGAGACTATTGATGAATGCTTTCAACAGGAGGCTTTTAAAATTACTATTTTTTAAAAATTCATTCAAGGAATGTGGGCTTCGCTGGCTGACCAGCATTTATTGTCCTTGAGCTGCCTTCTTGAACTGCTGCAGTCCATGTGGTGTAGGTACACCCACAGTGCTGCCAGGGAGGGAGTTCCAGGATATTGACCCAATGACAGTGAAGGAACGGCGATATACTTCCAAGTTAGGATGGTGAGTGACTAGGAGGGGAACTTCCAGGTGGTGGTGTTCCCATCTATCTGCTGCCCTTGTCCTTCTAGGTGGTAATGTTAATGGGTTTGGAAGGTGCTGTCTGTATTACTGTAAAGGGCCTTGCTCTTCAGTACTATTGCTGGAATATTGTCAGAGCCCACAGCTTTTGCAGTATCCAGTACCTTCAGCCGTTTCTTGCTAATTCCTGCAGTGCATCTTGTAGATGGTACACACTGCTGCTACTGTGCTTCAATGGTGGAGGGAGTGAATGTTTGTGGATGTGCACCACTACTGACCGAACTGGCTGAGTCCTAAATGACATAATCGCTAGACTGGGTCTGTGGCAGGTGGTGAGGGAACCAACAAGAGGGAAAAACATACTTGACCTCATCCTCACCAACCTGCCTGCTGCAGATGCATCTGTCCATGACAGCATTGGTAGGAGTGACCACTGCACAGTCATTGTGGAGACAAAGTCCCACCTTCACATTCACATCTCCATCGTGTTGTGTGGCTTTACCACCGTGCTAAATGGGATAGATTTCAAACACATCTAGAAATTCAAGACCGTGCATTCATGAAGTGCTGTGGGCCATCAGCAGCAGCAGAATTGTACTCGAACACAATCTGTAACCTCATGGCCCGGCACATCCCCCACTCTACCATTACCATTAAGCCAGGGGAACAATCCTGGTTCAATGTTGATTTTGATTGGTCAAGGCATTGCCTTGGGGAAAGGCCCAGCGAATGACTGTTGCCTATTTTGTTCAGTTGAAACAGACACAATGTGTGTACATGTTCTTTCTGTCTACAAAAGACAGAACCATGTGCATTAATATATGTAGCTTCCAGTACACATAAATGTGCCACATTGTGAGCCCCACTGGTGATCTTAAATTGGTTGTTAGCATGATTCTTAGCACACACAGGATTATTTAGCAAATGCTGTCCAATCGCGGAATCACATCTAATGTTGGACACTGTGTTTTGAGTTTTGCAAGCACGGGCTGGTTTGGTACAGTCAATACTTTGCCTATTACAAACAGCTGAGGGGACATACTGTTTGATACGATCTGCCAGTCTTTGGGACTGCGACTGGCAGACCTACACCAGGCCATTCGGCAAATGATATGGTATATGTGCTCTGTCCAAAGACAGGTCCTGATCTCATTGTCTGCTGATTCTTCATCCTGAAGCATATTTGTGGCAGTTTTTGTCATTGGTGGCTTGTCATTGCCTCCCTCTTTCAGGGGCAGGGTAAGGAAGCAAGTCTTAAGTCTACCTCAGCTAGGGAGGAAATTGAACCCACAGTGTGGGCGTTATTCTATACACATGAGCCATCTAGCCAAGTGAGCTAACCAGGCCCCTATATTAGGCAAAAAAGATAGCAAAATAACTGTGATTAATTTGATTTCTTCTTAACATTCCTGGTGTTAACAGATGGCAGTCGAGCATGTATTATGATCATGGGAATATCAGTAGTCTGAAGCTGGCTGAAAAAAATGTGCAGATGTAGCTAATGCAAAAGAAATATGGAAAATTATTTCCTATTGATGATGAAACCCTCTTTTGGCCCTCTGTTTGCAAATCATTTAACAACAGCCCTGCTATTAAAGTTGTACAATATAAAGCCCATTTTGTAAGCCATCTCGTGTGTTATTTTGGCAATAAAGAAAATGAAAGATGCCAGTATAGGAAAGATGGTAGCCTTTATAAATGCATATTTGTTGTAATTTTTGCCATTTATTTTGTGCAGCTTTCAATGTTTTGGGCCATAATTATCGACCCTTTCTATTGACTCGCTAACATTACTGTAAGTGTAAGTTGGAGCATCAATGGTTTTGCTTAACCTCAACTGTTTCTTCTTATCTTTGACCATTCTCTGAAAAATTTGAAATGTGCTTTGATTTGATAAGTAAAAAAAAATGCATGTTTGGTGTGTTTTAAGATTTTCTCTAGGTTTGCTGTGAAATAATTATTGAACTCATTGAAGTGTTTTAAATATTGTTGACGCCCAAATTTAGTTAGACATTTTGGATACTGCAGCAGATCTGTTAATTGTTTAGTAAGTGAGTATTTAATTGTGCCCAGGTGGTGAGCCAACCAGGGATTCACTTTGTCTCCTCTAAATAGGAACAGACTGAAACTATGGTTGTTGGATTAGGAGGTACATGTTTGTAATATGTATCCCTGTAAATTATGCATATAAAATTGTGTAATGCTTGGCTCTAGATCTATCCTTTGCCACCTAGCTTTCTGGAGTAGAACATTTGTGACATACTCCAAAATATTGTGATATTTCTAAAGAGGTGTTTTACAACAGCAATTACTTCTATCTCAGCTAAATATATTAGTGACAACTAACTGAAATAGTAACCCATCTGAGCTGAGCAATGCATCATTAGAGATTGTGACAGGCTTTCAGTGATGGAGAATTAGTTGAAGATGAAATGACCTAGCTAGGATTACAAGAATTAGCTGATACTCACATAAAGCCAATACTGTACTTGTGGATGTTTTTGACAATCCCATTCTGTGTACCTTGTTTGGTAGGAATGCAAGTTCTTGAATGGAATGGAATTCCTTTGACTGGTAAAACCTACGAGGACGTTCAATGCATCATTGGTGTGCCAATTGGGGAAGCTGAAATATGTGTAAGACTGTGAGTTTTTCCCCACCTTTCTGTTTACCATTCAAACTTCATGACTTTTGTTTTACATCATATTAAGGTGAAACCTTTATAAAACTCCATTTATATGATGGCTGCATCATCTCCGATAATTGGTGTGTACTAAAATACAGAGGAATACAACAATACTGGTGAAGGACCTTTTCATTTCAACTGTTCCCTCAAATAAAAAGTGTTCAGTATTAATAATTGTACATATTATTCTCTTAGCTTAAAACTGTATACCCTTCCCAAAGTAAGTTAAATATTTATTGTATCTCAGGCCTAAATCATCAGCTTGAAGATAAAAATGTTGAAATGAAAAGAGTCTTCAAGGAAGATATTCACAATTGAACTTTTCAAAGGGGATCTCAAACTAAGTTATCTAAAGCTAATAAGATGTTTTTCTATAATTCCAAAAGCTGACAAAAACTGAAAGTGAACTGTTAAATGCATTTTTAGATGGACCTGATAATACTACATTGAGCTATCTCTATCCCCACAACGTTCTTCCTTTCTCCCCTATATTGAAGAGAGCAGCTCACTCTGGAGTCTGATTCCAAATACGCCAAAAATCTTCCATCGAATGGCAGTGTTATCTAAATACTTGACAATGACACTGCCAACTAATTCCCTCTTCTCTTTGCTTCTCTCCCTAACACAACATGCAGAAGAGAATTTGAAATTACAGCTCAGACTGGTCAAATAAGCAAATTTCAAGTAGGAAATCTTGGAATCTGCAATTCTGCATTACTCATTCTGTGCCATGCAGTTGTTGGTTTGTTTATTGGAGAATAGAGGGATGGCACAATGCTTCACAACCTCAATAAGACATTATTTCTTCACCCAGATTTTCTACAACATCTGAATTAAAGCAAAGAATAGTTTGAGGCTGCTTTTAATAGACCAAAATAATAAGAGACTTCAGCTCATGTATAGTACACATGGTAGAGAAAACAATGACCAGTCATCTTCATTGATACATGGATTTAAAAAAAAATTGACATGTATAAAATCTAATACATTATAATAATTGTTCATACTTATTCGGATAATAAAGATTTCACTTTAAAACAACATTCATTAGCTGTTTGACACAAGACTACAGTTGTTCAATGGTGCATCAAGAATGGGGGATGCATGGAAAACACTCTTGTATCATTATCCATGATCACATTTTCTTTGCAATTTAACAGTAAAATGCTAATGGGACCATTAAAAATGAACTGAAAATATTATTAATATTTTCCTTTAGGGACCTCAACATGCTATCAGATTCGGAGGACCTCCAGCATTTGGATCTACACACCCAAGCAAAGGCTGGTAGGACAGTATTTATGCTAAGCTAAATTTTTTTCATTCATTGACAGTGAAGGAATGGTGATATATTTCCAAGTCAGGATGGTGAGCAACTTGGAGGGGAACTTCCAGATGGTGGTGTTCCCATCAATCCGTTGCCTTTGTCCTTCTAGGTAGTAGTGGTCATGGGTTTGGAAGATGCTGTCTAAGGAGCCTTGGCGAGTTGCTGCAGTGCATCTTGCAGATGGTACACACTGCTGCTACTGTGCATCGGTGGCAGAGGGAATGAATGTTTGTGGATGTGGTGCCAATCAAGCGGGGCTGCTTTGTCTTGGATGGTGTCAAGCTTCTTGAGTGTGTTGGGAGCTGCACTCATCCAGGCAAGTGGGGAATATTCCATCACACTCCTGACTTGTGCCTTGTAGATGGTGGATATGCTTTGGGGAGTCAGGAGGTGAGTTACTCGCCACAGGATTCCTAACCTCTGACCTGCACTTGTAGCCACAGTATTTATACAGCCAGTCCAGTTCAGTTTCTGGTCAATGATAACCTCCAGGATGTTGATTGTGGGGGTTCAGTGATGGTAACATCATTGAATGTTGAGGGGCAATGGTTAGATTCTCTTTTGTTGGAGATGGTCATTGCCTGGCACTTGTGTGTCGCGAATGTTATTTGCCACTGGTCAGCGCAAGCCTGGATACAGGTCTTGCTGCATTTGGACATGGACTACTTCATGGGCTTTTTTTATTATTCATTCATGGGATGTGGGCTTTGCTGGCTGGGCCAGCATTTATTGCCCATCCTTTGTTGCCCTTGAGAAGGTGGTGGTGAGCTGCCTTCTTGAACCGCTGCAGTCCCTGTGGTGTAGGTGCACCCACAGTGACTTTACATTGGATTATGTGGGATATATGTCATAGAAACAGGCCATTTGACCCAAAGAGATCATGTGGCATTTATGCTCCAGTCTAGTCTACTCCCATCATTTCTCATTCAAATCTATTATCATAACCCTCTATTCCCTTCTCCCTCATATGCTTGTCTATTTCCCCCTGAAATGCATCCATTCTATTGGCCTCAACCATTCCCCACTGGAGCAAGTTGCACATGTTGGGTAAAGAAGTTACTTCTGAATTTCCTACTGGATTTCTTGGTGACTATATTATATTGATGGGCTCTAATCGCTTTTCCATTTTGGATACTGGTGAGCGAGATGGTTCCTCAGGGGATTGTAGCAAGAGCCAAGCCTGTGATGTCACACGTGGCTCAGCTGCACAGAAGGGGAGGAGAAAGAATGGAAGTGCTATAGGGATAGGAGGTTCATAGTTAGAAGAGCCACATTGTTTCTGTGGCCGTAGACATGACTCCAGGATGGTATGTCACCTCCCTGGTGCCAGGATCAAGGATGTCATAGAGCGGCTGCAGGACATTCTTTTGGTTGCGGGAAACAGCCAGGGGTTGTGGTCCATGTTGGGACCAATGACACAGGTAGGAAAAGGGATGAGGTCCTAAAAGCAGATTTTAGGGAGTTAGGAAGGAAACTGAAAAGCAGGACCTCAGGAGCAGTAATCTCAGGATTACTCCCAGTGCCACATGCTAGTGAGCAGAAGAATGGGAAGATTAAGCAGTTCAATATGTGGTTCTAGAACTGGAACAGAAGAGAGGGCTTTAGATTTCTGGGGCATTGGGACCAGTTCTGGGGTGGGTGGGACCTGTACAAGAAGGATGGGCTACACCTTAACAGGAAAGAGACTAGTGTCCTCACGGGGAGGTTTGCTAGTGCTGTTGTGGGGGGTTTAAACTAGATTGGCAGGGGGATGGGAACCTGAGGGGAAATTCAGAGTGGAGAGGAGAGGAACTGGCAGTGCGAAGTAGAGAAGTATCAACTGATAAGGAGGAGATATCAGAGAGTAGTATCAAGGTAAATAGAATACTTGAAGAGTTTGATAGAGTTAGAGTAGGCAATAGTAAGTTATTAGATGAGGCCAGAGTGAGGGTGGGCAGTTGAAAAGCCGAAATCAGGGCCTATGTGCATGTATGTGAATGCACAGAGTGTGATTAATGAGATTGATGAACTGCAGGCACAGGGTGACAAATGGAATTATGATATTATTGCTATAACAGAGACCTGGCTCAAAGAAGGGCAGAACTGGGTGTTAAATATTCCAGGGTACAAGGTGTTTAGGAGAGACAGGAAAGGAAGAAAAGGTCTTGCGGGGGACTAGTGGCAGTATTGATTAAAGATGGTATTACAGTACTGGAGAGAGAGGATGTTCCAGAGGGATCAAAGATGGAATCTCTCTGGCTATAATGCTCTGGTATTATAGAGCACCAACTTGCAGAGGGGATGTAGAGAAACACATTTGCAAAGAAATTACAGAGGTGCAAAAATTATAGAGTAATCATAATAGGGAGATTTCAATTATCCAAATATAAACTGGGATAGGAATAGTACAAAGGGACAAGAGGAGCGAGAGTTCCTGGTGTGTGTTCAAGACTTTTTTCTGTAGCAGTATGTTTCTGGTCCAATGAGAGGTCAGGCACTGATGGACCTGGTTCTGGGGAATGAGTTGGCCCAAGTGGATCAAATTTCAGTGGGAGAGTATTTAGTGAACAGTGACCATTGTACCATAAGGTTGAGGTTGGCCATGGAGAAGGACAAGGAACAATCCAGAGCAAGGATAATTAATTGGGGGAAAGTCAACTACGATGAGGATGAGAATGCATCTGAGTCAAGTGAGTTGGAATCAAATGTTGGCGACAAAAATGGTGACTGAACAATTTTTTTTATTCATTCATGGGATGTGGGCTTCGCTGGCTGGGTCAGCGTTTATTGCCCATCCCTAATTGCCCTTGTTCACAGGGCATTTAAGAGTCAACCACATTGTTGTGGAGTCACATGTAGGCCAGACCAGGTAAGGATGGCAGATTTCCTTCTCTAAAGGACAATAGTGAACCAGGTGGGTTTCTATAACAATCAGCAATGGTTTCGTGGTCATCATCAGACTCAGAATCACAGAATTTTAATGGCGCAGAAGGAGGCCATTTGGCCCATTGTGTCTGCACTGTCTCTCCAAATGAGCTTTATGACCAAGTGCCAGTTCCCTGCTTTTTCCCCATACCCCTGCACATTGTTTCTATTCAAATAATCATCTAATGCCCTCTTGAATGCCTCGATTGAACCTGCCTCCGCCACACTTCCAGGCCGTGCATTCCAGACTTGAACCACTCGTTGTGTGAAAAAGTTTTTCTCACATCACATTTGCTTCTTTTGCAAATCGCCTTTGTTCTCGATCCTTTTACGAGCCGGAACAGCTTCTCCCTATCTACCCTGTCCAGCCCCATCATGGTTTTAGATATCTCCAGCAAATCTCCTCTAAGCCTTCTTCTCTCCAAGGAGAACAGTCCCAATCTCTCTAATCTATCTTCGTAACTGAAGTCTCTCATCCCTGGAACCATTCTTCTAAACCTCTTCTGCATTCTCTCTGATGTGTTCACATCCTTCCTATAATGTGGTGCCCAGAACTGTACACAATACTCCAGCTGAGGTCTAATGAGTGTCTTATATAAATTCAGTATAACCTGCTTGCTCTTGTACTTTATGCCCCTATTAATGAAGCCCAGAATACCAAATGCTTTATTAACTGCTGTCCCCACCTGTCCTGCCACCTTCAATGATCTAGGCACATATACACCCAGGTCTTTCTGCTCCTGCACCCCCTTCAAAATTTCACTCCTTATTTTATGTTGTCTGTCCATGTTCTTCCTACCAAAATGCATCACCTCACATTTCTCCCCATTGAACTCCATCTGCCACCTATCTGTCCACTCCACCAACTTGTCTATGTCCTTTTGAAGTTCCACACTGCCCTCCTTGCAGTTTACAACACTCCCACGCTTTGTACATTCCCACCCAAGAAAACATTAAGAATAAGAGGACACAGATTCAGAATAATGGACAAAAAGAGTAAATGTGATGTGAAGGAAAAGATTTTCACCTAAAGGGCAGTTGGAACGTAGAACAAAATTCCTGAAAGGATGGTGGAGGCAGCTTCGATCGAGGTGTTCAAAAGGAATTGGATTGCTACCTGAAAAGAGGTTACAGGGTTAAGACAGTGGACTAGGTAGAATGCTCTTTCAGAAGGCCAGTGCCGACTCGATGGGCTGAATGGCCTCCTTCTGCACTGTAAGGATTCTGTGATTCCGTGATAGTCCTGCTCTCTCCCACAAGAGGAAACATTCTCTCTGTATCTACTCTATTAAAACCTTTCAGAATGCTAAAGACCTCTATTAGGTCACCCCTTAGCTTTCTTTTTTCAAGGGAGGAGAGACATAGCCTGTCAATCCTTTCCCGATGTGAATACCCATATATTTCTGGAATCATTTCGTAAATCTTTGCTTCTTCCTGCTAACCTGTGACATAGCTTTTAGTAATTGTTGTATTTGTCTCCAAGATCCCTTTGTTCCTCTGCCCCACCTAAATTCGTACCTTCCAAGCAGTAAGTGACTTCCCTTTCCAACAAAAAGTCGACTATCTCACATTTATTTGTGTTGAACTTCAATTATTTTCCTGTTCTGCAGCTTTATTATTGCTCCTCCTGTAATTATCACAGATCTCCTCAGTGCGGACTACACCACCCCCCCCCACCGCGCCCCCACCCCCCACACCCCCCCGCACCCCCGCCCCCTGCCTCCCACCCCGCCTCCCACCCCACCCGCCCCCCCCACCACCCCCTCTGCCCCCCCTGCCCCCCGCCCCCTCCGCGCACCCACTGCGCCCCCTCCCCGCCCCCCCTCCCACCCCCCCCACTCCATCCCCCACCCCTTTGTGCTCAGCATGACTCCAACCAGCAGAGAGTTTACCCCCTGTTTCCCACTGACTCCAGTTTTGCTAGGGCTCCTTGATGCCACACTCGGTCAAATGCGATCTTGGTCTCAAGGGCAGTCACTCCCACCTCACTTCAAGTTCAGCTTTTGTCCATCCTTGGACCAAGGTTGTAATGAGATCATGAGTCATGTGGACCTGGTAGAACCCAAACTGAGTGTCAGTAAGCAGGTTATTGCTGAGTAAGTTCCACCTGATAGCACTCTCAACGATACCTTCCATCACTTTACTGATGATCAATGTAGACTGTTAGGGCAGTCATTGGCTGGGTTGGATTTGTCCTGCTTTTTGTGGACAGGATATACCTGGGCAATTTTCCACATTGTAGCTTTACTGGAACAGCTTGGCAAGCGACACAGCTAGTTCTGGAGCACAAGCCTTCTGTAACACTGCCGGAATATTGTCAGGGTCCATAGCCTTTGCAGTGTCCAGTGCCTTCAGCCATTTCTTCATATCAATTGAAGTGATATGGCTTTGAATTGGCTGATGACTGACATCGGTGATGCTGGACACCTCAGGAAGAGGTCGAGGTGAATCATCCAATGGCACTACAGACTGAAGATGGGGCAAATGCTTCAGCCTTCATGCCTTCATTTTAATAGTGATATGTTTAAACACAGAGCTTAGATCTGATCCATTGATTGTAGAATCACTGAGCTCTGTCTATCACATATTGCTTCCACAGTTTGGCACACAAGTTGTCCTGTGTTGTAGCTTCACCAGGTTGACACCTCATTTTTAGGTGTGCCTGGTGCTGCTCCTGGCATACCCTCCTGCATGCTTCATTGAACCAGGGTTGATCCCCTGGTTCGATGGTAATGGTAGAGTGGGAGTTATGCCAGGTCATAAGGTTACAGGTAAAGGCAAACAACTAATTACTTTGGACATCAGTAATTTTAACTCCAAAATAGGGGAGTTTGGTTAGGTAGGATGTTAAAAAGCTATAGATCTGAAACAGGAAAAGATCATACCTTGCACTTTCAGTTTTAACAGAGACAGGACAAAGGGTTGGGAGCCAATTGATTTTCAGAGAGAGTGTTGATCATTTAAATATTTTACTGAGTCTCCATGCCTTCGTTTTAACAGTGATATGTTTAAACACAGTCAACAAGATTTTCCAGATTTCAGGAAATTCCTTGCTGAAAGGAAGCAAGCGGTGCTGAATCCATGAGTTAAGTGCCTTTGCAGCACTGCCTGTGGACCAGAAGGAGCAGGAGTTTCTCCCCGAGGCTCCCCAGCTCTGAAGGCCTGGAAATCAACACATAAATAATGCTCCTGGTTCATGGCCTCCAAATTCCTTAAAAACCTCAGCAACACTCCAAACCCACTGCAGCCAGAACTTCAGAACCTCACACTCTTTTCCCTCACCTGTCATGTTTTTATATGATATAAAGGTACCAATCACTCATAAGGGATTGTGCAAACATGTGGGTTTATTTATTTGAGACTAGGCACATGGGAACGTTTATACAGAGACATAAAGCTTGAAGACATCAGCAGCAGTGCTGTCCATGTGTACTTTGCTGAATAGCAAAAGTGAAACGAAATCTAGATCACACACTTCCTGTCTAGTGATGTCCTCTTCCTATCCCTTAAAGGTACCTTCAGGATCACCCTTTCTTTTTAAAGCCATTTCCCCCTCTTCCAAAGAAGTATAACTATTTACAATACATGTTCCCGCTTAGTTACCATTATGTAAGTGTATAGAACTATGAGTTGCTGAAGTGTAGAGGTAATTGGCTGGTATACCCAGATCTTGTAACAGTAACTATGTCTGGATAAAAACAAAAAAACTGCGGATGCTGGAAATCCAAAACAAAAACAGAATTACCTGGAAAAACTCAGCAGGTCTGGCAGCATCGGCGGAGAAGAACAGAGTTGACGTTTCGAGTCCTCATGACCCTTCGACAGAACTTGAGTTCGAGTCCAGGAAAGAGCTGAAATATAAGCTGGTTTAAGGTGTGTGTGTGGGGGGCGGAGAGATAGAGAGACAGAGAGGTGGGGGGGGGGCGGTGTGGTTGTAGGGACAAACAAGCAGTGATAGAAGCAGATCATCAAAAGATGTCAACGACAATAGTACAATAGAACACATAGGTGTTAAAGTTAAAGTTGGTGATATTATCTAAACGAATGTGCTAATTAAGAATGGATGGTAGGGCACTCAAGGTATAGCTCTAGTGGGGTTTTTTTTAATAATGGAAATAGGTGGGAAAAGGAAAATCTTTATAATTTATTGGAAAAAAAAGGAAGGGGGAAACAGAAAGGGGGTGGGGATGGGGGAGGTAGCTCACGACCTAAAGTTGTTGAATTCAATATTCAGTCCGGAAGGCTGTAAAGTCCCTAGTCGGAAGATGAGGTGTTGTTCCTCCATGTCTGGACATGTCTTTAATTGCTCACAGTGATCTGTGGGATTGTCATTCTTGGATGTTGTTCCTGATTGCATTTGGGATCTTGTGCTTGATGGTGGTTGAGGAACTGGAAGTGGATCTGATTTGTCCTTGATAATGCCTCACCATTGTGCCTTCGTGTGCAATGACTTTAATGGACGCTGGTTCCGAAAAAATCCTTGTCACCTTGGTTGGTTGACACCCTGTGGAAACCTGGATGCGAACTTGTCCCAACAGTGAATCTGGCAACTCTATATCTGCATTTTTATCATGTATGTTGGTCATCTTCTCTTGCAGTTGTAAAAGTTGCCCTCTAGTAGAGAGAGTAGAATGGATAAGAGCAGGTGAATTGGTATGCACTGATCTGCCAAACATGAGCTCTGCTGGTAATGGAATAGTTGCACCTAAAGGTGTCGCTCTCAGATATAACATTGCAACATGTAGATCTTGATTGGTTTGTCTACATTTGAGAATTAAGGATTTTACCATGCGAGTCATTCATCCAGCTAGCCTGTTACATCTAGGGTCACAAGGAGAAGAAGTAGTGTGACCAATATTCCACCATTCACACATATCCTGAAACAGCCTATCAATAAATTGCAAACTATTATCTGTAATAATCTCTCCAGGCACATAAGTAAACTGAAAATATTATTTAGAGTGTGTGCAGCAGTTGTGTTTGACATATTGTGCAATTGTCGAATGATGGGTCACTTGGTAAAGTAGTCGAAGGTGACAATGAAGTCGGTGCCCTGGACATAAAAGAGGTTGGATGCGATTTTGGACCAAGGATGGGTCATGTGCAATCAATGGTTATTTGTGCTGGCTTGGGAAATGCTCCTGATGTGCCTCACACTTCTTGACAACGGCTTCAATGACATTGTTCATACCCGGCCAGTAGACTGTCTCTCTTGTGAGTCTTCTCATCAGACCCATGAAGTTTTTGAAGAATATCAGGTTGCAGAAATTCTGGTATGATGACCTGCCTGCCTTTAAAAATGACTCCCCAGGAGATGCCTCATTCATCCTGATAAGGCCAAATAGTCTCATGTGCTCATGGATATGTTGAATTGAATCAGGCCATATGTTGATAATGGTTTTCTACACTTTCTGTAATGTGGAATTTTTTACCGGCATTTGAGTTGCTGAAAATATACCAGATCAATTGAGGGACTTGCATTCTCCTGCAAGTGTAATGCTACAGCTCACTTTGGAGAGGCGGTGGCAAAGTGGTATTGTTGCTGGACAAGCAGTCCAGTGACCCAGTATAATGCTCTGCAGACCAAGGTTCGAATCCCGCAATGGTAGATGGTGAAATTTGAATTCAATAAAAATCAGGAATTATAAGTCTAACGATGACCATGAAACTATTGTCAATCGTCATAAAAGCCCATCTGGTTCATTAATGTCCTTTAGGGAAGGAAATCTGCCGTCCTTACCTGGTTTGGCCTACATGTGACTCCAGACACACAGCAATGTGGTTGACTCTTAAATGTCCTCTGAAATGGCCCAGCAAGCCACTCAGTTGTGTCAAGTCACTGAAAAGCCAGTAAGAAGGAATGAAACTGGACGGACCACCCAGCATTGACCCAGGCACCGGAAACTACAAAGGCAAACTCAGCCCTATTGACAAAGTCCTCCTTACTACTATCTGGAGAGCTGTCTCACAGACTAGTCAAGCAACAGCCTGACGTAGTCATCCTCACGGAATCATATCTTACAAATAATGTCCCAGACACCACCATCACCATCCTTGGGTATGTCCTGTCCCAGGACAGACCCAGTAGAGGTAGTGACACAGGATAGCAGATGGTTATTCTTATTGCTTATAGGTACCTATTGTGTATGGTTTGTTTGGATCAGTGTAAGGTTCCTTGTAGCTGCATCAGCCTTTGCTCTACTGCACCTGCTGCTGCCAATGGCCCTTTCTGTCACAGGCTTTACAGAATTGCTGGAAAGCTGGGCATTTCCTTGGTGCATGCAGAAGGCCACACCTTCCACATGTCTTGCTAGGCTTGGGTGTTTGAGTGAGTGCGTCAACAATTGGGGTTGTCCTTAGGATCTGTAAGCCTTGTTGACCTGTGAGGGTCACCTCACACTTATCCCCATCCTGAGTAGCTCTCTAATGTTATACATTTTGGGTTTGCCCAGCAGATCTTGCTGGAATGTTTCAATGGGAGTGGATGTGATCACCAACTCAACAATTCTGTCTGCTAGCTCTGCATCTGAAAATGACTGTACATACCCTTTTCGCTGTATCTGCTGACAAAGTGGTCTATAGATTCTATAGGCTGTTGTCAAAATGACATGAACTCTTGTTGCTGAATATAGAAGTTTAACCTGATTCTGAACTGGTCTTCCAATGTAGTCCATATCTTTTGGCAATCCTTTGGCTCTTCTGCTGTTAATCCTGACATGTATAGCCTGTATAGACCTTCATCCCCAATTGCTAGGAGAATTTTTATAGCTTGCTTGTCTGCCTCAAACACACCCGAATCAAGAAACCACAACTCTGTAAGCTGTTTAAACATTTTAAATCCTGATAGGAGGACAGCTGCAACCCAATTTAAACTGGTGAATTTTGTGGAAATTCTGACAATATCCCTTTGACCTTCCTTCTCCTGTAGTACCTGGGATGAGTGTCGCTGAGCTGCTTTTGCATACTTTTCCGATGTTCCACCCATTGTAATTGAAACTTCCCCACCCCGACTTTTGTAACAATCTTGTTTTGGTTTACTTTATTTTTTTTATTGGGCTTTTCCTCGCTTGCTATCAATCTGGCCCACACCCTGGTCACTCACCTTTCCTGACTGAGCTAACCCGGTGCTGATCCTCTCGACACGCTTTCCACTCACAGAACTGACAGGCTAGGTGCTGCAATCTCACCACGAGGGATCCTTCTGCTTATCAGCTCTTTATTTGAGCACTGTCCTTGCATTGTGCCTTCAAAACTTTTCTGTGCAGTCACCACACTGTGATTTCAACACTCTCTGATGCTGCAAGGTCGTTGTGGCCTGACCAGAGTATCGAGGAACATCTCATGCCATGTAGCACCATCTAAGACTGTTCACCATGTTATACCTGTACCTAATCTTGCTGCTTGGCTGAACACCATGTTGCTTAGAAGGAAGCATTACTGCGCACAATATTGTGTTTTTATAATGATAGAAAGGCACCAATCACTCATAAGGGATTTTGCAAACGCATTGTGGGTTAATTTATTGATATAAGGCACATGGGAACATTTATACCAAGGCATAAAGCTTGAGACATAAAAGCTGCAGAGCTGTGTGTGTGTGCTCTGTTGAAAATCAAAAGTGAAACTATATTGGATCACATGGCACACTTCCTTTCTAGTGATGTCATGCTGCAATTCCTTAAAGGCATATGACAATACCACCCTCTGCAAATCAGCACATATTCTCATCCTCTCTCCTCTCTGCTCCTGGCTGTGACTTTGTTCCAGCTTTCTCACCGAGCAGTGACCGCTGGCAGGAAAGTGTGAACAAAAATTATAACAAAATTCTGCTGTTAAATTCCGTGAGACCTTTCACATATTTCCAGGATTCCATCCACTGACAGTTGTCCCCGAATTCTTCCCATCTCCCTGTACCAATCGAGGTCCATGAGTTCATACAGAAAGTTAGTATCATTCACTCGGGTAAATACTTTCTTATTACCTATTGGAACTGATCAGTGTTCCACAAAAACACCTGCTCTGACAGCACGTTTTTGCCTCTGATCTTAAGGCTATTTTCTGAAATGATGGCCCAAGATGTGGCATTCATTGGATCAATTAAACTTCCATCGAAAGCTGGGCTTTAGCTTCAAAGACAAACAGTGGAGTAGAAAAACATTGCTCAATATTTCTCTCACTTTATCTGTGCTAAGATATGTGTTTTTAGTTGTTTATTAGCACTTTACTCAAAGTGTTGGATGATTTATCTAAGGCCTTGGATAATAGTGGCATCAGTATACATTTAGATCTATGGATAGTTTGAGATCATTAGGAACTGCTGCTTGATGTGCAGAGCCTATCCTCGATAAATATTATTTTCACTCCATACACCATTGATTGCTTCAGCCAAAGAAACATTATGGAATTGTTATATTGGTGTTTTCTGTCACTAACTGAGGCTGCAGCAGGATCATTTTATGTGTGATTTATTGCTGTACTTTTTCTTAAACATGTGATTTTTTTTTTCACCAGGAGAAAAGCAAAGGTCGCCAGGAGTTGACCCAAAACAGCTGGCTGAGGAACTGCAGAAAGTATCCCAACAGGCACCTTCTGTGGTGACCTCAGCCACAGAGAAAGGAGTCCACAGCCATTCAGGAACCACATCAGCCACCTCTAGTGCTGCCCCCAGCCCTGGGCAACCTGGTTCACCTGCAGTTAGTAAAAAGCGACACAGCAGCAAGGTGAGCAGATACCATAAAACCATTAGCTTGCTTACTAATACTGAAATCAATTTGTCAATGAAACATCAAACATCAGTTTATAGAATTACCACTGGACTGATTGAATTCAATAAAATATGGTTTATAAGTTTTACATTTACAAAAGAAAGTTTGCTAAATTGAAAAAATCTAGCAATTAATTAAAGTAATATATTTTGTTTCAACAAAAGGTTCATAGCCTCAGCCAGTTTATGAATAAGGCATTAAAGAACTAAGAACTCTAGCAGCGGAGATGAGAACCATAGAATCACAGAATGGTTACAGCACAGAAGGGGATCATTTGGCCCGCCATGTCTATGATGGCTGTCTGCAGGAGCAGTTCATCTAGTGCCACTCCCCACCCTTCCCCATAGCCTTGTTCATTTTGCCTTTTCAGACAACATTCCAATTGCCTTTTGAAAGCCTCAATTGAACCCGGCCCCTCTCAGGCTGTTCATTCCAGATCCTGTCCATTCAGTGCATAAAAAGTTTTCTTCATGTCACTCTTGCTTCTTTTGCCAATTGCCTTAAATCTATGTCCTCTAGTTCTCAATCCTTTCACCAATTGGAACATTTTGTCCCTATCTACTCTGTCCAGACCCGTCATGATTTTGAATACCTCTATCAAATCTCCTCTCAACCTTCTCTTCTCCAAGGAAAACAGCCCCAACTTCTCCAATCTTTCTATATAAGCGGAGTTCTTCATCCCTGGAAACATTCTCATGAATCTTTTCTACACACTCTTTAATGTCTTTTTATCTTTCCTAAAGTGTGGTACCCAGAACTAGATGCAAAATTCTAGTTAAGGCAAAACAAGCATTTTATGCAGCTTTAACATAACTTCCTTACTTGTGTACTCCATGCCTCTATGAATAAAGCCCAGGATACTTCATGCTTTATCAACTGTGCTCTCAACTTGTCTTTCCACCTTCAATTGTGCACATGTACACCCAGGTTCATTGCTCCTGCATTCCCTTTAGAATTGTATCCTTTCTTTTACATGGTCTCTCCTTGTTCTTCCCAGCAAAATAAATTACTTTACACTTCTCTGTAATAAATTTCATCTGCCATTTCTCCTCTCATTCCTTCAATCTGTCCATGCCTTTTTGATGTTCTACATTATCCTCCTCACAGTTCACAATACTTTCAACTTTTGTGTCATCTGCAGATTTTGAAATTATGCCCTGTACACCAAGGTATATTTCATTAATATAGATCATGAAGAACAAGGGTTCTAACACAGACCTCGGGGGAACCCCACAATAAACCTTACTCCGGCCCGAAAAACATCCATTAGCCACTATCTCTGTTTCTTGTCACTCAGCCAATTTTGTATTCATGTTGCTACTGTCCTTTTTATCCATAAACTCTAACATTTCTCACAAGTCTGTTGTGTGGCACTTTGTCAAACGCATTTTGGAAGTCCATATGCACCACATCCAGGTTGTTACCCTCATCAACTTTCTCTTGTACCTCATGAAAAATCTCAAGCAAGTGTGTTAAACAAGATTTTCCCAGAACAAATCCATGCTGGCTCTCCTTAATTAATTAAGCTTAAATGACGGCCAAAATTAAGATACCCTATGGATTGAAAAATATGCATAAAATTGTTGAGTCAAAAACAGTTAATCCCACCCACCAAACCATTTGATTCATGAACAAGTCATAATCGGTCCATGTTTTGTGTATCAGCCCTATTGACATTGTCATATTCGAGAGGCCTATCTTGGTACCAATGCTATATTCCTTTCATTCCTTTTGAATCAATGATCTTTCATTTTTTTTAAAACTTTGTTTATTGTACTCAGTAACATGAGTTAAAATTGGCCATTTGTTGCTTTGAACCATGGAATGGTTACAGCATGAAAGTAGTCCATTGAGCCCACCATGTCCATGTTATCCCTTTGCTGGAGCAAATTAGTTCTGCTTTTCATGCTTCAGTATCCCTCGAGCTTTTCTTCTGTGCTTCCTCATGGCTATTTTGTCAGAGTGAAGTGGGCTTTCAATTTAATAGAAGAACCTCCATGTTAAGAGTAGCTGGCTTTCCCTCATTGGATTTCCTGTCACTGACCACAATCAATCGCATGCCTCCCACTCTTATTATGCATGCATGGGGAATCTATTGATATAAGAACATAAGAAATAGGAACAGGAGTAGACCATATGGCCCTTGAACCTGCTCTGCCACTCAGTACAATCATGGCTGATCTTCTGCCTCAACTCCCCTTTCTCTATTTGCTGGGAGACCAAAACACTATCTATCTCAGCCTTCAATACACAGAACAATGGAACATGCACAACCACCTGGAATAGACAATTCCAAAGATTCACAACCCCTTGAATGAAGAAATTTCTCCTCATCTCAGCCCGAAATTTTGGCCCCTTATCCTGAGACTGTGCCCCCGTGTTCTAGATTCCCCAGGCAGGGGAATCACTCTCTCAGAATCTATCTGTCAAACCCCTTCAGAATCTTGTACATTGCAATATAATCACCTCTCATTTTTCTGAACTCCAGAGAGTATCAGCCCAATTTACTCAGCCTCTCATCTTAGAAACAGAGAGATATAGAAACATAGAAGCAGGAGAAGGTCATTTCGAGCCTGCTTCACCATTCAGTATGATCATGGTTGATCCTCTTTTTCAAACACCATACTCCCGCTCTCTCCCCATACCACATGACACCTTAGAGTCCAGAAATCTATCTATTCCCTTCTTAAATATATTCAGTGACTTGGCCTCCACACATTCTCTGTGGTAGAGAATTCTGCAGGCTCACCACCCTCTGAGTGAAGAGGTTTCTCCTCATCTCAGTCCTTAGGACAACTCTGTTATCTCAGGATCCAATCTAGTGAACCCCTGCTGTACCTAACAAGTATATCCTTCCTTAAATATGGAGACCAAAACTGCACACATTATTCCAGGTGTGGTCTTACCAAAACCCCGTACAATTGCTCCAAAACTTTGCCATTCTTATACCCCAATCCCCTTGCTAAAAAGGCCAACATGCCATTAGCCTTCCTAATTGCTTGCTGTACCAGCATGTTAACTTTCTATGTTCCTTATAGGGATACACCCAAGTACCTCTGAACATTAACATTTAAAAGTTTAACACCTTTAAAAAGATATTCTGTTTTTCTATTCTTACTTCACACTTGGTGTGAAATATACTCCACCTACCACCTTGCTTCCCACTCACTAAACCTGTCTATATCCCTTTGCAGCTTCTTTGTATCCTCCTTCAAAGTTACATTCCCACCGAGCTTTGTATCATCAGAAAAAATAGATACATTAATCTCTGTCTCTTTGGGGGGAATCACCCCAGATTTGCACTAAGCGCATTAGCGGGTGTGAAAAAAATTGTTTTACTGTTGGCCGCAATGGCAGGTTTTTGTGCATATCGTCTCCTTCCTGCCTCGTAAATTACACAGTCACAGGAAATATGCCAGATCGCTGGCGAGCAGTCTCTGATTAAAGGCCACCATGTTGTCACCTTGCCGCTTCCTCACGCCAGGCACCATAATTAAATTGCAGCCGTGCACACACTTCTCAATGCTTCAGCCCAGGACTGCTCCAGTGAAAACATGGCCCCAAAAGCCAGGAAGAGTGCAGCCTCCCAATTCCTGATCCCTGGGATGCCTTCTGGCTGCTGCAAAGTCCTCTGCCACCACTCTGGCCGCAGGAGGCCTGTCAGTCTCACCGCACAAGAGGTTGGCCATCCAGTGCAGAAAACGGATGAATGATCTCATCCCTGCTGCCAGGGTAAGGTAACCACCTCATCACTCTAAACTCACCCACTCACAAACCCATCACACATTCACTGGCATCTCACTCACTGCCAGCTCAAGGGACATCACCACTCACTCTCTCACACACACCCTCACATCTCCATCTGGCCTCCTCATCCCGCCTATGGCTCTACTCATCACACATACACACCTGGCATCCTTCTCATTTGGCCTGGCATGTGCCTTGCTCACACTCTCTCCATCTGTCTTTATGCAGGACAGGATCACCTACAATCACTGGGAGAGGTCCCAGACTGGGGGTGGAGTGCCAGACACCAAGGTCCTCACTCCATTCAAGAGGCGAGCATTGAAGCTGATCGGAGAGAACATTGACCATTCCTGTGGCAATGGTGAGGTCAGCAGCAAATGCCCACATGACAACACTGACCACATCATCCCTCTCTCCACGCTACTCTGAGTCCAACATGGCTGCCAAGCACTAATAATCTCCACTTTCTCTCATTAGCTCATCTGACACATCACCCCGGGCAACCATGAGCCCGACTCCAGCGCCAAGAGCACCTCGAATGAGGACCCTGAAGACAGCACCATTGAAAACACATCACTCCACTCATCCACATCCTCTACCAGCGCAACGACACACACCTCAGTGGGACATAGATATAGGGCAGTCTCAGGATCACAGCCTGGTGAGCACAGCACACAATCTGTCCCACAGCTGGTTGAGGCAGGGATATCTGAGGTCGCTGGCACTTGGAGGATTGCTGGAAACAAGGAATCTGCTGAGTCCGGGTCAGAGGTTGAGCCTCTGGACTCGGTCCTCAATCAGTTGCTGGAGCTGCAAAGGCAACCACAGGAACATCAGGAAGGGATGTCCACTGCACTCCTCAGATTGCAAGGCATGATGGAGGAGTCCGTCCACCTTCTGTCAGAAGTGATAGCGCTGGCGTTGCCAATGCACTGAAGTCAACACTGGTAGGATGGAGGCTGCCATGGAGACCTTGGTCCAGGACATTGGTCCTGCACTGCTGCGCGGGCTGAACTCCATCTCTGATGCCACAGTTGGCCTCCAGCGGTGTCAATGTGAGAGGGGTGCGAGGCAGCTCAATCTCACTGCAGCTTCCCCTTCTCCTCATAGAGTCACCCAGGGGCTCTGGGCACCCATAGGGGGGAGGATCAGCAGGTGAACACCCCGGGGCCATCCATCCAGGTGACTCCAGGAATGTCCGTCCAATCCAAATCCCCTCTTCCTGTGACCGCAGCAGCTCCAGCTCCACAGGCCGAGGGAGGTGCACCTGGCCCACAGCAGGACACCCAAAGCAGGCCGAGGCCCTCCAGGTCCCGGCTCTTCAGAGGACGCCCGCCAAGGTCATCACAGACAGGGTGTGGCAGTTAGCAGGCTGCCTCCACCTCCACTGTGGGTGTCGGTGGGGCTGGTTACCAATATGTAGCGGCAAGATTAGGAAGGTTAAGAGGATGTTATTGCACAACCTGGACATGGATTTTAATCACTTGTACATAATGTTCATTATTGTAAATAAACTCCCAAGAATATCTCCCTGCCTATGGCTCCTTGTTCTGATGAGCAGTGTTCGTGTCACTCAGATGTGAAACCTTGGTTCCTGCACAAGATAAAGGCAGATGTCTCAGTCCAGGGCCTCTTCCCTGTGCAGTGTGTAACCTTCAGACCTCACACTCCCTGGACACATTAGTGATGTCTGCACCTCGATGGTGCTTGTCATTGCTGTCAAAATGTGGTGGGCAGGCGATACAGAGTTCCATCATTCTCTCTGTGTGCTCTCAGCACCTTTAAGGTGGGGCTGGCCCCCAACTCTTCAGTATCTGTGATCAGTGACGCTGTGCTCCTGAAGGGTGTGGGTGCTGAAGGCTGACAAAGGGGGTCAGGTGCATTTAAAGTTTCACGGCTGTGTCTCCATGATCTGATCCTGATCACAGAGCACAAGCGAGCTGCCCTCAGCCAGACAGGAATCAGACATTCACAGAGGCTATGTGAAGATCTATGGAGTGTTCTCACTGCAGGTCATCATCATCTTCCTGGAATCTAGTGACCACTAGGGCCTCCACTGCATCTCCATGGTGTGATCCTGAGCACTGAGGGTATGTGTGCTGCCATCAGCCACACAGGAGTCAACCATTCACAGATGCAAGGTGAAGATTTCGAGACTGTCCTCTCTGCATCTCATCATCATCCTCCGTGAATCTTGTGGTTATCAAGGCCTCCCGAGTGAACCTGCCTCATCTGGTCAGTGCGATGGCCTCATCACCAGCATCTTTGCCTTCGAGGACTCATCTTCATCATCCCCTTCGATGTCCCCCTCATTGGAGGATATGTGCAGCTTCTCCATCTCCTCCTCAGCTAACTCCTCTCCCTGTTGCAGAGCCAGATTGTGTAGCACACAGCAAGCGACGATGATGCATGACACCCTCTGGGGACTGTATTTCAGTGTTTCACCTGGACCTGTCGAGGCACCGGGACCTCATTTTCAAAATGCCTGTCGTTTGCTCCACCAAAGTCCAGGTCGCAGCATGGTCCTTGTTATAGTGTCAGTCTGCTGCACACAGGCCGCTGCACAGGCTTCATCAGTAACACCCTCTGTGGGTAACTTTTATCCCCGATACCCTGCAGCCTCTGTGGACCCTGGAAGATATCAAGGATCTTGGACATGCTGAAGATGTAGGAGTCACAGACATTCCCTGGGAATCACGCGCAGACCAATAGGATGTGTTTGCGGTGGAAGCGAGTGGAAGCCCTTGCGGTTGATGTAGTCGCCTGCTTGTTGCCATGGAGATCTAACCGCCATGTTAGTACAGTCGATGGCACCCTGTACCTGTGGAAAACCTGAGATCTGGGCAATTCCCAGTGCTCTTGCTTCCTGGTTTTCCTGATCAGTTGAAATGCACAAAGTCCTGTGACTTTACAAAGGTGGCATCTGTGACCTCCTGGAAACACTTGTGGGTGGAGGCTTGTGAGATCCCACACAGGTCACCCATGGAGCCCTGGAAGGAGCCACTGGTGTAAAAATTGATCACCGAGGTCACTTTCACAGCCACTGGCAGTGGATGCCCTCCATGTCCCCATGGTGGCAATTCCTGCAGCAGGTGTCGTATGTGACCAACCAGTTCCCTAGACACGTGCAGTCTTTGGCGACAATAGTTCTCAGTGATATGCACCATCTACAGACCCTGGGTCTAGCGTAGCTCCTATGAGCGACGGCTCTCTGTGGATCTTCAGCTGTGTGCACAGCAGACACTGCCGCACCTTCACCTTGAGGGATGTTCTCCTCCCTTTGCTGAGCCAGGTGCCTTTGCCACTCTCTGCTTCGTCTTCTCTGCTCCCTGTAATCCATGAGGCTTACCGCTAAATCACCAGGCCCCATGATCCTGATGTTCTCCTCCTGCGGGATCAAAGAGAGAGAACCTCTCTTGGTTAAGTCTGAGGGCCCCTTCACTCAATCCAGAGAGTGCTGGCCACCACTTGGATGGTAACTGGGGACGTGGTTGGGGGATATGGGGGTGTGGGGATGTGGGTGGGGGGCGTGGGGAGGTGGGGGCGTGGGTGGGTGGGGGTGTGGGTGTGTGGGGGGGCAGAGGGAAGGGAAGAGGCCACGCTTTAGGGAAACCTTGTATAAAGTGACCATTCTTCCGCAGCTGAGACAATTCAGGCGCAGCCACATTGACATGTCGGAGTCGGGCCTCCAGCTTATCTGCCCACTCAAGCAACACAGAGGCATGAAAGGGCCACCAAGTGTTCTAGAGCTTCTCACCCCTCGGGCACAGACTGCAAACCTATGAGCATTTTATTGGATTGCCAAACAATTGGACAACTGGGCACGTTTTACAATCTCCTCACTAACGCTGGCCATGGAGCTGGTGGAGTCACTCACAGCCCCTTGCAATCTCATCATCCCGGTTTGGACCAGTCTCCCCCATGGTTGAAGCTAACAGTGCAACCTTGCAGTGTGGGTTAGGAGAATGTCTGTGTCTGAGCTGAGAGCACAGCCTGCAGTCCAATGGGCAAAGCTGCTGCCAATCAGTCAGGTGGAGTGGGGTGAAGGTGGGTCGGGTTTCGGACAGCCAATGATTGTACTAAACTCTGGTCATCCAAGTGGTGGCCAGCACTCTCTGGGATGTGTTAAAAAGCCTTCGGACTTAATCAAGAGAGGATCTTAGAACACCCAAGCTAACCCATGCATCTCTCTCTTTCATCCTGCAAGAGGAGGACATCAATAGCATGGAGCCTGGTGGCCTAGCTGTATGCCTCATGACTTACAGGAATCAGAGATGAATGGGAAGAGAGTGACTGAGGTGCTCAGCTCAGCAGAGTGAGGAGCAGCGCCCTCAGGAAGAAGGGATGGCTGGGGCTCCTGCACACGCTACTGAAGAGCCACAGCACTGGTCAGCGCCGAACTAGATCCAGGGTCTACAGACGGTGCTTATCGTTCATGCGGATCAGCAAGAAGCAGTGTCGCCAAAGACTGCACATGTCCAGGGAACTGGTCGTTCACATCTGCCACCTGCTGCAGGATTTGGTGCCACAGGGACATGGAGGGCATCTACTGCCTGTGGCTGTGAAATTGACTATGACGCTCAGTTTCTGTGCCAGTGACTCCTTCCAGTGCTCCACAGGTAGCCTCTTTGGGATATGACAAGCCTTCACTCACAAATGCACCCATGTGGCCACGGATGCACAACTTTGTGCATTTCTCCTGGGACCAGGAAAACCAGGAGCAAGAGCGCTGGGATTTGCCCAGGTCTCAGGTTTCCCGCAGGTACAGGGTGCTATCGACTGCACTCACATGGCGCTTAGATCTCCATGGCAACAAGCAGTCAACGACATCAATCGCAAGAATGTTCAACTGGTGTGAAACCACCACAAACACATCCTACAGGTCTGCTCGTGGTTCCCAGGGAGTGTACATGATTCTTATATTCTCAGTCAGTCTCAGATCCCTGACATCTTCCAGGGTCCAGAAAGGGTTGGCTCCTGGGAGACAAGGGCTACCCACAGAGGATGAGGCTGATCCTGCCCGTGTGGTGGCCTCAGACTGCAGCAGAGCGACGGTATAACAAGGCTCAAGCTGCTATTTGCCACTTGGTGGAGCAAACCATCGGGATATTGACACCACAGATCCTCACATTGCATCTGTGAATGTTTGACTCCTGTCTGGCTGATGGCAGTGCACATACCCCCTGCGACAAGGCTCCTCTCATGATCCCGACATTCCAGGAGGTTGATAATGACGGGCAGTGGGACACTCCATAGGTCCTTATATGGTTTATGTGAATGTCTGACTCCGGCCTGGCTGAGGGTGCCTCGCTTGTGCTCTGTGATCAGGGTCATATCATGGAGATGCAGTGGGGAAACTTTAACTTCTCCTGATCCTATAACATCCTTCATGAGTTGAACCCTTCAGGGCCACACTGTCATCGGACACAGATGCTGATGGGATGTTGGGAGCAGCCACATCTGAAAGGTGCTGAGAGCACACAGAGAGAATGATGGAACTCTGTGTCCCTTGCCCACTACATTCTGGCAGCAATGACCAGCACCATCGAGGTGCATCATTAATGTGTCCAGGGAGTGTGAGGCTGGACCATCACTTTGGTCTGAAGGTTACACACTGCACAGGGAAGAGGCCCTGGACTGAGACACCTGTCTTTATCTTGTGCAGGAACCAAGGTTTCACATCTGAGTGACACAAACACTGCTCATCATAACAAGGAGCCATAGGCAGGGAGACATTCTTGGGAGTTTATTTACAACAGTGAACATTATGTACAAGTGATTAACACTTGAACCCAGGCTGTGGAGCTGCATCTTCTTAACCTTCCTAATCCTGCCACTACTTCCTGGTAACCACCCCCGCTGACATCCAGAATGGAGATGGCTGACTGTCACGCTCTGTCTGTGATGACCTTAATAGGCATCTTTGGAGGGCCAAGACCCGGAGCCTGCTTTCGGGGTCCTGCTAAGTGGCAGTGGCACCCTCCTCTGCCTGTGGAGCTGGATTTGCTGGGGTCACAGGAAGAGGGGATTCGGATGGGCCAGTCACTCCCAGAGTCACCTGGGTGGATGGCCCTGGAGTGTTCACCTGCCGATCTTCCTCCCTATGGGTGCCTGAGGGCCCCTGGCTAATTCCTGGTGGAGAAGAGGAAGCTGGAGTGAGATTGAGCTGCCCCACACCCTCTCGCGTTGATACTGTTGGAGGCCAATTATGGTGTCAGCGATGGGGTTCAGTCCACACAGCAGTGCAGGACTGAAGTCCTGGACCAAGGTCTCCATGGAGGTGGCTGTCCTACCAGTGTTTGCCTTGGTGCATTGGCAATGCTGGCGTTCTCACCTCAGAGTGAAGGTGGATGGACTCTGCCATCGTGCCTTGCAACCTGAGGAGTGCAGCGGACACCCCTTCCTGATGTTCCTGAGCTTGCCTTTGCAGCTCCAGCAACTGAATCATAACTGAGTCCAGAAGCTCCTCAACCGACTCAGGCTCAGCAGATTTTTGGCCTCCAGCAGTCCTCCGAGTGCCGGAAACCTGGGAAGGCCCTGCTTCCGCCTGCTGTGGATCAGACAGTCTGACGTGCTCACAAGATTGTGACCCAGAGGCTACTGTAAAGCTTGATCCCACCGTGGTGTGTGTCTCTTTTTTTTATTCATTCATGGGATGTGGGCTTCGCTGGCTGGGCCAGCATTTATTGCCCATCCCTAGTTGCCCTTGAGAAGGTGGTGGTGAGCTGCCTTCTTGAACCGCTGCAGCCCCTGTGCTGTTAGGAAGGGAGTTCTAGGATTTTGACCCAGCGACAGTGAAGGAACGGCAATATATTTCCAAGTCAGGATGGTGAGTGACTTGGAGGAGAACTTCCAGGTGGTGGTGTTCCCATCTATCTGCTGCCCTTGTCCTTCTAGATGGTAGTGGTCGTGGGTTTGGAAGGTGCTGTCTAAGGAGCCTTGGTGAATTCCTGCAGTGCATCTTGTAGATGGTACACACACTGCTGCTACAGTGTGTCGGTGGTAGAGGGAGTGAATGTTTGTGAATGTGTTGCCAATCAATCGGGCTGCTTTGTCCTGGACAGTGTTCAGCTTCTTGAGTGTTGTGGGAGCTGCACTCATCCAGGCAAGTGAGGGGTATTCCATCACACTCCTGACTTGTGCATTGTAGATGGTGGACAGGCTTTGGGGAGTTGGAAGGTGAGTTACTCATCACACGATTCCTAGACTCTGACCTAGTTTTGGAGCCACAGTGTTTATCTGGCTAGTCCAGATCAGTTTCTGGTCGATGGTAACCCCCAAGATGTTGATAGTCAGGGATTCAGTGATGGTAATGCCATTGAACATCAAGGGGCGATGGTTGGATAGATGGTCATTGCCTGACACTTGTGGGTCACGAATGTTAATTGCCACTTATCAGCCCAACCCTGGATATTGTCCAGGTATCTGAGGAGTTGTGAATGGTGCTGAACATTGTGCAATCATCAGCGAATATCCCCACTTCTGACCTTATGATGGAAGGAAGGTCATTGATGAAGCAGCTGAAGATGGTTGGGCCAAGGACACTACCCTGAGGAACTCCTGCAGTGATGTCCTGGAGCTCAGATGATTGACCTCCAACAACCACAACCATCTTCCTTTGTGCTAGATATGACTCCAACCAGTGGAGAGTTTTTCCCCGATCCCCATTGTCTCCAGTTTTGCTAGGGCTCCTTGATGCCACACTCGGTTAAATGTTGCCTTGATGTCAAGGGCAGTCACTCTCCCCTCACCTCAGGAGTTCAGCTCTTTTGCCCATGTTTGAACCAAGGCTGTAAGGAGGTCAGGAGCTGAGTGGCCCTGGCAGAACCCAAACTAGATTACTGAGCAGGTTATTGCTAAGCAAGTACTACTTGATAGCATTGTTGATGACCCCTTCCATTACTTTACTGATGACTGAGAGTGGATTGATGGGGCGGTAATTGACTGGGTTGGATTTGTCCTGCTTTTTCTGTACAGGGCACACCTGAGCAATTTTCCACATAGCCGGGTAGGTGCCAGTGTTGCAGCTGTACTGGAACAGCTTGGCTAGGGGAGTGGCAAGTTCTGGAGCACAAGTCTTCAATACTATGAATGGAATATTGTCTGGACCCATAACCTTTGCAGTATCCAGTGCTTTCAGCTGTTTCTTGATATCACGTGGAGTGAATCGAATTGGTTAAAGACTGGCATCTGTGATGCTGGGGACCTCCGGAGGAGGTTGAGATGGATCATCCACTCGGCATTTCTGGCTGAAGATTGTTGCAAATGCTTCAGCCTTATCTTGTGCACTGATGTGCTGGGTTCCTCCATCATTGAGGACGGGGATATTTGTGGAGCCTCCCCCTCCAGTGAGTTGTTTCATTGTCCACCACCATTCACGACTGGATGTGGCAGGACTGCAGAGCTTAGATCTGATCCGTTGGTTGTGGAATCACTTAGTTCTGTCTATCACTTGCTGCTTATGCTGTTTGACATGCAAGTAGTCCTGTGTTGTAGCTTCACCAGGTTGACATCTCATTTTTAGCTATGCCTGGTGCTGCTCCTGGCATGCCCTCCTGCACTCTTCATTGAACCAGGGTTGATCCCCTGGCTTGATGGTAATGGTAGAGTGGGGGATACGCTGGACCATGAGGTTACAGAATGTGTTTGAATCCAATTTTTCTGCTGCTGATGGCCCACAGCGCCTCATGGATGCTAAATCTTGAGATGATAGATCTGTTTGAAATCTATCCCATTTTGTATGGCGGTAGCGCCACACAACATGATGGAGGGTATCCTCAATATGAAGGCGGGCTTCATCTCCACAACGACTGTGTGGTGGTCACTCCTACCGATACTGTCATGTACAAATGCATTTGTGGCAGGTAAGTTGGTGAGGATGAGGTCAAGAATGTTTTTCCCTCTTGTTGGTTCCCTCACCACCTGCCGCAGACCCAGTCCAGCAGCTATGGCATTTAGGACTCGGCCAGCTCGGTCAGTAGTGGTGCTACCAAGCCACTCTTGATGATAGACATTGAAGTCCCTCATCCAGAGTACATTCGGCACCCTTGCCACCCTCAGTGCTTCCTCCAAATTGTGTTCAACATGGAGGAGCACTGATTCATCTGCTGAGGGAGGGTGGTATGTGATAATAAGCAGGAAGTTTCCTTGCCCATGTTTAACTTGATGCCATGAGACTTCATGGGGTCTGGAGTCAATGTTGAGGACTCCCAGGGCAACTCCCTCCTGACTGTATACCACTGTGCTGCCACCTCTGCTGGGTCTGTCCTGTCAGTGGGACAGGACATACCCAGGGATGGTGATGGTGGAGTCTGGGACATTATCTGTATGGTATGATTCCATGAGGATGACTATGTCAGGCTGTTGCTTGACTAGTCTGTGAGACAGCTCTCCCAATTTTGGCACTTGCCCTCAGATGTGAGTAAGGAGGACTTTGCAGGGTTGACAGGGCTGAGTTTGCAGTTGTCATTTCCTAGGTCTATGTCGGGTGGTCCGTCTGGTTTCATTCCTTTTTTGTGACTTAGTAGCGGTTTGTTACAACTGAGTGTCTGGCTTGGCCATTTCAGATTCAACCACATTGCTGTGGGTCTGGAGTCACATGTAGACCAGACCAGGTAAGGATGGCAGATTTCCTTCCCTGAAGGACATTAGTGAACCAGATGGGTTTTTACAACAATTGGCAATGGTTTCATGGCCATCATTAGACTTTTAATTTCAGATTTTTATTGAATTCAAATTCCATCATCTGCCATGGCGAACTCGAACCCTGGTCCTCACGGCATTACCCTGGGTCTATGGATTACTAGTGCAGCGACAATAGCACCTGCGCTGGTGGGGGGTGTTGGTGAGCGCTGTGATGGGTTTTCAATGAGGCTTTCAGCAGATTCCTCTCCTGAGGTGAATTTGGGGCTTGATTCGAAGATCTGGGTTGTGGACCCCCTCAGCTGTTGGCAGATGTGCCTGTGAAATCAAAGAGAGTAACTCATATTTGGTAGTGGCCTGTGAAAGAGGACACATCACTCACAGCATGGTTGTCTGATGGACGTTGCATTGCTGGATCCTCACTTGGTAGAGCAGCACTGACCTCACCGTCAGCACAGGACCGGTCCCGGTCATCGCTGGCCAGCTGGATGGCTCTGTTTTCAAAATCTGTGATGACATTGATTTCAGGCATTCCTCCACCAGGCTGCGACCTCTCTCGTTTGTTATCTGCCAGCTTGTCCTGCATGAATACAGGTCGCGAGAGTGTAAGCAGGATGCCTGCCAGTCTAGATGATAAATATGCCTGGCATGTGTGGGTGGTGAGTGGTGCCATGGATGAGATGAGGACATTGAAGGTGCGTGTAAGAGAATGATTGGTGATGTCGCTTGAACCGGCAATGAGTGAGATTCTTGTGGATGGGTGATGGGTTTGTGAGTGTGTGACTTACCCAGGCAGAACAAAGGATATCATTCATTCTCTTATGGCATTGGGTGGCTGTCCTATTTTGACAGGGGTTGGTGCTGACCACTGCCTCCTGTGCAGGATTGGCGACCTTGTTTGCTGGTCTTCACCCAGGGCAGGGGTAGAGGACATCACGGTGGATCTCCACTGAGTCAGCACATGAGAGAAGTGTAGCTAAATCTGGGGGCAGCATGTTTCCTCCCTTTGGCAGCCATCAGTTTGAAGCAGCTTCCTATCCCTTGGAGATTGCTAGCTCTTTACGGGGGCGGCCTTTAAATATGACACCCAATTTAGTCAAGGCCTGGTGTGAAGGCGAATCAGATGCCACCCCGGACCTGGTGTGTTTGCCAGGAATGCGTGATTAACGAGGTGGGATTGAGACAATACGGCATGAAAAGCCGCCATTGAGGCCAGCGAGTAAAACGTCCTTTTTCCCACCCACCACCACACTTAGTGAAAATCTGCGATGATTCCACTAAGATTTTCTAAGACTTCCAGCATATTCCTAAAGACTGATATTCGCCTAACTGGCCTGTATTTCCGTTTTCTCTCTCCTTCCTTGCATATCAGGGTTACATTTGCTTACTTTTAATCTGCTGGGACCATTGTAGAATTGAGGGAATTTTGGAAAATCAGAACCAGAGTCTCCGCTATCTCTGCTGATACCTCTTTTGGAACACTAGGATGTAGGTATCATGTTCTGGGGATTTACTGGATTTTAGTCCCTTCAGTTTTTTCAAGACTTTTTTCTCTGCTGATATTAAATAAGTTCCATCCTCTTATTCGCCCTTTGATATCCTTCTAATTTTGGTGTATAATTTGTGTCTTCTGATGTGAAGACAGGCACAAAATATTTTTCAACATCTTTGCCACTCCCTCAATCGCCAGAATAACTTATCCTGCCTCTGTTTTTAAAGAACCAAGATTTACTTTGCTTACTTTTTATATACTTGTAAAAAAATCCATTTTTATATTTCTAACTAGATTACTCTCATATACTAATTTTCCTCTTTGCATCATTTTACACTATGCTAGATCTAAAATAACTTTGTCTCTAGTTGATTCCACAAAGCATTGTCTAGGGAACGGTTATGAAAGCATTCTTTAAACCATCTCCCAGATTGCCTTTATTCATTTGATTTGTCCAGTCTATCTGAAGATTAAAAATAATGTTTATTACATTGCCCCTGTCAGAAGCTTCAATTATATTTGTTCAATGCTCTAGCTAGTCCATCTATCTTGTTACAAATATTTTATACATTAAGATAAAGAGCCTTTAATTTTACATTTTTACCGCAATTCTTTGCATGACTTTATTTACTGATGGCCTGTTACTGTTAAATTCTCTAACCCTTCTTGTTCCAAACAACTTGTCTTTACTTCTCTATTATCTAAACTCTTCCCTTCAGATTCCTAAATCTCCCTTCACCCGACTCCTTCCCCTTTTTCAGTTTAAAGGCCTATCCACAGTCCTTGTTACCAGATTAACCATGATGTTGATCCCATGGAATAGCTCCTTCTTTAGTGCTTACTGGTGCCAGTGCCCCATGAATTAAAACCCTTTTTGCCACATTAGTCTTTGAGGCACATGTTTAATTCTCTAATCTGCGTAACCCTATGTCAATTAGTATATGGCTCACTTAACAACCAGAAATAATTACCTTTGACTTTCTTTGATTTGATTTGGACCTTAATTCCTCAAACTCTCTCAGTAGAATGTCATTCCTAGTTCAACCTGTGTTGTTGGTTCAAACATAGACCATGATAGCTGGATCCTCCCCCTCCTGCTCCAAATTCATCTTCACCCCCAAGGAGATGTCCTTAACCCTTTCACTCCCCTCACTTAAATAGCTTCCTGCACCAAAGAATACAGATTTAAGGTGGTTGGCAAAAAATAAATGGTGACCTGAGGAAAAGTTTTTTTAGGCAGCAGATCTGGAATGCAATACCTGAGAATGTGGTGGAGGCAGATTCAACTGAGGCTTTCAAGAGGGAATTGGACAAGTGTCTGAAACAAATCATATTGCAGGCCTATGGAGGCAAGACATTGGAGTAGGATGAGGTGAGCTTTTTTTCCAAAGAGTCAGCACAGACATGATGGGCTGAATGGCCTCCTCCTGTGTTGTTACCATTCTTTGATTCTATGAGGTTAGATAGACGTGGCAGTGCAAGTGATGTCCTGCATCTGCAACAAGTGGGAGTTTGTGGAAAGCATTGCACCATAACTGCAGAAATATCTTTACCTCGAGAAACTTTGGCCCAGAGTTGTTGAGCTGGAGTCTGGACTGCAGACATTGCAAAACATCAGGTTGGAGGAGAGTTACCCAGGCATTTTTTCCAGGAGGTAGTTACACCCCTTAGGTTATGTAGAACTTTGCAGTTGATCAGTGGTCATGGACAGGATGGTGTGATTGCAAGTCAACAGCAACAGTTTCCCTCTATCTACTCTGTCCAGACAGCTCATAATTTTAAACACCTGTCATGTTTGACTTTGGGGTCACTATGCTGGTGAACCAGTTGCTTATCTGTCAGCAGGTGAGTGGATTACAATATACGGCAGATGCAGAGACCAATATGTAATGAAGCACATGTTATTTATTTACACAGACAACAGAACACTAACACAGTGTGTGTTTCCCCAACCAGACCTCACTCTAGACTAACATTAACATGATAGCCCACGCTACACAACTATTGGGTCATACAGTCATGTGGTCAATCTGCTCACATTCTCTTAAAGGTGTATTACCATAACATCTTTATAAAATCTCGTCTTAATCTTCTCCCCTGCAAGGAGAACAGCTCCAGCTTCTTCAGCCTATCCATATAGCTAAAGTTCCTTATCCTTGAAACAATTCTCGTTAATTTTCCTGCACCCTTTCTAATGCCTTCCTCAAGTGTAATGCCCAGATCTGGACACAATACTCCAGTTATAGCTAAACCAATGTTTTATAAAGGGTCATCATAACTCCCTTGTTTTGTACTCTACACCTCTTTTTATAAAGCCCCAGAATCCTGTATGCTTTACTTACACTATTACTATCACCATCTATATCAGGATAATTAAAGTTCGCTGTTGTAACTATTCTATAGTTCTTGCACCTTTCTGAAGTTTCCTTGACTAATTTGTTCCTCTATACCTTTTCCAATAGTTTAGTGGCTTATAGAATACACAACATAGTGTAATGGTGCCTCTATTTTTTCATAGCTCTAAGTAGATTATGTCTTTGAGCCCTCTGGGACATTCTCTCTGTCCAGCCCTGTAATATTCTCCTTTATCAATACTGCTACCCCATCTCCTTTCTTTCCTGAACGTCTTGGGCAGCATTTAACCAGCCCAATAAGGGCCTTGCCCATTGGTTGGGGAACCAACAAGGAAACTTCTGTCAGTTCCACAGGGCCAGGGGGGGAGGTACAACAGTTTTAAATGCCCTTCTGGCACATAAGTGGCCACCACCAGATCTTCCCCAGCATTCAGGCCCCTATAGTAGATCTCCCGCCCTCTGAGAGCTGTCAGCCAATCAGAGGCCAGCAGTTCCTCATTGCGGTCAGCACCATCAGAAACAGTGGCAGCTGCTGGTAATGCACCCACCAGTGGCCCAGGACCGCCAAGGTACCCCAGGTCAAAGGTGAGCGAGAGTGCTATTGGGATCATGATTGGGGTTCATGGGAGGAATGGGAGGAGTAGGTAGGTCAGAGGGAAGTTCAAGTTAGCAACTTTCAGTGGCCCTGTCTCCCAATGTGCCTGATTGATTTGCTGGGGGGCCTTCGGGAGGTACAGGAAAACCTGGGATCAGGGAGCTCAAAGATTAGTGTGGAAGAAATGGATTTTGACTCATGGGGCACTGGCACCAGTACTGGGGGAAGAAGGAGCTGGACCATTGGGACAGTCTTTAACTGAACCTTTCTGGGAGCAGCATACTGGTGAGTCGTATAACCAGAACAGTAGAGGGGACTTTCAACTAAATAGTGGGGGAATGGATCACATGAGGGAAGATGTGTTAAATTAAAGGAAAAGAACAAGACAATAGAGCAAAGTATCAATAAAGCTGATGGTCATCAGTAAGTGGCAGAAAGGGACAGAGAATGCAAACCTAAAAGTGTGCCAGCAGATAGCGTTAGAGTTTGCAAAAATAGTAAAAACTAGTAAAAAGCTGGAACTAAAAGCCCTGGAACTGAACGTGCATAGAATTCATAACACGTTGTTAACACCAAAAGAAATAAATATGTATGATCCAATAGGTGACCAAGGATGGGATCTGAATATTCAAGACATTTCAGAAGGACAGGAAGCTTGGAAAAGGTGGTAGGGTGCACTGTTGAGGATGACATTCATACAATAGTGATGGATGACCTTAGTTCAAAAAATCAAAATGTAGAAACAGTTTGGGTAGAGGTAAGAAATAACAAAGGTAAGAAGTCACTTGTGGGAGTAGCTTATAGGCCCCCTAACAGTAACTACTCTGTAGGACAGGGTATACAGGAAAATATAATGGGGGCTTTGATCATAGGTAATTTTAATCTACATATGGATTGGATGAATCAGATTTGCAAAGGTAGCCTGGAAGGTGAGTTCATAGAGTATGGTTGGGCCTGTTTGTTAGAGCAGCACATTCTAGAGCCAACCAGACAGCTGACTCTTCTAGACCTGGTACTGTGCAATAAGACAGGATTACTTAATGACTTCATAGTGAAAGAGCCCCTCCTTAGCAGTGATCATAACATGACTAGATTTCTCATTCAGTTTGAGGATAAGTGTGAGCCTAAGGCTAATGTTTTATTCTTAAAAGAAAGGTACTTAAAAGGGTATGAGACATAGCTGGCAAAAGTGGACTGAGAAAGTAAATTAAAGGGTAGGGCAGTAATGATGCACTGGCAGACACTGACAGATATTTCATAATTCTCAGCAGAGACATATTCAAATGTAAAAGAATCTATGATAACAATGCAGCATCCATTGCTAACTAAGGATAGTACCAAATTAAAAGAAAATATGTACAATTCTGCGAAGATTAGGGATAAGTCAGAAGATTGGACAGAATTTAAAAACCAGCCAAGAATGTCTAAAAAAAATGAGGGAGAAATTAGAGAATGAGAGAAAGCTCACTGGAAATATAAAAACAGATAGTAACCAATCTACAATTATTTCAAAAAGGAAAATAGTAACTGAAGTGAGCTTATACCTCGAGAGAGTGAATCTGGGGAATTAATAATGGGAAACAAAGAAATGGCAAAAGTGTTGAACAAATAATTTGTGTCAGTCTTCACTGTGGAAATCACAAATAACACCCCAAAAATACTTGTAAATCAAGAGATGAAAGGGAGGGAGGAACTTCAAACAATTACAATCACCAGGGGAAAGGTTCTGAGAAAACTATTAGAACTAAAGGGTGACAAGTCTGCCAGACCTGATGGCTGCATCTAGGATCTTAAAAAAAGTGGCTGCAGAGTTAGTAGATGCATTGGCTGTAATTTTACAAAAGTCGCTAGATTCTGGAACAGTCCCATCAGATTGCAAAATAGCAAATGTATCTCTTCCATTCAAGAAAGGAGTGAGACAGAAAGCAGGAAACTACAGGCCAGCCAGCCTAACATCTAGAATCTATTATTAAGGAAATTATAGCAGTCCACTTAGAAAATCTCAATGCGATCAGTCAACATGGTTTTGTGAAAAGGAAATTGTGTTTGTAATTTATTAGAATTCTTTGCGGAAGTAACAAGCAATATGGATAAAGGAGGTCCTGTAGATGTGGTATGCATGGATTTCCAAAAGGTATTTGACAAGGTGCCAAACAAAGGCTACTGCATAAAATGAGAATTCTTGGTATAGAGGATAACATATTAACATGGTTAGAGGATTGGTTAGCTAACAGGAATCAGAGAATTGGGAAAGATTGGGCCATTGTCAGGTTGGTAAGCTGTAACTAATGGAGTGCCACAAGATTAATTGCTGAGACTTCAACTATTTGCATCAATGACTTGGATGAAGGGACCAAATGTATGGTTGCTAAACTTTCTGAGGATGCAAAGATAGGTAGGAGAATAAGTTGTGAAGAGGACATAAGGAGTCTGCAAAGATATATTGATCGGTTAAGTGAGTCGGCACAAATTGGTAGTTGGAGATAATGTGGGAGAATGTGAACTTTTCTACTTTGGCAGGAAGAATAGAAAAGCAGCGAATTATTGAAATGGGAAGAGATTGGCGACTCTGTGGTACAGAGAGGTCAGGCTATCTTGGTACATGATTTGCAATAAGTTAGTATGTAGGTACAGCAAATGATTCGAAAGGCTAATGGATCCGTTGTTTATATTCCATTCGTCTTGCAATAAAAGTGGGGAAGTTTTGCTACAAGTGTTGGTGAGACTGCATCTGGAGTACAATGTTCAGTTTTGGTCTCCTTCCTTAAGAAAGGATATAATTGCAATAGAAGCAGTTCAGAGAAGCTCAGCTGATTGCAAACTGGCAAGTGTATCTCTTCTCAGCTGATTCCTGGGATTAAGGGGTTTTATTTTGCGGAAATGTTGAGAAGGTTGGGTCTGTATTCATTGGAGTTTAGAAGAATGAGAGGCAATCTTATTGAAACATATAAGATCCTGAAGGGATTTGACAGGGTGGATGCTGAAAGGATGTTTCCCCGTGTGGGAGAGATTGGGACTAGGATCACAGTTTTAAAATAAGGGGTCACAGAATCAAAGAATTGTTACAGCGTAGAAGGAGGCCATTCAGCCCATCATGGCTGCACCGACTCTCCAAACAAGCATTATGGCTCAGTGCCATTCACAGAATCACACAGTGCAGAAGAGGCCCTTCGGCCCATCAAGTCTGCACCGACACGTGAGAAGCATTCTCCTGCCTTTTCCCTGTAATCCAGCACATTGTTTCTATTTAAATAATCATCCAATTCCCTCTTGAATGCCTCGATTGAACCTGCCTCCGCCACACTTCCAGACAGTGCATTCCAAACCGGAACCACTCGCTGTGTGAAAAAGCTTTTTCTCACATCACACTTGCTTCTTTTGCAAATCACTTTAAAACTGTGCTCTCTCTTTATGAGCGGGAACAGTTCCTCCCTATTTACTCTTTTCCAGCCCACTCATGATTTTCAACACCTCTATCAAATCTCCTCTTAGCCTTCTCCTCTCCAAAGAGAACTGTTTCAGCTTCTCCAATCTGTCTTCATAACTGAATTTTCTCACCCCGGAACCATTTTATAAACCTCTTCTGCATTCTCTCCAATGTGTTCACATCCTTCCTAAAGTGTGGTGGCCTCTCCAAGTCACTCACCATCCTGACTTGGAAATATATCGCCGTTCCTTCATTGTCCCTGGATCAAAATCCTGGAACTCCCACCCTAACAGCACTGTGGGTGTACCTACACCACATGGACTGCAGCAGTTGAAGAAGGCAGCTCACCACCACCTTCTCAAGGGCATTTAGGGACGGGCAATAAATGCTGACCCAGCCAGCGAAGCCCATATCTCATAAGTGAATTTTAAAAATGCCCCAGCTGAGGTTTAACTAGTTAAGGGTCTTCCATTTTAGATGAAGATAAGAATTACTTCTTTCGGAGGGTTGTCAGTCTGTGGAACTCTCTTCCCCAGAGATCAGTGGAGGCTAGATCACTGAATATTTTTAAAACTTAATTAGATAGATTATTCATTAACAAGGAAGTCAAAGGGTGGGGGGGAGACAGGAAAGTGGAGTGGAGGCCACAATCAGATCAGCCATGATCTTATCAAATTGGAGAGCAGATGAATAGCTGAATGCCCTTCTCCTGCTCCTGCTCCTAATTTATATGTTCATTTGTACGTAAATCCTTGCAGCTCCCATTTAAATCCTGAGGCACCACTGATTTGTGGTGTGATCAGGGATAATGAGTGTTCATAGATTCATTAATGAAACTAACTGACCTGAAGTCCCAGAGGTCAGCCCCTTCTTTCCTCTGACTTAATGGGGGGAGGTTTGTCTGCTGTCGGGAGACTGTTACATGGCCTCTCTCACAATTAATTGGGACCAGCCATGGTTCCCACCACAACAGACGGGATTGAATTCTGCCTGTACATCCAGAAATATTTTGTACCCAGCCATGCCTGTTTCTGAGCCAGGTCTCCGTTATCTTTCCACAAGGTTATCAGTGCCTCAGCTCACTAACTTTATCCGTTATACTGTGCACGTCCAAGTATATGCACTGTAATCCTAATTTGCACTTTATTACATTCCCTCTTACTCAGACCCCACCTAATATGATACTGTCTCCTACTCTAGTGGTATCTGTCTCTCCCAGTTCTCTGAGCACCATGCTTTGCCTCACTAATATAGCTTCGTTCCCATACCCCTGTCAGGTCGGTCCACAGTAATGCTAGCACACAGCCTTGCAAGCATATTGGTTACAGCTCTGATCCAGTACAACCCTGTACAGGTCCCATCTCCCCAGAATTAATCCTAATGTCCCAGGAATCCAAATCTCTCCTTCCTGCACCATCTCTGCAGCCTCCCATCCATCAGCTCTTCCAGCTGGCCTTACAAGTCGAATCATGAACTGTCAGGGTCAAATAGACTGAGAGTTTTGGGGAAGTAACCCATAGTAGTTGCTACTGTGCCAGGCAAAAAGGAAAGGACTGTTTTCAGATTAACCACCAAGCAGGGGACCAGTTAGGAGGGAACACCTAGGTCTAAGGAAACAAGGATTATGAAGAATCAAAGACCACTGAATCATCAGAGTATACCTTGCAAATGGAAGTCCATCAATTGTGCTTACAGGATGTGGTTGCCACTGGCTAAATCAGCATTTGTTAGCCATCCCTAATTGCCTTTGAGAAATTGTTGTGTTTGGGTCCTCCAGTGTGCTAATGAAGTTTACAGGATAGAATGGGCTCTGAATTTAGTTGAAAGCCACATGCCAAGGTGGTGCTGAACTTCTCCATGTTCCTTTGAAGACTTTCTGGCAGGTCTGCCAATGCACCAAGCATCTCTGTTACATTCCCATCAGCCTTTTGCTGTACCCATCACACTGATGTGTTCATCTGAGATCTCTGTTTGACCACACCCTCTGGCAAGCTGGCACATGTTCTATCATTTCTCCCATCCTGCATCCACTCATGCCCAGTGACTCACCACATGCATAGCCTGCTCTATGCCAACCTCTAAGATACACTCAGTTTCAGCATTTGAACTTGTGCCTGGCCAGGTAATAGCTCTTGGGTATCTGAAAATCTGAAAGAAGATTTTGAAGGCGCTTTCACTAACCTTGACCACTTGTGTGAGGTCATTGAACTTTACATCCACCTGCACAAGACTAGACTCTTAGCATCGACCTCCACAGCCATCCATTCCCACTGTCTTTGCTCAGTCTGTTTGGAAGGCCACATGGCCCCATGCAGATAGAATTCACTGTGTACAGTATTGGTCACCTTATTTAAGGAAGGATGTAAATGCATTGGAAGCAGTTCATAGAAGGTTTACCAGACTAACACCTGGAAAGGGTGGGTTGTCTTATGAGGAAAGGTTGGACAGTCTAGGCTTGTATCCACAGGAGTTTGGAAGAGTAAGAGGTGACTTAATTGAAACATATAAGATCCTGAGGGGTGTTGACAGGGTGGATGTGGAGAGGATGTTTCCTCTTGTGGGAGAATCTAGAACTAGGGGTCACTGTTTAAAAATAAGGGGTCGCCTATTTAAGACAGAAATGAGGAGAATTTTTTTCTCTCAGAGGGTAGTGAGTCTTTGGAACTCTCTTCCTCAAAAGGTGGTGGAAGCAGAATCTCTGAATATTTTTAAGGCAGAGCGAAACAGATCCTTGATAAGCAAGGGGGTGAAAGGTTATTGGGGGTAGGCAGGAATGTGGAGTTGAGATTAAGGTCAGATCAGCCATGATCTTATTGAAAGGCAGCACATTCTTTTGGACAATTGTTAAGATTAATTGTATTGCCTCAGTCTCAGTATGATCAGGGCAGCCTTCCTGTTTTGTATGATTGGATAAATTCACTAAACTATCAGGAAGGAAAAGAAATGCCTTCCTAATGAAGCAGTTTGCAATGCTGGCTTTAAAATTCTGTTTCACCTCTGCTCATTCTTCCAGTCGTGCTGTAGTTCATTTGGGATGAAAACCACTGCACCATGTCTGAGAGCAAATGGTGTGTTCAAAATCCATTAAGTCAGGAAAAAGTACTTCACCTGCCACACTACCCTCTGTAGACTTCAGTAACTTAGAATAGAGTCATGAAGGTCTACAGCACAGAAAAAGGCCCTTCGGCCCCTCAAGTCTGTGCTTGTCAAACAAATACCTAACTTCTCTAATTCCATTTTCCAGCACTAGGCCCATACCCTTGTATGTCATGGCATCGCAAGTGCATATCCAAATACTTCTTAAATGTTATGCGGGTTCCTGCAGTGAGTTCCAGGTTCCCACCACCCTCTGGGTGAAAAAAATTCTTCCGCACATCTCCTGCCCCTTACCTTAAATCTATGCCCCTTGGTTATTGATCCCTCCACCAAGGGGAAAAGTTCCTTCCTGTCTACTCTATCTATGCCCCTCATAATTTTATACACCTCAGTCATGTCCCCCTTCAATCTCCTCTGCTCCAAGGAAAACAACCCCAGTCTATCCAATCTATCTTCATAACTAAAACTCTCCAGCCCAGGCAACATCCTGGTAAATCTCCTCTGCACTCTCTCTAGTGCAATCACATCCTTCCTATGATGCGGATTCCAGAACTGCACACAATACTCTAGCTGTGGCCTAACCAGCATTTTATACAGTTCCAGCATAACCTCCTGCTCTTATATTCTGTGCCTCAGCTAATAAAGGCAAGTATCCCATATGCCTTCTTAACCACCTTATCTACCTGTCCCGCTACCTTAAGGGACCGATGGACATGCACACCAAGGTCCCTCTGATCCTCAGTACTTCCCAGGGTCCTACCATTCATCGTGTATTCCCGTGCCATGTTTGTCCTGCCCAAGTGCATCACCTCACACTTATCTGGATTAAATTCCATTTGCCACTGATCAGCCCATCTGACCAGCCCATCTATATTCTCCTGTAATCTAAGGCTATCCTCCTCACTATTTACCATCCCACCAATTTTTGTGTCATCCACAAACTTACTTATCAACCCTCCTACGTTCAAGTCTAAATTGTTTATATATACCACAAACAGCAAGGGACCCAACACCGATCCCTGTGGAACCCCATTGGACACAGGCATCCAGTCACAAACACACCACTCGACCATCACCCTCTGTTTCCTGCCTCTCTGGAAACCACCAAACATTTCTACAATCACAACAAGAGCTCATAGAAATTAATCAGCAGCTAACCTAAAAGTAGTTGATCTCTTTAATTTGTGCTGCTGGGTGTCATTCCTGCCACTGAAAATGTGTTCAGTGGTACAAGTTTAAGAGAGAGCATTAGCTAAGCACTGAGCTCTAAAATTACAGCGTGGCACCCAATCAACTTTTCATTTCAATTGAAATTCTATTCTGCACACATCCAATAGATGCTGGCTGTGCATGCAATAATGCCGTCACCAAAATGGCATCCGGTGTGGCTCCCACCAGGGGTGTGCATGCACGGCATGGATAAAATTTTGGAGCCAAAATGGATATTGTAGCACCAACGTAGAAGATGCCACTGAGCTGAAATTTTCAGCTTGTTATTTGCTTTGGATTTATCTTATGAGGTTGAACTCTTTCTCTCAGGTTGTAATTATCTTTAATGAAATTAAGTTTATTAGTTAAATATTGTCCTGACTGGTCATGAGTCAAAAGCCCAAGCGTTTTCATAATTACACTGAATTGACAGTCTTATTCAAGGATGGCTTCTTTGGGAAATGGAAGTAGCCTAGCAGGAGGTGTTTCTTTAAAGCTGGATTTCAGGTGATTTAAGGTCCATTGGATTCAGTCACCTATTGATCTGGATGTGTTTCACAATGACAACATGTCATAAAACTGGACAAATATTTATCAAATGATTCGATGAGCCTTTTTTCTCTGAACTCTCTTTTCTTCATCTGTTTTACTGACCCTTTAAATTGGCAAAGCATAACATTTATACAGAAATATGGTTCAACAGCATTCTAAAATAATCAGCAACATTCTAAAACAATCAACAGCTTTCTAAATCAATCAGCAACATTCTAAAACACTCAACAACATTCTAAAACAATCAACAACATTCTAAAACAATCTAAAACATTCTACATCAAACAACAACATTCTAAGTCAATCAACAACATTTGAAATCAAACAACAACATTCTAAAACAATCAACAACATTCTAAAACAATCGAAAACATTCTAAAACAATCAAGAACAATCTAAAACAATCAACAACATTCTAAAGCAATCTAACAACATTCTAAAGCAATCAACAACATTCTAAATCAAACAACATTCTAAAACAACAACATTCTAAAACATTCAACAACTTTCTAAAACAATCAACAACATTCTAAAACAATAAATACCAGTCTAAAACAATCAACAACATTCTAAAACGTTCAACGACATTCAAAAACAATCAAAAATATTCTAAATCAAACAACAACATTCTAAAACAATCAACACCAGTCTAAAACAATCAACAACATTCTGAAACAATCAACAGCATTCTAAAACAACCAACAACATTCTAAAACATTCAACAACATTCTAAAGCAATCAACAACATTCTAAAACATTCAACAACTTTCTAAAACAATCAACAACATTCTAAAACAATCAACAAAAAGATTATAAAACAACCAAAAACATTCTAAAACAATTAACTACATTCTAAAACAATCAACAACATTCTAAACATTCAACAACATTCTAAAACAATCAAAAACATTCTAAAGCAATCAAAAATATTCTAAATCAAACAACAACATTCTAAAACAATCAACACCAGTCTAAAACAATCAACAACATTCTAAAACAATTAACTACATTCTGAAACAATCAGCAACATTCTAAAACAATCAAAAACATTCTAAAACAATTAACTACATTCTAAAACAATCAACAACATTCTAAAACAATTAACTACTTTCTACAACAATCAACAACATTCTAAAATGTTCAACGGCATTCAAAAACAATCAAAAATATTCTAAATCAAACAACAACATTCTAAAACAATCAACACCAGTCTAAAACAATCAACAACATTCTAAAACAATCAACAGGATTCTAAAACAATCAACAGCTTTCTAAAACAATCAGCAACATTCTAAAACAATTAACTACATTCTGAAACAATCAACAACATTCTAAAACAATCAAAAACATTCTAAAACAACCAACAACATTCTAAAACATTCAACAACATTCTAAAACAATCAAAAGCATTCTAAAACAATCAACAGCATTCTAAATCCAAAAACATGCTAAAACAATTAACAGCATTCTAAAACAATCAACAACATTCTAAAACAATCAAAAACATTCTAAAACAACCAACAACATTCTAAAACATTCAACAACATTCTAAAACAATCAAAAGCATTCTAAAACAATCAAGAGCATTCTAAATCCAAAAACATGCTAAAACAATTAAATACATTCTAAAACAATCAACAACATTCTAAAACATTCAACGACATTCAAAAACAATCAAAAATATTCTAAGTCAAACAACAACATTCTAAAACAATCAACACCAGTCAAAAACAACCAACAACATTCTAAAACATTCAACAACTTCTGAAGCAATCAACAACATTCTAAAACATTCAACAACTTTCTAAAACAATCAACAACATTCTACAACAATCAACAAAAAGATTATAAAACAATCAAAAACATTCTAAAACAATTAACTACATTCTAAAGCAATCAACAACATTCTAAACATTCAACAACATTCTAAAACAATCAAGAACATTCTAAAACAATCAAAAATATTCTAAATCAAACAATAACATTCTAAAACAATCAACACCAGTCTAAAACAATCAACAACATTCTAAACATTCAACAACATTCTAAAACAATCAAGAACATTCTAAATCCAATAACAACATTCTAAAACAATCAACAGCAATCTAAAACAATCAACAACATTATAAAACAATCAAAAACATTCTAAAATAATTAGCTACATTCTAAAACAATCAACAACATTCTAAAACAACCAAAAATATTCTAAATCAAACAACAACATTCTACAACAATCAACACCAGTCTAAAACAATCAACAACATTCTAAAACAATCAACAACATTCTAAATCAAACAACATTCTAAAACAACAACATTCTAAAACAATCAACTTTCTAAAACAATCAACAACATTCTAAAACAATCAACAACATTCTAAATCAAACAACATTCTAAAACAACAACATTCTAAAACATTCAACAACTTTCTAAAACAATCAACAACATTCTAAAACAATAAATACAAGTCTAAAACAATCAACAACATTCTAAAACAATCAACAGCATTCTAAAACAATCAACAACATTCTAAAACAATTAACTACATTCTAAAACAATCAACAACATTCTAAAACAATCAAAAACATTCTAAAACAACCAACAACATTCTAAAACATTCAACAACATTCTAAAGCAATCAACAACATTCTAAAACAATCAACAACATTCTAAATCAAACAACATTCTAAAACAACAACATTCTAAAACAATCAACAACAACATTATAAAATAATCAAAAACATTCTAAAACAATTAACTACATTCTAAAACAATCAACAACATTCTAAAACAATCGGCAGGCTTCTAAAACAATCAGAAACATTCTAAAACAATCAACAACATTCTAAAACATTCAACAACATTCTATAGCAATCAACAACATTCTAAAACAATTAACTACATTCTAAAACAATCAACAACATTCTAAACATTCAACAACATTCTAAAACATTCAAGAAAATTCTAAAACAATCAAAAATATTCTGAATCGAACAACAACATTCTAAAACAATCAACACCATTCTAAAACAATCAACAACATTCTAAAACAATCAACAGCATTCTAAAACAATCAACAACATTCTAAAACAATCAAAAACATTCTAAAACAACCAACAACATTCTAAAACATTCAACAACATTCTAAAACAATCAAAAGCATTCTAAAACAATCAACAGCATTCTAAATCCAAAAACATGCTAAAACAATTAAATACATTCTAAAACAATCAACAACATTCTAAAACATTCAACGACATTCAAAAACAATCAAAAATATTCTAAGTCAAACAACAACATTCTAAAACAATCAACACCAGTCAAAAACAACCAACAACATTCTAAAACATTCAACAACTTCTGAAGCAATCAACAACATTCTAAAACATTCAACAACTTTCTAAAACAATCAACAACATTCTACAACAATCAACAAAAAGATTATAAAACAATCAAAAACATTCTAAAACAATTAACTACATTCTAAAGCAATCAACAACATTCTAAACATTCAACAACATTCTAAAACAATCAAGAACATTCTAAAACAATCAAAAATATTCTAAATCAAACAATAACATTCTAAAACAATCAACACCAGTCTAAAACAATCAACAACATTCTAAACATTCAACAACATTCTAAAACAATCAAGAACATTCTAAAACAATCAAGAACATTCTAAATCCAATACCAACATTCTAAGACAATCAACAGCAATCTAAAACAATCAACAACAACATTATAAAACAATCAAAAACATTCTAAAATAATTAGCTACATTCTAAAACAATCAACAACATTCTAAAACAACCAAAAATATTCTAAATCAAACAACAATATTCTACAACAATCAACACCAGTCTAAAACAATCAAAAACATTCTAAAACAATCAACAACATTCTAAATCAAACAACATTCTAAAACAACAACATTCTAAAACAATCAACTTTCTAAAACAATCAACAACATTCTAAAACAATCAACAACATTCTAAATCAAACAACATTCTAAAACAACAACATTCTAAAACATTCAACAACTTTCTAAAACAATCAACAACATTCTAAAACAATAAACTCCAGTCTAAAACAATCAACAACATTCTAAAACAATCAACAGCATTCTAAAACAATCAACAACATTCTAAAACAATCAACAACATTCTACATCAAACAACATTCTAAAACAACAACATTCTAAAACATTCAACAACTTTCTAAAACAATCAACAACATTCTAAAACAATAAATACAAGTCTAAAACAATCAACAACATTCTAAAACAATCAACAGCATTCTAAAACAATCAACAACATTCTAAAACAATCAAAAACATTCTAAAACAACCAACAACATTCTAAAACATTCAACAACATTCTAAAGCAATCAACAACATTCTAAAACAATCAACAACATTCTAAATCAAACAACATTCTAAAACAACAACGTTCTAAAACATTCAACAACTTTCTAAAACAATCAACAACATTCTAAAACAATCAACAACAACATTATAAAACAATCAAAAACATTCTAAAACAATTAACTACATTCTAAAACAATCAACAACATTCTAAAACAATCGGCAGGCTTCTAAAACAATCAGAAACATTCTAAAACAATCAACAACATTCTAAAACATTCAACAACATTCTATAGCAATCAACAACATTCTAAAACAATTAACTACATTCTAAAACAATCAACAACATTCTAAACATTCAACAACATTCTAAAACATTCAAGAAAATTCTAAAACAATCAAAAATATTCTGAATCGAACAACAACATTCTAAAACAATCAACACCATTCTAAAACAACCAACAACATTCTAAAACAATCAGCAGCATTCTAAAACATTCAACAACGTTCTAAAACAATCAACAACATTCTAAATCAAACAACATTCTAAAACAACAACATTCTAAAACATTCAACAACTTTCTAAAACAATCAACAACATTCTAAAACAATAAATACCAGTCAAAACAATCAAAAACATTCTAAAACAATTAACTACATTCTAAAGCAATCAACAACATTCTAAACATTCAACAACATTCTAAAACAATCAAGAGCATTCTAAAACAATCAAGAACATTCTAAATCCAATACCAACATTCTAAAACAATCAACAGCAATCTAAAACAATCAACAATAACATTATAAAACAATCAAAAACATTCTAAAATAATTAGCTACATTCTAAAACAATCAACAACATTCTAAAACAACCAAAAATATTCTAAATCAAACAACAATATTCTACAACAATCAACACCAGTCTAAAACAATCAACAACATTCTAAAACAATCAACAACATTCTAAATCAAACAACATTCTAAAACAACAACATTCTAAAACAATCAACTTTCTAAAACAATCAACAACATTCTAAAACAATCAACAACATTCTAAATCAAACAACATTCTAAAACAACAACATTCTAAAACATTCAACAACTTTCTAAAACAATCAACAACATTCTAAAACAATAAATACAAGTCTAAAACAATCAACAACATTCTAAAACAATCAACAGCATTCTAAAACAATCAACAACATTCTAAAACAATCAAAAACATTCTAAAACAACCAACAACATTCTAAAACATTCAACAACATTCTAAAGCAATCAACAACATTCTAAAACAATCAATAACATTCTAAATCAAACAACATTCTAAAACAACAACGTTCTAAAACATTCAACAACTTTCTAAAACAATCAACAACATTCTAAAACAATCAACAACAACATTATAAAACAATCAAAAACATTCTAAAACAATTAACTACATTCTAAAACAATCAACAACATTCTAAAACAATCGGCAGGCTTCTAAAACAATCAGAAACATTCTAAAACAATCAACAACATTCTAAAACATTCAACAACATTCTATAGCAATCAACAACATTCTAAAACAATTAACTACATTCTAAAACAATCAACAACATTCTAAACATTCAACAACATTCTAAAACATTCAAGAAAATTCTAAAACAATCAAAAATATTCTGAATCGAACAACAACATTCTAAAACAATCAACACCATTCTAAAACAATCAACAACATTCTAAAACAATCAGCAGCATTCTAAAACATTCAACAACGTTCTAAAACAATCAACAACATTCTAAATCAAACAACATTCTAAAACAACAACATTCTAAAACATTCAACAACTTTCTAAAACAATCAACAACATTCTAAAACAATAAATACCAGTCAAAACAATCAAAAACATTCTAAAACAATTAACTACATTCTAAAGCAATCAACAACATTCTAAACATTCAACAACATTCTAAAACAATCAAGAACATTCTAAAACAATCAACAACATTCTAAAACAATCAAAAGCATTCTAAAACAATCAAGAGCATTCTAAATCCAAAAACATGCTAAAACAATTAACAGCATTCTAAAACAATCAACAACATTCTAAAACAATCAAAAACATTCTAAAACAACCAACAACATTCTAAAACATTCAACAACATTCTAAAACAATCAAAAGCATTCTAAAACAATCAAGAGCATTCTAAATCCAAAAACATGCTAAAACAATTAAATACATTCTAAAACAATCAACAACATTCTAAAACATTCAACGACATTCAAAAACAATCAAAAATATTCTAAGTCAAACAACAACATTCTAAAACAATCAACACCAGTCAAAAACAACCAACAACATTCTAAAACATTCAACAACTTCTGAAGCAATCAACAACATTCTAAAACATTCAACAACTTTCTAAAACAATCAACAACATTCTACAACAATCAACAAAAAGATTATAAAACAATCAAAAACATTCTAAAACAATTAACTACATTCTAAAGCAATCAACAACATTCTAAACATTCAACAACATTCTAAAACAATCAAGAACATTCTAAAACAATCAAGAACATTCTAAATCCAATACCAACATTCTAAAACAATCAACAGCAATCTAAAACAATCAACAATAACATTATAAAACAATCAAAAACATTCTAAAATAATTAGCTACATTCTAAAACAATCAACAACATTCTAAAACAACCAAAAATATTCTAAATCAAACAACAATATTCTACAACAATCAACACCAGTCTAAAACAATCAACAACATTCTAAAACAATCAACAACATTCTAAATCAAACAACATTCTAAAACAACAACATTCTAAAACAATCAACTTTCTAAAACAATCAACAACATTCTAAAACAATCAACAACATTCTAAATCAAACAACATTCTAAAACAACAACATTCTAAAACATTCAACAACTTTCTAAAACAATCAACAACATTCTAAAACAATAAATACAAGTCTAAAACAATCAACAACATTCTAAAACAATCAACAGCATTCTAAAACAATCAACAACGTTCTAAAACAATTAACTACATTCTAAAACAATCAACAACATTCTAAAACAATCAAAAACATTCTAAAACAACCAACAACATTCTAAAACATTCAACAACATTCTAAAGCAATCAACAACATTCTAAAACAATCAACAACATTCTAAATCAAACAACATTCTAAAACAACAACGTTCTAAAACATTCAACAACTTTCTAAAACAATCAACAACATTCTAAAACAATCAACAACAACATTATAAAACAATCAAAAACATTCTAAAACAATTAACTACATTCTAAAACAATCAACAACATTCTAAAACAATCGGCAGGCTTCTAAAACAATCAGAAACATTCTAAAACAATCAACAACATTCTAAAACATTCAACAACATTCTATAGCAATCAACAACATTCTAAAACAATTAACTACATTCTAAAACAATCAACAACATTCTAAACATTCAACAACATTCTAAAACATTCAAGAAAATTCTAAAACAATCAACACCATTCTAAAACAATCAACAACATTCTAAAACAATCAACAGCATTCTAAAACATTCAACAACGTTCTAAAACAATCAACAACATTCTAAATCAAACAACATTCTAAAACAACAACATTCTAAAACATTCAACAATTTTCTAAAACAATCAACAACATTCTAAAACAATAAATACCAGTCTAAAACAATCAACAACATTCTAAAACAATCAACAGCATTCTAAAACAATCAACAACATTCTAAAACAATCAGCAGGATTCTAAAACAATCCACAACATTCTAAATCAAACAACATTCTAAAACAACAACATTCTAAAACATTCAACAACTTTCTAAAACAATCAACAACATTCTAAAACAATAAATACCAGTCAAAACAATCAACAACATTCTAAAACAATCAACAGCATTCTAAAACAATCAACAACATTCTAAAACAATCCACAACATTCTAAATCAAACAACATTCTAAAACAACAACATTCTAAAACATTCAACAACTTTCTAAAACAATCAACAACATTCTAAAACAATAACTACCAGTCTAAAACAATCAACAACATTCTAAAACAATCAACAGCATTCTAAAACAATCAACAACATTCTAAAACAATTAACTACATTCTAAAACAATCAACAACTTTCTAAAACGTTCAACGACATTCACAAAAATCAAAAATATTCTAAATCAAACAACAACATTCCAAAACAGTCAACAACATTCTAAAACAATCAGCAGGCTTCTAAAACAATCAACAACATTCTAAAACAATCAAAAACATTCTAAAACAACCAACAACATTCTGAAACATTCAACAACATTCTAAAGCAACCAACAACATTCTAAAACAATCAACAACATTCTTAATCAAACAACATTCTAAAACAACAACATTCTAAAAAGTTCAACGGCATTCAAAAACAATCAAAAATATTCTAAATCAAACAACAACATTCTAAAACAATCAACACCAGTCTAAAAAACAACATTCTAATACAATTAACAGGATTCTAAAACAATCAAAAACATTCTAAAACAATCAACAACATTCTAAAACAATCAAAAACATTCTAAAACAACCAACAACATTCTAAAACATTCAACAACATTCTAAAACAATCAACAACATTCTAAATCAAACAACATTCTAAAACAACAACATTCTAAAACATTCAACAACTTTCTAAAACAATCAACAACATTCTAAAATAATCAGCAACAACATTATAAAACAATCAAAAACATTCTAAAACAATTAACTACATTCTAAAACAATCAACAACATTCTAAAACAATTAACTATGTTCTAAAACAATCAAGAACATTCTAAAACAATCAAGAACATTCTAAATCAAACAACAACATTCTAAAACAATCAAAAACATTCTAAAACAATCAACAACATTCTAAAACAATCAACAACATTATAAAACAATCAACAACAACATTATAAAACAATCAACAACATTCTAAAACATTCAACGACATTCTAAAATAATCAAGAGCATTCTAAATCAAACAACAACATTCTAAAACAATCAAAAATATTCTAAACCAAACAACAACATTCTAAAACAATCAACACCAGTCTAAAACAATCAACACCATTCTAAAACAATCAGCAGGATTCTAAAACAATCAACAACATTCTAAATCAAACAACATTCTAAAACAACAACATTCTAAAACATTCAACAACTTTCTAAAACAATCAACAACATTCTAAAACAATAAACTCCAGTCTAAAACAATCAACAACATTCTAAAACAATCAACAGCATTCTAAAACAATCAACAACATTCTAAAACAATCAACAACATTCTACATCAAACAACATTCTAAAACAACAACATTCTAAAACATTCAACAACTATCTAAAACAATCAACAACATTCTAAAACAATACATACCAGTCTAAAACAATCAACAACATTCTAAAACAATCAAAAGCATTCTAAAACAATCAACAACATTCTAAAACAATTAACTACATTCTAAAACAATCAACAACATTCTAAAATGTTCAACAACATTCTAAAACAATAAATACCAGTCTAAAACAATCAACAACATTCTAAAACAATCAACAGCATTCTAAAACAATCAACAACATTCTAAAACAATCAACAGCATTCTAAAACAATCAACAACATTCTAAAACAATCAACAACATTCTAAATCAAACAACATTCTAAAACAACAACATTCTAAAAAGTTCAACGGCATTCAAAAACAATCAAAAATATTCTAAATCAAACAACAACATTCTAAAACAATCAACACCAGTCTAAGAAACAACATTCTAATACAATTAACAGGATTCTAAAACAATCAAAAACATTCTAAAACAATCAACAACATTCTAAAACAATCAAAAACATTCTAAAACAACCAACAACATTCTAAAACATTCAACAACATTCTAAAACAATCAACAACATTCTAAATCAAACAACATTCTAAAACAACAACATTCTAAAACATTCAACAACTTTCTAAAACAATCAACAACATTCTAAAACAATCAACAACAACATTATAAAACAATCAAAAACATTCTAAAACAATTAACTACATTCTAAAACAATCAACAACATTCTAAAACAATTAACTATGTTCTAAAACAATCAAGAACATTCTAAAACAATCAAGAACATTCTAAATCAAACAACAACATTCTAAAACAATCAAAAACATTCTAAAACAATCAACAACATTCTAAAACAATCAACAACATTATAAAACAATCAACAACAACATTATAAAACAATCAACAACATTCTAAAACATTCAACGACATTCTAAAATAATCAAGAGCATTCTAAATCAAACAACAACATTCTAAAACAATCAAAAATATTCTAAACCAAACAACAACATTCTAAAACAATCAACACCAGTCTAAAACAATCAACACCATTCTAAAACAATCAGCAGGATTCTAAAACAATCAACAACATTCTAAATCAAACAACATTCTAAAACAACAACATTCTAAAACATTCAACAACTTTCTAAAACAATCAACAACATTCTAAAACAATAAACTCCAGTCTAAAACAATCAACAACATTCTAAAACAATCAACAGCATTCTAAAACAATCAACAACATTCTAAAACAATCAACAACATTCTACATCAAACAACATTCTAAAACAACAACATTCTAAAACATTCAACAACTATCTAAAACAATCAACAACATTCTAAAACAATACATACCAGTCTAAAACAATCAACAACATTCTAAAACAATCAACAACATTCTAAAACAATAAACTCCAGTCTAAAACAATCAACAACATTCTAAAACAATCAACAGCATTCTAAAACAATCAACAACATTCTAAAACAATCAACAACATTCTACATCAAACAACATTCTAAAACAACAACATTCTAAAACATTCAACAACTATCTAAAACAATCAACAACATTCTAAAACAATACATACCAGTCTAAAACAATCAACAACATTCTAAAACAATCAAAAGCATTCTAAAACAATCAACAACATTCTAAAACAATTAACTACATTCTAAAACAATCAACAACATTCTAAAATGTTCAACAACATTCTAAAACAATAAATACCAGTCTAAAACAATCAACAACATTCTAAAACAATCAACAGCATTCTAAAACAATCAACAACATTCTAAAACAATCAACAGCATTCTAAAACAATCAACAACATTCTAAAACAATCAACAACATTCTAAATCAAACAACATTCTAAAACAACAACATTCTAAAAAGTTCAACGGCATTCAAAAACAATCAAAAATATTCTAAATCAAACAACAACATTCTAAAACAATCAACACCAGTCTAAGAAACAACATTCTAATACAATTAACAGGATTCTAAAACAATCAAAAACATTCTAAAACAATCAACAACATTCTAAAACAATCAAAAACATTCTAAAACAACCAACAACATTCTAAAACATTCAACAACATTCTAAAACAATCAACAACATTCTAAATCAAACAACATTCTAAAACAACAACATTCTAAAACATTCAACAACTTTCTAAAACAATCAACAACATTCTAAAACAATCAACAACAACATTATAAAACAATCAAAAACATTCTAAAACAATTAACTACATTCTAAAACAATCAACAACATTCTAAAACAATTAACTATGTTCTAAAACAATCAAGAACATTCTAAAACAATCAAGAACATTCTAAATCAAACAACAACATTCTAAAACAATCAAAAACATTCTAAAACAATCAACAACATTCTAAAACAATCAACAACATTATAAAACAATCAACAACAACATTATAAAACAATCAACAACATTCTAAAACATTCAACGACATTCTAAAATAATCAAGAGCATTCTAAATCAAACAACAACATTCTAAAACAATCAAAAATATTCTAAACCAAACAACAACATTCTAAAACAATCAACACCAGTCTAAAACAATCAACACCATTCTAAAACAATCAGCAGGATTCTAAAACAATCAACAACATTCTAAATCAAACAACATTCTAAAACAACAACATTCTAAAACATTCAACAACTTTCTAAAACAATCAACAACATTCTAAAACAATAAACTCCAGTCTAAAACAATCAACAACATTCTAAAACAATCAACAGCATTCTAAAACAATCAACAACATTCTAAAACAATCAACAACATTCTACATCAAACAACATTCTAAAACAACAACATTCTAAAACATTCAACAACTATCTAAAACAATCAACAACATTCTAAAACAATACATACCAGTCTAAAACAATCAACAACATTCTAAAACAATCAAAAGCATTCTAAAACAATCAACAACATTCTAAAACAATTAACTACATTCTAAAACAATCAACAACATTCTAAAATGTTCAACAACATTCTAAAACAATAAATACCAGTCTAAAACAATCAACAACATTCTAAAACAATCAACAGCATTCTAAAACAATCAACAACATTCTAAAACAATCAACAGCATTCTAAAACAATCAACAACATTCTAAAACAATCAACAACATTCTAAATCAAACAACATTCTAAAACAACAACTTTCTAAAACATTCAACAACTTTCTAAAACAATCAACAACATTCTAAAACAATAAATACCAGTCTAAAACAATCAACAACATTTTAAAACAATCAACAACATTCTAAATCAAACAATATTCTAAAACAACAACATTCTAAAACATTCAACAACTTTCTAAAACAATCAACAACATTCTAAAACAATAAATACAAGTCTAAAACAATCAACAACATTCTAAAACAATCAACAGCATTCTAAAACAATCAACAACATTCTAAAACAATTACCTACATTCTAAAACAATCAACAACATTCTAAAACAATCAACAACATTATAAAACAATCAACAACAACATTATAAAACAATCAACAACATTCTAAAACATTCAACGACATTCTAAAATAATCAAGAGCATTCTAAATCAAACAACAACATTCTAAAACAATCAAAAATATTCTAAACCAAACAACAACATTCTAAAACAATCAACACCAGTCTAAAACAATCAACACCATTCTAAAACAATCAGCAGGATTCTAAAACAATCAACAACATTCTAAATCAAACAACATTCTAAAACAACAACATTCTAAAACATTCAACAACTTTCTAAAACAATCAACAACATTCTAAAACAATAAACTCCAGTCTAAAACAATCAACAACATTCTAAAACAATCAACAGCATTCTAAAACAATCAACAACATTCTAAAACAATCAACAACATTCTACATCAAACAACATTCTAAAACAACAACATTCTAAAACATTCAACAACTATCTAAAACAATCAACAACATTCTAAAACAATACATACCAGTCTAAAACAATCAACAACATTCTAAAACAATCAACAACATTCTAAAACAATAAACTCCAGTCTAAAACAATCAACAACATTCTAAAACAATCAACAGCATTCTAAAACAATCAACAACATTCTAAAACAATCAACAACATTCTACATCAAACAACATTCTAAAACAACAACATTCTAAAACATTCAACAACTATCTAAAACAATCAACAACATTCTAAAACAATACATACCAGTCTAAAACAATCAACAACATTCTAAAACAATCAAAAGCATTCTAAAACAATCAACAACATTCTAAAACAATTAACTACATTCTAAAACAATCAACAACATTCTAAAATGTTCAACAACATTCTAAAACAATAAATACCAGTCTAAAACAATCAACAACATTCTAAAACAATCAACAGCATTCTAAAACAATCAACAACATTCTAAAACAATCAACAGCATTCTAAAACAATCAACAACATTCTAAAACAATCAACAACATTCTAAATCAAACAACATTCTAAAACAACAACATTCTAAAAAGTTCAACGGCATTCAAAAACAATCAAAAATATTCTAAATCAAACAACAACATTCTAAAACAATCAACACCAGTCTAAGAAACAACATTCTAATACAATTAACAGGATTCTAAAACAATCAAAAACATTCTAAAACAATCAACAACATTCTAAAACAATCAAAAACATTCTAAAACAACCAACAACATTCTAAAACATTCAACAACATTCTAAAACAATCAACAACATTCTAAATCAAACAACATTCTAAAACAACAACATTCTAAAACATTCAACAACTTTCTAAAACAATCAACAACATTCTAAAACAATCAACAACAACATTATAAAACAATCAAAAACATTCTAAAACAATTAACTACATTCTAAAACAATCAACAACATTCTAAAACAATTAACTATGTTCTAAAACAATCAAGAACATTCTAAAACAATCAAGAACATTCTAAATCAAACAACAACATTCTAAAACAATCAAAAACATTCTAAAACAATCAACAACATTCTAAAACAATCAACAACATTATAAAACAATCAACAACAACATTATAAAACAATCAACAACATTCTAAAACATTCAACGACATTCTAAAATAATCAAGAGCATTCTAAATCAAACAACAACATTCTAAAACAATCAAAAATATTCTAAACCAAACAACAACATTCTAAAACAATCAACACCAGTCTAAAACAATCAACACCATTCTAAAACAATCAGCAGGATTCTAAAACAATCAACAACATTCTAAATCAAACAACATTCTAAAACAACAACATTCTAAAACATTCAACAACTTTCTAAAACAATCAACAACATTCTAAAACAATAAACTCCAGTCTAAAACAATCAACAACATTCTAAAACAATCAACAACATTCTACATCAAACAACATTCTAAAACAACAACATTCTAAAACATTCAACAACTATCTAAAACAATCAACAACATTCTAAAACAATACATACCAGTCTAAAACAATCAACAACATTCTAAAACAATCAAAAGCATTCTAAAACAATCAACAACATTCTAAAACAATTAACTACATTCTAAAACAATCAACAACATTCTAAAATGTTCAACAACATTCTAAAACAATAAATACCAGTCTAAAACAATCAACAACATTCTAAAACAATCAACAGCATTCTAAAACAATCAACAACATTCTAAAACAATCAACAGCATTCTAAAACAATCAACAACATTCTAAAACAATCAACAACATTCTAAATCAAACAACATTCTAAAACAACAACTTTCTAAAACATTCAACAACTTTCTAAAACAATCAACAACATTCTAAAACAATAAATACCAGTCTAAAACAATCAACAACATTTTAAAACAATCAACAACATTCTAAATCAAACAATATTCTAAAACAACAACATTCTAAAACATTCAACAACTTTCTAAAACAATCAACAACATTCTAAAACAATAAATACAAGTCTAAAACAATCAACAACATTCTAAAACAATCAACAGCATTCTAAAACAATCAACAACATTCTAAAACAATTACCTACATTCTAAAACAATCAACAACATTCTAAAACAATCAAAAACATTCTAAAACAACCAACAACATTCTAAAACATTCAACAACATTCTAAAGCAATCAACAACATTCTAAAACAATCAACAACATTCTAAATCAAACAACATTCTAAAACAACAACGTTCTAAAACATTCAACAACTTTCTAAAACAATCAACAACATTCTAAAACAATCAACAACAACATTATAAAACAATCAAAAACATTCTAAAACAATTAACTACATTCTAAAACAATCAACAACATTCTAAAACAATCGGCAGGCTTCTAAAACAATCAGAAACATTCTAAAACAATCAACAACATTCTAAAACATTCAACAACATTCTATAGCAATCAACAACATTCTAAAACAATCTACAACATTCTAAAACATTCAACAACATTGTAAAGCTATCAACAACATTCTAAAACAATCAACAACATTCTAAATCAAACAACATTCTAAAACAACAACATTCCAAAACATTCAACAACTTTCTAAAACAATCAACAACATTCTAAAACAATCAACAACAACGTTATAAAACAATCAAAAACATTCTAAAACAATTAACTACATTCTAAAACAATCAACAACATTCTAAACATTCAGCAACATTCTAAAACAATCAAGAACATTCTAAAACAATCAAAAATATTCTAAATCAAACAACAACATTCTAAAACAATCAACACCAGTCTAAAACAATCAACAACATTCTACATCAAACAACATTCTAAAACAACAACATTCTAAAACATTCAACAACTATCTAAAACAATCAACAACATTCTAAAACAATACATACCAGTCTAAAACAATCAACAACATTCTAAAACAATCAAAAGCATTCTAAAACAATCAACAACATTCTAAAACAATTAACTACATTCTAAAACAATCAACAACATTCTAAAATGTTCAACAACATTCTAAAACAATAAATACCAGTCTAAAACAATCAACAACATTCTAAAACAATCAACAGCATTCTAAAACAATCAACAACATTCTAAAACAATCAACAGCATTCTAAAACAATCAACAACATTCTAAAACAATCAACAACATTCTAAATCAAACAACATTCTAAAACAACAACTTTCTAAAACATTCAACAACTTTCTAAAACAATCAACAACATTCTAAAACAATAAATACCAGTCTAAAACAATCAACAACATTTTAAAACAATCAACAACATTCTAAATCAAACAATATTCTAAAACAACAACATTCTAAAACATTCAACAACTTTCTAAAACAATCAACAACATTCTAAAACAATAAATACAAGTCTAAAACAATCAACAACATTCTAAAACAATCAACAGCATTCTAAAACAATCAACAACATTCTAAAACAATTACCTACATTCTAAAACAATCAACAACATTCTAAAACAATCAAAAACATTCTAAAACAACCAACAACATTCTAAAACATTCAACAACATTCTAAAGCAATCAACAACATTCTAAAACAATCAACAACATTCTAAATCAAACAACATTCTAAAACAACAACGTTCTAAAACATTCAACAACTTTCTAAAACAATCAACAACATTCTAAAACAATCAACAACAACATTATAAAACAATCAAAAACATTCTAAAACAATTAACTACATTCTAAAACAATCAACAACATTCTAAAACAATCGGCAGGCTTCTAAAACAATCAGAAACATTCTAAAACAATCAACAACATTCTAAAACATTCAACAACATTCTATAGCAATCAACAACATTCTAAAACAATCTACAACATTCTAAAACATTCAACAACATTGTAAAGCTATCAACAACATTCTAAAACAATCAACAACATTCTAAATCAAACAACATTCTAAAACAACAACATTCCAAAACATTCAACAACTTTCTAAAACAATCAACAACATTCTAAAACAATCAACAACAACGTTATAAAACAATCAAAAACATTCTAAAACAATTAACTACATTCTAAAACAATCAACAACATTCTAAACATTCAGCAACATTCTAAAACAATCAAGAACATTCTAAAACAATCAAAAATATTCTAAATCAAACAACAACATTCTAAAACAATCAACACCAGTCTAAAACAATCAACAACATTCTAAAACAATCAGCAGGATTCTAAAACAATCAACAACATTCTAAAACAATCAACAACATTCTAAAACAATTAACTACATTCTAAAACAATCAAGAACATTCTAAAACAATCAGGAACATTCTAAACCAATCAACAACATTCTAAAACAATCAACAACATTCTAAAACAATCAACAACAACATTATAAAACAATCAACAACATTCTAAAACATTCAACGACATTCTAAAACAATCAAGAACATTCTAAATCAAACAACAACATTCGAAAACAATCAAAAATATTCTAAACCAGACAACAACATTCTAAAACAATCAACACCAGTCTAAAACAATCAACAACATTCTAAAACAATCAGCAGGATTCTAAAACAATCAACAACATTCTAAATCAAACAACATTCTAAAACAACAACATTCTAAAACATTCAACAACTTTCTAAAACAATCAACAACATTCTAAAGCAATAAATACCAGTCTAAAACAATCAACAACATTCTAAAACAATCAACAGCATTCTAAAACAATCAACAACATTCTAAAACAATCAACAACATTCTAAAACAATACATACCAGTCTAAAACAATCAACAACATTCTAAAACAATCAACAGCATTCTAAAACAATCAACAACATTCTAAAACTATTAACTACATTCTAAAACAATCAACAACATTCTAAAATGTTCAACAACAGTCTAAAACAATAAATACCAGTCTAAAACAATCAACAACATTCTAAAACAATCAACAGCATTCTAAAACAATCAACATTCTAAAACAATCAACAGCATTCTAAAACAATCAACAACATTCTAAAACTATTAACTACATTCTAAAACAATCAACAACATTCTAAAATGTTCAACAACAGTCTAAAACAATAAATACCAGTCTAAAACAATCAACAACATTCTAAAACAATCAACAACATTCTAAAGCAATCAACATTCTAAAACAATCAACAACATTCTAAATCAAACAACATTCTAAAACAACAACTTTCTAAAACATTCAACAACTTTCTAAAACAATCATCAACATTCTAAAACAATAAATACCAGTCTAAAACAATCAACAACATTCTAAAACAATCAACAACATTCTAAATCAAACAACATTCTAAAACAACAACATTCTAAAACAACAACATTCTAAAACATTCAACAACTTTCTAAAACAATCAACAACATTCTAAAACAATAAATACAAGTCTAAAACATTCAACAACATTCTAAAACAATCAAGAACATTCTAATACAATAAAAAATATTCTAAATCAAACAACAACATTCTAAAACAATCAACATCAGTCTAAAACAATCAACAACATTCTACAATGTTCAACAACATTCTAAAACTATAAATACCAGTCTAAAACGATCAACAACATTCTAAAACAATCAACAGCATTCTAAAACAATCAACAACATTCTAAAACCATCAACAGCATTCTAAAACAATCAACAACATTCTAAAACAATCAACAACATTCTAAATCAAACAACATTCTAAAACAACAACATTCTAAAACATTCAACAACTTTCTAAAACAATCAACAACACTCTAAAGCAATAAATACCAGTCTAAAACAATCAACAACATTATAAAACAATCAACAGCATTCTAAAACAATCAACAACATTCTAAAACAATTAACTACATTCTAAAACAATCAACAACATTCTAAAACAATCAAAAACATTCTAAGACAATCAACAACATTCTAAAACATTCAACAACATTCTAAAGCAATCAACAACATTCTAAAACAATCAACAACATTCTAAATCAAACAACATTCTAAAACAACAACATTCTAAAACATTCAACAACTTTCTAAAACAATCAACAACATTCTAAAACAATCAACAACAACATTATAAAACAATCAAAAACATTCTAAAACAATTAACTACATTCTAAAACAATCAACAACATTCTAAACATTCAACAACATTCTAAAACAATCAAGAACATTCTAAAACAATCAATAATATTCTAAATCAAACAACAACATTCTAAAACAATCAACACCAGTCTAAAACAATCAACAACATTCTAAAACAATCGGCAGGCTTCTAAAACAATCAGAAACATTCTAAAACAATCAACAACATTCTAAAACATTCAACAACATTCTATAGCAATCAACAACATTCTAAAACAATTAACTACATTCTAAAACAATCAACAACATTCTAAACATTCAACAACATTCTAAAACAATCAAAAACATTCTAAAACAATCAATAATATTCTAAATCAAACAACAACATTCTAAAACAATCAACACCAGTCTAAAACAATCAACAACATTCTAAAACAATCGGCAGGCTTCTAAAACAATCAGAAACATTCTAAAACAATCAACAACATTCTAAAACATTCAACAACATTCTAAAGCAATCAACAACATTCTAAAACAATCAACAACATTCTAAATCAAACAACATTCTAAAACAACAACATTCCAAAACATTCAACAACTTTCTAAAACAATCAACAACATTCTAAAACATTCAACAACATTCTATAGCAATCAACAACATTCTAAAACAATTAACTACATTCTAAAACAATCAACAACATTCTAAACATTCAACAACATTCTAAAACAATCAAGAACATTCTAAAACAATCAATAATATTCTAAATCAAACAACAACATTCTAAAACAATCAACAACATTCTAAAACAATCGGCAGGCTTCTAAAACAATCAGAAACATTCTAAAACAATCAACAACATTCTAAAACATTCAACAACATTCTATAGCAATCAACAACATTCTAAAACAATTAACTACATTCTAAAACAATCAACAACATTCTAAACATTCAACAACATTCTAAAACAATCAAAAACATTCTAAAACAATCAATAATATTCTAAATCAAACAACAACATTCTAAAACAATCAACACCAGTCTAAAACAATCAACAACATTCTAAAACAATCGGCAGGCTTCTAAAACAATCAGAAACATTCTAAAACAATCAACAACATTCTAAAACATTCAACAACATTCTAAATCAAACAACATTCTAAAACAACAACATTCTAAAACATTCAACAACTTTCTAAAACAATCAACAACATTCTAAAACAATAAACTCCAGTCTAAAACAATCAACAACATTCTAAAACAATCAACAGCATTCTAAAACAATCAACAACATTCTAAAACAATCAACAACATTCTACATCAAACAACATTCTAAAACAACAACATTCTAAAACATTCAACAACTATCTAAAACAATCAACAACATTCTAAAACAATACATACCAGTCTAAAACAATCAACAACATTCTAAAACAATCAAAAGCATTCTAAAACAATCAACAACATTCTAAAACAATTAACTACATTCTAAAACAATCAACAACATTCTAAAATGTTCAACAACATTCTAAAACAATAAATACCAGTCTAAAACAATCAACAACATTCTAAAACAATCAACAGCATTCTAAAACAATCAACAACATTCTAAAACAATCAACAGCATTCTAAAACAATCAACAACATTCTAAAACAATCAACAACATTCTAAATCAAACAACATTCTAAAACAACAACATTCTAAAAAGTTCAACGGCATTCAAAAACAATCAAAAATATTCTAAATCAAACAACAACATTCTAAAACAATCAACACCAGTCTAAGAAACAACATTCTAATACAATTAACAGGATTCTAAAACAATCAAAAACATTCTAAAACAATCAACAACATTCTAAAACAATCAAAAACATTCTAAAACAACCAACAACATTCTAAAACATTCAACAACATTCTAAAACAATCAACAACATTCTAAATCAAACAACATTCTAAAACAACAACATTCTAAAACATTCAACAACTTTCTAAAACAATCAACAACATTCTAAAACAATCAACAACAACATTATAAAACAATCAAAAACATTCTAAAACAATTAACTACATTCTAAAACAATCAACAACATTCTAAAACAATTAACTATGTTCTAAAACAATCAAGAACATTCTAAAACAATCAAGAACATTCTAAATCAAACAACAACATTCTAAAACAATCAAAAACATTCTAAAACAATCAACAACATTCTAAAACAATCAACAACATTATAAAACAATCAACAACAACATTATAAAACAATCAACAACATTCTAAAACAATCAACAACATTATAAAACAATCAACAACATTCTATAGCAATCAACAACATTCTAAAACAATTAACTACATTCTAAAACAATCAACAACATTCTAAACATTCAACAACATTCTAAAACATTCAAGAAAATTCTAAAACAATCAACACCATTCTAAAACAATCAACAACATTCTAAAACAATCAACAGCATTCTAAAACATTCAACAACGTTCTAAAACAATCAACAACATTCTAAATCAAACAACATTCTAAAACAACAACATTCTAAAACATTCAACAATTTTCTAAAACAATCAACAACATTCTAAAACAATAAATACCAGTCTAAAACAATCAACAACATTCTAAAACAATCAACAGCATTCTAAAACAATCAACAACATTCTAAAACAATCAGCAGGATTCTAAAACAATCCACAACATTCTAAATCAAACAACATTCTAAAACAACAACATTCTAAAACATTCAACAACTTTCTAAAACAATCAACAACATTCTAAAACAATAAATACCAGTCAAAACAATCAACAACATTCTAAAACAATCAACAGCATTCTAAAACAATCAACAACATTCTAAAACAATCCACAACATTCTAAATCAAACAACATTCTAAAACAACAACATTCTAAAACATTCAACAACTTTCTAAAACAATCAACAACATTCTAAAACAATAACTACCAGTCTAAAACAATCAACAACATTCTAAAACAATCAACAGCATTCTAAAACAATCAACAACATTCTAAAACAATTAACTACATTCTAAAACAATCAACAACTTTCTAAAACGTTCAACGACATTCACAAAAATCAAAAATATTCTAAATCAAACAACAACATTCCAAAACAGTCAACAACATTCTAAAACAATCAGCAGGCTTCTAAAACAATCAACAACATTCTAAAACAATCAAAAACATTCTAAAACAACCAACAACATTCTGAAACATTCAACAACATTCTAAAGCAACCAACAACATTCTAAAACAATCAACAACATTCTTAATCAAACAACATTCTAAAACAACAACATTCTAAAAAGTTCAACGGCATTCAAAAACAATCAAAAATATTCTAAATCAAACAACAACATTCTAAAACAATCAACACCAGTCTAAAAAACAACATTCTAATACAATTAACAGGATTCTAAAACAATCAAAAACATTCTAAAACAATCAACAACATTCTAAAACAATCAAAAACATTCTAAAACAACCAACAACATTCTAAAACATTCAACAACATTCTAAAACAATCAACAACATTCTAAATCAAACAACATTCTAAAACAACAACATTCTAAAACATTCAACAACTTTCTAAAACAATCAACAACATTCTAAAATAATCAGCAACAACATTATAAAACAATCAAAAACATTCTAAAACAATTAACTACATTCTAAAACAATCAACAACATTCTAAAACAATTAACTATGTTCTAAAACAATCAAGAACATTCTAAAACAATCAAGAACATTCTAAATCAAACAACAACATTCTAAAACAATCAAAAACATTCTAAAACAATCAACAACATTCTAAAACAATCAACAACATTATAAAACAATCAACAACAACATTATAAAACAATCAACAACATTCTAAAACATTCAACGACATTCTAAAATAATCAAGAGCATTCTAAATCAAACAACAACATTCTAAAACAATCAAAAATATTCTAAACCAAACAACAACATTCTAAAACAATCAACACCAGTCTAAAACAATCAACACCATTCTAAAACAATCAGCAGGATTCTAAAACAATCAACAACATTCTAAATCAAACAACATTCTAAAACAACAACATTCTAAAACATTCAACAACTTTCTAAAACAATCAACAACATTCTAAAACAATACATACCAGTCTAAAACAATCAACAACATTCTAAAACAATCAAAAGCATTCTAAAACAATCAACAACATTCTAAAACAATTAACTACATTCTAAAACAATCAACAACATTCTAAAATGTTCAACAACATTCTAAAACAATAAATACCAGTCTAAAACAATCAACAACATTCTAAAACAATCAACAGCATTCTAAAACAATCAACAACATTCTAAAACAATCAACAGCATTCTAAAACAATCAACAACATTCTAAAACAATCAACAACATTCTAAATCAAACAACATTCTAAAACAACAACATTCTAAAAAGTTCAACGGCATTCAAAAACAATCAAAAATATTCTAAATCAAACAACAACATTCTAAAACAATCAACACCAGTCTAAGAAACAACATTCTAATACAATTAACAGGATTCTAAAACAATCAAAAACATTCTAAAACAATCAACAACATTCTAAAACAATCAAAAACATTCTAAAACAACCAACAACATTCTAAAACATTCAACAACATTCTAAAACAATCAACAACATTCTAAATCAAACAACATTCTAAAACAACAACATTCTAAAACATTCAACAACTTTCTAAAACAATCAACAACATTCTAAAACAATCAACAACAACATTATAAAACAATCAAAAACATTCTAAAACAATTAACTACATTCTAAAACAATCAACAACATTCTAAAACAATTAACTATGTTCTAAAACAATCAAGAACATTCTAAAACAATCAAGAACATTCTAAATCAAACAACAACATTCTAAAACAATCAAAAACATTCTAAAACAATCAACAACATTCTAAAACAATCAACAACATTATAAAACAATCAACAACAACATTATAAAACAATCAACAACATTCTAAAACATTCAACGACATTCTAAAATAATCAAGAGCATTCTAAATCAAACAACAACATTCTAAAACAATCAAAAATATTCTAAACCAAACAACAACATTCTAAAACAATCAACACCAGTCTAAAACAATCAACACCATTCTAAAACAATCAGCAGGATTCTAAAACAATCAACAACATTCTAAATCAAACAACATTCTAAAACAACAACATTCTAAAACATTCAACAACTTTCTAAAACAATCAACAACATTCTAAAACAATAAACTCCAGTCTAAAACAATCAACAACATTCTAAAACAATCAACAGCATTCTAAAACAATCAACAACATTCTAAAACAATCAACAACATTCTACATCAAACAACATTCTAAAACAACAACATTCTAAAACATTCAACAACTTTCTAAAACAATCAACAACATTCTAAATCAAACAACATTCTAAAACAACAACATTCTAAAACATTCAACAACTTTCTAAAACAATCAACAACACTCTAAAGCAATAAATACCAGTCTAAAACAATCAACAACATTATAAAACAATCAACAGCATTCTAAAACAATCAACAACATTCTAAAACAATTAACTACATTCTAAAACAATCAACAACATTCTAAAACAATCAAAAACATTCTAAAACAACCAACAACATTCTAAAACATTCAACAACATTCTAAAGCAATCAACAACATTCTAAAACAATCAACAACATTCTAAATCAAACAACATTCTAAAACAACAACATTCTAAAACATTCAACAACTTTCTAAAACAATCATCAACATTCTAAAACAATCAACAACAACATTATAAAACAATCAAAAACATTCTAAAACAATTAACTACATTCTAAAACAATCAACAACATTCTAAACATTCAACAACATTCTAAAACAATCAAGAACATTCTAAAACAATCAATAATATTCTAAATCAAACAACAACATTCTAAAACAATCAACACCAGTCTAAAACAATCAACAACATTCTAAAACAATCGGCAGGCTTCTAAAACAATCAGAAACATTCTAAAACAATCAACAACATTCTAAAACATTCAACAACATTCTATAGCAATCAACAACATTCTAAAACAATTAACTACATTCTAAAACAATCAACAACATTCTAAACATTCAACAACATTCTAAAACAATCAAAAACATTCTAAAACAATCAATAATATTCTAAATCAAACAACAACATTCTAAAACAATCAACACCAGTCTAAAACAATCAACAACATTCTAAAACAATCGGCAGGCTTCTAAAACAATCAGAAACATTCTAAAACAATCAACAACATTCTAAAACATTCAACAACATTCTAAATCAAACAACATTCTAAAACAACAACATTCTAAAACATTCAACAACTTTCTAAAACAATCAACAACATTCTAAAACAATAAACTCCAGTCTAAAACAATCAACAACATTCTAAAACAATCAACAGCATTCTAAAACAATCAACAACATTCTAAAACAATCAACAACATTCTACATCAAACAACATTCTAAAACAACAACATTCTAAAACATTCAACAACTATCTAAAACAATCAACAACATTCTAAAACAATACATACCAGTCTAAAACAATCAACAACATTCTAAAACAATCAAAAGCATTCTAAAACAATCAACAACATTCTAAAACAATTAACTACATTCTAAAACAATCAACAACATTCTAAAATGTTCAACAACATTCTAAAACAATAAATACCAGTCTAAAACAATCAACAACATTCTAAAACAATCAACAGCATTCTAAAACAATCAACAACATTCTAAAACAATCAACAGCATTCTAAAACAATCAACAACATTCTAAAACAATCAACAACATTCTAAATCAAACAACATTCTAAAACAACAACATTCTAAAAAGTTCAACGGCATTCAAAAACAATCAAAAATATTCTAAATCAAACAACAACATTCTAAAACAATCAACACCAGTCTAAGAAACAACATTCTAATACAATTAACAGGATTCTAAAACAATCAAAAACATTCTAAAACAATCAACAACATTCTAAAACAATCAAAAACATTCTAAAACAACCAACAACATTCTAAAACATTCAACAACATTCTAAAACAATCAACAACATTCTAAATCAAACAACATTCTAAAACAACAACATTCTAAAACATTCAACAACTTTCTAAAACAATCAACAACATTCTAAAACAATCAACAACAACATTATAAAACAATCAAAAACATTCTAAAACAATTAACTACATTCTAAAACAATCAACAACATTCTAAAACAATTAACTATGTTCTAAAACAATCAAGAACATTCTAAAACAATCAAGAACATTCTAAATCAAACAACAACATTCTAAAACAATCAAAAACATTCTAAAACAATCAACAACATTCTAAAACAATCAACAACATTATAAAACAATCAACAACAACATTATAAAACAATCAACAACATTCTAAAACAATCAACAACATTATAAAACAATCAACAACATTCTATAGCAATCAACAACATTCTAAAACAATTAACTACATTCTAAAACAATCAACAACATTCTAAACATTCAACAACATTCTAAAACATTCAAGAAAATTCTAAAACAATCAACACCATTCTAAAACAATCAACAACATTCTAAAACAATCAACAGCATTCTAAAACATTCAACAACGTTCTAAAACAATCAACAACATTCTAAATCAAACAACATTCTAAAACAACAACATTCTAAAACATTCAACAATTTTCTAAAACAATCAACAACATTCTAAAACAATAAATACCAGTCTAAAACAATCAACAACATTCTAAAACAATCAACAGCATTCTAAAACAATCAGCAGGATTCTAAAACAATCCACAACATTCTAAATCAAACAACATTCTAAAACAACAACATTCTAAAACATTCAACAACTTTCTAAAACAATCAACAACATTCTAAAACAATAAATACCAGTCAAAACAATCAACAACATTCTAAAACAATCAACAGCATTCTAAAACAATCAACAACATTCTAAAACAATCAGCAGGATTCTAAAACAATCCACAACATTCTAAATCAAACAACATTCTAAAACAACAACATTCTAAAACATTCAACAACTTTCTAAAACAATCAACAACATTCTAAAACAATAAATACCAGTCAAAACAATCAACAACATTCTAAAACAATCAACAGCATTCTAAAACAATCAACAACATTCTAAAACAATCCACAACATTCTAAATCAAACAACATTCTAAAACAACAACATTCTAAAACATTCAACAACTTTCTAAAACAATCAACAACATTCTAAAACAATAACTACCAGTCTAAAACAATCAACAACATTCTAAAACAATCAACAGCATTCTAAAACAATCAACAACATTCTAAAACAATTAACTACATTCTAAAACAATCAACAACTTTCTAAAACGTTCAACGACATTCACAAAAATCAAAAATATTCTAAATCAAACAACAACATTCCAAAACAGTCAACAACATTCTAAAACAATCAGCAGGCTTCTAAAACAATCAACAACATTCTAAAACAATCAAAAACATTCTAAAACAACCAACAACATTCTGAAACATTCAACAACATTCTAAAGCAACCAACAACATTCTAAAACAATCAACAACATTCTTAATCAAACAACATTCTAAAACAACAACATTCTAAAAAGTTCAACGGCATTCAAAAACAATCAAAAATATTCTAAATCAAACAACAACATTCTAAAACAATCAACACCAGTCTAAAAAACAACATTCTAATACAATTAACAGGATTCTAAAACAATCAAAAACATTCTAAAACAATCAACAACATTCTAAAACAATCAAAAACATTCTAAAACAACCAACAACATTCTAAAACATTCAACAACATTCTAAAACAATCAACAACATTCTAAATCAAACAACATTCTAAAACAACAACATTCTAAAACATTCAACAACTTTCTAAAACAATCAACAACATTCTAAAATAATCAGCAACAACATTATAAAACAATCAAAAACATTCTAAAACAATTAACTACATTCTAAAACAATCAACAACATTCTAAAACAATTAACTATGTTCTAAAACAATCAAGAACATTCTAAAACAATCAAGAACATTCTAAATCAAACAACAACATTCTAAAACAATCAAAAACATTCTAAAACAATCAACAACATTCTAAAACAATCAACAACAACATTATAAAACAATCAACAACATTCTAAAACATTCAACGACATTCTAAAATAATCAAGAGCATTCTAAATCAAACAACAACATTCTAAAACAATCAAAAATATTCTAAACCAAACAACAACATTCTAAAACAATCAACACCAGTCTAAAACAATCAACACCATTCTAAAACAATCAGCAGGATTCTAAAACAATCAACAACATTCTAAATCAAACAACATTCTAAAACAACAACATTCTAAAACATTCAACAACTTTCTAAAACAATCAACAACATTCTAAAACAATAAACTCCAGTCTAAAACAATCAACAACATTCTAAAACAATCAACAGCATTCTAAAACAATCAACAACATTCTAAAACAATCAACAACATTCTACATCAAACAACATTCTAAAACAACAACATTCTAAAACATTCAACAACTATCTAAAACAATCAACAACATTCTAAAACAATACATACCAGTCTAAAACAATCAACAACATTCTAAAACAATCAAAAGCATTCTAAAACAATCAACAACATTCTAAAACAATTAACTACATTCTAAAACAATCAACAACATTCTAAAATGTTCAACAACATTCTAAAACAATAAATACCAGTCTAAAACAATCAACAACATTCTAAAACAATCAACAGCATTCTAAAACAATCAACAACATTCTAAAACAATCAACAGCATTCTAAAACAATCAACAACATTCTAAAACAATCAACAACATTCTAAATCAAACAACATTCTAAAACAACAACATTCTAAAAAGTTCAACGGCATTCAAAAACAATCAAAAATATTCTAAATCAAACAACAACATTCTAAAACAATCAACACCAGTCTAAGAAACAACATTCTAATACAATTAACAGGATTCTAAAACAATCAAAAACATTCTAAAACAATCAACAACATTCTAAAACAATCAAAAACATTCTAAAACAACCAACAACATTCTAAAACATTCAACAACATTCTAAAACAATCAACAACATTCTAAATCAAACAACATTCTAAAACAACAACATTCTAAAACATTCAACAACTTTCTAAAACAATCAACAACATTCTAAAACAATCAACAACAACATTATAAAACAATCAAAAACATTCTAAAACAATTAACTACATTCTAAAACAATCAACAACATTCTAAAACAATTAACTATGTTCTAAAACAATCAAGAACATTCTAAAACAATCAAGAACATTCTAAATCAAACAACAACATTCTAAAACAATCAAAAACATTCTAAAACAATCAACAACATTCTAAAACAATCAACAACATTATAAAACAATACATACCAGTCTAAAACAATCAACAACATTCTAAAACAATCAAAAGCATTCTAAAACAATCAACAACATTCTAAAACAATTAACTACATTCTAAAACAATCAACAACATTCTAAAATGTTCAACAACATTCTAAAACAATAAATACCAGTCTAAAACAATCAACAACATTCTAAAACAATCAACAGCATTCTAAAACAATCAACAACATTCTAAAACAATCAACAGCATTCTAAAACAATCAACAACATTCTAAAACAATCAACAACATTCTAAATCAAACAACATTCTAAAACAACAACTTTCTAAAACATTCAACAACTTTCTAAAACAATCAACAACATTCTAAAACAATAAATACCAGTCTAAAACAATCAACAACATTTTAAAACAATCAACAACATTCTAAATCAAACAATATTCTAAAACAACAACATTCTAAAACAATCAACAACATTCTAAAACAATAAATACAAGTCTAAAACAATCAACAACATTCTAAAACAATCAACAGCATTCTAAAACAATCAACAACATTCTAAAACAATTACCTACATTCTAAAACAATCAACAACATTCTAAAACAATCAAAAACATTCTAAAACAACCAACAACATTCTAAAACATTCAACAACATTCTAAAGCAATCAACAACATTCTAAAACAATCAACAACATTCTAAATCAAACAACATTCTAAAACAACAACGTTCTAAAACATTCAACAACTTTCTAAAACAATCAACAACATTCTAAAACAATCAACAACAACATTATAAAACAATCAAAAACATTCTAAAACAATTAACTACATTCTAAAACAATCAACAACATTCTAAAACAATCGGCAGGCTTCTAAAACAATCAGAAACATTCTAAAACAATCAACAACATTCTAAAACATTCAACAACATTCTATAGCAATCAACAACATTCTAAAACAATCTACAACATTCTAAAACATTCAACAACATTGTAAAGCTATCAACAACATTCTAAAACAATCAACAACATTCTAAATCAAACAACATTCTAAAACAACAACATTCCAAAACATTCAACAACTTTCTAAAACAATCAACAACATTCTAAAACAATCAACAACAACGTTATAAAACAATCAAAAACCTTCTAAAACAATTAACTACATTCTAAAACAATCAACAACATTCTAAACATTCAGCAACATTCTAAAACAATCAAGAACATTCTAAAACAATCAAAAATATTCTAAATCAAACAACAACATTCTAAAACAATCAACACCAGTCTAAAACAATCAACAACATTCTAAAACAATCAGCAGGATTCTAAAACAATCAACAACATTCTAAAACAATCAACAACATTCTAAAACAATTAACTACATTCTAAAACAATCAAGAACATTCTAAAACAATCAGGAACATTCTAAATCAATCAACAACATTCTAAAACAATCAACAACATTCTAAAACAATCAACAACAACATTATAAAACAATCAACAACATTCTAAAACATTCAACGACATTCTAAAACAATCAAGAACATTCTAAATCAAACAACAACATTCGAAAACAATCAAAAATATTCTAAACCAGACAATAACATTCTAAAACAATCAACACCAGTCTAAAACAACATTCTAAAACATTCAACAACTTTCTAAAACAATCAACAACATTCTAAAGCAATAAATACCAGTCTAAAACAATCAACAACATTCTAAAACAATCAACAGCATTCTAAAACAATCAACAACATTCTAAAACAATCAACAACATTCTAAAACAATACATACCAGTCTAAAACAATCAACAACATTCTAAAACAATCAACAGCATTCTAAAACAATCAACAACATTCTAAAACTATTAACTACATTCTAAAACAATCAACAACATTCTAAAATGTTCAACAACAGTCTAAAACAATAAATACCAGTCTAAAACAATCAACAACATTCTAAAACAATCAACAGCATTCTAAAACAATCAACATTCTAAAACAATCAACAGCATTCTAAAACAATCAACAACATTCTAAAACTATTAACTACATTCTAAAACAATCAACAACATTCTAAAATGTTCAACAACAGTCTAAAACAATAAATACCAGTCTAAAACAATCAACAACATTCTAAAACAATCAACAACATTCTAAATCAAACAACATTCTAAAACAACAACTTTCTAAAACATTCAACAACTTTCTAAAACAATCATCAACATTCTAAAACAATAAATACCAGTCTAAAACAATCAACAACATTCTAAAACAATCAACAACATTCTAAATCAAACAACATTCTAAAACAACAACATTCTAAAACATTCAACAACTTTCTAAAACAATCAACAACATTCTAAAACAATAAATACAAGTCTAAAACATTCAACAACATTCTAAAACAATCAAGAACATTCTAATACAATAAAAAATATTCTAAATCAAACAACAACATTCTAAAACAATCAACATCAGTCTAAAACAATCAACAACATTCTAAAATGTTCAACAACATTCTAAAACTATAAATACCAGTCTAAAACGATCAACAACATTCTAAAACAATCAACAGCATTCTAAAACAATCAACAACATTCTAAAACCATCAATAGCATTCTAAAACAATCAACAACATTCTAAAACAATCAACAACATTCTAAATCAAACAACATTCTAAAACAACAACATTCTAAAACATTCAACAACTTTCTAAAACAATCAACAACATTCTAAAACAATAGATACCAGTCTAAAACAATCAACAACATTCTAAAACAATCAACAACATTCTAAATCAAACAACATTCTAAAACAACAACATTCTAAAACATTCAACAACTTTCTAAAACAATCAACAACACTCTAAAGCAATAAATACCAGTCTAAAACAATCAACAACATTATAAAACAATCAACAGCATTCTAAAACAATCAACAACATTCTAAAACAATTAACTACATTCTAAAACAATCAACAACATTCTAAAACAATCAAAAACATTCTAAAACAACCAACAACATTCTAAAACATTCAACAACATTCTAAAGCAATCAACAACATTCTAAAACAATCAACAACATTCTAAATCAAACAACATTCTAAAACAACAACATTCTAAAACATTCAACAACTTTCTAAAACAATCATCAACATTCTAAAACAATCAACAACAACATTATAAAACAATCAAAAACATTCTAAAACAATTAACTACATTCTAAAACAATCAACAACATTCTAAACATTCAACAACATTCTAAAACAATCAAGAACATTCTAAAACAATCAATAATATTCTAAATCAAACAACAACATTCTAAAACAATCAACACCAGTCTAAAACAATCAACAACATTCTAAAACAATCGGCAGGCTTCTAAAACAATCAGAAACATTCTAAAACAATCAACAACATTCTAAAACATTCAACAACATTCTATAGCAATCAACAACATTCTAAAACAATTAACTACATTCTAAAACAATCAACAACATTCTAAACATTCAACAACATTCTAAAACAATCAAAAACATTCTAAAACAATCAATAATATTCTAAATCAAACAACAACATTCTAAAACAATCAACACCAGTCTAAAACAATCAACAACATTCTAAAACAATCGGCAGGCTTCTAAAACAATCAGAAACATTCTAAAACAATCAACAACATTCTAAAACATTAAACAACATTCTAAAGCAATCAACAACATTCTAAAACAATCAACAACATTCTAAATCAAACAACATTCTAAAACAACAACATTCCAAAACATTCAACAACTTTCTAAAACAATCAACAACATTCTAAAACATTCAACAACATTCTATAGCAATCAACAACATTCTAAAACAATTAACTACATTCTAAAACAATCAACAACATTCTAAACATTCAACAACATTCTAAAACAATCAAGAACATTCTAAAACAATCAATAATATTCTAAATCAAACAACAACATTCTAAAACAATCAACACCAGTCTAAAACAATCAACAACATTCTAAAACAATCGGCAGGCTTCTAAAACAATCAGAAACATTCTAAAACAATCAACAACATTCTAAAACATTCAACAACATTCTAAAGCAATCAACAACATTCTAAAACAATCAACAACATTCTAAATCAAACAACATTCTAAAACAACAACATTCCAAAACATTCAACAACTTTCTAAAACAATCAACAACATTCTAAAACATTCAACAACATTCTATAGCAATCAACAACATTCTAAAACAATTAACTACATTCTAAAACAATCAACAACATTCTAAACATTCAACAACATTCTAAAACAATCAAGAACATTCTAAAACAATCAATAATATTCTAAATCAAACAACAACATTCTAAAACAATCAACACCAGTCTAAAACAATCAACAACATTCTAAAACATTCAACAACATTCTAAAGCAATCAACAACATTCTAAAACAATCAACAACATTCTAAATCAAACAACATTCTAAAACAACAACATTCCAAAACATTCAACAACTTTCTAAAACAATCAACAACATTCTAAAACAATCAACAACAACATTATAAAACAATCAAAAACATTCTAAACCAATTAACTACATTCTAAAACAATCAACAACATTCTAAACATTCAACAACATTCTAAAACAATCAAGAACATTCTAAAACAATCAAAAATATTCTAAATCGAACAACAACATTCTAAAACAATCAACACCAGTCTAAAACAATCAGCAGGATTCTAAAATGATCAACAACATTCTAAAACAATCCACAACATTCTAAATCAAACAACATTCTAAAACATTCAACAACTTTCTAAAACAATCAACAACATTCTAAAACAATAAATACCAGTCTAAAACAATCAACAACATTCTAAAACAATCAACAGCATTCTAAAACAATAAACACCAGTATCAAACAATCAACAACATTCTAAAACATTCAACAGCATTCTAAAACAATCAACAACATTCTAAAACAATAAATACCAGTCTAAAACAATCAACAACATTCTAAAACAATAAATACCAGTCTAAAACAATCAACAACATTCTAAAACAATCAACAGCATTCTAAAACAATAAACACCAGTATCAAACAATCAACAACATTCTAAAACATTCAACAGCATTCTAAAACAATCAACAACATTCTAAAACAATAAATACCAGTCTAAAACAATCAACAACATTCTAAAACAATAAATACCAGTCTAAAACAATCAACAACATTCTAAAACAATCAACAGCATTCTAAAACAATAAACACCAGTATCAAACAATCAACAACATTCTAAAACATTCAACAGCATTCTAAAACAATCAACAGCATTCTAAAACAATAAACACCAGTATCAAACAATCAACAACATTCTAAAACATTCAACAGCATTCTAAAACAATCAACAACATTCTAAAACAATAAATACCAGTCTAAAACAATCAACAACATTCTAAAACAATCAACAGCATTCTAAAACAATAAACACCAGTATCAAGCAATCAACAACATTCTAAAACATTCAACAGCATTCTAAAACAATCAACAACATTCTAAAACAATAAATACCAGTCTAAAACAATCAACAACATTCTAAAACAATAAATACCAGTCTAAAACAATTAACTACATTCTAAAACAATCAACAACATTCTAAACATTCAACAACATTCTAAAACAATCAAGAACATTCTAAAACAATCAATAATATTCTAAATCAAACAACAACATTCTAAAACAATCAACACCAGTCTAAAACAATCAACAACATTCTAAAACATTCAACAACATTCTAAAGCAATCAACAACATTCTAAAACAATCAACAACATTCTAAATCAAACAACATTCTAAAACAACAACATTCCAAAACATTCAACAACTTTCTAAAACAATCAACAACATTCTAAAACAATCAACAACAACATTATAAAACAATCAAAAACATTCTAAACCAATTAACTACATTCTAAAACAATCAACAACATTCTAAACATTCAACAACATTCTAAAACAATCAAGAACATTCTAAAACAATCAAAAATATTCTAAATCGAACAACAACATTCTAAAACAATCAACACCAGTCTAAAACAATCAACAACATTCTAAAACAATCAGCAGGATTCTAAAATGATCAACAACATTCTAAAACAATCCACAACATTCTAAATCAAACAACATTCTAAAACATTCAACAACTTTCTAAAACAATCAACAGCATTCTAAAACAATAAACACCAGTATCAAACAATCAACAACATTCTAAAACATTCAACAGCATTCTAAAACAATCAACAACATTCTAAAACAATAAATACCAGTCTCAAACAATCAACAACTTTCTAAAACAATCAACAACATTCTAAAACAATAAACACCTGTCTCAAACAATCAACAACATTCTAAAACAATCAACAGCATTCTATAACAATCAACAACATTCTAAAACAGTCAGAAACATTCTAAAACAATCAACAAAATTCTAAAACAATCAAAAACATTCTAAAACAATTAACTACATTCTAAAACAATCAATAACATTCTAAAACAATCAACAACATTCTAAATCAAACAACGACATTCTAAAACAATCAACAACATTCTAAAACAATCAACAACATTCTAAATCAAACAACAACATTCTAAAACAATCAACAACATCCTAAAACAATCAACAACATTGTAAAACAATCAACAACATTCTACATCAACCAACAACATTCTAAATCCAATAACTTTTGAAATCAAACAACAACATTCTAAAACAATTAACAATGTTCTAAAACAATCAACAGCATTTTAAATCAAACAACCTACAAGACTCTTAAAAAGAAAGTCAACTCACCCTATCTTCCAATGTTAACAGATCCTCTAAAAAATTCCAAGATCTTGATCACAATCACAACTTTGCCAAAAACTAATCACTTCTTCCTTGGGCCATACCTTTTCTGTGTACCATGTTTCATTGAAACCTGTCCCTTAGTTTTTGAGATACATTGTTGACAAACAGACTAACAAACAGGAGTATAAACATTACCTCCACTGACCTTCAGCAGTGGAATCAAAAAGTAACAGTTATGTAAAATGTCTAATCATTATGTGAAAAAGGTATCTCACCTTATTTTCATTATTTTACAGCCCCTTGAAACAGCAAGCAAATCACATCCAATTACTGGTGAAATTCAGGTAAAATTCAGGTTTCATTTTATGATGTGTTACAGTTCATGCTTCCTTTTTCTAACAGTACACAACGTATTAAATGTCTTTACTAAATTGAGCTTTCTAAAGCTGTTCTCTAAAACCTGTCCAGTTTTATATCCATATTAGATTATTAATTTAAAATCACATGGTCTAAGTATATCTCACAAATTGCTACCAGATTTAAACAAAGCAAGGTAATAAGCTTTATGTCTTCCTTTAAATTGTAAGCCCCACAATTTAGAACAGCAAACATCCATGATGTTATATCAGGACAGTGCATAATGTGAATGATTTATAAACCAGGACAATGAGAGAATTAAACATGTGGCTCATGTGAGAATTAGGGGCTTTGATTCATGGGCACTGGCATCAGTGCGCAGAAAAGAGAGCAAACCTTCAAATTACATAACCCTTCCATGAGGCTTTCCTATTCCACTGGGATGGGCTGCACTTGAACTGAGCTGGGACCAGTGTCCTGATCAATTGGCTTAATAGAGTTGTTGCCAGAGCTTTAAACTAGCAGAATGGTGGGGGGTGGGAGGGGGAGATTGGAGGGTTCAGGGGATTTAGAAATACAAAGGGAAAAGCCAAGGCAATGGAACAGTGTAGCAATGTAGGTAAAGACAAGTAGAGTGGGACAGGAAGGGACAGATTTAACTGTAATTGTGCATCATTGAGTAAGGTCTATGTAGGGAATAGTAGTAAAAAATGAAATGAAAGGCTTTTTATCTAAATGTGTGAAGCATCCGCAATAAGATAGATGAACTAGTGGCACAAATAGAAGTAAGTGTTTAGGTTTAATCACCATTAGAGAGACGTGGTTACAAGGTGATCAAGGTTAGAAAATAACTATTCCAGGGTGCACAGTATTTCAGGAAGACAGACGAAATGGCAAAGCAGAAGGGGTAGCCCTGATAGTAAAGGATGACATAAGGACATCAGTAAGAAAGGATCTGAGCTCAAAATTTGATGATGTGCAATCTGTATGGGTCGAGATTAGAAATAGCAAGAATCAGAAAACACTGGTGGAAGGAGCTTATAAGCCCCCTAACAGTATTTACAGCGTTGGATAGAGCATTAAAGAAGCAATTATTGGAGCTAGTAGCACAATCAATGTAATAATTGTGGGGGACATTAATCTTCGTATAGAGTGGGACAATCAAATTAGAAAAGGTGGTCTGGAAGATGAATTTGTAGAATGTCTCCATGATAGTTTCCTGGAGCAATACATAGTGGAACTGACTGGGAAAAAAATATTTTAGTTGTAACATTGTGTAACGAGGTAGGGTTAATTAGTAATATCACACTAAAAAATTCACTGGGAAATGATAGTCATAATACAATTGAATTCCGTGTCAAATCTGAAAGTGCCTTAGTCTAATCACAAACAAGAAACTTAAAAAAAGCCAATTACATAGGTATGAGGGGAGAACTGGTGAAGGTTGATTGGGTAAATAGACTAAAAGGAAT